>NC_062276.1:12627119-13297744 GCF_916048215.2 Malus sylvestris
AATCTCCTTCTTCACGGCGTACCCATCCCCTGAATCCACCGCAATCTCCTCCTTCACGTCCTCCTCTTCGTTCAGGTTCGTTGGATACGAACTCTAAGTCTCGGGAATTGAGGGCTTCGGCAAATGGAAGAGCCTCCTCTTCGGTCAAATCGAGCGATATGGGCTCCAAGTCTCGAGAATTGAGGGGATTGGGGGATCCGCAGAGAGTGGTGCTCCAACTCTCGGGAATTGGAGGATCTGCAGAGAGAGGAGCTTGCTGAGGAGGACGATGAGAGAGGCTCTGGATTATTCGACGGTTGGGAGGGAGGGGAAGAGAGAGACGAGGTTGTAGGCAAGGAGAAGCGATGAGGAGGAGAAGGCGAGGACGAAAGGTCTTAGCGACTAGCGAGTGAAAGCTAAGCCCATTAGGGTGCGTTTGTTGCGCCGGACTGTCTCGGACTGGACTAGCTGCCGGGACTAAGCTGGACTGGCTTAGACTGGACTAAGCTGGACTAACTTAGTGAAGCGTTTGGTGCAGTCTCGGACTAAGAAGCAGGATAAGAAAAACAGTACTGTTCACCAGATTTGTGTTTGCTTAGACTAGGACTACAAATTTTTGTCATTGTGTAATAGAGTAATGCTACAAATCTCATGATATGGGTTAATTGGAGCATATTTTTGCCATGTATATTATGAATCTTAAAAAAAAATTGACAATTGTTTTGTTTCTATTACCTGCTAATAGAATTGGGTTTAATTTGCAAATGTAGCTTGATTTAAACTCTATCACCCAACAGAAGAAAAATAATAGTGGCCAATACATGCAACTTCAACAAATACAAGTACATAAGATCTCCATAATTTAGAAAATCCTAGTTAACATTAGTTAACATTAGCCAAAATAGATCTCCATAATTTACAAAATGGCTAGTAAACATAAGCCAAAATACTAGTGCAAAGCTAAGTTATAAGTCATAACATAAGACTGTATGATTAATAAAATACATCCATGTTAACGTTAATAAAATACATCCATGTTAACATTAGCCAAAATCCTCATCCGCTTGCGTTGTCTCTTAAAAGTCTTTGGACGAACACTTTCTTGAGTTCCGGTTTGATTGCCCTGAACACTCCCACATTTTTTGGTTTATCCAAAATAAGAGACAATGCATCAATTTGATCCATAGGAGAGAGACCCATTGCTTCAAGTTCATTAGCTATGTCAGTATGATCTGCAGTACCTTGAACTAAAGCTTCAGTTACCATTTGCATCATCTTCCCACTTTCAACATAAAAATCTTTCAGTCCACTGATAATTGCCTCGGTTCCATCACTTGAACTTCCCACAGCTCTTTTCCTCTTTCTTTGGCTATTTTCAGATGGGGTGCTTTGTTGGCTTTGTTGGTTCATTGAAGAAACAAAATTATCACCTCCAATATCACTTTCACCAACATGATCATGACTTTGTTCCTCCACCATTTGAGCAGGGGTTTCGGCTACATTACCCGTAGCCCGATCTTTTCCAAATATATATGCAAATCTATCAAACAGTGGAAAAGGTTTGCTTCTCCATCCATCGGCTTCTTTATTTCTCTAAGATTATATCAACATAGCAAAACTAAAATTTAGCATGCGTAACAAATATAGGAGCAAGAATATAACTAATGCATAAATAAAATAGGATATGAACCTGCACATAAGTTTGCCATGCGTCATCACTGTCAACTTCAACGCACTTTTTGACATCATTCCATGCAAATCCACTTGTGTTTATCATGTCAACGACCATACTATATGTTTTTTTCCATTTCTTCAACTTGGACTCAATATGTGGATTTGCCTTTATATTTGAATGAGGACATAAAACATTGACAGCTTTTGCTATTTCAACCAAAGTACCTTGTTTGAAAGCACCGGTGTCACACCGTTGCTTCCGAGCAACAAAATCCTCAAGAACTCCTAGTAATACTTCTTCCTCAAATGCTTCCCATTTACGCCTTCTTCCTTTTGGCTCTTGAGTAGCATTCAAAATATTTTCGTTATCCATACCTAAACAAAAAATATTTTAATGAAGGAAAATACCATACAAATAATCAATTTGCATAATATCCAATCAACTTGCATAATATCCAATCAACTTGCATAATATCCAATTAATTTGCATACCATCCAATCATTGTGCTAATATCTAACAAATGCATGATAAAAAGGAATACTAAAATAAAATGTTATCATTAAAACATATAGCTAGTTCGGTTGCTGGTTCCTAATTGCTCTCCACTCATTATACATTTCCTCAGCCATATCATTCCTCATTGCAGTCCACTGGTCCGATGATTGAACACTACCAACATATTCACCTTCTTCTGTATTTTGTCCATCTTCTATTATTGGCAAATTCTCCATTGGATCTACTAACATCTCTTGCCTAATAAGATTGTGTAGTAGGCAACAAGCGGTAATTATTCGACCTTGTGTCCTTATCGGATAGAAAGATGGACTCCTTAGTATCGACCACCTTCCTTTTAGCAAGCCAAAACAGCGTTCAATTACATTCCTTGCCTTAGAATGCTTCATGTTAAAATATTCTTCCTTATTAGAAGGTGTTCGTCCCTCCCATTCAGATAAATGATAAGGTATTCCTCTATAGGGTGCAAGGAATCCTTCACCATTTGTATAACCACCATCTACAAGGTAATAACAACCTAATGAAAAAAAAAAACAGACCTTATTAGTGTTTTGTAGTTGACAAACAGAACTAAACCTAACTTAGAAAGTTGAGACTAAGTAATAATCTTACCCGCTGGTACCTTAAAACCATTAGGCCTACTAATTGCATCATGTAGCACTCTAGAGTCTGATGCGGAACCCTCCCACCCCGGAAACACATATATGAACTGCATATCTCCTGAACACACACCTAACACATTAGTTGCGACTCGACCCTTTCTTGTTCGGTATCTTGGTTTGTCAATTTCAGGTACATGCACATCAATGTGTGTTCCATCCAATGCTCCCAAGCAATTCTTAAAAATAAAAAATAAAAAACTTTTTGTTAATTTATACAAAGGGAATGAAGAGTTAAAGCTTAAGGAAAATGAAAAATATTTCTCATCATACCTTAAAACATCGCCACCTAGCATCTGTAGAATCAATAGGCACAGGCTGTGGGACTTTTAGTAGGAAACCTTGTAATCGCAAAATTCCTTGCAATACGCTATTGAAATACCTACTTATAGTCTCTCCCGACCTATAAAATCTACCGCCAACACTACGATTCTTAGTATGATGTGCTAATATTTGTAAAGTCATACACACCTGTTCCTCTACAGACACCAAACCATCAGTTTTTACCCTCCCATCTTGACGAAGTAAGTCGCATAATATGCCAAAAGTCCTTCTATCCATTCTCAATTCGTTAACACATTCAGTATCAGTATTCCCTATTATACCATTCAGATAACACAAACTAATCTCTCGTCTAATAAGTGAACGGTTAGTCAATGTGGGTCGTTCAACATGTCTCTGTTTGCCACGTAGCATCATCACCACAAGAATCGTACAAATACAAATTGTTTCCAAATAAGACATCTCTAACAATAAGATCAATAAAAGCTTCCTTCGATCCATATCTATCCAAACAAAAAAAAAACAAAAAACAAATTAACTAAATCATTAACCCGAGGCAACAAATATACATATGGCGTTGAAAAAAAAAAGTTTTCATTAACCCGAGGCATCATATTCAAAATGTTCTACTCTTATACATCTATAAACATGTGTCTAAGAACACTAGTATGAGGATTGCTATCATTGCTAGGCATTGCATGTGAAAAGGGAAATTAAAGGACACCTGTAATGCAGTAGCCTTAGCCTTAGCCTTCCGTTTATGCTCCTCTTCTCTGCAACCAACAACCACAACAAATTGCAATTCAGCATCAACCCCACACAATACAAAACATTCACATTGTATACACAGTACATACATACACACTGCAAACACAGTACATACATACACACACTACATACACTGCATACACTACACACACTACATACACTACACACATACACTGCATACACTACACACACACCCTGCAAGTACACACACAGTGCATACATACATACACACACTGCATACACCCTGCATACACCCTGCATACATACACACTGCATACACAGTACACAAACACACACACACACTACATACACTACACTTACACACACACTGCATACACTACACACACACCCTGCATACACACTGCACACACACACACTCACACTCACACACTGCACACACACACACACACACTGCATACATACTGCATACACACACACACACTGCATATATACACACACACTGCATACATACACACACACTCACACTTACACACACTGCATACATACTGCATACATACACATACACTGCATACATACTACATACATACACACACACACACTGCATACATACACACACACTCACACTTACACACACACTGCACACACACACACACTCACACTCACACACTGCATATACACACACACACACACTGCGCACACACACACACACTGCACACACTGCATAGACACACACACACTGCACACACTGCATAGACACACACACACTGCATACACACTCACACACAAACTGCACACACACACACAAACTGCATACACACTCACACACACACTGCACACACACACACACTGCATACACACACACACACTCACACTCACACACTAAACACAGTCACACACACACACACTGGACACACACATACACACACTGCATATATACACACACACACAAACTGCACACACACACTGCATACACACACAAATTGCACACACACACAAACTGCACACACACACACTGCACACACACACAAACTGCACACACACACACACTACATACACACACACACACTGCACACACACTCACACTCACACACACTCACACTCACACACTGAACACAGTGACACACACACACACGGGGACAGAGTGCAACAAACTCTTACCCTCACACACACACTCTGTTTTTATACTCACACACACACACTGCATACATACTTGCATACACACACACTGCACACACACACACACACTGCACACACACACACACGCACACACACACACACACACTGCATACATACTGCATACATACACACACACACACACTGCGCACACACACACACTGCACACACTGCATAGACACACACACACTGCACACACTGCATACACACTCACACACACACTGCACACACACACACAAACTGCATACACACTCACACACACACTGCACACACACACACACACACACTGCATACACACACACACTGCACACACACTCACACTCACACACACTCACACTCACACTTACACTCACACTCACACACAAACACACACACACACTGCACACTCACACTCACACTCACACTCACACTCACACTTACACACACACTGCATACATACTGCATACATACACACACACACTGCATACATACTACATACATACACACACACACACAAACTGCACACACACACTGCATACACACTGAACACAGTCACACACACACACACACTGGACACACACATACACACACACAAACTGCACACACACACTGCATACACACACAAATTGCACACACACACAAACTGCACACACACACACTGCATACACACACAAACTGCACACACACACAAACTGCACACACACACACACTACATACACACACACTGCACACACACTCACACTCACACACACTCACACTCACACACTGCATACACACTCACACACACACTGCACACACACACACACAAACTGCATACACACACACACACACACTGCACACACACACACACACTGCATACACACACACACTGCACACACACTCACACTCACACACACTCACACTCACACTTACACTCACACTCACACACAAACACACACACACACACAAACACTTACACTCACACTCACACTCACACACACATTTTACACACACAACTCACACACACATTTTACACACACAACTCACACACATACACACAAAAACAGATTACACACACACACACGGACATATTACACACACATTTTACACACACAACTCACACACACACTGCAAATAACACAGGTTACACACACACACACGGATAGATTACACACACATTTTACACACACAACTCACACACACACAGATATTACACAGGTTACACAGATTACATACACACACACACACACACAAACACACTCACACACACACAAACACACAGACAAATTTTTTTTCAATACACACAAACACACACACAGAGAGCACACACCTGAGACTAATCTCAATTTCATCTTATGAAAACCCCAAATTCTAATCTCAATTTCACCTAAATAACAAAACCCTAATTTGTTCAATTGCAAATCCACTTGTATATTATGAATTTCTCAAACCCAAAACAACAAAATCAAATAAACCTCAGTTAATATCACAAACAAATCCACACAAATCGACGAAAAAAAATCCAAGATTCGAAGCTTACCGACTAGAGGCAGATGACAGCGACCAGATGCAAGGACGACGATGAGCGTGAGGACGATGTGGGAGCACGGCAAGGACGACGACGAGGGCAGACGCAGAGATGAGGACGATGTGGGATGTGAGATGTGGGAAGACGCGGTTTCTCTGGCTTACGAGTCCGCCCGAATTTGGGATCCCTCGTGAAGAACGGCTAAGCCCCCCCTTAGTCCTAGCGAATCCCACCTAAGCTCATTAAAGCTAATCCCGGTACCCACCAAACACTGGACTATAGTCTAGTCCAGTCCAGTCCCAGCGAATCCTGTCAAACAAACGTGCCCTTAAAGCTAATCCGCGTACGTAACGAACACGGCACTTCATTAATTCTTAATCCCGTTCAGTGAAGTGAAACTCAAGGACGCCAAACAAACGTGCCTTTAAGGACAAATTTGAAAATTTAGTGGAAAAAATGGAACTATTATTAGAATTTCAAAAATTTCATTATACATTTTTTATAAGTGTATTTTTCTTTCTAATTATAAAAAATTTAGAATGTTAAATGAGATATTTAGAGTGTTAACAACAATTAAAAAAAAATTTTGTTTAATTAGGTGTAGAGATAAATAAATGGGTCTAATAAAGTAATTCTTTTAATTTTTATACCATTGAGACTGAGATAATGTATCGACTGCCAAAAATGTCTCTGAACTTTATGAAAGAGCACTGAAAGAGATTAATTTTTTTTTTGTTAGAGCATACATTGAAAGAGATTTTAGAGAAAATAATTTTGAATTTCAAAAGAATTTAAGATGATATTTCTTTTTACTTGTAAGTGAAATGTTTTATATTCGAATTTTATGAATAGCGAAGTCAATACCAAATTAGATTGCTTAGTGTGTGGGTTAACCGAACTTTTCTTCCTTTTAATGTAAAATATAACGCTGTACTAAAAAAAAAGTGATTTTCCTTGATCAATTTACATTGATTTAATAAATATTTTCTTTAAAAAATACTTTTATTTAATGTTAGATTAACTAAATTTGGAGACAAAATTTGAGAAATTAAATGACATGAAAGTTAATAATTGATTTATTACTTAAGTATTAATAAACATACTCAATCCTATCAATTCATTTAATTTATAAATTTTATTTCTAAATTTAATTTTCTTAGCATATTCTATTTAAAAACACTTTCCAACAATCTTTCTTGGTACGAATACTTTTGACCTTTTCATCTTTGTCTATTTTGTACCTGATGGGACATTGCCAAGTCATAAGCAAATTAGATTGCTGCCGCGTGTATGATGTGTATCTGTGGATGTGACTTGAGGATCAAAAGGGACCCAAATTGCATGTTACCAGGCAAAAGGGACCCAAATTGCATGTTACCAGGCTCAAGTTTGGGTAAAGGAAGGGGACACGAACTTTGTGGGCCCATAATTGTGAGAGTCCACCATAATCCATCTTTGCGGAATCTCTTTATTCGGCTCCTTGAATTTAGCAAAAACATTGAGCTTAGGCCAACTCCAACCTATGGCTTAAAATCTATAATTCCCTTTCTATTTCTTCCAATTCATTCCAACCCCAGTTTTAATTTGGACCTAAAACCTAAAAAAACAAAAAAAAACAAAAAAAAAAAATCATATTTTGGCCAGGATTTAGGCCAAGATTAGTGGTGGAGCCTCCATCCACATAGGTGTGTCTCCCACTTGTCAGCCAATAAAATTGAGCCCAACGGCTCTTTTGGTTGATCAACGACTCACATTCAAATGAGTTGTTGGTTATCTAACGGTCCATATTTAATTTAGTTAATATTTTTGTTTTATATTTATAAATTTATTGAATTCAACGATTGAAATCGAATATGATCAAATCTAACTGTAAAAAAAAAAAAAAAAAAAAAAATCTCAACAGTTAAAATAATTATAAAAAATTTATTTAACTCAAAATTCACTCAAAAACTCTATAAATACCTATATATTTGTTAAAACATCCACACAAAACTCACTTTTCTCCTACAATTCTTCCAATTTTTCTTTCTACCATCTTCCAAAACCATGTGTTTGCTCATGTGTCTTGTGTTTATACATCTCTATCAAGTGTTTCATATTCTTCTATAGTATTTCATGAGTTTCATATGTCGGTTTAGTGATTTTTTAATGTTTATCGAAATTTAAATATTTTTAGGTTAAAATGTTTATAAAATTAATTTAAGATAGTCTACACAATTTTTTTTAAAGTTAATTTAAAAAAAAATAGCCTAAATTCATTCGTTAATAATTTGGGGCTAAAATTTTAGGCCAAAAAGTTGGAGCAGAAAAACTGTTTCTGGATTAAAAGTTAAATTTTTGGACCAAAAATTTTAAGTTTTAGATAAAGGGTTGAAGATGGTCTTATAGGCATGTACCTTCAAACCCAAATTGAGGAAAATAATTTAAATAGAAGCTGTTCATCAACGCTGTGGTGCCCTGATTTAATAAATAATACTATCTTTAATGATTTTTTCACTTTTTTTCTGCTAAAGTTTGAGGTATCCTACATCCAGAGGGCGAAACTTTGAGAGATCGACTTCCTGCTATCATTGGGCCGAATGACATTGTGCTCAGAGAAGTTTTCCAAACACTGGAGTTCCTGATCGGTTGAACTTCTTAATGCTCATTCTTAGATGTATAGCAGGTGATAGATATCGAAGAAACTGATGATCTGATAAAGCAACAACTCAAAATAGCCGTTGAGATTAACCTAACTTCTCCGCTTGATCATTTTACAAATCCTCAGAATCAAACGAGCTTTACCCTTTTATTTCACACGAGATCTAAAAAAAATATATTTGAATTTGTTATATTTATTTCTTAAATGATATGCACAATTAGGTCAACTGTTTATACATAGGCTAGGGTAATTCTTAGTGGGGCTCGAAAAGGCTAAAGACACTTCAATCCACCCCTGGCCACATTCAAATAATACAGACCCTCTCAAATCTTTCAACCAAAAAATCACTTATATTTTGCCTTTTTTTCTACATAAAATTAGAACACCATATCATTAAAAAATTCGTTCCATATATAAATTACACCTTCCTCAATAACTTAAACTCAGCCTAAATTGTAGGTCCTCATTTCACGTGCTTGTTAAGCTTATGGTTCCTCACATAACTGGAGCGCGTATCGGTTTAATTCTCAACCAATGTGTTGTGTTCAATGAATAAAAAAGGAGTGTTGTGAGGTGTCAACCTCTAAGCAAAAGAAATTTGTGACATGATAGTCGACTACTATATGTCAAGGTCACGATCGACGAGAAAACTACATATCATACTTTTGTGTCATTGGTTTGAATCTTCTGTATTACTCCCGAAAAAATTGGAGATTTTTCATTATGCTATCGGAATATGACAATGTAACAAACTTATGCGAGCAAATAGTTCTTAACCACTCAAACTATAAATGTTTTTGAAATTAAGACTGAGCGGTTACAATCAAATTATAAATGTTTTTGAAATTGAGACTAAGCGGTTACAATCAAAGTTGTCTTTATTGATGTATTATTTCATGCCATAAAATGTAGGGAATCTTAACAAAACATTCATGCTACTATTCACTTTTAACGTTAAGGATATTTTTACCTTCAAAAGTCACTCTTTATACTATTCACTTACATCTTTCTTTTGTCCTTTTGATTAAAACTAAAGTTTTTTAAGGACTTTTCGTTAGTTTTCTTTAAAATGTATTACTTTCTTTGGGGAAATAAATCTCCAAATGTATATATTTTGGACTTCTAGTTGCTCAAAACAAACTTGGTGAAGGTATTGATAAACACACATTTTTTTCATCTTCCTTCAGAACTTTGTTTAATTTTGTCTATTATATCGTTTGATTTATTTAATCGAATGACCATAATTAAATAAAGATGTGTGCGAAGTTTAAAATGGTGTGAAAATCAACTCCCTTAAGAAAATATCTCGTTTTCACGGTGGATAACAAATTCAGTCATTGTCACCCTCTAATTTTCTTTTACATTATAATGATAATATATACACTTCAAAGTTTGTTGTATGCTTCAAAATTAAATAAATAAACAATAAAAATGTGTAAGGAATTCAACTTGTTTTGGTGGTTTTGCTTTCTAGGGGAAAGATGAAAGCGTTAATTGCTCAATTTGTCGTACTTTTTTATTACCCCTTTTAAAAATGTAGCTTTGGTCATGAAAACTTCCCAAATGCGAGAAAAAAAAATGATTTGCTTCTTTTGACCTAAATCATGAGAGAGGATTCGCAATCTAGCAAGCCTTAAAGTGTGGATTTAAATTACCTTTCCTTTGATTTTATATTGTAATTCAATGGTGCTTGTCTGGTTGAAAAGAGAGAGTTGTCAAAAACATCAAATCTTCGAAAACATTATTCAAATATTTCGAGATTGTTTTTCTTTTGAAAAAAGATTTTTACTTGTTATGTATAAATTTAGTAATGAAACGTGTTATGCAAGTTTATTTAGGTAGCATTTTTTATTTTTTATTTGTATGGGTAGCGCTATTTAGTAAGTAGCGAATTGTTGGATGGACATATAGCATCTTCGCGAATTGTTGGATGGACATATAGCATCTTCTTTTTCAACATCATGCGTTTTGAATTCAAAATTTACTCCCTCTCCTTAGTTCTTAGAGTAGTAATGTCACTTATAATTTATAGTAATAATGTTATTTGTATCATATTTACTAATTACTTTGTTAATTGTTATTTTTAAAGTAGTGAAAATCTACCGCTTATATACGTGTGATCTGTATTAAACAGGTTATCAGTAAATATTATCAAATATATACCAACAGTACTCTAACTGTATATATTTTCCTAGGAAATATTTGTTTATAGCTAGATAGTACATTTTATAATTTTTTTTCTCTCATTTTGTTTGTGCTAATTAAAAATATGCATAACACCAAAAACCACATGTAAGGAACAATATACGCCTGGCCTTAAGAAGTAATCGTTTTGGTACTGGTGCATGGGAACTAATTTATTGGACCGACTAAGATCTTGCCCACAAAATCCAAAGTAATGCATGTGCATGCAGACATGGATACAACAATAAGGTCACTCCAAAATTAGTCCAAATAATTAACCACACCAAGATTTATACTTAATCAAGTACTCTATACATTACATATAGTTTATCTATTAAACATATAACTTTTCTATTTAATTAGAAAAACCTTTTTATTCCATTTTTCAGTCAAGTATAAAACTTTCAAGTAGCCTCCTCATACGTGAAGTTGCTAGCATTTCGATATACATACGAACTATATTATACGTATTATCAAATCGACCCATCAATCAGTGGCGGATTGATCCTTGAGTGGGTTGGGCTATATCTCAACCGATATTTTGGAGAAAAATGTAATAATAAGGTATAGTCTTCTTCTTCTTCATTAACACAATCTTCATCCATGTAGCTTCTTCAACCATTTTAACATCTAAGGACCTTTGTTTTTTACTTTTAGTCCACCCCGTTTTACCGTTCTAGATCCATCCCTGCATGAATGTTCGAACGTAAAGCTTTTCTTTTACAACTCATCTCATGCTTTTTTTTTTTTAGTCAAAGGTTAAAGAGGGGTAGAACTAAAAAGAATTTCGTTCTTACATTGAAAGCAGGATATCACCAGATTAAGAACTAATTAATATATATACTAAAAACATCTTGTACTTATATGGCATGCATGCATGAATATGTCTTTGTAGAAAAGCAAATAATTAATGACGAGGATCGACTTCCCAGATTTTCACGGCAAGTAGGCATAGAAGATGTTTCAGCATGCTTGGTCATGATTGATGCATCCATTTTTGTTCATCAGTGAGAAAAACCAAAGCCAAAGCCATGCCTACTGATCACTGTTACTTGTTAGCTAGAGATCAATGACTAAGAGTTAATATCAGTCGAATCGGAGATCTCCTTCAACACTAATAGATTAAAATATCATTAAACGAAGAACTAGTTGATTCTAGATCAAAATGATAATTACAAAGGGAAATTAAATAGACTCTGGGTTAGGTTAGATCGCACTTTTGAAATAAATTATGAACCACCAAACTTAATTATTCAGGTTTTGAATTTAGTCAAAACTGTCAAGTATCTTCTTTTAACTGCCTCCTTATCCCAACTAACTATCTCCTCATTCCAACTGACTATATCTCTAACCACTAACATTCTAATTATCATAACACCCTATTTAATCTCTTGACAAGTGACTTTATTTTAGCCATTGATATCCTTCTCACTCGGATCACTGTTTTGTACTTCATTCTTCTTACAAAAACCCAAGGTCAATCTGATAAGTGATTTTCATATTTTCCTATGGTGATATAGAATCTGGTTGAATTGATATTGCCTAGCATAACTTGACTCTAATTTTGTAAAATCTTGAGGCAGTATATATATACTACCTTTGTATATGTATATCTTCTTATACCTGTATACTGCATTCGTTATATATGAAAGTCCGATTTAAAATTCTCATAAGTGAAAAAAAAATTACTAAACGAGAACATTATAGTAGTAATAAATGACCATTAATCAACAACATTTTAATCATTATTACTAATAAGTCAATTGATCTTCAAGTAAACCCTGTATATTAGAAAAACTAGTTCACTTAACTATATATGAACAAATGAACCTTAAATTATTGTAATACTTTCAAACTCTCTTCCATCCCCTTATCAATAATAAAATGAATAAAAAAAGGGGTCCCAAAACTCACAACTATTCTAAAGTTTTCATTCATCAGTTCATGTCAATATTTGAAACAAAATTTTCAAGTGACAGGTATTTAAGTGAACACTCCAAGTATCATAAAATAAGTTGAGGAATACAAAAAATATGTCATTTTCTGCACTTGAATACCCGATACTTGAAAAAATCTCTCCACTATTTGAAGATTAAAATAGGAATCGTCTTGAAAAATAATTAATGTCGATAAACAGTTTGATGGCTACTTTAATGTCAATGTATTTCCATACCAAAATTAATTAAGGTTGTGTAATGTTTGATTAATGCTTAGCTCCTGATCAATTGCCAATTTGCCATTAATTGATGAATAATGTGATGTAACCCCACGTCATTTCATAACACAATAATTCTCACATTCTCTCAAAAGTTGGACTCTCCATGGACTATCTGTCACTTCATATTTTTTACAAAATATTTTATAATATTGGTACAAAAATTGTGTCAAAAAGATGAAGTTATAGAGAGTCTATAGAGAATCTCACTCATGAGAAAGTCTCCTTAACATTTCTCATTCTTTTTTTTTATATACAAACAAGATTGGAGTAGAGAAATCAAACCTTAGGACTGGATTCCAGTGTAAATGTAAATCTTTTTAACTATTTTACTAAGTTTGAAAAAAAAAAACTATTTTACTAAGAATATTTATTTAGGGATTTATTACTTGCATTATAAAATTCTCATTTTACACTTTAAACCTTTTATTTTTAGAAATAAAATTTTGGAGTGTCAATATCAGTCCATTTTTTCATACAAAGATATTCTACTTTAAAAGGGGAGGGATATTCTATTCTCATGAGAAGGTATTCAGCTAAGCCACATACCTAGTTAGCCACGCTAACTAGGTATCGAATTTAGCACAAATATAATACAACAAACGGTCAAGTCGAACCTGAGACCATGTACTTAAAAGTAAAAAATAATGTCAGTATAACGTAGTACTAGTTGGTTTACTAATAACATCTGAATGTGAGCAACTTATTGTGAAAATTTTATGTTTTAGTTCAATTAATTAGGACTTGAAAACATTCATCTTTACACCCAACGTCCTGAATTCGAATTTTCAGCCACCAAATATCTCACTTGTAAAAACAAAAAAAACAAAAAAAAAAAGAAGAGTGATTTGCACGCACAAACTCCGTTTCCGTTATTTCACAGACAAAGGTAGTTAACAAAAATCTCAACAGTAAAAGAAACTAAAAGAAGAATTTTTACCATGATGGATGATAAAATAGCGGGTAAGAACTGTCGGCACAATTACAGAGCTGCAGAATGGCTGACCCGTGGGCCCATAAGTAGCCCTCAGCCTAAGCCCATTACAAAACAAAAGCGAGCGAATTACAAAGGGCGTCACAATTTGTCGGTGCCATTAGCGAAAAGCCAAGGTCAAATACGTAATTAACCCTTAATCCCAGGTACAAAAGCTTATTATTTCACTAACGAATTGGCTCGTACACACAGACACTCTCTCTCTCTCTCAAAACAAAACTTCTCTCTGGCCTTTGTTCGACAACTCAGAGCCCGTGACCTCGTCCTCCTTCCAATTCCAAACCTCAAATCCCACTCGCATTTTAAATTTTTGATCTCACTCGCTCTCTCTGTGTACGGTCAGATATCGACTGAGCTCGAGGCAGCTGCTCTCCGCTCTATGGCCCGGCTGATCATAGCCATCGCATTGATATGAAGCTGCTGCAGAGGCTGAGTTGCTGTTGCCACTGTTGTGGAGGAAGATGAAATTTTATATATCCACGACGGGGATAAAGAGGCTGACGATATCCAGCGCGGGCACCGGGAAGGGGTCTCCCGGGTCTCCGGCGACTCGGAGGATTTCCTGCCGGAGGGTCATGCCGTTGTTGCTGGTTCTCGCACTAGTTTTGCCCTTTCTTTTCGTCAGAATTGCGGTCATTGTCCTTGATTCTTCCACTGCTTGCTCTTCCACTCTCGGTAACACTCTCTTTAAGTACCCCGATATATTTTACAGTAAGAAGACGAGAAGTTCGTTGAAACCACATAATGAACAACTTAACTTCGTATTTAATTCATTATCTACGAGATTCGAATTTAAAATCTTTTATTTACAACTGAGAAAAAAAATACTACTAAATTATAGTACTGAATGATATTTTTTAATTTATTTTAATTTTCTTAAAGTTTTAAAGTAAGAAGAGTTTTGGGATTTGTTGTGACATGGTTGTACGTTTGGATTTTTGTTTAAGCGTGCATTTTATTTTATTTCATTTTTTACACAATTTTATTAGTTTTAATTTATTAATTTCTTTTAAGTTATTTGGTTTGACGGTCGAAAGGAAGAAGAGTATGTGAAAAGTAAAAATAATCATAGGAATCATTTGTAATTATGCGGCTGTTAGCTATTGTACCTTGCGTTATGAATATCTTAGAATGATTTCTGATTTCTGAAGCGGAATTTCTTGCTTTGTCATCAAATTTATTACTCACTTTTTGTTTTGTTTTGTATTTTTTTGCGCGTTGGCAAATGCTGCAGACTGCGTAGGTTGGAGGATTTTCAGCGGGGGTGACGAATCTACAGTAAGTGCTCCCACGAAATTACCATTTCAACTTCACTTTCTTTTTATATATTAAACAGTTATTTTGCACAAAACAGAAAAACAAAGATGTTTTGTCCAACGTTTCTCAAAAAAAAGATGTTTGTCTAATTTTAATAAATTGGGTTAAAAACGAATTACTTCAGTTAATTAGAACAGTGTGCGACTCTTTGAATCGCGCTCTGCACAAAGTGCTACGTGCGCTTATATACGTGGTACATAATAAACTAGGTTTAGCAATTACATTTTATTCACAGTAAGCCAATTAATAAACTTTTTTAAGAAGATGGTGCTTTACCGCAGTACTGAAAAATAATTAATTTATGTAACCTGGTGCCAGTTCAATCTTCACCAATTCATGTTGAACTTACTAACGTTATCGTTTATTAAAAAAGAATAATTTCAAAAGGAAAAATATTCTAATATAGGTGAAGAAGAATATTTCTATATTTAACTGATTTTTCGTAGTTGACAAATGGTATTTCTGGCTTTTCAAATTAAAAAAAAAAACACAAATGGTATTTCTGGTAAAATGATGTAGTTGGTGATGGCAATTTGGTACTAGGAAAATACAGAGCACGATCAATGGATAAGCGCATTTGAGGGAGTTGCCTTCACTCCCCTCAGTTGCTTTCCTGGACACGTGGCCAGTTGGTCTTGCACTCGTATTAATTCTTGTCCACTTGATCTTTAGAAAGATTAAAATAAAAACAAACAGGAAATACAATATTGAGCCCTAAACGTCTATTTCCAGAACCAGAGTAGGACTGTTCCATAAAATGTAATTGTCAGCTAAAAACGAAACCCTCATTTAGCTTGAGTGGAAACAAACACGGCAATGCCTTTTTGTTTTTGGTTTTTTCATTCTCTCGTATTGACATGTCGCAAATGTAGGTCAGGTTAGTTGGTCAGGTCATTGTGTGGTCCTTGCGTCTGATTTTGAATCCTCATCCTCATCCTCATCCTCATAAATCAGGGTAGAATAAGTGCCTTCTCCAAAAGAAACTAAATGCAGCAGTGTGATTTAAAATTTTATGAAGAATTTAATTTAATTTGTGTAAAAAAAAAAAAAAAATTAGTGGATTGGGGAAGTTAGAAAAAGTAGACATGGGTGTAAATGAGAGAGAGAGAGAGAGAGAGAAAGTTTAGATATTGATAAGACGACATGGCTCTGAGGTTTATAAAAAAAATAGCAAAAACTTATTTGTGTGAAATTACTATAATGCCCAATTTTTTTCTTTTCGAATGTTTTTTTCTTTCTTTCCAGTTATGTGTAAAAGGGTATAATAGTAATTTCATTGATTTTTGGTTGACAATCAAGAGTTATATTAATATGTAGTTTAGATCGTAGGTTTTTGGTTGACAAATAGGGTTATACTAATATGTAGTTTAGATAGCATAACGGCTATCATGTTCATGTAATCATCTAATAGGTTTTGTTTTGATGTGGTTAATGCTAATTAATGAAGCTCAGAGAGGAGTTAGCAAGAGCACTGCTAGAAGCAAAGGATGGTAACTTAAATAATAATGAGCAAGGGATCGAGTCGTTTAACCAACTGGTGCAGGAGATGACGTTGAAGCAACAAGATGTCAAAGCCTTCGCCTTCAAAACAAAGGCCATGGTAAAACACTCAACTCATTTTTTTTACTTTTTACTAGATTCACTCAGTATATCTGTTTTCTTTTACTTTGATTTTTATAGCTAGCGGTTAGTTTTGTTTCCTCTTCCTTTACTACTTTTGTGTGTTTTCTGGTAGGGTGATGCAATGTCTATTGTCTTAGTCCACCATTTCGGGTTGGCAAAAATTGGTCCAGAACCCTAACTTCCACCTACCCTTTTGGTTTTATTGACCTATATTATTTGTCTTTTGTTTTGGTCTGATGAACTCTCAAACACCAATCTGATCCTAATCTAACTTAATCGTTTCTATTATCACCATAATTAATTTAATCTACCGGGGAGGGAGATCAAACTTAGGGCTGGTTTGGTATTGCTGTGCTTTGAAAAAAAGCTGCTGTGAGAATAAGCGGCTGTGCTGTGAGAATAAGCGGCTGTGAAATAAAGCCAGTAGAGTGTTTGGTAAACTTTTTTGTGAAAGTGCTTTTGAAAAAAAAAGCAGGATGATAGTGTGTCTTTTCATTAAATGAGCACTGTAGCTCCGTGTGCTTTGAAAAAACTGGTTTTTTTTCAAAGCAGCAAATAGCAGCTTCAGCTTTTCCTTTGATTTTCAGCTTATTCTCACAGCAGCTTCCAAAATAAGCCTTTTTTTTCAGTTTACCAAACACAAAAATGACCCTCAGCTTTTTTTCACAGTGGCTTTTTTTAAAATCACCTCAATCCCAAACGGGGCCTTAGGCACAAGAGGCAGAACACACTGCCTTAGCCAACTAGCCTAATCCACGTATGTAGAACTACTAAAAAGTTTGAGTAGTCCATTCCAAAATTTCTGCCAACCATCCCTAACTAGTGTTCCTTGGCTGTTTGTTCAATCAAATAAACAGTTTCGGATGACAGTAGATTGAAGATTGATGTGCCATCACCATATATGCACTTTTTTCTTCTGTACTATGTTGTGTGTATGCAAAACCTTGAAGTTAAAGCATCTTTCACATGGATGATTTCACTTTCTAGTTCTTAATAGGAATTGTTGGAATGTGCCAGCTTTTGGACCACAAGAACTTTGAAGGGTTGTAAAGTGTTTCAATTAAATTTCTCTCTTAATTTTGGCTACTTGTTGCTAGCCGCAATTAGCCTTTTTACGTTCAAAATTTGACTTGAAGTAGAAGTTAATATATGCATTCATCATCGCTATTGCAAATTTTTCTTTGGAAAACCTGTGATAAACTAGCACATAAATATATGTTAAAATGTCTGAAAATTGAGTCGTAAATTCATGAATAGGCAAGGGTGAATTTTCCTGGTGATCCATAGTAATTTATTGTTTATGACTTGCTATCAGCTTGAATATCTTTTGAAAATAATATAAAACTTAACTGAAGAATAGCTTGTTGCTTAATGCAGCTATCAAGAATGGAACACAAGGTTCAGTCAGCCAGACAGCGGGAATCGGTTTACTGGCACTTAGCCTCCCATGGTGTGCCCAAGAGCATACATTGTCTTTGCCTCAAATTAGCAGAAGAATATGCTGTAAATGCAATAGCTCGATCTCATTTACCTCCACCTGAATATGTTTCTCGACTTTCTGATCCCTCCTTTCACCACCTAGTTCTCCTAACTGACAATGTGCTCGCAGCTTCTGTTGTTATCTCCTCTACAGTCCAAAAATCAGCCAAGCCTGAAAAATTGATTTTTCACATAGTGACTGACAAGAAAACTTATACTCCAATGCATGCATGGTTTGCAATTAATTCTTTTCAATCAGCAGTGGTGGAAGTTAAAGGGCTACACCAGTACGACTGGTCTCAGGAGGTAAATGTTGGAGTCAAGGAGATGCTAGAGATCCATCGCCAGATTTGGAGACGTTACTACAGAAATTTGAAAGAAGATGATTTTGAATCCGATGGAAAACATAAAAGATTCTTGGAAGCTCTGAGTCCCAGCTACCTTTCCCTTATGAACCTTCTTCGAATCTATATCCCTGAGGTAATTGCTCTATTTCTTTCACAGATATTCCCTGATGGAGTGGATGACTTTGAATGTGAATTTGTAATGATATCATCTAACTTTCATGGGCCACACAGCTTTTTCCAGATCTCAACAAGATATTGTTCTTGGACGATGATATCGTTGTACAACATGACTTATCATCTTTGTGGGAACTGGATCTCAATGGAAATGTTGTTGGTGCAGTTGTCAATTCATGGTGCGGTGACAACTGTTGCCCAGGAAGAACTTACAGTGACTACTTCAATTTTTCACACCCTATCATTTCATCCAACTTCGATCATGATCGTTGTGCGTGGCTGTATGGCATGAATGTCTTTGATCTTGAAGCTTGGCGGCAGACCAATATTACAGAAACGTACCATCAATGGTTAAAACTTGTAAGTATATTATCACATTAGCCAGTATTTTGTGACTTGGAAACTGCTTGTAAACAGGAAAACATTCATATTTCTTGACTCGTGAGTCTCGATAACTTGATACTAATATCCTATGTGCACTTCACAGAACCAGAAGTCTGGGCTGACGTTTTGGCATCCAGGAATCGTTCCACCCGCGTTGATTGCATTTGAGGGTCATATGCATCCTATTGACCCATTATGGCATGTGGCTGGGTTAGGTTCTCGATCTCCAGAGGTTCCCGAAGATATATTGGAAGCTGCTTCGGTCATCCATTTCAGTGGCCCAGCAAAGCCATGGCTCGAGATTGGGTGTCCAGAGGTAAGAGGCTTGTGGAACAAGCATGTAAACAGTTCAAACAAGTTTGTTAGGCAATGTAGAATCATGGGGTGAAGAGGACGAAGTCCTTTAGCTCTTCCATATTCATTTTGGGACAAATCCCGAAAGCGGAGTTTGGGGAACAGAGAGAAGAAGGTTTTCGGCTTCAGTCTCTGCTCACCCTCAGCTCAGGACACTTCAGATGGTGTTATTTCATGTCCATAAATCATGATAGACAATAGATGAAGAAGGTATCGTACGGTGCGATTATACCATAGAATCAGGATATTCAACCTTTCAATGCATATAAAGGGATAGAAAGCTCCCATGGATGTATCTTTCTGACATTATATTGTAGGGTAGTGCTATCCACACACCCATGATTAATTTATATCATTTGATCTTCTTCAACTTATTCAACCCGAGGCCGAAAATTGAGTGTGGGAGGTAAAAAGGGGCGTGGATAGCACCACCCATATTGTAAATTTTACTCAGGTAATTGAAATGCTTAGATTAATCAATGACGAAACTTGTTAGTAAGGCTATTCAACCTTGCTTATGTACCAAAATTTTTCTCAAGTTTTAGAGTAATATGATTCCTATTCCATTTATCTGGTGTATTTTGAAAACGAACAAAGAAAAAGAGAATAATTAGGACTACCAATAGATAAATGGTTCGAGTAGCGCTACCATCAGTTGCAGTCGCACAATGCAACTATGGGGCATTGTTATAAATGGGTTTCGTAATGCATCTAACGACCCACAGTCACATGCTCAGGCACCAATGGGTGTTTTAGGTTGGGTAGGGCATTTAGTCATATCTTCTCTAGTTCTCATCATACCCATACAACGAGGGACGACAATGCGTTGTCTTACCTTTGTTATGGTAAAAGCAGTAATATACCACAACAATACATAAGGTTGGTGGGAGAAAACTTTGAGTAGCAACAGCCCGATCCTGTCATTAGTAGGACACTCCTTACAAAAACATGAGATCTTCTGTATTTTGGTCTCGTTTGATACCACACAATTCTTATTTGATGTTGAGAGTTGCCCGAACTGCCCTAATAAGTTAGTGTTGCCAAAATCTCTTGTAGTAAATTTGATTGATACAAACAAAAACAAAAGATGATGAAGTATTTTTGTTTGAAGTGTGTTAACTAATGATTATACCATATGCATATAAAATGTATCCACATTAACATTTTCATATCTACAAATTATCTTTTGAGTCTTTTTTATTTTTTCGGTCAAAATTATCTTTATGTTCTTGGTCCCGAATGCATACGTCCTATATGTGCAGAGAAAATGACATTTACCAATAAAGGATATGGTAGAGAGAGTGGTACTTCTTCTCTGATGGATGTTATCCCAAATAAGTGAAACAAGATATGCACAATATTATGCTGTTGGGCTATATTGGGCACACTCGGACTCGGATGGATGAGCAGCTCACGTGAAAGTGATCAAGAAATTTCAACTACTCTCCCCAATGGCCCATTTTTTCTTCTATAAAGTCAAAAACCTAGCTATATCACCCTAGCCCTGCACTTTTTAGACTCCTAGGGCAAATCTCATATATCCATTTTCGCAGCGAAAACATATATTACAGTTTAACATGTGTGCACATATTTTCCTATTCACTTTGTTTTAATTTATGAAACAAAAATACTTCATTCATTATGTTGGCATTATTCATTTCTACTTACTTGTCAAAGACGGTCTAACACGTATGCATATATTATTATGTGTGTATACTTCGAGTCATTTATGCATTTTCAAACTGTGATTTGCAAAAACTAAGAATGGATGCAAAATGTATGCGCATGAGCAACAAGATGATAGAGATGGAAACTTTAATTAGGTTGAGAAATCAAATTTACTTGTCATCATAGTTGAAAGAGTAGCTAGTTAATACAGAAAATTCTGATATTATAGAGAACATGAACAACAAACTGGTTCTCCCATATACATAAAAACTACAACCAATTATCTCATAGATTTAAGAAAACAGATCAGATGATATGGATAGAAGAACATCAGACGGCAGTCCAGCATTTCAACTGCATCCAAAGATCAACAGTAACTGGTTATCTCGTCCGTATATATATATGCATGTGAATTAAAAAGTAAAATATCAATTGTATTACTAGTAAGTCAGTAATGGTAAAAAAATCTTACACAAGTTGGAGAGCTGTCTGGACTTGGTGAGGGTAATGGTTATTGTTGGACTCCAAGATCACCGCTGGGAGGAAGTTCCTGTCATAAGAATGCGAAGGCATTGACTGATCGTAGGAAGTTCCCGGCATCATGTGTGTATGCTGCTGCTCTTCCCTCTCGTTTTCAGCTATCTGTACCATGTAACATTAATTTTATCATTCGTATTAGTAGTTAATTTTTCCTTTCCGGCATTGGCTTATGCAGTTGAAGGGAGAAAGAGAGATTCACCTTTGCTCTCAGAAAATTGTTGTGGTGTTGCAGCTCGGTCTCCTGCACAAACAATGTGCACGTAATATTGTTTTTCAGAAGTAAAATTGTTGTATAAGTAACATGAATAATGAAATTTGGCACCAAAGGCATGTAATTTAGTAGTATAGTAGAAGAATAGGTTACCCTTTTTTGCATGAATTCGATTTCAGAAAACAGCATTTCATTCTGCGGTTTATCCGAGTACACGTCAGTTGAGATTTGTAGTCGGGATTAATTAAAAGTGAAAGAGTTCAACAAATTTTTGCAATCAAAATAGGGAAATGGAGTACCTTTTTGGATCTTATTCTGCTGATTCCTTTCTCCAATCTTCCTTCTAGGTTCTTCAGTTCCTTGGCGTTCAAGGAGCTAAGAGCTTCACCCAGTATATGCCTGGAGAAAGGGGCTGAATAAGTTATGATCGTATCGTTCATTGCAGAATATGTAGACGGACAGATATTAGACAATGTAGTCAATTATCTAATGAAATTATTTCTACTTAATTACCTGTTTGAATTCTGAATTTCTCGGATCTGTCTTCGCAGTTTGGATGCTTCCTGCTGATAAAACTGAGGCCATGTATGTGGTGACAGCATTAGACAAACTCATAAAACAATTTGAACTGTTTCAATACATACAAATTAAATGAATAAACAGCAGATGAAACGAATGTCCGGAAAAGAGGAAGCTTAAACTTGAATCAGGAGCATTGCAATTGCTTCTGTAGGGCTCAGGGTTATAATTAGCTAGCCAGTGTGGATTAGGTGACCAAAATTGGATATAAATAGCCAGTTTTAGTGACATATTGTCATCTAGCTAGGAGAAAAGGAAGATTAATCTATAGAGAAATTAACTATTATTTAAGACTAATGCTAGACATGTCTTGCCTAATATTGTGTTTATGTGGTTACAAAATGATGAAAAAACTCATACTATAAGGCTTTCAATGTACATAAGAACTTCCACTTCAAAACCTGCTATAGAAACATAAATTCTTTGGAACACTTAACCCGTTCTATTCGTCACCTAAAAGGAGTTTACCTGAGTGTTGGCTTCTGAAACAGATCCACTGTTCGTAGGATCAGCGCATGCTTTTTTGTACCTGTCGATTGTTGCTCTAACACTGCTAAGAGAAAAAGAACTAATTAACGTTAAGCTTCCAATTTTTTGTGGGGTTCTTCAAACACTTAAATAATTTGGAATGAAATGCCCCATTTTGTAGGTATTTTAATTAGAAATTGTACCAATATAAGAAATGGTGCACTCAAAGGGATAAGCTAGGCGCCTAGAGGCCAACCATAACACATCATAAGTCAAAGAAAGCAGCATCACACATTGAGAGATCAAAACAATATTTCTTTCTTCTATTATCTCACTCTCTTTTATGCAATTATTGTTCATACCTAGTTGCAGAGAACAAACACAAACAACCCAATTTTATGCCAAGCCTTTTGCATATTTTCTCTGTTTCTCTCCCATTGAGAAAAATTAAAGTTCCAACTTCCAAGTGAACCATCATCACATCTTTGAGGGTTTTTGGTGACTTAATTTGGTCGTGTAGGCAAGAACAACTTCGTGGGATCTCATCGAATCCGACTTCTTGATTCTTGTACTTGTGAGGTAAAACTCCTAGCTATCATCCCTAATGTATATTTTCGGGTGTTAGATCACATGAAAATTGCGATTTCAATACTTTACATAGAAACCTAACCCTCGACATAATAAACTGATATCGTATATGAAGTAATCATAAACGTTATTGATACCCTAGCTAGCATGATCCTTTTTTGCTTGATCATGGACCCAACTCAGAACAACAGTTATGGAAGTTAATTATAGTAAAAGAACTTCTCCAAAATTAAGAATTCAAAGAAATAATGTAAAGAATCTCCAGAAATACACACACAGACACTGAGATACATTATACGCACAAAAATAAAACCACCAACAATTAACTTGTTGATGGCCTAGGCCTAGCTATACACTACACCAATAAATTAGGGTTAGGATTGGAGTTGGGATGGTGGCTATCGATGCTCCTTATTCTTAAACTTAATCTAATGGTGTGCCATGTATATACCTAGGGTACCAACAAGTACATTTGGAATATCATGAGTCTACATTTTAGTTGATAAAAAAGGGATATACTTAATTGGATAAGACTTTTCACTAGTTCCTTAGACAAACATGTTTAACTGATATTGTACGAAGAGACAGCCACTTTTATGAATATTAATAGGCATCGTTTGGTGTCAAGGGTTGGATTGGAATAGACAACTCATAGATTCAATGTTGTTGTAAGAAAGAAATAATGGATGCTAACACCCAAATTTTGTTATAGTTGAAAGTAAACGAGGAATTAGTCATAAAAAAAAAAAAATTAAAAGTTGATATCTATTTTCTCATTTAGCGTACATTGAATTTAATTAGTTCTTCAACCCAATCCAAATATCCAATCTTGGACACGGGCTATAACTATGAGTTTATTTTCTTTGATTAAAAAAAAAAATAGATAAGAGTGAGTGTTCCAGTTTTATAGCTCTAGCTTGCGAGAGATGTGAGGAAACTCGAAGACATAATTGATAAATTAGAATGGTTACTGTGATATGAGTGTTCCACTTCACTTCTTAGTTTTTGCACTAATTAGTGAATTCAGTGCATATTACATTGGTATGCATAAATTGATTAGAGTTATCGTTTATGTTTGATTTATGTTAAATTGTACTATAATTGACCACTTAAAAAAATTATTATTATTAAGGAGAAGGGACGATTCGGAACTATTACAATAATTTAGGTGAAGGAGAGTTTCGAACCCAAGACGCATGAATTAAAACTATATTATAATTGACTACTTAAATAGTTTGTGAAACTAAAAGAAGAATTACACTGATTAAAAATTATAAGAAAACAATACTTTTGATTAATAAAAAATGACGTTTAAAGTTGGAATCTAATTTCACTTCCAAGCATTGTCCTAAAAATCCCCATTTAGAACCGCCTAGACATTAGGCAGTTGGTTACAGCCACGATTAATCTCTACGTATTTAATAATAAGAAATGATGACTAAACATGCTAAGGTGCTTGTCTAGACTCGCCTATGTACCCTCATAGACCGCCTAGGTTGCAACTCTCGCTTAGACATAAAATAAATGATCTTTATTTTTCATTCTGTTTTTTCAATAAATTGTAAGAGATTTGATAGATACTTGGATGAACACTCATTATATGCTTGTTCCCTATGTTTTCTATATGTTTCAATACTTTATAATTTATATGTCATTCTATTTTGCAATTTATGTATTCCAATACACTTATATATATATATTTATTTTTTTTAAGTATAAGTAGACATTATTTATATGTCATATAATAAATTTAGTTAAAATTAAAATTACGCCGTTAGGCTCCTGCCCGCCGCCAAACTAACGTCTAGTGCCTTTTAAAATTTTGCTTGCTTTCAAGTAATCTTCTTTGCTTCATACAAGATGATATACCCTATATAATTACCACATAAACAAACATTTATCCATAGAATATATATATGTTCAATTTTCATAATTTGTGGGACATTAAATACATGATGCTAAGGACCTCAATCAAAATATTTAAATAAATAAAGTTTCAGTATAACAATTAAGCTAATTAGGGATTAGAACCAAAATAACCCTATATATAAATACCCAATGATACTAAATATACAAAACAGATTAATACTTTAAAAGGGCTAAGCTATATGGCCAGATCCGGTTCCACCACTGTTAATGTGTAGTCCCTAGTTGATGTTCTGCAACATGGAACAGAACCAAAAATTGCCCAAAAGAAAAGAAAACAAAATAACCAAACAAAAGCATTCAATATACTCTTGGAGAGTTGTTACCTTAATTTCATCGAGCCATGCAGTGATTGGTTGCCTCTGCCATGCTGGCAGAAGATCCCATATATGATTGGCTCCCTCTCACAATCTCTAAATCTACTCCACGTGTCAGTAACCCATTACACAATGAGCAATAACCCTAAGTAACAATCCTATTCCCACCTCGATGACCCCAAAACACCAAAAGACCCTTTAAATTTTACCAAGACTGGGGTATTAACAAGTGATTTTTATTCACAGATCTGAAAAAGATTTTATTTCCTTTTATGTCTCTGAATTCTCTTGAGACAAAGATGTCTGTTTTTGCAGCCATTTTTAGCATTTCTTCTTCACTGACTTGTCTTCTCCATTTCTCAGTCATTTCATAAATGCTTCTTTCATCTCTCTCTCTCTCTCTTCACAGAGTCACAGTCACACACAACTCTTCTTGGAGCATATGCAGGTAAATAATAAACAAATCTATGTATATCTATATATGGTTCAGTAAAAGGGAAGCAGGATACTAATTAAACATGATTCTCCCTCTTCTGGGTTTTTGCAGTGTGTGTGTATATATATATACACTCATAAAATTTGAGGTATAAGTTAAAGTCTCCTTTTGTGCTTCTTGAGGATATTATTTCCAGAAAGATGAAGGATTTCATGACTAATGACTCCTCCATAGATAGATTAATAATAATGCATAATGAGAACAAGGAAAATTATTTTTCATCTTTTTTCACCACAGAAACTCAAAAGATAAAAAGAAACAAAATGAAGGGAAGATATTAGAAAATAAAGATTATATTCACACATCCCAAATTACTTTTTCTACATTTTTTAAATTTTTTATTATTTTCTACATACTACTAACACTTGATAGAAATATATTAAAAAATTAAAAAAGTTTGAAGGAAGTAATTTAAGATGTGTAAATATAATGTCCCGTTGAAAAAATGATAAAAAGTAAAAAGAAAAGATGAAAATTAAGGGAATCATTATGTGATAGCGGCTTCTTTGTCCGGACTAGACGAACAGAAACATCATGTCTGACGTGACCAAAGATTCCTAAGCTGTAAACTCAAAGAAACAACAATACAGCTCACTCACTCACACAAGAAACCCTAGGCACCTGCTTCCCTATACCAATTCCTGACATATGTACTAAATAGGCGTTTTTTTTTTTTTGAGAATATTTTAATCGTTAGATCTTAATTATTATATTTTTGACCAATAAACTAAATATGATAAAAAACGAGTGAAGGATAGGCTGGGAAATATCAGAGAACCCCAAGTAAGGAGAGATTCTTCTATGCGGGATCAGGGATGGTGAAAGGGGGATGGGCTAAAAGCGGGCCAGAGTTAGGGCTGATTTGGTATTGCTGTGCTTTGAAAAAAAACTGCTGTGAGAATAAGCGGTTGTGCTGTGAGAATAAGCGGCTGTGAAATAAATCAGCAGAGTGTTTGGTAAACTTTTTTGTAAAAAGTGCTTTCAGAAAAAAAAAAAAAAAAACAGTCTGATAGTTGGTCTTTTCATTAAAGGAGCACTGTAGCTCCACTTTTCCAAAGCTGCAAATAGCAGCTTCAGCTTTTTCCTTTGATTTCAGCTTATTCTTATAGCAGTTTCCAAAATAAGCTTTTTTTTTTCAGTTTACCAAACACCTAAAACCCTCACATCTTTTTTTCATGAGTGCTTTTTTTTTAAACACATCACTCCCAAACCACCCCTTAGTATGACCAATCAAGGGGTAGGTTAAGGGAGGGTTTTTCGTGTCTTGGTCTGTAGAGGTGACCTGGTCCGGTCTCTAGACCGTAGAATTTCTCCAAAGTGAAGGTAAAATGATAAAATAAACACCCACTCGAATTTGGGTTTTAAAACACTAAACACAAGATGTACTGTTCTGGCTTCCCAGACCCACCACAATGATCAAAACAGTCTCCCTCTGTGTTAATTTAAATACTTTGATGTTTGGGAATGAAATTAGATCATCTTCGGATTTTTTCATTGGAAATCCGGGGGATTAATTAATATCAATCATTCATTAAAGATTGTGCTGCCACAATTTAATGCTTTTTATATTTTCAAAAGTAAAGCAATCTTGTTTTGCATGAAAAAAAAATTGTGGCCTCACAATTTTTTATGAACGGTTGTTATTAATTGATCCCCAGGATCCCCAGTGAGGGGATCCGGAGAGAATCTAGGAATAATGATAGATCTGTAACAAGATTTAAAGATTCCCATTTGAGTTTTTTAGCCTTAATTAACAAAATCATATTTCTTGTGTGATTTCTGTTGAAAATAAGATAAAAATGGGGTCTTTTGATATGGGTCCAATTGGACTAAAAATTGGATATATTTCAAAAGTCGAAAGTTACTAAAAATTGGACTTATTTCAAAAGATTGGCTATAAAATTGGATTTTTTTTCAAAATTTTCCGATAAAAATTTAGACATCCATTAGGCTTTTGAACCTATATCTCAGACTTGCAGCTGACTGATTGAAGTATGCTTGGTTAATATGTAATTTGACTTCTGAAACCCTAGCTAACAACACCCCTAGCCTCCTCCTTTATGTTCCAGAAAGCGGCAAATAAATAGAACAAAAATTAATGTATAGAAACCCATAACTATAAAAAGGTGGTGAAATTACGTAGTTCAGGCAATCTGATTGGAGTTTTTTTATTTAGGTTTTAACTTATATACATAATATATATCCATTTTACTTCTTAGCTGAGTTGACATGTTTACTTAGGAAGCGTCATGAGATGAAGGGAACTGGCTAATGAGAGTTGGACAGCTTTGAGAGCTGCTGACATAATTTTTATGGACTGCTGTTTGATGACATGTGGAGAGAGAGAGAGAGAGAGAGAAAGGGACAGAGAGTTGAGGAGTTTAACAACAATGGAGATACATGGAAGCTGATCTAACAGACCTGCAAGAGGGGAGAGAGAGAGAGAGAGAGAGAGAGAAAGGAGTTTAACAACAACGGAGATACATGGAAGCTGATCTAACAGACCTGCAACACTTTGTAACCCTAAGATTGTTATCATACAAAAACTGCTAGGATCACTAATACACAACTTCCTCTACTTTTATCTGTGATCCTACAGATCTGCATCCAGCCACACAAAGAGCTAAGCTATAGAAAGATAAGCACAATATATAAAGAAAATAAAAAATATATATATTACCCCAAATATCAAAGTTTTCTGGTTGATAAGCTGAAATATGCCTCAAAGCTTATAAAGGAAAACAAACAAAAAGAAGAAAATAAATATATGTGATCCCTTTTGGGGCCACTTTAATTACTCAAGTTTCATCCTAGCTAGCCACACCCAAAACCAAAAAGAACAAAATAATTAATCTGAACTGCTCCGTTGGTAATTAGAATTTTATGCGTAACTAAATAATTAAAATTAGCTTCCAGCTGAAAAGTTAAGATCATATATATAAACGAATACAGTGATTAATTGAATTAAGACTACTTGAAGATCAAATCAGAAGAACTCTTAGAGATCGAGAGAGAGAGAGAGGCTAAAGTGCTAGAACAAAATAGTTAAATTAAGAAAATTAGAAATTAATATGCAAACCTGTTGTTAGCATACTCATAGAGGCGGCCACGGTTGGAGAACACGATAAGAGCAACTTCAGCATCACAAAGAACAGACAATTCATAGGCTTTCTTAAGCAATCCGTTGCGGCGTTTGCAGAAGGTAACTTGTCGATTTGTAGTGTTTTCGATCCGCTTAATCTCAATTTTGCCCCTTCCCAATTTTTTCTGGGAGGAGCTCTCGGGTGCTTGATTTGGGAACTCCATTGTTGCAGGGATGAAAAATGGCAAAAACCCCTCCAAATTGATGAATTGTGGTTTTTTGTTAGCTAGCTAGCAAAGAAAAAACCAAAAACCACACTCTCTAATTAAAAGGCATGATCAAGATCAATTTTGACAACCATATTTGTAATAAATCAATAGATATAGATTAACATCATGAGTTACGTGCGAGCTTTATTTTTTTTTTTTGAAGACCACTAAACCAACTTGTATAAGGAAAACAAAGCAAAGTAGGAATAAAAGATTAGGCATGTATAAACAAAAAGAAGATAATTACTTCTTGACTTTGAGTTTTTCTATTGGGGTTGCAATTGGCAACGGGAAGGAAGAATTGCAGAAATGGAAACTGGGTTTTTGCTTAAAGAGATCAGTATTTAAGGACGGGAAAAATAGACGTCTCAACCATCACCCGACATATCCTTCATTATTTGCTTTGTAAGGGTGATAGTCTAGAAATATACTTGCTATAAATGTGTATCACTCTCCCTAGCTAGGTTGGATTATATAGTAATGGAGGAGAGGAAGTAGTACAAATATAAATTAAGAGGGATGGAGAAAACTAAAGAGGGTTTGATGTATATTGCTTTCATGCTCCATCAACCGTCCATTTCTTCATGTATGGGTAAAAGGGAAGGTGTAAGTGTGTGATGGTGATAAAAGGGTCTTTTGGGAGAGATTTTTCAGTGTGATCGGAACACGGGGTGGTACACCACGTGTCACTATACAAATAGTGGGATATGTGTGTTAAAAAGTTAATAACTTAAATATTAAAATTTTCCACCACTTATATAAAAACACGTAGTGTACCACTAGTGTTCCCGTCACAAAGAAAAATTTCTCGTCTTTTGGAGGAGAAATTTTTCAATGTGACTGGAACACGAGGTGGTACACCACATATCACTATACAAATAGTGAGATATATGTGTTAACAAATTAATAACTTAAAAAATTAAACTTTCCACCACTTATATAATAACATGTGGTGTACCACTCGTGTTCCCGTCTTAATGAAAAATTTCTCCTTTTGGAGAGTGACTTATTTTTATGAATGGAGATTTTATTTATTTTAATTATTTTTTTAATGGGACCCTTTTATGCTACAGGTTGCACTCTAAGAGCTTTATTTCATGTAAAGAAAAAAAAAGGAGATGGAGGTCATGGTCTTTTTGAAGAGAAAACAAAATAAGAGGACCTCCCATGTTATTTGCTTCTTTGATTTTTGAGTTGGCCTTTTATTCTAGATTTGTTTTCTGACCTCCCCAAGAGTACTACTTCTGTTCAAAGTTTTTCATCTCTCTCTCTCTCTCTCTCTCTCTCTCTCTCTCTCTCTCTCTCCTGCATTATTAGAACATATAGTTACTTACAAGGGTAGTGACGTGACTGAAGAAGACTCCCATGTGATGTTCTGTGAAGTGTTCATGACAATCCCCTATTTTTTAGTTCATTTATAGTAAGTATGGAGCAGCCCCTTCGATTCATTGTTACCTTCATTAATTTGCATCAATATGGTTTCAATGCCACAAAATGTAGGCAATCTAAGAGATGGTTTCTACATGCATATGTAACAATGCATGGCCACCCTAAATAAATTAGAGAAATTACTTGTTCATGATGCGAGTGAAAGTGTTAGTCATATTGGTTATGTTTAATGTTGTTGAAATTAACATCAGTATTAGAAATGAGATACATCACGCTTGTAAGGGAGTTGCTTTTTCAGGAGTCCGGAGGTTATGATTTGTAAAGAGCATAAAGTCCTTCCACCGTGTGTTATTCAGTTGTTTCAGTTGGATATATAATTGCTACAAAAGAAGTACAACATATATACACAGCCATATCACTGATACAAGTGTGAGTGAGGTGAGTCCTGAGTGTTGAATTGTAATCTTGTCTTGGCCCAAAGATAACGGATCCAGCCCATGCACAAAGAAAGATTCATGCACATGCTAAAGAATTCTAGCAAAGTTCAAGTTGGTGGAAGAGTCTAGAAGAATGGTGAGGATTCCACCAACATACAAGATTAGTGTAGATAATTCTAGCTTAGTAAGGTAGTGGAATTATCTAGATATCTCTAGTATGATGCTTCCATGCTTCTTCAAGGTTCCATCCATGCCTATAAAAGGAGAAGGCATCCACACCATTTGTAACAACAAGAGAGTAAGTAGTGAGAAGTGAGAGTGCCAAGTGAGAAGTGAAAAGAAGCAACAAAGCTTCTAAGAGTGTTTGAGTGTTTCCTCTTGTACTAAGTTTGTGAGTGAATAAAAATATTGTGTAATACTTTGAGTATTCTTTCTTTCTCTTGCCTATCAATTTCGCTGCATTACATTATTCTTTGTGAGATAAACATCCCCAAAGTAGTGAAGTCTTTTTAAGCCCCAACAAAGTGGTACCAGAGTTATGGCTAGCAACGCTATGACAGCCTTCAAAGTGGTATCAGAGCTATGGTTAGCAAAGCTATGGCAGCCTTCCAAGTTCCAGTGCTCGACAACAACAACTTCGATAATTGGAGTATCAAAATGAAGGCCTTTTTGGGAGCACACGATCTATAGGAAGTCGTGGAGAAAGGCTACATTGAGCTAGAAGATGAAGCTACGTTGTCCCAACCCCAGAAGGAGAGTTTGAAAGATTCAAGAAAGAGAGACAAGAAGGCTCTCTACCTCATCTACCAAGCATTAGAAGATAATGGCTTTGAGAAGGTCTCGAGTGCAACCTCTGCCAAGCAAGCATACGAGAAGCTTCAAACCTCTTACAAAGGAGCTGAACAAGTGAAAAAGGTTCGTCTTCAAGTATTAAGATGTGAGTTCGAATCTCTACATATGAAAGGGTCTGAATCAATCTTTGATTATTTCTCAAGAGTCTTAGCCATTTCCAATCAATTAAAAAGAAATGGAGAAAAGTTAGAAGATGTTAGAATTATGGAGAAGATACTACGCTCGTTGAACCCCAAGTTCGAGCACATTGTCTTGACGATTGAAGAAACTAAAAATTTGGAAGAAATTAATATAGAGCAATTAATGGGTTCACTACAAGCATATGAAGAGAAACATAAGAAGAAACAAGGGAATGATGAGCAAATCCTCAAGACGCATGTCCAGCCAAAGAAGAAAGAAGAAAGCTTCAACAACAAGAGAAGCCAGTATGGAAGAAGTCATGGTCAAGGTTGCAGACGTGGACATGGTTGGAACTTCAACAACCATAACAACTACGAAAGAGGAGAAAGCTCAACAAAAGGTCGTGGAAAAGGACACTCAAACTTGAGGTATGAAAAATCTCAAGTTCAATGCTACAATTGTCAAAAGTTTGGGCATTATGCTTGGGAATGTAGAGCTCCAAGCAACAGACTTGATGAGAAGGTCAACTATGTGAAAGAAGAGAAATAAGAGAATGACCTTGTGCTACTAGCATGCAAGAACAATGATGGAGACCAAGACTATACATGGTACCTTGACACCGGCGCCAGCAACCACATGTGCGGAAGAAGAAGCATGTTCGTAGAGCTCAATGAATCAGTGAGTGGCAACGTTTCTTTTGGAGACGAATCCAAAATACCCCTAAAAGGAAAAGGTAACATCCTTATTCCTCTGAAAAATGGCGGTCACCAATTAATTTCAAATGTCTACTACGTGCCCAATATGAAAAGCAATATTTTGAGCTTGGGTCAACTTTTAGAAAAAGTTTATGATATTCATGTGAAAAATTATAGCCTTTTTCTTAGAGATGACAAAGGAAGATTAATTGCCAAGGTGAAAATGTCAAAGAATATGATGTTTCCTATGAATATTCAAAATGATGTTGCAAAGTGCCTCAAAACATGCTACAAAGATACATCCTGGCTTTGGCATCTTCGTTTTGAGCATCTTAAATTTGGGGGATTAGAGTTATTATCCAATGAGGAGATGGTGAGAGGCTTACCGTGCATCAGCCACCTTGATCAAGCTTGCGAATGATGTTTACTTGGGAAATAATTCAGGAAAAGCTTTCCAAAGGAGTCGACCACAAGAGCCTAGAAGCCACTTGAGCTCATTCATACCGATGTGTGTAGTCTAATAAAACCAAGCTCTTTGGGTAAAAATAATTATTTCCTTCTCTTCATTGATGATTTTTCAAGGAAAACCTGAGTATATTTCTTGAAGCAGAAATCAGAGGCCTTTGGAGCATTCAAGAAGTTCAAAGCTGCTGTTGAAAAAAAAAGTGGTTGCAAGATCAAAGCCATGAGATCTGATCGAGGATAATTCACTTCGAAGGAATTTCAAGAATTTTGTGAAGCTAATGGAATTCGTCGACCTTTGACAATTCCAAGATCCCCTCAACAAAATGGTGTGGTGGAAAGAAAAAAATCGAACTATCCTCGACATGGCTCGAAGCATGCTCAAAAGTAAGAAATTGCCTAAGGAGTTGTGGACAGAAGCTGTAGCATGTGCTGTCTACCTATCCAATTGGTCTCCAACAAGAAGTGTGTGGGGAAAGACTCCACAAGAAGTATAGAGTGGAAGAAAACCAGGTATCTCTCATCTAAGAGTTTTTGGAAGCATAGCCTATGCACATGTACCAGACGAGAGGAGAACCAAACTCGGCGACAGAAGTGAGAAGTTCATCTTCATCGGCTATGACTCAAATTCAAAAGGCTATAAACTGCATAATCTAAACAATGGGAAGACGGTGATCAGTCGAGACATGATGTTCAATGAAGAAGGAGAATGAGATTTTGGCTCTCATGCAGGTGATCTTTACTTCTTTCCTCAGTTTGAAAAAGAGAATGAACAAAGGATGATGGAGTAAGCAAGAGAGGTTCAACAAAAATCCACTACTCCACCTGCTTCACCAACATCAACCAATCATGACAATTCACCAGCGTCAGCATCATCAATTGAGAGTCTAAATGAAAGAGAAGTACCATGCACAAAAAGTCTATGATATCTCTATGAGGTAGCTGAAAGACTCGATAATCCTACATTTTTCTGTCTCTTTGCTGATTGTGAACCAGTTGACTTCCAAGAAGCAGTGCAAGATACTAAGTGGAGGAAAACAATGGATGAAGAAATTGAAGCAATCCAGAAGAATGATACATGGGAACTCGTTATTCTTCCGAAATGACACAAAGCCATCGGAGTCAAGTGGGTGTACAAGACAAAGAAAAATGCCAATGGAGAGGTAGAAAGATTCAAGGTAAGACTAATGGCGAATGGCTATAGTCAAAGAGCCAGAATCGACTATGATGAGGTATTTGCACCCTTTGCTCGGTTGGAAACTATACGATTACTAATTTCTTTGGCAGCTCAAAACAAATGGAAGATTCAACAAATGGATGTGAAGTCTGCTTTCCTACATTAAGTCCTTGAAGAAGAAGTCTACATTCAGCAACCGTCAGACTATGAAATCAAAGGGCATGAAGACAAAGTTTTGAAGCTGAAGAAAGCCCTCTATGGGTTAAAAAAAGCGCCACGAGCATGGAATAGTCGCATTGACAAGTGCTTCCAAGAAAGCAACTTCACCAAGTGCCTTCATGAACATGCTCTCTACGTCAAAGTCAAAGATGGAGATATTCGAATTGTGTGCTTATATGTGGAAGATCTAATCTTCACCGGAAGTAATCCAAGCATGTTTGAAGAGTTTAAGAGAGTGATGACCAAAGAATTCGAGATGACCAACATCGAGCTGATGGCATACTACCTAGGCATTAAAGTCAAGCAAAATAAAGAAGGTATTTTCATTCTCTAAGAAAGCTACACAAAGAAGACACTGAAAAAGTTCAAAATGAACGACTGCAAGCCCATAAGCACGCCAATGGAGTGTGGAGTCAAACTAACCAAGCATGACAAAGGAGAAATCGTAGATCCAACATTTTTCAAAAGTCTAGTTGGAAGCTTGCGCTACTTGACTTGCACAAGACCAGATATTCTCTATGCCATCAGATTAGTCAGTCGTTACATGGAGAATCCCACAACTACACATTTGAAGACTGCCAAAAGAATTCTTTGATATCTTAAAGGTACTGTTAACTTTGGCTTGTTCTATTCAAGTTCTGATAACTACAAACTTGCTGGGTATAATGACAGTGATTGGGTAGGAGATTTTGACGATAGAAAAAGCACTACTGGATTTGTGTTCTTTATGGGAGACACTGCATTCATATGGATGTCGAAGAAGCAACCGATTGTCACTCTCTCTATCTGCGAAACTAAATACGTAGCTGCTACCTCATGTGTCTATCATGTAATTTGGCTACTTGCTGAAAGAATTAAGCATGCCATAAGAAGAGCCAACAGAGATTTATGTCAACAACAAGTCTACAATAGCTCTAGCAAAGAATCTGGTGTTCCATGACAAGAGCAAACACATAGATACCCGTTATCATTACATAAGAGAGTGTATTGCAAGAAAGGAAGTACAAGTGGAATATGTGAAGTCTCAAGATCAAATTGCAGACATTTCCACTAAGCCACTCAAACAAAAAGACTTTATAAGATTGAGAAATTCAATCGATGTCACAAGACAAGATTAATGGGGGATGTTGAATTGTAATCTTGTCTTGGCCCAAAGATAATGGATCCAGCCCATGCACAAAGAAAAATCCATGCACATGCTAGAGAATTCTAGCAAAGTTCAAGTTGGTGGAAGAGTCTAGAAGAATGGTGAAGATTCCACCAAAACACAAGATTAGTGTAGATAATTCTAGATTAGGAAGGTAGTGGAATTATCTAGATATCTCTAGTATGATGCTTCCATGATTCTCCAAGGTTTCATCCATGCCTATAAAAGGAGAAGGCATCCACACCATTTGTAACAACCAAGAGAGCAAGTAGTGAGAAGTGAGAGTGCCAAGTGAGAAGTGAGAAGAAGCAACAAAGCTTCTAAGAGTGTTTGAGTGTTTCCTCTTGTACTAAGTTTGTGAGTGAATAAAAATATTGTGTAATACTTTGAGTATTCTTTCTTTCTCTTGCCTATCAATTCCACTGCATTACATTCTTCTTTGTGAGATAAACATCTCCAAAGTAGTGAAGTCTTTTTAAGCTCCAACACTGAGGACATTCCTTTAGTGCAGGAGTTTTGTGGGTTGCCTTTTAAGTGAGTGCTTAATTTTGCTATTAAGCCACTTTGTGCACAACTATTTCTCACACAACGTATAGATGGTGCAAGCCGAGTTGAAGGAATTGAAGACTCAATTACAAAAGTTAACGGATAATGGATTCATATATACAACCTAGAATTTTCCCCTTTTGGTGCACTAGTGTTGTTTGTGAAGAACTATGGCTACATGAGATTAATTAACTAAAGGTACCACGTGGCAAGATCCTGGGCATCCAACGATATTAATTTTGAAAATCAATGACCAAGGTTACTCTAACAATAAAAAATCCAAAAAAGAAAACAAAAAAAATCCTTTTTTTTTTTTGTAAATTTCCAATAATATTTTTCATTCTCTACACCACAACTCAATATTTATTTTTACTACCATCTCCTATATTTGGTTTCTACATTCCAAATCCTTTTGTTACAAAAAATAAAAAATTATGAGAAGTCAAATTGGTCAACTGGGGAGATGTTGCTTTGCTTCAGGCTTGGATGCTTGTTATTCATGACTCGATCCCATGAAATGAGATGAGGATGCGGCACATGTGGAATAAGATTCACGCACAATTTGTCGAGTAGGTATAAACATTGGCATAAATATTTGAAAGCTTGGTAAGAAGCCCTTGCAAAAGAAGGAATTTATCAAAGTGGAAACAATTTAGCCAATGTGGTTATAGTATTTTATTATTAATAAATCTTTATGTTGTTTTACAATTTTTTTTTAGCAACTAGTACAAGCTCAAATGTGGTTCAATCTTGATAACAAGAAAACCATTCACAAGACACAAAAGTTGGAACATTGTAAAGCATACTCCGAAGGACAAAGTTCTACATATTGGTCCACAAGTTCAGTTGAATAAGACTCCATTGCAAGAATCAACTACTGAAGAGTCGCCATTGGAGACCCTAATTGAATCGGTCGCACAAACTGAAGAAACCTTGAGGCTTATTGGTAAGAAGGGTACTAAGGAAAAAGCTGTGCAATAGGGAGTTCTTCAAATAATGATTATTCAAAATTTGTTGACGAATTGGCTTGTCAATATGCAATGAATATGGAATGAGACAGGTTAACATATGAGCAAGACACAGATAGAGATGAAAAGCGAGAAAAAGGGAGTTAACTAGGCAAGAAAGGCAAGAGGAGAAGAATCGGGAGATCATGTCCTGATGCCTCGAGGATGAGTCTCCTAATTCAAAATATTTTTGGAGAAGTGAAAATAATCGCATCATAAGAAGAAGGTTTACCACAGAAGATGAGGAAGTTCAATACTCTAAGGGAAGACGGACGGAGCCGCACTAATTTTATCCCCTAGGTTAAAATTAATTATGTTTGTTGTAATGCTATGCTTTTTTTTTTCTTGTATTTGAAATAATTTATTAAATTAGACTTTATTCAAGAAATAATTAATGATATGTGAAGGATGAAGCCAAGAAAACATAAAGAAAAAATAAAAAATATATATGTGAAAAGTAATCTCATTTGTCCTTACCCTCTCTCTTCCCAAACAAGTGGACTTACACAAAGGCAATTAATGTTTAAAGTGAATATTAAGGACAATTTCATTGCCCTTACCTTATCCTTACCCTTTTAAAATGGGTGGAATTGCTCTTACTGCTTCAACTTATCATGCTGAAATGTACACAGTTGATATTTCTCATGTAGTCTTGTATTACATATAATCACATATGTGCAAATATTATACGCATTTGACATGGCCGGCAATGCAAGACTATATGGATCGATCAATCTCTACGATGCAGGATGTTGTAGGATATCATGGCATGTATCCAGAAGGATCTGAATAGTTAGCCCTAGCTATATATAGCAGTTACTACTTTGATTGGAGCATGGACCTGATCGGTAAGTATTACATAAGCTAACAAACATACAAGTGATGTTTCCTCGTAGCATTAATAGCCACCATCCTAATTCTAACCCTAATCAAGTAAGATATGATTTCATATTAAACCATATCTAAACAAATATATTGCCATGATACATGTGTAGTACAAGGCCATAATTGTTGTGCATGTATGAAAGCTCATAAATTCTGATCTCTAACACTATGACCGAACGTAAGTAATTTCCTCCCAACTACATTTTCGTGCTATTTTTCTTGAATTTTGTATTCCAATATTTGTACATAGAGTGTAACACAACCAAACATGAGATCGTTTTATGGGATGGCTTTGATTTTATGCATAAGTGTTTTTTGGTGCATATTGTTTCAAACTAACTATATATATATATATATATGTCTTCACTATATATTGAAGTTCTTCTAAATAATCACATCATCTTGTGTATAATGTATCCCCTTGGATATACGGTTGAACTTTGTTTGCTCAAGGACATGCAAGGTTTGTTATATAAAATTCTGATGTGGAACATCTCTTCACATTCTCTGACTCCCCATCACGTATACAACACGAGAACAATAAAAATAGGGTGGCATTGAATACATGTGGCCATTGAAATTCACGCATAAGCCAACATGCTCTAATACTATAAAAAATTGATGTTTTAATTACTATAAAACCATTTGGAGTGGTCCAACTTCTTATAAGGACTTGTAAGATTTTGTAAACTTCGATGAAGGATGTTTCCTCACATCCTCATAGTATGGACATGTGGAGATTCTGACTTTTTATTTTTTATTTTTTAGAGATTGTGATTGATAATAAGAATAACATAATGACTCTATACTTATAAGGAGCCAAAGAATGGTTTTCTTTTTACACCGTTTTGCACACACAAAAGAATGAACCCTAAGTTTCGACCAACTTGAAGTCGTACGAGATTCTTCACGCTCTTAATTTCCTATATTTTTGCGGTCGCTCATGAGTAATCGCAACAAAATTCACGACTTGTTTAAAGTGTGTATCACTATCACAAAATGGCAAGCATCATTTCCACAGAGATTTTATGCACAACATCTCCCATGTCATTTTAGGTGCAAGTTGTGGGCAAAAGCAAAAGTTGGCACAAGCTGAATAGGACGCATTGTTATATAGGATCACCTTTTACTTTCTTTTTCTTTCTATTGGAGGAGAGAGAGAGGGGGAGGGGGGTGAGATAGAACCAACGCAATATGGTGTAGCCATAATGCATCATGCATTGTAAAAAACAAACGATAACTAGACACTTTTTTTTTTTTAATTTTTCTTCAATAGTTCAGAATTATTAAGTAGTCTAAAAAGTGAACAATAAAAATTTGACTCTAAGAAATCAAACAGTGAAGATTGTTTAAATGTTAGATTACCTGGTAAGCTGGAGTACCTAAGACAAACCCCATTTTTTTCTTCTTCTACACACTTCTCTTTAATTTTGGTCATCAAATTGAATAAATTCAATAAAACCAACATACAAATATATTTTGAAGGGGATAGAAAGGGTATATGTATAATTTCCCTTGTAAGATTTATAAATAATTATATATTGAATGATATAAGGAAAACTAATGAAAAATGCTTGAAAACTTTGAGTTTTAACGATAATGACAAATTAAAGAGTAAAGTGAATAGTACCAAGATTGACTTTTTAGTGTAAAAATATGATTTTTCGTTAAAATGAACAATACCGGGAACTTTTTGTTAAAGTTCTCAATGATATATTGTGAAGAGTGAGAGGGACCAAGATGATGCTACAATGATGTTACATTTGAAGTTGGAAATGATGGTGAAAGAAGCTGAGGTTTTCAATGCTTATTCCTAATACCATAAATGCCACATACCCTGTCACATTCCTACCACATAAAAGAGGAATTTGAATGCTTGAAGTATAATTTATATGACAACAAACTTGCAAGGACATTGTGCTTTTTTCTTCTAATTTTGATAATTTCATTTTACATGTATGCCAGAAGAACTGTAAAGACCTTGGTACAAAATTAATGATACGATTTACAAGCTGGGTTTGGTATGGATTTGAACATTTCCTAAAAAATTAGGCTTCTTTAGAAAAAATGGGCAATGCCTAAACAACCAAATATCAGAATTCTACGAAATTCTTTTATGTGAATGAAAGTGGTAATTTCAACTATTGGAAAACAAAGTACTCAATACAAAAAACCTCTACTATGACATGTACTTGATGAATGAATGATTTGATTTGCGGATAAGAAACAACAAAGAATCCAACAGTGAAGATCTCAGTATATATTATATATACATTGATGCATACTAAAAACCTTGATCAAAACATTTCACATCCTTGAGATTTGATGCTTGTGGCTGTTATAGTGATGATCACAAGATGATGTCATTTGTCTTGTGCCAAAGAAGGAGAATGATTCTCTCCCCTTCTAAGAGAAACTCCATAGTTTCAAAGGCCCCTCCGGACTATTTACTATTTAATCCACCCAATAAACAGTAACTGCTTTTTGCATCTCCACCCTTACCGTAAATAGCCTTGACAATACACAATAAAATATTAGTATTTTTTATTTATAAAATAATACAAAATAACAAATCTCCTGATACAGCAAAATACTCCCAATTGGTGCAACAGATTTCAAAAACCCATCTCTTCTAATCCTCTAATCCCACTCAGCCTCCACATTTTTCAAAGCCTCCAACCCCGTCTCCTCCATTTCGAAAAGCTCCATGCATAAGCTGCAATTAGCTCCCTTGCAGAATCAAAAAGTTGAACTGAAACTCCTCCTTGACTGGTTTTCAAAGTTCAAATTTTCTCATCGATCCGAAACGGATTGAGGGTTTTACAGCGAATAATCCCGAGTAGATTGCAAAGCGCAAAACCCAGAAACTAAAAGCTTGAGAATTTACTTGCAGAGATTAAAACAACGAGAGAATGAATCTCTTACCTCCTATAATTCGACCCATCTGCTACTTCGCTCTCAAACCCCCGTGGCGGCGCCATTTTAGCACCTGCTTGGAGGCCTCCGTCACTGCCAATGAGCTCCTGATTGGACAGGGTCGAAAAGGCTATTGAGACGTCAGCCTTCGTCACGTGGCCTTTGGGTTCTGGGGCTAGCAACTCCTGCTGGGCCTTGCCCTCGGGCCCGCTCGGGGCTCCATCGCTAACACACGTTGGGCTTCATCATTCCGGCTCTTTGGCCATGTTCTTGTGCCTGTCCCTCAGGCTAGAGCACACGGTGGAAGTGCTCTAATCTCTCTCTTCTTCCCTCCCTTTCTATTTGAACGGTTACGATTTAATCACGTCAACATCTTATATTGATTTTTTTATTGAGACAATAAGACAAAAAACAATATGTGAGAGGAGGGAAGGGAAGGGGATGATAATAGGAAGGGAGAGAAACCTACTCCTGTGCGAAATTATGAAGTCCTTTGTAGCACAATGTTGTGGAAATGATGTCTGAAATTAGAATAATGTATGGTAAAAAAATAACATGGTGAATTTATTCCCAATTGAAGCCAGCTAAAATTTTCCTACCAAACAAGAAAAGGGGCTTTTGTTTCTTCAAAGAAGCAAAACCAGTTATGGATAGAGAACAATTATTTTTCTGTGGTTTCTGAAAATATGGGCTCATTGGGCTTATTTTCAATGGAAGGTTACTGGTAATTTTAGCCAAACTTCACGTGAGCAAACTATTAATTGTTTTGATATTATAAACAAAGTTGACGTTCCATTTTAAAAATTAGTTGGCAACAGAGGAAGTGACCCAACACCTTATCAAGCCCTTCCAAGGTCACTTTTCCCAACTTTCCAATGTGAAACAGTTCTTCACATCCTTACTCAAAGACCACTTGATTTTGTAAACATATGCATATCTTTTATTCCACAAAACAAGTGAAGCTTAATTTGTTTGTAGGTCATGTTTTAGTTGAGTTGAGTTGAGCTTTGTTTTCTGTTGTTGTTTTGGCTCTGGTTTTGGAATTTATTATGTTGTTGTTCTTTCCCCATTCTGCAGGGAATTTATTACTTTTGAAGATTGTATGTTTGATTGAATAAAGGCTTATCAATGAACTAGGCAAACACACCATAATCTGTTCACTTCTTTCTTTCTTTTGGCTTATACAGAAAGCAAGCAAGTTCCAAAGTGTGGTCAGAATGCTTTTCAGAAAAGCACACTTCTTAAGCCAGAAGGCTCAGAACTTCAATTACAACACCAGTTAGAAGTTTAATTATAAGCAGTAAACCATTTACCATGGAGAGGCATACGGTCTCTTAAATCATGCATAACCTGCCAAATTGTCTACCTCTTATTCACATTAATGGGACTAGGGGCTTAGGGCGACATCCATTCCTCCACCCGAGATCATGAGTTCAATTTCTCTTTCTCCAATATCAACTTATATTTATAAAGAAGTGATTTCCACACTATTTTTAGTCCCTAACACCCCTCTTTTTATTTCTAGCCGTCAGATCAAATAAATCAAACGAAAACAACGAACAAGATTAAACAAACAAGGTGTGCGTTTATCATGTCCCTCTATAAATAAATAAACAAACTGAAAATGCCAAGTTCGCTTTGCAACAACCAAAAGGTAACTTTAAATTATCATTACTAAACATATGGTCTAAACAATCATGAGTGCAAAAAATATTTGTAACTTCAATTTGAATAGAAACGCTAACATCAGAATCCAGCTCTGTAAAATTTAAGACATAATATTTCAGTTCTATGTACAATATCTGGAATAATCCAGGAGAGGAGTTTACTGAGAGATGGAAAGACCTAATGAAAGCAGAAGAACTGAAACGAGGCCCATACAATTTGGCTTTCCAATTTGCACAGGAATACCTGAAAGATCTATCTCGAAAATGTAGTTAAAGGAAACAAAATTGACCTAATTTAACTTTCTAGTTCACTTCGTATCCAGTCTCGTGCGCACATCAATGCTTGGACGGTACCTGGGTTCATGGAACTCCAATCACGGTCGAGCATTCTTCCTCCGGTGTTGAATGCTGAGTCCATCGCAACTTTTGACACAGGAATTCCCAACACATTGCGAGCCATCATAGATAGGACAGGGTACCTAGGAGCATGAACTTTCCACCAATTTAATATGTCAAATCCCTGTGCATGACGGGGGAAGGCAGGCTCCTCCAAGTACTTGTCCAAATCTGACTTTGTTCCATCAGCCTCATTAGTTTCCTCTATATATCTATCAAAACCACTCAGCCTATCCCCTGACTCCCTTTCAGAACCGGGCAAGTGAGAACCATCACCTACTTGCCAAGCCACACCTTGATCAAGGGAAGCTAAGCAGTTTGAATGTTCATTATACAGTGCCTTGACACACTCAATAGCCTCAGAAATCCGGCTTGGAGCGCCACTGCCAAAAACTTGCCCATAATAATACTCTACCACTCTCATCTTGAACCGAGGATCTAATATCGCTGCAACCACTAAACCCAAACTACATCTCTGCCAATATTCTTCAAATCTGCTTCTCATCTTAAAAGCGAGAGAACTGATATAATCATCTGGATTCTTGCACCACTCATTCAGCTGCGAGTGTACTTCACAAAGCTCAGGAAAATACAAATTTGCAGTCGGAGACTTGAATTTTGTGAAACCATCGGTAACCTCAACAAAGAGCTTCAAGTAGCTCGTAATGACACTAACTCTATCCCATTCAATATCAGATGGGCACATTGTGTAGACAACGTCATTTGCATGCAAAAGATAAAATGCTTCCCTGTACTCCAAAGCAATTTCAAGCATAACATATGTAGAGTTCCACTGCATTTGATTATCTAGGCATAAGAATCTCTTACTCTGATCTCCACCTTGTTGAGCTATCCCGTCAAATTTTGCTTGTACTGCTTGCGAACTTTTGACATACTGTATACTTCCTCGAATTTTATCAGTAATCTCACAAAGTGCTTCTAGGGAATCCTGAAACATCATATTAAGAACATTTGCTGCACAACGTACATCAAATAACTGACCATTACAATAAAGTAACTTGTTTTGGGACAGCCTGTCTTTGATTCTAATGACTATGTTGTCGTTAGTGGAATAACTATCAAATGTCATAGAAAACAACTTACGGTCAATATCCCATTCGATTAACGATGTCATGATAATTTCTGAATGCTTGTCTTCTGTATCAGAAGAATCAATGACAATAAAATTTAAAATCTTCTTCTTTGACTGCCAAGACTCATCAATATAGTGTGCTGTCAAGCACAAGTACTGAGCACCATCCAAAGAAGCCCACATATCCGCACTAAGGCTGATTCTACCAGGCAATTTATCCAACACATCATTCACTTTTTGCTTCTCTTTCACATATATCTCCATACAGTCAGCCTCAACTCTTTCAGATGTAACAAGCTCAAATAATGGCTGTAAATTCTTAACGAACACTTTGAATCCAACATCCTCAACCATATCCAAGGGATACCCATGTAAAATAATCATTCGGGCAAGATCAAACCTACTCCGCCTTTGATCAAAGTTATTACTTCCATAGTTAATGATGTCATCTTTTGTCTGCTCTTGCTCAAACCTAATATTCACAAGGTTAATAACTTCATCCTTTTTCTGCCGTTGATTCAAGTTGAAATAAGTCCCTTCCTTTCTCTTTCCTCTTGCTGCAAAGAGTTGAGGTATGCCAAGATTAGATCTTCTCTGACACCTAACTAAATGATTCCTCAAATGTGATGTCCCACTGGTACTTGATCCGCTGAGTTTCTTTTTACAATGTCTACAAACAGCAATACATGTGTTATCAGCCAATTTAATCCTATCAAAGTCATTCCACACGACAGATTTTAATCTGGATGATTTGATGTTCACCGCATTGGACATATCCATTGCATTGACTTAGTACTTCACCAGTACCTGCACATCAAAAAAAAAATGTATATACATATATATATATATTATTAGTAGCAGGATTACTAACCCAAAAGGACAAGAAAAAACCAAAACAAGAAGTCGACTCAAAGATATGACTACCAACCTTTCTTAAATTATCAATTCTCCCTCAATAAAAATTTCATAAGACAACATATGTTTTTTTATTTAAAAAGAAAAACATTACAAATGTTTGCCCGTGCATTTTCACACAACAGAAGTTGAAACAATCTAAAAGGATTAATAATAGTCTCACAGTTATGATTAACAATTACATGACAAAAAAATAGTGGCAGGCTTCTGTTTATGCGTCACAACCCAAAAATGTAAAGTGACAGCACTGCAAATCTTACAAACGCATGAGAGTTGCATATCTGTATAGGTAAAATTGGTAAAACAATTATCCAAATGCCCTACACTCATGCTGACACTAAATAAAATATATGTTGAGGTGCAAAATTAACTGAAGTAATAAGTTGTGCAGGTTGTAAAGTAACAAATTTCTCAACAAAAAAACACATCAACCAGTTCAAAGAGGCTTAGCTAGACAGCAAAAGAAAAGGAACTACTAACAGAATGGAACAGGCGTATCATATGGAAATGTTATGACCCAATTGAGAAACACGATTTGACCCGTGTAAATACAACATCAACCAGTTCAAAGAACACAAATCTCGATTTAGCTTTTTGGATTGATGATGACTGATGTACTTCTCTTCTTTTCAGCAGAAAAATGGCATTAATTGTAAAGGTTACTCCAGAGTGTTATAATTCACATGTGTTGAGGACAGAAATGTGCACAGTCATCTCAATAAAACACACAACAAATAGTTGGATTGAGGAGAGGAGTTAATCGATAGTTTTACAACAACTGATGGGTATGAACCATTAAGCAAGGCATCATCCCTGCCAACTGCAGAACATACAATGCAGTACAGGAAGACTCACTCTCTACCATAATCCAAACAAGGGTTGTTGTAAAATAACTACGACATCGGTGCAAGCACATTCTACAAGTAACGCAATCTGCATAGCAAACATGCATTCGAAAATTTACAATGACAAGCATCATAAATTCAAAAATTTACGGGTTTGCAACAAATCCATAATTACATCAAGATGCCTAATTCTTTACTAAAAGAGAGAGAAAGAAGGCATCTTTCTGCTTTCTGCTATCAGCAAACATTACATTAAGTCTGGTCTTGAAATTCGACCCGAGATTGAACCGGGTCCATGAGGAGAGAGAAGGCGGGTCGGGCATTTCAGATTTCAGAAAGGCCTAAAATTAGGCTGGGAAAGACGAGCTTCTGGAAATGGCCGGATCGGAGACGGATTCCGGAACCCACTGACCCAACCCGGACTCCAAGCGGGTCCCATCCGTACAGGTCAAAGGGCCCACTTTAGAACTCAATTGCGGTTCTCGGATAGGAATCCCAATATAAATTTAAATAAATAAAAAAATACAGGAATCCACAACAAACGAAGAACCAAATAAGCCCCAAATTGCATTCGGACTCGGACCCAATTTAGGGTTCAAACCCGAAAAAAAGAAAAACGAAATGTTTCAAAATTAACAGAGGAGAGATGGTGAGATTAGGGTTTGGAGACGTACAGTTGAGGGAGACGCTGAAAGACGCCGACTTTGCGAGGGAGCGGAGGAGAATTGGGGTCGCTAGGGTTAGGGTTTGCGGGTTGTTTTGTCTGAGAAAGAGAGAGTGGCAGTGTGGACAAATATGGAAGCGGGAGAACAATTTGGTAAGAAGGCGCGCAGCAGTGGTAACTGGGAAGTGGTAACGAAGCAAGGACTTTAATTCAATTACTAATCCACCCTTTTGTGTGTGGTTTTTTATTTTTTTATTTTTTTATTTTTTATTTTTTATTTTTTATTTCTTTTTTAACAAACAAAAGTATCTATATTAACAGGGTGTGAGAATTGACTAAGCCTTACAATGAGTCTGCCATAATAATATGGTTCAACATCGCATTTAACAAGAATCGAATCTTCATTTTAGAAATTTATTTTTCAAAATATATCACGAAAGTTAAAGAATAAGATAGAAAGCTCGTTTGAGAGTGCTATTCTTTAAAGATTTGAAAGCGTTTTCAAATTTTAACATTGTTTTACATACAAAAGTTATATGTTATAGAATACATTCTAATTTCTACTTCAAAAATCAGTTATATTGACAAACATATTATGATCAAATACATATATACGTAACCCAATTATGATCAAATATGCATTTTGACAAAATAGGAAAAAGGAAAAGTGAAAAATGTCTCAAACATGAAGATCGAGTGGCTGCCACGCACTAGAGGACTCAGATCCTCTCTGGATCCTTTATATGAGGAGCTTGATGACCAATTAATCTTAGTTGCTCACGTAGATGGTACAGTTTTGAATAATTGCATTCTTTTTCATTTGTTAGATGCAATAGACACCGTTTTGTCTTCCTCCTTTTTCCGTTTATATCCTTCTCTCTTCTTCCGCTTTGCTATATGATGCTTTCAAGGAAAATTATGAAAATTCACATGCAAAACGCCAACTGAACTTCACTACTCGTTTGTTTCATTCTTCTTTTAGTTGGCACCCAAACCCTATTTGGTACTTCTTCATTGGGAGGGAGAAGAGAAGAATTTACAACTCAAAAATTGAACGTGTGTGCAAATTCTTAGTTGGATGTTTAATATTTGGGAGAACCATAGCCACAAACTCAGGTGTTGCCCTTTGGTTTCCAGCTCTTAGGCCTCCGACAGTGGACGGTGTTGTGAGATTTGGGTCTTACATGACATAACATGTTGGTGTTACATCAAGTTAAAGTTGATGAATGGACAAAGTACATGTAATGATGAAAGCTTTTGGAATTATTAAGGAAGGCCCTACTCTCACGTGCCTTGATATGTTGTCGCTTTTTATTACCTCCACAGCTCCAACTCCACCTTTAGAGTAGTTCCACCATGGGTTATTGCCCGATGGACTGGCTCTCAAACAGGGCCAGAGAGCTCGAGTGGGGAGGTCCAGTGTGTGCTGGCGATGGAGCCTGAACGGGCCTGAGGGAGAGGCCCAGCAGGAGTTGCCAGCCTGAGAGCCCGAAGGCCATGACGCAGGGCAACGTCAGCCATCATCTCCTCTGCATTTCTGGGCCTCAACCTTATAGCTACTCGACCTCGGTCGTCCTTGGAAGCTCCGTCGTCTTTAAAGGCCAAGTCGGCATCGTGGGCTTTCCTGGAGCAGGCGTCGTGCTTTCCCAAAGCCGGCGCCGTGACTTCCTCGGAGATGGTTGTCGGAGAAGATGCAGAACATGCATAATTGAAGAAGTTTTCCAATAAACAAACAAATAAGGAAGAAGGAAGTGAAGAAGAAGACACATAATTGGAGAAGAAGGAAGAAGGAAATCTGCAGAGAAGAAGGAAGAAGGAGAAAGATATAATATTAATTATAATATTAATATAATTAATAATATAATATTAATTTATACAAAGTAAATAATATAATATTAATTATAAATAAAAAAAATAGTAATATTTTATTGGCTATTGTCAGGGCTATTGAAGTGCAACGGTGGAGATGCAAAAGGTGGTTATTATTCATTAAGGATAGTTATTGTTCACTGGGTGGATAGCATAGTGTATTGTCTGGGGGGGGGCATTTCCCACGGTGGAACTGCTCTTAGGGTTTCCTCTGCTTTTATTTTCTCTATTTTACCAACTTTTAATCCCCTTTTTCCATTATTTATTTCTTCCTAAAGTAAAATATATATCAAATGTAATTATGCACTTTTTTTTGGGGTTAACTTATGCACATTAAAACTAATCACCTAATCAGTATATGAGGTTGAATGTGATTGTGATAAAAATATATGTTTTTCTCTAAATCAAGAGATACATTTTCATATGCAAAACTTCTTCAGTAATTGAGTGCATTTTTTGAGTCATGATATTCTAGTAACGTGCATTTTATTGTACTAATTAAATCCATACATCTATTAACTCTATCATGCACATATATATATATATATATTTAAACATGCAACGTATTAAACATTAGAGGACGAATCAATAAAATTTCATGAGGTTGCAGCATGAAGTTTGTGATCTTTGGGGTCTTGGTTTTTCAAAGCCTTTAATTTATGAATGCATCTCTAATAAATAAAAATCCTTGTAATTATAATTCTTCTTTATAACCAATATTTATGTCATAAATAATAAGAAAAACTGAAATGTGTATGTTATAAGATGCTAATGAACGCACGTAAAAGTAGCTTTAAAAGGGAGATAAAGTTTCAAGAGAAAGAAAAGCTAGCTAAGGTATATATGCCAATGCAATTGAGATCAGCAAAAGAAAACCCTTTGATGGGGCAATAATTCTTTACTTTGGTTTCATGATGAATTCAACTTCACAATCCACAGACCTTTAAATACACGACTTGTACTTCCCACCATCGACCATTGTCTCAGGAAATTATTATTCATACACTTCAGGGTTAATTTGTTAGAAGAAACGAGCGGGCAAACCAGATCAAATTGTAGTGTTTCAGCATGGGTGTTCTTGGAGCCATTGCTAAAAATTTGGATACAATAATCGGGTATGTTGCAAAAGACACACCTAAAATATCATATGTTTTTATTCTTGTTATTGTTTTATTATTATGTCCTCCATACATCGATACTAATGTGACATGCATGTCTATTACAAAAAGTGCAGAAAATGTTTTATATGCATGGTGTCTTCGTCTGAAAAATGTCAATTTCCATGCCACGTATAATAATTAAGCACGCACTGCTTCATCTTTATATGTTAATCTTGATTTGGTGTGTGTGTGTGTGTGTGTGTGTGTGTGTATTTTGATTATCGTAACCGGAACTTACTAATTGATATTTCATTTCTACAGATTAATCTTGAGATGTTTGCTTTTGATCTTCTTGCAGGCCAGGAGTGATGCTTCTTTATCCATTGTAAGTAAATTCTTAATAATCGACGAAAAGGGGAAATAATCAGCTAGAATTGAGTGATTAACTTATTTATATATTTATTCTTTCCATTTCGTAATCATGCATGAACAGGTATGCATCAATGAGAGCAATCGAGAGCCCCTCAGCACTCGACGAACAGCAGTGGCTACCGTATTGGGTTATATACTCTTTCATAACCTTATTCGAACTATCCTTCTGGAAAGTACTAGCTTGGTATGTCAACAAAACACTGCATGCACATTTACTCTAGGGAGGTGATTTCGCACTGTCGTTTTTTTCTAATTCCATTTATTTAATCTGACAAATAAATAAAAGAAATGAGTGCATATATGAGGAGAAAAATAGAATTCGGAAATCATTTTCCTTTATTCTGATACACATTTTTCTAATAATTATTCATAAAACTATTGATTAAACTATACATCTGTTTGGACATTGGCATTTATAGGATTCCAATATGGCCCTATATGAAGCTGTTATTTTGCATGTGGTTGGTGCTGCCAATTTTCAATGGGGCAGCCTATGTTTATGAGAACGTTGTGAGGAAGTATGTGAAGCTTGGAGACCATTTGAGCTCAAACTATCCAGCGAATCAGAAGAAGGTCCTGCAAATGATGAGCCTCGACGCAAGGAAGTATGTCGAACGCTACATCGATCAATATGGAGTTGAAGCTTTAGAAAGAGTCGTCAAAGCAGTACGTACAAACACTAATGACGATCATCACAGAAGAATTAATATCTATTAAAGTCTTTCTAGGTAAGATTAAGTTCACTAATGAATGTGTGATTTTGCAGGCTGAAAGAGAAGCTAGGAGGTATTGATCCATGCAGCAACTATGAAGCTACGAACATATAGAGAAGATGTGCATTCTAGTCTTTGTATATAGGCATATGGTCTTATATATTTTGTTTATATGAATGGAAAATTATGTTTACCCACTTTTCTAATTCTCTTAACCTTCTTTTCATGATCACTTTGGTAATGTAAGTAAAAAATGCATGTCCAAAATGTGTAATTTGAAGAAATACAACAAATTTTAAATTTCCATTGCATACAGTACCAAAAACTTCGGGGAAAATGGCCAAAATTTCCCTGCTAATGAAGGGGCTAGAATTTTTTAATACACTCAACAAAACAGGAATCACCCAGTAGAATTTCAGACCCAGAAGGATGTAGTCTGAAAAGAACTAAATTAAATTGTAGGAAAAAGCATATAATCTACTATTACACGGTCATATTTTATAGATCCCACGTGAAGAGTAACATGGCTTAAGAAACAGATGTGAAAATACAAAGTTTCCAACAGTTAATTTGGCTAGTGTTACTGCAAGCGGAGCGACCGAAAATCCTATGAACTATGCTGCTTTTGGCATTCATACTAGTGTTACTGCAAGCGGAGCGACCGAAAATCCTATGAACTATGCTGCTTTTGGCATTCATACATGAACATTCCTGTATCCTGACCTAAGCAGTGAACCTGTTGCAGTCACAAAACCGTTATAAGCATCTGACAGAAAAATGGATGCGGCGGAAAGGAAAATATAACCGGTTTAAAAGACTTACTTCTAAAACCTGTAAATCTTTGTTGCTTTCTTCTGAGGTTGTGGTTCTCTGAAACCATTAGTTACCGCAACAAAGGGAATTGTTGAATGGATTGACCTGGAGTTATCCTGATCCACATTTGGGGTGGGTTTTATGATGTGTTTTGCTCCTGCACTAAGTTTAATGGGGCCTGTACTTCTCACAAAGCTGTCCGTTTTGGAAGACTCGACTCCATAGGGTTCAAATCTAGCCTTTTGAAAATCATGTTGGCTGCAACCCAAATCGCTTTCTTTCTTCCAACTTGAGTCAAGGTCAAGTGCTCTCAAATTAGACTGCATTTCATCGAAAATGTTCCTTCTTGATGATCCTGCAGCAGTACGCAACTTTTCCTGCGTTTCTAAGCGCACCATGTCGGGAGCCTTTGTTGAATCTACAGCTTTCACAGCCGGTCTCTTGGTTTTCTTGAAGGGATAGGGATCCTTGATCTTGATTCTGTTTCTGTCCATGTTGGTGGCAGAGGTTGGTTTTGGATTTACACCTTGAATGGCTCGAGCAAGAGGAATACCAGTAGTCGCTGGAGTAGGTGCATTCTCCCTCACTTGAAAATGAGAGGTCAAGAAATTGCGAGGATAAGAAATTTCCGAAGAATGATGTGTGCTAAAAAAATTAGCTGTTGGCCCAATATGCTGATGGTGTCTGCTATCCACATTTGGAAAAGATTGAGAAGCTGCATTTGGGACTTGCAGTGTTGCATGTAACAACCAAGGGGGCATGCCCTTAGAGGAGCTCTCAAACCACGATGACTCCACATTCTTTTCTCTACATTTGGGATTCAGGATAGGCAAGCCGATTGATGATTTCGCAAAATAAGGTGGATCCTGCTTGTAATTGAGTTCAGCAGGTCCTAAAACTCCATGCCCACAAGTATTCAGAGGAGCAGATAATACTGGTAGTCGAGAGCCAAACTGTCGGGTTTGTAGAGATTCAGCTCCAGATATGAATTGCTCCCGGAAGTTAGGTGGCCCGTTAAACATTGCAGGCAAATCAGGCAACTGAGAAAAACGGATCAAATTAGAACTTGGACATCTGTCGGCGGTAAGGCTGCCATTTTCAAACATGGAATTGCTTTGCCAGTGGCGGTAGGGGTGGGGAAATCTAGACTCTGGAGCTTTCATCATTAAATTTTGTTGTGGGGCATATTCTCTGTGAATTTCAAATGACTGCGCAGCAGGTTCTTTCAGCTTTCCCAATGCTGTGCATGGAAACCAGTTCTGCTGGAAATTCCTGTTCAACGACAAAGTATCCAAGGCAGTACTTGAAGAACGATGCTCTGCTATAATTTCCTTATCCATCCACACTTTTCCATCCTCAAACCCTTGAATCTCTTTGCTACTTTTACCAATTGCCACATCTTTTCCCATTAACCGCATTGTTGGTTGATTCGCATTCAATGGTGTGTGGCCTGAAATTTCCGTAGAGATCATTCCATGCATCTTTTGGTTCTGTAGCTGGTCAAATTGTCTGCGTCCACTGATAGAGACATTCATCAGGTTTCGGTCTGAAACAAGTGGACGAAAAGAGTGGCTGCTTCTGCTCTCAAAATCAAGCTGATGTATATCTGCTCTTTGAGTATTTTGCAAGTAAGTAGCACCAAACAAATCTTGAATATGTGACCTAGGATTCTCTTTAACATAATTCTGCATAGGAAAGAAGTTCAACCGGTCATTTGGAAGTTCTCTTTCCAAAAAATGCTTGTTGTATGGAGTCGAACAATCTCCCGTACTTGGTACACAGGTAAAATTCTGCGCTGGTAAGCTACTCATACTCGTTAAGTGGGTAAAATTCTCTATTGGTAAGCCACTGGAAAACCCTGGTATAGCATTCGTCTTCCTCAACTGGATTAGCTCACCATGTGAATTGAGAGGCAAACCAACAAAGTCCTCATCTGCACGCCTTTCCCTATATGTAACCGCTCTTTGTTTCCACTCCGGAAAGGGATATGAGCCACCCATCAAGTTCACAGGTGGACATACTGATTGGGAGTGCAGACCACAACCGCTGAATTTATCTATATCAGGTTGTGACAGGAACGGAAACCTCCCCTTTGCATTCTCATTGAAACTGAAACTAGATGAAGAAGAGACAGGAAATGCTCCAGTATTTTCCTTTGAACTCATTGCAGAAGCTCCGTGCATAGGATGTACGACACAATCAATCTTTCCACTGGGCTCAAAATCTCTGGAAACAGTAGCTCCTTGAGTACTTATGCAGGGTTCTTCTAGAGAACAAATCGGTCTTGGAATGCCAGAATATGCAGGTCTATGTGTGGGGGTAGGGTAGACTTGGTCGAACATACCTAAATTATTATCTTCAGTCGCAAAACTACTTGAAGGCACAGATTTATCTGGCAAATGCTTTACTTTTTCTTGATGAGTCATATGTGGCCTCAGAAAACTAGGAATATTAACATGATCAGGAATTAGAGGCAATTCCTTCCTTCCGATTATACTGCAAGACTCGGTTCCAATATCTATGCCAATTGAAACATCATTTTCTCTTCTGTCTACCTCCACGGGGGTTGCTTCTTTATTACTGTCAGCATACTCGTCCTTCTCAGATGGACTAGCAAAGGAATCTGAATTATTCTCAAAGGAAGACACTCCATTATTCCTTGGACTAAGTATGTGATCCGTTCCAGAAAACCTGACATGCCTTTCTGAATGTTGAATCTCACAAGGATTTGATTGACTATCACTTTGCATGCCGCAATAAGTGGAGTTCTGCCCACAAGCATCATGATTCTTGAGAATGCCGTGAACGGCAAACACTGGGTTTTTATGCTTAGGAAACGACTTCGATATTTGAGCAACTTTTCGCTTCCTTGCAGATAAACATTTGAGATTTGGTGTCCTTGCACGAACAGTTACGGAATTCCAAACATCCACTGCACACCTCTTATTCAGCTTTTTGGCAAAATTGACTGAACTTTGCAATTTAAGTTTGCAAGAATGCTGCTGATTCATACAAGAAAGTTATTACACCGTCACATACAAATTCTTAAAACAAAACAAGAAATTTATATAAATCTATATCTTTCTTTCAGTAAAACTTTGTATAAATTGATCATAAACATTCAATCGTAGTTAACAAACTAAGCATTAGAAATTAGTTTCTTAGCTACAATATCAGAATTTACTGGATTAACAGCACTCTTACATGCAAACGGACTTTCTAAACCAACAAGTATTTTGGACTGCCGTACCATAAGTTTATAGTCACTTAAAGGTATTGATTATCCGATCCATTTTAAAGCACTAGTATATCTTTCTGACAAAAAAGAAAAACTGAAATTCCAGCAGAAATCAACTAGCATAACGCAAAAAAACACTCTTTTCAAATCCTTTTTCCATAAATTCCAATGAACAAAGAGCAAAATGACAAGAAGATTAATAAAACACCACCCCAGCTGAAGTTTGTTCAACCAACAGTTAATACTTTAATTTTCTCCGACCGAAAGACAAACTTTAATATTCAACTGCAGATTGATATTTTCCATCAAATAGATCCGTCAACCAATCACAATTTGAAGTCATTCTACCATATATACAGATAAAGCAGTCTCGAGATTTAGCTGCATCGCAAATAAGATGAAATTTTTCCTACTCCGTAACAAAGGCTTGTAACTTGTCAGATCATATATATACCTCTCTATCTTGTCCAAAGCTGATTTAAGACACTAATATAGCTTATCAGATCATATCGCAATTATATAGTTTCCCAGAGACTGCTCTTGTCCAAACAATGTCTCTCAATCGAAACATCAACATTAAACCTTCAATGGACATAGCTGATTCAAGAAAGAACAGTTCAGATTCTTATTCTCCATGCTTCTCTTGAAAGAGTCTCATTAACTAAAGAATTTAGAGTAAGATAATGAGGCTAGGAACCAATGACATCACACACAGCTAGGTCAAACTTTATGTGAGATTGTTCCAGATCACAAGATCGAAGTGATTGCTTCAATTTTAGAATTTTTACATGGTTATTAATTCTGCAGAGAGGAATCCATCATCTTTATCTTTGAACAATTAGACTAATCTTCCGTGGTACTGAAATATCATTCTTTAGTATCACTATAATCCTTTCGAAGTTTCGAACTATTAGCCATGCCACAAAGATTGTTCAGACCAAGAAATTAAATTGAAATACAAGGACAAACTCCCGTTCAATCTCTCTTTCTTAACTAATTCCAAGATTTCAAGACACAATATCCAGCCAAAAAGCTAACATGTGCAGAATAATCTCCACTTAACAAGATATTATCCATGCTAAAAAGATGTTTCACCTTTCGAGTCACATTCTTGTGATCATATGATGACAGAAGAATGCAAAATCACCAGCATGCATTATCTGCAAGCCCTCCCTTCACTTATTGTGAGTGATCCTTCCAAACGATTCTAAAATATCCCACTACCCACTAGACATAAAATGCCATCCCGAAGGCAGATAAATCTAGCATTCATAATTCCACCAATCTACGACATTCAGATAAATCGAATCAAATACGACAGCCCATTTGATCACTGATTCAATGTCTGATCGATTATCTCCTCAAGGCATGCGATCTAATCATAAACCAGCATATGGACCTGGCATAAATTTACTTGACCAAACCCCTATTGAATAGCTGGAGTAACATTCCAAACCAGTCCTCCATAACTGCTGTAACCTTTCACACACTACATAAAAGTGATACATATATTGAAATCTCTCGACTTCCCAGTACTGATATATATAGCTAGCAAGTCTTGGGTGTTCATATTCTTCCAAGCCATATCAGACCAAGGAGCAGACAAGATCCAGTACTCTAGATATTCCAAGGTCTACGATATCTAATTAATCCCCAAAGCCAACCAGAAGCTCCAAATTAAATCAAGTCCAAACACCAATAATGCGCTCTCAATTTCTTGCAGCACCAAGAAATCACACAAATTAAACAACAGTACTACTACATGCCCATACTTTACCTGATATATATGATTATATGTTAACCATTCATATCACATGATTTCCCGATGATCAGAAACCCGTTCTCCATACGTATTCTCAATCTAAATCCAATATCCTATCAATCTATATAAATTTCATTACTATCTGATCAAAATTGGAGCATATTATTTTGCCCAAGAGACTAGTACTCTCAAACAGTGGGGGGGACAGCATCATTAGCCTAGCTAGGATTATACACTTGCTAAACCAAGGTAAAGAAGAATCTTCCACCCTATAAAATCGATTTTGCTGCTGAATCCTTACTGTACAGTTGGATCACCACGCTCTCCCTCCATAACCCAATAAATAAGAACCCATAAGACACAAGGTACAATCACAACAAACGCACTCATTCCCTTCAAACTAATTACAGTGTTTTCTCCCAGCTTTTTTAGCAGTATAATTTTATGCACAAAGTAATCAAACTATCACTACAGTAATCAAATTTAACAACAATCGTATGGTATAATTATTAAAAACACACATAACCCAACTGCTTAGTCAATATTTTATGGTATGAAAAGTTGATCACATACCTTGTTTGCAATTAACCCCTCATTCTTCATCTTCTTAATCTTCTTCTTCTTGAACTTCTTGTTGTCGTTGTTGTTCTCCTCCAATGACAAAACCCTTTTCTCCTTCTTCCTTTTCTCCTTCTGCCTTTTCTTTACCTTCTTTGTTGCCTTTAAAACACTGCCACTCTCACCCAACACCTTACAATTATCATCTCCATTAACTTTATCTATTCCACAAAGACCTCCTTCTTCATGCGTTTGGATCTGCGGGGCCACGGCGAATATCTCAGCAATCGATCTCTTCTTGGGAGCTTTCGATTTCGCCTTCCTCATCTGCCCCCTCCGCTCATCCCTCAACGCAAGACAGCCATCGATATGGGCGTTTACACCGTTCACGGTAGCCCCAGCAAAATCTTTACAAACCGGACAAACCAAAGACGACAAGTCGTCGTCAGACGATTTTTGGGTCTCCTCACTCTCAGCATCACCATCACCATCAGCAGCAACAACCTTGTCAAGTCTTCGTTCGACGGCAGTGAACTCGATGTCGTTTCTCGGAATATCTGAGCTTTCTTTGTTCACAAGGGTCAGTACCTCTTGGTTTGTGCTGGATCTTTTCAAGCGGTGGAACTCGTGGGACCACCACTTGAACTTGGTCACAGTCATCGGAGGAAGTAACGCCGCCGCTTCTGCTTCCTTCTTCTTCTTCGTATCTTCGTCGTCGTGTATGTCCGCAACCGTGAAGGGATAACATTTCAGAACGTCCACGGTTCGCATCTTCGCTGCATATTCTCTACAAAAAAACAAGAACAAATTTTTAAGAGCGGCAAAAAACAAAGCACAGCAGAGTTGCTAAATTTGAAATAGCTAGCAAGCTTACCGGATGGAGAAGCCATCAAACGCAGCAGCCATGGTCGTTTAATCTCTGGAGAAGAAGAAGAGGAGGAAATGGGGTGAGGGTTGGAGCTACAAGCTAGAGAGAATAAAAAGCTTTAGAGGATAGAGATAGAGAGAGAAAGGAAGAGAGAGAGAGATATACATATTGTTTACTCTCCTGCTTTCTTTTTTCTTTGGGTTTGTGCGTGTATAGCATTATTATTATTTTTTTATTTTTCCCGCTCGAGAGAGGGAATGACTGAAGGAAAAGGGCAGACAGCAGCACACAGACTGAAGACTGAAAACTGAAGAGCAGTACTGTTCTACTCATGGGCTGAAGAGGTGGTGGTATTTCTTTTCTCTCTCCTCTATCTCTCCTTTCTCTTTGTCGATGTCTCTCTCTTGGACTAGGATTCTTTCCCTCCTCTTTCCATCTTCTTTTATTTCTTCTTCTTATATTATCTTATTTTATCTTACTATAAAAAAATTAATATAAAATATTAACATAAATTAACCGTGATTGATCAAATAGAAAAATAAAATAAAATAAAAAAAAAAAAAAAAAAGAGAATCCTACTTCCTCCCTCCTGAGCATTAGAAGCACTGTGCTTTGCTTCCCCCTTATTATGACTGACAGCGACCTGAGAGACCCCTACCAAAACGCTAAAGTGACCGAACACAACTACCCTATCTGTGTCATCCCCATCCCCCACGCACTTACCATATTTCTATTTTTTTTTATTCATGTTATTATATATGAATAGAAAATGCTAAAAAAATCATATTTTTAAAACATATTTATGAATTATAATAATGTAACGTTTGATAGTTAGATTCCATTTTTTAGTAAATAAACTTTTGCATAAAGAACCTGTGTAAGTGAATATGAATAAAATATGCATTCCCCATGAAGATTCATTTGGATAATATTTGTATTTTCTCATAAAAATTTATTTGTTTTTTCACTTAAGATTAATATATTTTCACTGCAAGAACATTGTAATCGAATTTGTTCATTCTCTATCATTATCTAAAGATTATATATGCAAAAATTCATTAAGTTTGAAAATTGTGTAGTCATCCATGCGTGTTAAACTAATTAACGGTTTTGGTAATAAGGTCATCTCCAATCTAAGGCTAGTCAGATGGCTCGTTTTAGCCCTATCATAAAAAACCGTCTCTAATAGAGGGCCAAATGGCCAAACATAATTTATTATTTAAATTTTAAAACTACAACAACTTAAATATAAAAACTACAACTTATATTTAAAAACTACAAATTAAATTTAAAAACACCATTAACTTAAATTTTTTAAATTCATAAAAAAAAAATTGGCCTAAAAAAAATTGAATCCAACGGTAACTAGCCGTTGCATTTGAAAATTTGGCCTAGCATTATATTTATATTGTTGTTGGTTAAATCCAACAGAAATACTCAAATTTATGGCCCAGCCCAGGGCTAGCTGGCTAGCTCATTTGGGCTAGCTAGCTAGCTTATTTGGGCCAGCCGGTTGGTCCTTTGGTCATTTTTTGTCCAGTGGGGCTCATGTGCCATTTGGCCTAGCCTTCAGTTGGGGATGGTTTTCAGGAGTTTTTCGGCCCTCTGGCCCTCTGGACCCTTCGGTTGAAGATGGTCTAAGTAGCATCTTTATGACTGACCGTTTATTTGTTTGTTGTATATGAATGGTTAAAAGATCTCCAAATTGAATGATTTTTGTAAATATAATATTTGGGTAAGAAGACTAAATTTGTAGACAAAATTTTGTAAATTAAATAACATGAAAGTTAATGATTGGATTATTACTTAAGTGTTGATTAAAGTGATTATTTTCTATTAATGACACATCATTTAATTTACAAATTTAGTCAACTAGCATTCATTATCCGTCTATACATTTAGTATTTATATCTAAACCCTAAATTTTGACCTTAACTTTATCATTAGGTTTCCTTTTTTTGCAAAAAAAAAAAAAAGAAAAAAAAAAAGGGGACAACTGGTGGCAAGTCACGATAATCCATCCCTTTCGGGGGTCGGGAAGACTTACAGAGGCATTTCAACCTCCCCTTGGCCACAAGTCTGGCTTCCACACCAGCAGCAGGTTTTGAACCCAAGAACTCTAGTTTTTAGTTTGAAGAAAGCTTCGTAATCCGTCCCTTACTATTAGGCCACCAGCTCGTGGTTTTATTATTATGTTTCCTAACAACAATAAAAAACTTTGTCATTATGTATTAACATTATAACATAGGCGAATTCTTTCCAACACTTGTTACTATATAAAAGCTCTCAAATGCTAGCTAACCAATCAATAATTTAATAGACACTATTTATTCATTTGGGTCCGCTCCGCTCTCAAATGCTAGCTAACCAATCAATAATTTAATAGACACTATTTATTCATTTGGGTCCGCTCCACAAGGTAATTTCATGATTCAAATCCTTCAATATTAGGTTCTCATTGATCATGCTTGAAAAAATTCAATCAAATTATAAATCATTTAGCCCTTTAGCCTTTAGACTTTAGTCGTTATTGTGAACATTTCATGGTTTATTAACAACACTATATACGGTTACAGTTAAATAACTAAACGTCTTCCAATTTCAATAAAATTTTGCAAGGATGATCATTTATAAACTAGCAAATAGTCGATTCAATTATGAGAAATATTATGGAGCGCACCTAATCGAGTGATGATTAAGATATGTTGCATGAATAATTTACTTTTTTAAGTAGAAGGAATTAAATGGATTAGTATATATTTTGTTTTTTTAATTATTACTATTATAGGAGGGGTGAGGATTCAAAACTGTTACATTAATTCAAGGGAGGGGGAGATTTGAACCTAACACGCATGGGTAGAAACCCAACAATTAAGATATTAGACCACATGCAAGGATTGGTTCTAAAAGATTAGGAAATATATCGTTCAAGGCTAATTCATCTTCTACCTCAAACTTAAACAAAATGTAAAAGTAAACATTAATCAATCCAACCCAATCCTAGATACCAAGGTGGCATATAATGTTATATGTTATGTAATTGATTGAGTATGCATGTGTGTGGTAAGATTTCAATGAAAATTTTAAAAGAAGTGGTAGCTCAATTAATTAAGAATATTCATTATTTTCACTTTTATATCCCCGCCCACTCATATGAAAAAATAGAAAAGAGAATTAAATTAAAAGGAATCCATTTTAATTAACAATGGTAATACAAATCCTTTTCATTTTAACCTTTGGACGGTATATGATAAGAGTATAAAAGAATAAGGAAAATATTAATCGTTGCTCTTAAAAAAGTTGTCAACACCACCAACACCATATTCGGTTATTCTTGTAACCATAAGCAACAAGGATTCTGCTACCGACGCAGGCAAAAGCTAAAATCAACACAACAGACGTTGAAAGGCATCGCGTGAACATACGCGACTGTACTTAAGTTGGTCACTAATTAAGTTAAGCTAGTTAGTTTGTTCATTTATTTGCTGTTTTTGTTGTTGGTTTGCCAAGGGGACAACATAAACAATTTTCTTGTCTAACACCTTTGGAATTACCTAAGTAAAAATTTGGAGTTCACAATTCAAGTAGCTAAGAGTATTTGTTATTGGATACTACGAGTTAGTGATATTTTTTTCTTCACAGTAAGTGAGAAATCTTAAATTCAATTCTTATAACTACAAGTGCAATACTAATTTATTATATTTGACCTATTATATAACTTAATTCAAGTTAAAACATTTTGCACTCGATATTCTACTTTCAAATTTTTCTCCTTTGATATCACTAAATATATAAAAATTTGAATCCTTGCATGACGGCATGGGTTCGAACCCCGTCGATGGCTAATTATAACAGTTAATTTAACAAAATTTATCATGTGGAAAAAAAAAATATATATATATATATATATTTTTTTTTTTTTGAAAAAATCACAGTAGTTTATGGGCAAGTGCTATTCACACTTATTTTTACCTCTTATACACCCGTGTTAATTTTTTTGTCATTGATATTTTTCAATTCTTTCAATCTGACATCTAAAAATTAAGAAGACTATGTGAAAAGTAAAAAATAGATATGTGAATAATACTACCCTAGTTTATGAGACAAATCCCGTTTGGTCGGGGAATTAACTTTTGTTGGTTGTGTGAACCTTTAGACCTTGTGGTGAAGGCCAGGCCCTACTCAATTTACATCACCCTCTCCCTTCACCATATGTAATATGTATGGACCACATTTGCATACGTGTTTATTTAAGTCTAGCTATATCGATGTTATGATGGTCCCCTGGACTTAAATAATATGTAACTTCTAGCTATTTACCAAGACAAAATTGCTGCTAATTCTAACTTTTAGCTTCTTATATAGTTAGCTAGTTTCATCTTCTACTAGCTAGATTGGTCATGCAGCACTACCTTTCTCTATTTATATCACTTGAATGACGTATACAATATATCTCCAGCCCTAAAATTATATTTATGCACCACTATGTGTATTATATATTTGGTGAGTAGGTCAACTACCCCCTTTCAACTCCCTTGTAGCCGCACACCTTCAAAATATTGTAATAGTTATTTGCTATCGGGAATGGATTTAGAAAAGAGTACAACTACTTCGACATCCCTGGAACCAAGAAAGGATTAAGTTAAATAATGTCATCGGTTAGTGCGAGTCAAGAGCTATATGATGCATAAACTAAGTGTAAGTTAGATTTAGAAAATGAATGAGAATTCAAGAACTTAGGGTTTATTGGTACACTAACATGGTCAGAACTCAGAAAAGACGCAATCACCATCACCAGAAGTCCTCTTCAGATCTAGCCAGCAAAACAAGTTTGGTCTCAATATGTCTACAGTATAAGACATGCCCTAACCATCGCAAATAAGCATGACTCGTCCCAATAAGCAATAATATAGGTCTGAATACTTCGTGGATAATCTAAGTCTGAATACATCGTAGTCTTCATAGATAATCATGATTGAAGGTTCCAAGCCCTAGCTCAAGCCTAAGAAAGATAATCTAGGTCTGAATACATCGTAGATATGAACTTGATCCTCAACATTGTTTGAGACCTAAACATAGTCCAAAATTGGAGTTTAGGCAAAGATAAGAGCCAACACGGCTTGAGAGTAATCACAACATCATATTCACTCATGGATTCTCAAGATACATCTATAACCTTAGTTCACATCTCACACAGAGACCCAAACCTCAAAAGCTATATAAGGTCATCTCCAACTGAAGGGTCCAGAGGGCCAGAGAGCCGAAAATAGCCTGAAAACCGTCTCTAACCGAGGGCTAGGCCAGAGGGTTCATGGGCCCCATAGAATCTGAAAGGGCCAGCCAGCCAGCCCCAGGCTGGGCCAGAAATTCTAGCATTCTTATCAGAATTTTAGGACAAATTTCAAATGCAACGGCTAACTGACATCAACTAGCCTTTTTTTTTATTTTTTTACAGTTTTATTTTTTAATTTTTTTTTATTTTTACACAATTTTTTTCCTATGACTTCCTATAACTTCTATTTTACAAAATTTGTTTTATATTTTTTCTAAATTATGTTTTTTTTTCCTATAACTTCTATTTTACAAAATTTGTTTCATATTTTTTTCCTATAACTTCTATTTTACAAAATTTGTTTCATATATTTTTTTCTATAACTTCCTAAGCCATTATACAACATTAAATTAAATTAAGTAACATGAAACAACATTAAACAATATGAAACAAAATTAAATTACATTAACCAACATAAAAATTATACAACATAAAACTTAAACACCTACTCCATGCTAGCTGAAGTCACTTAGCCGTAGCATTTGAATTTAAGTTGTAGTTTTTAAATAATAAATTATGTTTGACCCTCGGTTGGAGACGGTTTTATGTGACAGGATTAAAACAAGCCATATGGCCCTTTGGCCCTCTGTTGGAGATGGAGGCAAATATGGCATGTACTGTTCATTAAAATATTAATTTATTGGAAGGCCAGAGGGCTAAAACGATCCCTCTGGCCAGCCTTTGGTTGGAGATGGCCTAAGCATCACTCATTCAAAACCTAGAGGTAATTGAGATACAAACTCTATACCTCTTCTTCTAAGTTCAACACAATATCCATCGAACACTAACTTGAGTATTGAAATTTTTTTTGCCGAAAACACAATATGCTCCCAACTCCTCCTTAATTGTTCGCAGGTTGTTCAAGTTCGTACCAGGAGTCTGCAAATTGTGTGATAGTATTTAGTAATAGTTTACCAAGATCTTACATTTACAAGGAGTTGAATAGAAGGGTTTTCTCATTGCCTGCAAAAGATACATATAACTATGACAAAGATACTTCCATTAGGTACGGGTATAATAAAGCGAGTATATGTTTTTGACTTGTCAGAGAGTGAGCCCAGAGCTCATTGGAAGTACGATTAAAGTTATGGGAGGTTGCAAGCCATGATGGTGACCGTTTGATATTTTTATACCCGACATCCCTCCCCAGTTCCCCCACTACCTTTCACAATTCAACATCACCATGTATTATACACGTGTTATGCTTATATATGCTGTTATATATGCATGGCAGCATGCATGGTGATGCAGAATGTTTATGCATGTATGGTGTGTATCTGTAATCTATCATGCATCCATGTATGTAATGGCCATGTATGCATGTATCCATGCATTCATGTAACGATGGAGACAGGCGTTCCGCACCACTGAGGGAGGTGTCATAGGCCCCAGCTCCTAAAAATATGTGTGTCCCATGGATAAAGACACGAATTGTACCAAAAATTAAAATACAAGAGTAAGTAAATATTGTTTGCTTGCCTACTGAACAAAAGGAGAAAAATACAAGCAGCTAGCGTGTTAAAAGAGGCTTGTGACAACAATACAAGAGCTACTATATTTTTCGACCACCCTTCCCGATATTATATAACAAAAGTGTCATGTCTATTACAGGATTAATTTGTATTACAAATATTAACCAAAGTGCTAAGGTTGTGTAGAATGTATTGATAGGCTCGTTTAGATGTGCTTTTAAAATGACTGAAAGCACTATTAGAGAAAATGTTTTTGGGTTTCAAAAGCCCTTAAAGTGCTATCTACAAGAAGCATCAATTATGTGCTTCTTCCAGGAAACACTTTAAGTGTTTATCCAGGATTTACTAGCATTTTTACTAAGGATTGTTTCCAAAAATATTTTCACTAAAAGCGCTTTCAGTTATTTTAAAAGCACATCCAAACGAGCTCGTATATGATGGAGATCGATACATGATATATTTATTTCATTTTTCTATTTCAAAAGAAGATATTTGAATTGAGTAATACTAGGTAGACCAAAATTTTAAATTAAATTTGCAAACCAAATGATGTGTCACTAATAGGAAGTAAGTAAGCTAATCAACACTTAAGTACAATCCAATCACCAACAAGCACATCATTTGGTTCACAAAATTTAATTTAAAAGTTTGATCTACCTAACATTATCCATTCGAATAAGGCGTCTTTTGACATACATTCTTTTTTCCATTTTTCATAGTGCATATTATAATGTTTCTATTGGATATACATGTTACACATAAGCAAGTGCCATGTTAGCAATTGCTTATGTCATAAGATAATCTTGAAATGTTGTAAATAAAGAATTTCCTCTTACTTTAGTGAGTCGGTTAACATTTTGTAACAAACAAAATATTGAGAAATACAATTGTGCTCTCTCTCTGTAAGATTCATTCCTTTTCTTCTTGAATGTCTAATTTCTACAATTCATACAAGCATGTCAAGATTGTTAAGATGGTATCGTGAGCCAGCTATTCTTACGCTTTGGATTTTAGATGGGTTTCCGTTGCTCCATTCGGTGAGGTTTTCTTCATCTTTATCGACAATTTCATATTTGTAATGTTGTAGAAATTTTTTGAATTTTTTTTTTCAAATTTTGTTTATATGCTATCTTGATTACAAATCTTGGATTCATCTATGTTCAAGGTCGATGCCAATAATTTCATGTTCTTGGATGAATTAAGGTCGATAACCAATTGTTCATCAAGATTGTCTCTTCTTGTTTGTTAAATCCTATGATTTGGGAGATTTTTTTTACACTTTTGCATCTGGGTATTTTTTGGTCATATTGTTGATTGCTGCATTATTCTCTACTGAAGAATCATGTCTGACTCGATTAAACTTGAAAATCCTTTGGGAATGCTAACTATAAAGTTGAATGATGACAATTTTATCAAGTGGAATTTCCAGTTTTGTTCTATTCTACGTGGGTATGATCTTTTTAATCACTTTACTGGTGAATCTATTTGTCCTCCAAAGCATGTCCTTACTCTTGAGTTAGGGGTTATTACTGATATCAATTATGCTTATAAAACATGGGTTAAAACTGATATGGCTCTCTTAAGTCTTTAATTGCTACTTTGAGTGATGATGCCATGGAATATGTTGTGGGTTGTAAAACTTATCATGAAGTGTGGATTGCTTTACAAGATTGGTACATCTCTGTATCTAGTACTAGTGTGAATCATTTAAAGGCTGAGTTACACACTATTAAAAAAGAAAGTGATATGTTGATAAATACTTATTGAGGATAAAGACAATTAAAGACAAATTGATTGTTGTTGGTGAAAAAATCTTCGATAATGATTTGAATATTGCTACATTAACTGGTTTTCCAGCGGATTTTGACATGATTCGAAATGTGATCTTAGCCAAAGAAACACCTATTTCTTTAAAAGAATTTAGGACATAGATTTTGGGAGTGGAAAAAAGTTTAGAGACTAGAATGCAATCTCTTGTTCATAGCATGGCAACAATGTATGTTAATGGTTCAGTTCCTCCATTGCAAATGGGTCTATTTCCTCAGTTTCATTTCAACCAAACTTTGGTTATGGTTTTATTGCTCTTGATTCTTCCAACTCTAGTTCTATTTCAACTGGTTCTTAGGGTTATCAACAATCTCTTTCTGCTATTGTCAATGGTTTTTCTGGTAATGGCAATAACTTTGGCAATCAGGGAAATAGATCTTTTTGCAATAATAGCTATCCATCTTCTGGCAATAATTATGGTAGTCCTTCTGGTAATAATAATTTTGGAGGAAATTGTTACATAGGTAAAGGTAATAGTGGCTATAAGTCTAAGTTCAATGGCAATAGATCTGGTAACTATTGGTTTGGTAATACTTTTACTCGGCAAAATGTGATTCCTGAGTGCCAGATTTATTCCAGAAAGAGACATACAGCTGTCACCTGTTTGTACATAAATGATAGTAGTCAAGTTTCTTAAGAATGCCAAATCTATGGAAAACGATGGCATATTGCCATGGACTGCAGACATAGGAGTAACTATGCGTACCAAGGAGCTCCTCATCCTCTTCCTCTTTTTCTCAATGCTCATTATGCATTTTAGGACTATCCTTCTTAATTCCAATTTCTTATTCCTCAGTCCAATGTTCAGGTGTTTGACAATTTTGGTTATCTAGATACTTCTTTAAGTTCTCAACTAGTTCCTCAAGTTTATCCAGCACATGTGACTTAAGGCCAGTCTTCTCTTAATTTCTCTGGCACTCCAGCACATAACCTGTCATCTTCTATAAATGCTTTGACTGCATAAACATCTTCTGGTGATGGTTCCTGGATAGTTGACGCTAGAGCCTCACATCACATGAGTCCTGATGTCATTGTCTTGAACACATCCTCTCATACATTATATCTTCGAAATGTTTTACATGTTCCCATGTTAACAATCAATTTATTATCTGTAAAGCAGTTATGTAAAGACAATCACAGTTGGTTTATTTGTGATGATTCTGAGTTCTATGTGCAGGACAAAACAACATGAGTGATACTTTACCACAAAAAGATTAGCAATAATGAGTTGTTTAGGATTCCTATACACGTGTTTCCAATGATGCTGAATCAAGGTTTTTCTTCTTCCTCTGCATTCTTGGGAAAAGTAGTTAAATCTTCATTGTGGCATCACAAACTGGGGCATCCCTCAAATGAAATTTTGGAAGTAATGCTTATGAGTTTTGATGTTTCTTTTAATAATCATGTACATGTTCAACCTTGTTCTCATTGTTTTAGTGGCAAACTAAGCGAATTATCTTTTCCGGAAAGACTAGATAGAGTTAAGGTTCATTTTCATAAATTCCATAGTGATGTTTGGGGTCCTTCACCTGTTGTGTCAATTGAAGGTTTCAGGTATTATGTGTCTTTTTTATATGAACCTACAAGATTTGTGTGGATCTTTCCTTTAATGAATAAATCAACAATTTTTTATATGTTTGTGAAGTTTTATGCTTTTGTTGTAACTCAATTCAATACCAAGATTAAAGTTTTACAATCTGATGGTGGTGGTGAATTTCTTAGTACTGTTTTTAAAGACTGTCTTGCTAATCATGGCATATTACATTTTATATCATGTCCGTATACACCCAATAGAATGGTTTAGTGGAAAGGAAACATAAACATGTTATAGTGATTGTTATTACATTGTTGACAGCTGCACAACTTCCACATAAGTTCTGGTATCATGTCGTAGCACATGTAGTTTTCTTGATTAATTGAATGCCTACCAAGAATCTCAGTATGGTTTCACCTTTTCAAAAGCTGTTTCATAAACACCTAAAGATATCTTCTTTGAAGGTTTTTTGTTATGCCATATATCCTTATCTTAGGCCATATAATTCTCATAAGCTTTAGCCTAGATCCATTCAATGTGTGTTTTTGGGTTATTCATTTGGCTACAAAGGAGTTGTGTATTTTAATATACTCACAAGGAAGTTATTGGTTTCCAGACATGTTGTTCATGATGAATATTGTTTCCATTTGCAATTGTCAAGTTTGATGCAATCTTTTGCTACAAAGTTTGTTCATACTTCTAGTACTTCTACAAGACCTATTGTAGTTAATTTGAATATTCCTAGTTTGAGACAAGATGTTACGTAGTTTGCTGTTTAATCTTAGGGTGAATCTCTCAGTCCTCAGCTAAGTTCAAATGATCTACAATCAACTTCCCAAGCTAGTAATGCTTCTAGTTTACACGATTCTCATTTTGTATAGGATCCTACTCATAGTTCTTCACACTTAGTTGCTACTCCTTCCAGTTCCTTTGTCATGTTGCATGTCCATTCTCCCCATCAACTATAAATTGTGTTACCTCAAGCTAGTTATTTAGCTTCCATTAATGCAGATTCCAATTCATTTCCTCATGGTATTCAAATTAGACTCATAACTAGTGCAATAACTAGACAAGATTACTCAGCATTTGCAGCTACATTTTCTGAAGTGCAATCTCTTGTTTCCAATAAGGATCATCAATTTTTTGGTGGATTCACTTTCATTGCAGATATCATAGGTTCTACATAACCTTCAACTTTCAAAATTGCATCTCAATTACCTCAGTGGTAAGTGGCTATACAAGAAAAATATGATGCACTTCAAACTTAAGGTACATGGCTTCTAGTTCCCTCTCCTATGGATAAAAACAATATTTGATGTGAGTGTATAAAATTAAATGAAATCACGAAGGTACTAAATCTAGACATAAAGCTAAATTAGTGGCACAAGGTTTTAATTAGCCAAGAGAAAAGTTTAGATTATACAAAAATTTTAAGTCCAATGGTTCGACATACTACTGTAAAGTTGACCTTGTTGCGAGTTATATATTAGTTAAAGCGTAAATAGTAGTATGTTGTCCTACATTGATGAAGTACATATGTAATAGTCCCTACTACATTGCATGAACAGTGATCTGCTACAGTGTTCTGGTAAATTGTTTTCATTCTGCTACGTATTTTTTGTCGTGATTTAGTTCAATGGCTCAATATAATCATAGTGTTGTTATGCATCTTTGTGGAACAAATAAATGGATAATTAATATTGGGGCTACTGATCATGTGACTAGTGACCCTAGAGTGTTTAATGAGTTATGTGACTATGTTCGTGATCCGTATATTACTAGTACAAATAGAGTACCTTCCCCTGTGAAGGATGAATACACTATCTCTCTTACTCCGACATTATCATTGGTCCATGCTTTACTTGTTCCTGATGTTAAGTGCAATCTTTTGTCGGTGGGAAAACTTCTTGATACCTTATATTGTTCTGCTCACTTCTACCCTACATATTGTTACTTTCAAGACATTCAAACTCAGAAGATAATTGGTCGTGGTAAAAGAATAAGGGGTTTGTACATCTTAACTATGGAGGATACTATTGTTTCCGGTTCAAATAATCATCAAGCTTTAAGTGCCAAAGTGGATGGTAGACATTAAATTTGGTTGTGGCATCGACGATTGGGACATCCATCATTTAGTTAGATGAAACATCTATTTCCTTCTTTGTTTCGCACTTGTAGTGATTCAGAGTTTAAGTGTGAAACATGTGTCATGGCTAAGAGTCATCGTGCTTCCTTTCCCATAAGTGATTCTAAAGCTACTTTGCCATTTGATTTAATACATTCTGATGTGTGGGGTATGGCGAAATTTACTTCTAATGGATTCGGTTAGTTTGTTACTTTTATTGATGATTGTACTCGATTAACTTGGATGTTCTTGATGAAGAATAAGAGTGATGTTCCTTTACTTCTTCAAGAATTTTGTGCAATGGTATCTACTCAGTTTTTGACCAAAGTTAAGGTCTTCAGGTCTGATAACTAAGGAGAATATGTGAATCACACTTGGGCATGTTTTTTTTGTGATCAGGGTATTATTCATCAGATGACTACTCCATTTACACCTCAACAAAATGGTGTGTCCGAATGGAAGAATCGTCAAATAATGGAGGTTGCTCGCTCCTTGATGTTGGATAAATGTGTTCTTAATCATTTGTGGGGCCATGCTATTTTGGCTGATGTGTATTTGATAAATTGTGTTCCAAGTAGGGTTCTTGATTTTCAAACACCTCTTGATGTGCTATAAAAACATGTTTCTCTTGTTTCTGTATCAAAACTTCCTCCGAAGGTGTTTGGGTGTATTACGTATGTGCATGTCCACTCTCATCAGCGGAGTAAACTTGATGCATGTGCTCTCCGATGTGTATTTGTTGGGTATGCTAACAATCAGAAATACTATAAGTGTTATCATCTTCCGACTCAGAAAACTTATATTACCATAGATGTCAACTTTCACGAGGAAGTTGCGTATTTTGTGAAGCCTCCGACTCTCCATTTCAGCGGGAGAGGGGGTGAAGTGCAGATTCGAAGGGATGGTATGGATAATGTGTTACAGGCAGAGTTAGAAACAAAACCTATTATGTTATGTGATACTGATCTGTCAGCTATAGATAGTGATTAGTCACCTGTCATTCCCGAAACTATTTCTACTAACGACAGATCAGATGTGCCCAATGAGTTGCTTGTTAGTATGCCTGATGAATTACCTTCTGATGACCGGTTGCCTGTTGCTGGTATGTCTAACGAATTGTTTGATGATAGTTTATCTAGTGATGATTCTTCTAACAGTTTGGTGCAAGATGGTGGCATACATGAGGTAAATTCTAACTATTCTTCTACTTATCAGTTGCCTCCACAAGCTAATCGTGGAAAACCTAAAGTACAATATGAGCCTGATATGAATGCCAAAGCCAAATATCTTATCAACAATTATATGTTTACTCATCTTTTGTCCAAACCATATGCATCTTGCATATGTCAGTTATCTAGTGTATCAATTCTAACAAAATTGCATGATGCTTTGTCTGATCCTAAATGGGTTAATGCCATGAGAGTTGAGATGGAAGCTTTGGAAAAGAATTCTACTTGGGATTTGGTTCCTTTACCAAACGAGTAAAAAGCTGATTGATGTAGATGAGTGTTCACTATTAAGCACAAAGCAGATGGTTCTATTGACCGGTATAAAGCCAGATTAGTTGCTAACGGTTATACTCAAACCTGTGAGGTGGACTATCAAGAGACTTTTGCTCTTGTTGCCAAATTTAATATTGTGTGTGTTCTTCTGTCCTTAGCAGCAAATCAGAATTGGCCTATGTTGCAGTTTGATGTTAAGAATGTTTTCCTTCATGGTGATCTCAATGAGGAAGTTTATATGGATCTCCCACCTGGTATCGGAACATCTCCTGGAAAAGGTGTTATATGCAGCTTGCGAAAGGCTTTGTATGGTTTGAAACAATCTCCTAGAGCGTGGTTTATGAGGTTTACAAGTTCAATGAAGAAGTTTGGGTATATCCAGAGTCATTCAGATCATACTTTGTTTCTAAAGCAACAAAATGGTAAGCTAACTGCATTAATTATTTATGTTGATGACATGATAGTGACTAGTGATGATCAAAATGAGATACAACGCCTTCAAAAGTACCTAGCTACTGAATTTGAGATGAAAGAATTAGGTGAATTGAAGTATTTTCTTGGAATCGAGGTTGCACGATCCAAGCATGGTATTTTTCTGTCTCAACGGAAGTATGTTCTTGATTTGTTAGCTGAAACAGGTATGTTAGATTGCAAACCTGTTGATACTCCGATTGAGCAGAATCATCGTCTGGGCTTATTTCTGGATCAAGTTCCTACTCATAAGGAACGATATCAAAGGCTTGTAGGGAGATTAATTTATTTGTCTCGCACTCATCCTAACATTGCTTATGCAATTAGTGTGGTAAGTCAGTTTATGCACTCACGTAGTGAAACTCATATGGATGCAGTAACCCGTATTTTGTGGTACTTGAAGATGGCTCCTAGCAGAGGCTTGGTTTTCTCCAATAATGGTCATTTGAATGTTGAATGGTATACAGATGCAGATTGAGCAGGTTTTATTACTGATCGGCGATCTACATCTGGATACTTTACGTTTGTGGGTGGTAATTTAGTTACTTGGAGAAGCAAGAAACAAAAAGTGGTGCCTAGGTCAAGTGCAGAAACTAAGTTTCGTGGTATGTCTCATGGTGTATGTGAGTTGTTGTGGTTGGAAAAATTGTTGAGAGATATTGGGTTTAAACCCAAGGGTGTTATGAAACTTCATTGTGATAACAAGGCTGCTATTGAGATTGCTCATAATCCAATGCAACATGATCGAACAAAACATGTGGAGATTGATGGATATTTCATCAAGGAAAAATTGGATGTTGGAATTATTATGTTTCCGTTTGTGGGATCTAAAGATCAACTCGCTGATGTACTTACTAAGGCTATGTCTAATATTGTGTTTTCCAACTTGCTTGACAAGTTAGGCATGCGTGACATCTTTGCACCAACTTGAGGGGAGTGTTGTGAGTTATATATTAGTTAAAGTGTAAATAGTAGTATGTTGTCCCATATTGATGAAGTACATATGTAATACCAATTGTAACTCCTATATATACTCCACTTTGGAGATTAATGAATATATAAGAAATTCTCAAATATTGTCATATATATTTTTGGTATTTACCATTTAGTTTAATAGATCTTAGCCTTGGCTACAATTCATAAGTGATCCCTTAGACAACTTGATGTAAAAAATGCCTTTTTACATGGCAAGTTACATGAGGAAGTTTATATGAAGCAACCTCCCAAGTTTTGTCAATCCTAATTGTCCCACACATGTGTGTAAGCTAGTTAAGTCTTTGTATGGACTTAAACAGGCTCTACGAGCCTGGAATGCCAAGTTCGCTAGCTATCTGGCAATTGTGGGTTTTAAAGCATATCTCTCCAATTCAAGTATATTTGTGAAACAAGTTGGAATTGATCTAATCATCTTGTTATTATATGTCGATGATATCATACTTACAGGGTCCAATAATGTTCTCATTCAATCTGTTATTGATAATCTGGGTATTATGTTTGATCTAAAAGATATGGGGCCACTTACCTATTTTTTGGGATTGCAAATTAAGTACAAATCCAATGGTGATATCTTTGTGAATCAGGAGAAATATGTCAATGTGTAAGCCACATAGTTATGTTCTTGTTGATGAAGGTGACTTGCTACCAGAACCTACACTTTATAGGAGTCTTGTAGGAGCTCTACAATATCTAACTTTCACAAGGCCCAACATTACTTTTGCAGTAAACACTGTGTGTCAGTTTATGAATGCTTCTACTGATGTCTATCTTGGTTTAGTTAAGAGACTTATTCGGTTTTTACAAGGAACTATGAAGTGTGGGTTAACTTTTACTTCTGGCAATGGTATTGATATCAGAGATTCTAGTGATTCGGATTGGGTAGCAGATGTCAATACAAGACGGTCCATTACATGATATTTTATCTATCGGGTGATAATCTTGTTTCATGGCAATCCAAGAAACAAAGTTCAGTTTATCGCAACTCCACTGAAGCTGAATATAAGACCCTTGGACATGCTGCTGCTGATATAGCATGGTTCAGATTAGTCTTGAGTGATCTTTGTGTTGTCATACCTAATCCTCCGTTGTTACTTTGTAATAATTAGTCGGCTATTGCCTTAAGCATGAATCACATTCATCATTCTCGAATTAAGCACTTAGAAACTGATTTCCACTTTGTCCAAGAACAGGTGTAGAAAGGGGATATGGAAGTACAATATGTGCCTACACAAGATCAAATTGCTGATATACTTACAAAAGGCTTGCACGATCCTGATTTTGTCAAACATTATAACAATCTTAATTTGGGAAATCCCAGCTAAGATTGAGGGGGAGTATTGGATATACATGTTACACATAAGCAAGTGCCATGTTAACAATTGCTTATGTCATAAGGTAATCTTGAAATGTTGTATATAAAGACTTTCCCTCTCTTACTTTAGTGAGTTTGTTAGCATTTTGTAACAAACAGAATATTGAGAAATACAATTATGCTCTCTTTCTTCCTCTGTAAGATTCATTCATTTTCTTCTTCAATGTCTAATTTTTGCAATTCATACAAGCATGTCAATATTGTTAAGAGTTTCTACGAGCATCGGTGTGATCATTTCATTTTTCTTTATTTGGATACAGAATTAATATATTGTTCATAATTGGTTGTCAGAATATTCTTTTACTCATGATTTATTTGGGGGCTTGAACTATAAATCGTACACGCTTAGAATTTGTGAATGCTTCAATGTTATTCTTTTTACTAGAAGAAGTATATATATATGTATAGTTGATAAACCTTGACAATTAATTTAGGAAACGCATTAAGGAAAGAAATCTCAGTCAATACAATATTCACACTCTTATACATATATTCTAACAGTCTCCCTTAAGTGGTGCATGGATATCAGACATGCCCAACTTGCCCACAAGTCTTACAAATATCTTATTCGATAGTGCCTTCGCTAAAACATCTACAAATTGATCTTTAGACTTAACTATAAGTATTTCAATAATCTTTTAGTCCAGCTTCTCATTGATGAAAAAAAATGATCTACTTCTACATGTTTCCTTCGATCATGTGAATTGGATTAGCTGGGATCTCACATGTGGTTTTACTGTCACAATACAACTTCATGGCTTCTTTCTGACATATCCAAATTCCTCAAGATATTTCGTAGCCAAAGTATTCCAGTAGTTCCAAAAGTAACTCCCCCGTACTTTGCTTTGGCATTTAAGCAAGCAACAACATTTTATTTCTTATTTCTCCAAATTACCAGATTACCTCCACAAAATAAAATGAGAGAAATATTCTTGGAACCTATATGCATATTTCTGGTAGACTTGTGTAAATCAAAGAACAAGCCCATGCCAATTGCTTGTTGCCTTTATTTAATTAATTAGTTGGTTCAAGATTGAACATTCATATATGATAAGCTTGTAGTTGTACCTCTAGCCCTAGGGCTAGGTTAGAAATATATTGGAGCGCTTTTGGACAAAAACTTGCACGATCATACACATTGAACACGTTCAAAATCTGCATGCTTGAAAAGATTGAGCTGTAATACAAAATATTACCTGGGCTTTGTGCGGGCTTCTCATCTTTTGATCGATAGTACTGTATCAACAAAGAAAGAAAGCAGTTGACCAGAAAAGCAAGAAAGAAAGAAAGAAAAGAAGGATGCATGAGGGGAGTGTTTGTTTTGCTACAATAGAGAAATGCTAAGGATTTTTTTTAATAGTGGAACTTTCCATGACTTCTCTACTATTTTACAATTTAAAGTTAATTTTTAAGGAAAATTAATGAAAAGGGCCTGAAAACTTTGAATTTTAACGATAAGAACAAAATAAAGGGTAAAGCGAATAGTATCATGATTGATTTTTTAGTGTAAAAATGTGATTTTTCGTTAAAGTGAACAGTCCTGAGAGTTTTTCGTTAAAATTCTTTAATTTTTATGTCAAAAATATAAAATATTAGCAAGACCATAAAAAGTACACTTTTTAAAGAATCCCCTAAATATTTCTCCAACAATTAATAATGTTTTCTCTTTATTTCTTTTTATTTTACATTTTTTGGGTTCTGAATTTTATCTTTCTGGTTACTTTTGACGGGTTTGGATCCTTTTCGAGGTAATTGGTCGGATCTTCCTGATCAATGTTCGTGGATCGTTAAATTTTTATTCAACGATTACAAACAGAGTGATCCTCTAAAAATTATAATAATTATAGCTATTGAATAAAAATTCAACGATCCATAAATACTGATTAGGAGGATTCCGACTAGTTACCTCAGAGAGGATCTAAATCCACTTTTACAAGTCAAGAAATTCGGGCTGTTTCCCGCCTTTTATTTATTTAATAATTTTTGTGAGCAGCTTTTTGAGTTTTTTCTTTCCATTTTTATGTCCTCTGTCTGCGCCTGACGCATGTGCTGCGTTGTTCGAATACCCTTGGAGTTTATGATTATTCACTCACTTACTGGTTTCATTTCATATATCAAATCAAACTTGCACTAGGATCCGCGTCAAGATAACCAGCATGCGTTTCCTTGATTAATTACGTTTCTATCGTTATTCTGAGTTCTGAAAAGAAAATTATGATAAAATAAACAGTCTACAGTAATAGAAGTGAATTATGTTACGATCGATCACTCACGTTATACAGCGAGATTTTGCAGATTAGTGTATGACGCACTATCAATGGTCAGAATTCTAGCAAAATCCAATAGGCAATCGGTTGTATAATGGATGTGTACCATTTTTATGGAGTTGTTTTGCTGTTTCAAACGTGCCTTTCAAGATTGTTTTGTTTCTGGCCCTATATACGTAAAAGAATGTATTTGTTCAGCTTTTTTGTTTTTTTTTCGTTAAACACACAATCAAGTATAAACTCCATCTATTATTTGTTCATGATGAAGATACCCTTGAGTTTGTATGTTTGAGAACACTGATATCATCTGCCTCATCTCAATGGCTTTTGTATTTACAATTTCAGTTTCGCAACCTCAAATTGTTTTTGAGAGTCTGAGATCATCTTCAATATTTATATTCTTAGACCTAGCTATATTTTTATATTTGAGTTCAAAAAGGATGGTATTGAGCTTATTGGTTTGTGCAATGAAGACGGTTTAAGTTAATATATAAATCTTAATTTTCTTGGTCGAACAATATTTTTTCTTGCGATATTTTGCCTCATAAGTAGAATCAAATCTAAGATTTCAATCTTAAATATCCAATATCTTAAGCCAACGTATAGGTGCTAATATGTAAAATAGAGTCTTGTAGCAAGAGGTTGTAACATAAGTAGAGCATCAAAAGCAGTTACTTGTATATAGAAGAAGTTGGTGAGAGATTCTTCATCATTATCGTCTCTTAATAAGGTGAAATTAAACACGTTTTAAATATTCAAATTAATAGGAAACACTCACCTCCAACGGGTGGGTATGACAGCCTTGAACAGTGATTCCCTAGCTAGCTAGGCTAGCTTTTGCGTTTTGATTTCCTTCCTCATGTAGGAGAAATTTTTCAGTATGTCAAGAACTCGGTTCTGTACATTGGCTAAGTCATAATACAATTTGTTGAATTTTTTTTTCAAGTTTCCAACCAATTGTATTATTACACTTAGTATAATGGCATGTGTTCCCGATACTGAAAAATCTCCACTCACGTAGCTATATATAGACTTTAGAACATGCATAATGTGAGTTAATAGCCTAGATATATATATATAGTAAAAAAACCTCAGCAATTGGGAATTTATTAATGTTATGGCCACTCATGGCATGCATGTGACAGGTTAATGTAATCACATGATTCACGTGATATATCAATATCTGTACTTGAGAGCCATACCACTAATCCACTTTGTCTTTTGGTAAAATATCAAACGAATGATGATTATGTGGAAGAGTTTAAGCATTGAGCGGAGGGAACCCTGAGGCATTGACCATGACGTAATTAACTTATCTAATCAATATATTAATCACATTGCCATGCAGTGATCAACATGCATGATCCTACACATGAGCTCTCCTTAATCCTTATCAAGATCCCCTAATTATTAAAGCCAGTTTCAAAGTTGTGTGCGTGTGCTTTTCTGCACGGTGTGCTTTCTCGGCCACTGGTTCTCACATGCATGACGTTGATCATTATAACCTCAAAGAAGGGCGCTTTCCCCTCCCCCCTCCCCCCCCCCCCCTTCCAAGGACTGGAACTTGGATACTACTAATCAATATCTGGATAAATGGAGAGATTTTTCAATGTGATTAGAACACAAGGTGGTACATCTTATGTTACTATACCAATGATGGAATATGTATACTAAAAAGTTAATAATTTAAAAAATACAATTTCCCACCACTTATATTAAAGCACGTGGTGTACCGTCACAGTGAAAAATTTCTCAGATAAATGATCACTTGCTAGCTTAAAGCTTATGATGGTGTTATTGGTGCGTATATGCTGTGGCAGCAACTTTTGGTGCTCCACACCTTGTTTATGAATGCTGCCTTCTTATATATTAATCAACTTTTGATCGATTAATATAAAATTAAGCTAATGCTTTATTAAAAAAAACTTAAAGGAAATAAGAGTGTTATTCACACATCCATTTTTACCTCTTACACATATTTTTGTTAATTTTTTGTCATTGATTTTTTTAATTCATTCGATTCAAAATCCAAAAATTAAGAGGAGTGTGGAAGAAGTAAATATATGTGTGTGGATAACACCACCTAAAGGAAAATGCTAGAGAGACCATATTTTTAAATCATATTTTTTAAACCACATGGTGTGGCAATAAAGTAAGACTTCATTATTTAAATAAATGGCCTCTCTAGCATTATCCTTTAAGAATTTAAAAAGAGAAGGTAGCTAGGCTCATGGTCCCCGATGGATTTGGATCCTCTCCTGAGCCCAAGGAGAGGATCCTCCTGACCAAGAACAGTCGGCCGTTGGATTTTCATCCAATGGCTATAATTATTATAACATTAAAGGGACCCTCCTGTTTGTAGTCGTTGGATAAAAATCCAACGGCTCACAGTCCTTGGTCAGGGGGATCCTCTCTTTGGCCTCAAGAGAGGATCCAAATCCGTCCCCGATTGCGCTTGGTTGAGGACAGTCAAGTCATCCCTCAACGGCAGCTCGAAGATCTTGACCGAAATTGTTATTGGTGCTCCACTTATTTGTTACTCCATTTTTTATATTTAGGAAGAAAAACGAACTTTTGAGATAATTGCACAATGAGATTTTAAAGTGCTAATAACAGTTCTTTTTAAAAAAGAAACTATCAACAACCACATCCTATGGTTTATAAAAGGGAGTTTTAACGAAAAGTCTGCGGTACTAATTCATTAAAACGAAAAACCACATTTTTACACTAAAAAGTCAATCCTGGTACTATTCACTTTACCCTTTATTTTGTCCTTATCTTTAAAACTCAAAGTTTTCAAGCCATTTTCATTAATTTTCTTTTTATAAAATATAGTTTAAAAGATGATCTCTCTGACATTAAACTTAAAACATGTATAAATGTAATGGACCAAAGCCGAAACATCGTGCATGGTGATAGTTTACGAGGGCACGTCGAACTAATCCTTGTCCTTTGGCGTGTATCTTGGCATATTAAAGGGCGGATAATCCTGAGAGCAATTTTGCTCCTTGGATCTGATTTTGGTCCCATATTTATCTTTTCATATGAAATCCAATTTACTCCCTTAGGTGTTGACAAAGTAAAAAAAAAGCTCATATCGATTATCTTACGAAATAGATCACAACTTATTTAACGGTTATATTTTTAATTGCGTAGAAACTTTTTGCATAAAAGTCTAACACCTATTAATTCCACGGTGGTTAAGTGTTGGACCTCTCCCCTCTCTCTCAAACTTGAAAATTGTATCAGAATGAGTTTCAAATCTAGCTACACCCAACTAACCAACGTAGAATTGTTTCACATGTAGCCTACTCCATCATACATCTTACAAAATAATCACAACTTTATATTAAAGAGAAATGCTAATGAGACTTTCTTAAAGTGAGACTCTTTATAGACTATCTGTCACATTCATAGTTTAACATTAATTCTCGTGCTAACATTATAAACATTGTGCCAAAAAAATTTGAGGTGATAGAAATGCCATAGAGAGTTAACTTTTAAAAATGTCTCCTTAGCATTCCTCTATATTAAATGATTGGGAAATTTTATTTGAACCCTGATTTTGTATCTCTACACCCAACTTAAAAATTTATCTATAGAATATCCAATTTTACCCTTAAATAAATAAATTAATTAAAATCAATAATTTTAGAACCTTAAACCCACTCTAAAGGAAACACTTTTTTTTTTTTTTAATCTCTACACCCCTTCGTATTTTCCGGTAATCCAAAGCATTGGCACATTCTTGACGACTTCAACGACCACCATTCCATCTTCTCTTTACCTCTTGAATGAATAGGAACCACCACAACACTCTGCCTGTGCCAACATTGAAACTACCATCGCTCTATTCTCTTCCATCAATTACCCTCCTTGCCGGCGTCTCTCTCTTTACTAATCGATTGGAGCCTGTAATTCTTTTATCTTTCTATCATCATCAGCATTGACGGAGGGAGCATTGTTTCCAATCCATCAACGTCAACCGTTTGTAGTTTGCATAACATAACTGTATTCTATCTGGTTGATATGCAGAAGACAAAAGATCCAACAGTAGACTTTCATATTATGAATCAGGATGAACATGATTATAAAAATAATACGGAGTACATTAAGTTTTAGTGGTAATTCTTCCCAATAGATTCAACTCACTTGGATCATATTGTGCATGAGATTTTTAAGTGTTTTTCTCATTACCATAATTTGTGGAGGCCATTGTCTACGACGACAACGGGGCGTTGGGTTCACCTAAAAAAAAAAGTGAGGGGTGTAGAGATAGAATAGTGTTGTTGCTCTTCGGGTGAGTTTTGAGTTCTAATATTATTTGTTTTCATTTATTGATTTTAAGGGTAAATTTGAGTGTTTGATGGATAAATTTTATAAATTGAGTGTAGAGATACAAAATCAGGGTTCAAATAAAATTTCCCTTAAATGATTCATCTCTTAACATCGGTGCCTTTTATATAAAAACCCCATACTTATAGAGTGCACGAATGATTAAATGGGGACAGTACCCGGTTTGACTCGGAAAGACTTGATTTTCATTTCTTACGTAAACAACCTCAACTTCATCTCAAATCATCGTTCCCGGAATCGAGTGGCGCGTGAGTGGCATGGCTAGGGGCACGAAATGCGAAGCCATCGGAACTTAGAAGCGAGGGGGATCGAATTGAAGTTAATGGGTATTTAGAGTTGGTCCTACTACTTTAAATTTGGAGAATGAACACTTGATAAATTCAAGGAAATATTTAAACAAGTGAAGAAGGTCCTCAAGTTGGAAGGCTCACCGCTTGGCTAAAAAATTGAGGCCATGCACAGACAACGAGACCCTTTGTCCCGTCTTTTTTCCATTTCGATCGTAATTAATTTTCACACACTATATAGTCCAAAGTCCAAACTCCAACCAACATGAATTTGCCGGCCACAAAGTTCATTTCAACTTGGTTCTGTCCGTGCTTCATCGATCCTGCATGCATGTCCTAACAATGTATATATACATACAACTAATTTACTTGATCAAGATCCAAAACTAGCTAGCTAAAACAATCAAATTATCAATGGTTTAAATTCACAGCCGATTAAGTCATTATTTATCTGTACATGCGCATGCATGTATATGTTTAGATGCAAACACTAAATATCCAACGTCCAAGGAGGTATATATTGTTGCGAGTTATATATTAGTTAAAGTGTAAATAGTAGTTTATTGTCCCACATTGGTGAAGTACATATGTAATGCCAATTGTAACTCCTATATATACTCCACTTTGGAGATTAATGAATGTATAAGAAATTCCCAAATATTGTCATATATATTTTTGGTATTTACCATGTTTAGTTTAATATGGTATCAGAGCAGTTCGCTCCTGGTGACCTGTGTGCTTTAATTTTGTGCCCACATTTTTCGTGATTTCCTTCGTTGAAAAAAAAAACAAAGTGAATAGTGTTGCATTACAGTACATTGTTTGCTACAGTGCGTAAATAGTGATATGCTTTGTGAACATATTGCTACAGTGTCATGAATAGTCTCTGCTACAGTGCCATGAACAGTGATTGCTACAGTGTTTTGGTTAATTGTTTTCATTCCGCTGCATATCTTTTGTGCCTTTATTATTCGTGATTTTATTTAATGGCTCAATATAATCATAGTGTTGTTATGCATCTTGGTGGAACAAATAAATGGATAATTGATACTGGGGCCACTGATCATGTAACTAGTGACCCTAGAGTGTTTGATGAGTTATATGATTATGTTCATGATCCGTATATTACTAGTGCAAATAGAGAATCTTCCCTTGTGAAGGGTGAAGACACTATCTCTCTGACTTCAACCTTATCACTGGTTCGTGCTTTACTTGTTCCTGATGTTAAGTGCAATCTTTTGTCGGTAGGAAAACTTCTTGATACCTTATATTGTTCTGCTCACTTCTACCCTACGTATTGTTATTTTCAAGACATTCAAACTCAGAAGATAATTGGTCGTGGTAAAAGAATAGGGGTTTTGTACATCTTGACTATGGAGGATACTGTTGTTTCCGGTTCAAATAATCATCAAGTTTTAAGTGCTAAAATGGATGATAGACATCAAATTTGGTTGTGGCGTCGACGATTGGGACATCCATCATTCAGTTATATGAAGTATCTATTTCCTTCTTTGTTTCGCACTTGTAGTGATTCAGAGTTCAAATGTGAAACATGTGTCATGGCTAAGAGTCATCAGGCTTCCTTTCCCGTAAGTGATTCTAAAGCTACTTTGTCATTTGATTTGATACATTCTGATGTGTGGGGTCTGGCGAAAGTTACTTCTAATGGATTCCATTGGTTTGTTACTTTTATTGATGATTGTACTCGCTTAACTTGGGTGTTCTTGATGAAGAATAAGAGTGATGTTCCGTTACTTCTTCAAGAATTTTGTACAATGGTGTCTTCTCAGTTTCAGACCAAGGTTAAGGTCTTCAGATCTGATAACGGATGAGAATATGTGAATCACACTTTGGCATGTTTTTTTCGTGATCATGGTATTATTCACCAGACGACTACTCCGTTTACACCTCAACAAAATGGTGTGTCCGAACGGAAGAATCGTCAAATAATGGAGGTTGCTCGCTCCTTGATGTTGGATAAATGTGTTCCTAATCATTTGTGGGGTCATGCTGTTTTGGCTGCTGTGTATTTGATAAATCATGTTCTAAGTAGAGTTCTTGATTTTCAGACTGCTTGATGTGCTACAAAAACACATTTATCTTGTTTCTGTATCAAAGCTTTATCTGAAAGTGTTTGGGTGTATTGCGAATGTGCATGTCTACTTCCATCAGAGGAGTAAACTTGATGCATGTGCTCTTCGATGTGTCTTTATTGGGTATGCTAACAATAAAAAAGGTTATAAGTGTTATCATCCGACTCTCCACTTTAAAGTTTCGTATTTTGTGAAGCCCTCTTCCGACTCTCCACTTTAAAGGGGGAGTGAGAGTGAAGTGCAGATTCGAAGAGATGGTATGGATGATGTGTTACAGGCAGAGTTGGAAACAGAACCTATTATGTTGCGTGATACTGATCAATTGGCTACAGATAATGATTGGTGACCTGTCATTCCCAGAACTATTTCTACTGACGATGGATCAGATGTGCCCAGCGAGTTGCCTGTTAGTATGTCAGACAAATTACCTTATGATGATTGGTTACCTGTTGCTGATATGTCTAACGAGTTGCATGATGATGGTTCATCCAGTGATGATTTTTCTAATAGTTTGGTACAATATGGTGGCATACATGAGGTAAATTCTGACGATTCTTCTACTTATCAGTTGCCTCCACGAGCTAATCGTGGAAAACCTAAAATACAATATGAGCCTGATATGCATGCCAAAGCTAAATATTCTATCAACAATTATGTGTCTACTCATCGTTTGTCCAAATCGTATGCATCTTACATATGTCAGCTATCTAGTGTATCAATTCCAACAAAATTGCAAGATGCTTTGTCTGACCCTAAGTGGGTTAATGCTATAAAAGTTGAGATGGAAGCTTTGGAAAAGAATTCTACTTGGGATTTGGTTCCTTTACCAAACGGGAAGAAAGCTGTTGGATGTAGATGGGTGTTTATTATTAAGCACAAAGCAGATGGTTCTATTGACCGATATAAAACCATATTAGTTGCTAAGGGTTATACTCAAACCTATGGGGTGGGTTATCAGGAGACTTTTGCTCCTGTTGCCAAACTTAATACTGTGCGTGTTCTTTTATCCTTATCAGCAAACCAGGATTGGCCTTTGTTGCAGTTTGATGTTATGAATGTTTTCCTTCATGGTGATCTTAAAGAGGAAGTTTATATGGATCTCCCACCTGGCATTGGAACATCTCCTGGAAAAGGTGTTGTATGCAAGTTACGAAAGGCTTTGTATGGTTTGAAACAATCTACTAGAGCGTGGTTTGGGAGGTTTAGAAGTTCAATGAAGAAGTTTGGGTATATCCAGAGTCATTCAGATCATACTTTGTTTCTAAAGCGACAAAATGATAAGCTAACTGCATTGATTATTTATGTTGATGACATGATAGTGACTTGTGATGATCAGAAGGAGATACAACGCCTTCAAAAGTACCTAGCTACTGAATTTGAGATGAAAGAATTGGGTGAATTGAAGTATTTTCTTGGAATCGAGGTTGCACGATCCAAGCATGGTATTTTTCTGCCTGAACGGAAATATGTTCTTGATTTGTTAGCTGAAACATGTATGTTAGATTGCAAACCTGTTGATACTCCGATTGAGCAGAATCATTGTCTGGGCTTATTTCCAGATCAAGTTCCTACTCATAAGGAATAGTAGCAAAGACTTGTGGGGAGATTAATTTATTTGTCTCACACTTGCCCTGACATTGCTTATGCAGTTAGTGTGGTAAGTCAGTTTATGCACTCACCTAGTGAAGCTCATATGGTTGCAGTAACCCGTATTTTGACGTACTTGAAGATGGCTCATGGCAGAGGCTTGGTTTTCTCCAAAAATGATCATTTGAATGTTGAAGGGTATACAGATGCAGATTGGGCAGGTTCTATCATAGATCAGCAATCTACATCTGGATACTTTACGTTTGTGGGTGGTAATTTAGTTACTTGGAGAAGCAAGAAACAAAAAGTGGTGGCTAGGTCAAGTGCAGAAACTGAGTTTCGTGGTATGTCTCATGGTGTATGTGAGTTGTTATGGTTGAAAAAATTGTTGAGAGATCTTGGGTTTAAACCTAAGGGTGCTATGAAACTTCATTGTGATAACAAAGCTGCTATTGAGATTGCTCATAATTCAATGCAACATGATCGAACAAAACATGTGGAGATTGATCGACATTTCATTAAGGAAACTTTGGATGTAAAATTATTATGTTTCCGTTTGTGAGATCTGAAGATCAACTTACTGATGTTCTTACTAAGGCTATGTCTAATAGTGGGTTTTTCAACTCGCTTGACAAGTTGGGCATACGTGGCATCTTTGCACCAACTTGAGGGGGAGTGTTGCGAGTTATATATTAGTTAAAATGTAAATAGTAGTTTATTGTCCCACATTGGTGAAATACATATGTAATGCCAGTTGTAACTCTCATATATACTCCACTTTGGAGATTAATGAATATATAAGAAATTCCCAAATATTGTCATATATATTTTTGGTATTTACCATGTTTAGTTTAATATATATAAATCCGTCTGTTGGACATGAATTAAAAGCAGTAGCAGTACACATGCTGGTAAATGATGACAAATATTTCTTGAGCAGTGCTAGGGAATCAATGCATGTAATGCAACTAATAAGTGAGTGTACTAACTTTCACCATTTTCGTTTCTGTAGTTAGTGTTTGGTTTGGTCATTTTCGGTCTCACCTTCATATACGTTTCTTTACCTTGTTCTTTTCATACATCACAATCTCTCTCTCTCTCTCTCTCACTCATATATGTACTAACCTCTTGCTAACAATTAACTCCTTTTTATTTACTTTTTATGTTTAAAAAAAGTAAAAAAGCAAAAAAGCAAAAAAGCAAAAAGCAAAACAATAAATAATATACTTGAAAAAATAATAAACTTTCTAACCACACACAGTCTCACTACTTTGATATTTTTTTTTTTGTGAATTTATTTTTTCTTTTGAAATTCTAATGTTAGAAGGCCAATTTTGAGATTATAAAAGTTTCATTTTTTTGCCTTCTCCCTTTATATATAGAATACCAGCAATTGCACACACACACACACACACACACTCTCTCTCTCTCTCTCTCTCTCTCTCACATATATGTACTAACCTCTTGCTAACAATTAACTCCTTTTTATTTACTTTTTATGTTTAAAAAAGTAAAAAAGTAAAAAAGCAAAAAGCAAAAAGCAAAACAATAAATAATATACTTGAAAAAATAATAAACTTTCTAACCACACACAGTCTCACTACTTTGATATTTTTTTTATTTTTGTGAATTATTTTTTCTTTTGAAATTCTAATGTTAGAAGGGTAATTTGAGATTATAAAAGTTTCATTTTTTTGCCTTCTCCCTTTATATATAGCATACCAGCAATTGCACACATGCTATTATATGCTTATTAAAATTTTTAAAATAAAAATTACAAAGAGAGAAACATATAAAATGGTCACTAAAGCTTTTTGTGACGACCTTGAAACGATTTTTTGTAGCTGAAAAAGGTTGTTCATATATTTAGTGACTGTTTTTGGATATCTATTTCACCACTAAAATTGTATTTTATTTGGGAAAGAAATGTGGAAAAAAAGGGCGCAAATGATATGGCTACCTGTTTGTGAGGGTTTGAAAAAAAATAATATTTTGTGTTCAGTTTACTATATTGTCCATAACTTTTATTTTGATTATTTTTCTTTAATTTTACTCTTTCAGTTGGTAAAAATAGTATTGTTAATAGGTAGTGACTCGTTATTTACTACATATAATAACTTGTCTGTAAGTGCTAAACGGCTTCTCGATATTATAATATTTTATATGTTACAACATATCATACTAGCATATGTCTACATACTTTGTGTGTGTGAATATTTTTTTTTGTTTGTTTTTAAAACGGGGAGGATAGATAGGGAGAGAGAGAGAGAGAACGTGGGAGTGGAGTGGGGAGAGAGGTTTTTGTCTTTTTTTTTTTAATATTAGATAATAGTAAAATTACATGTAGGAAAGACTTAAATAAAAAACAACAAAATTTGGTTTTGTGAAATTAAATTATTACCCATAATTCTTTTTTTTTTTTTTTTTTTTGTGATTGAAGACTAAATAGTCTTTTCACCCTCTTTTAGTTGACAACAAATTTTTTATTTATAGGTAGTTTAGATATATTCCACTTACAGGTCCGCTGTATGCATGCTTAATGTTTGCTTTCCGTACCTCGCTTTGGCTATCTACTATCTAGGGTTTGTAATTTGGAGGAACCAGATCCTAATATCAAGTTATCCACTATATATAGATTTAAAATCTCCTTTATAGGTAATTAATCACAATTAGCATGATATCAAAAGCTGAGATTTAATTCTTCCCAACACTTTCAATTGATTATTTCTATGTAGCATATTTATGTTGTAAATTATCAGGTATTTTTTGGAGATATGAACCATATAGTAATCACATTCTTTCTTTCTTTTTCATTTGTATTTTGTTTCTCATTTTTCCTAACAAATAACAGAAGGAATTATTTGAAATATAATACAGTGTCTTCACAGATAATGGTAAAAACATATCATAATAGTTATATGTGCATTAACGTCTATAATTTTTATTTTTTTGATATATATATTTTTAATTATGCAGAGAAAGGTATAATAGTGTTGTTTTTATGAGTTTTTGGCAGACAAATAGTATTCTATTAATAAGTAGTATAGACAAGTGATTGCATGGGTAGAGAAATAGAACTTAGGACCTAGAGTGCGAGGATAAATATTCAAAACCACTTGAGCTTTAAACATCTTCACTCTCAGTTTAATTGGATTTCAATACTTACGAGGTCTCTTGTTATTTGCTACGTGATTTTTGTGTTTACAATTTCAATTCAAGAGCCTATTTTATGTGCAATTTATTTCGAGTACTAATTATCACTCCCGTCTTTTTTCTCTGCACTTCTTTTATTTTTGTCTCTTAACTCTCTTTCCATTTATTCAGTTCAAAGGCTAAAAAAAACACAAAAACAAAAGCGCGTGAGAAGAAAAATAGAGTGGAGAAAATAAGAAATCTAACCCAAGGTTGCTCGTGAAGCCCAAGTCAACGTAGGCTGCTCATGAAGCCTAAAAGACCTAAAACGAAAGGCACAAGCCCAATCTCCGCCATCCGTCACCCTCAACCAGGAGCGTTACAGCATTTGCAAGAATCAGAGAAACCCTTTCGGTCCTTTAGTATTTAAACGCTTCTCTGTCAGAGATAAATGTTGGAGAATGGAGATGATCACTTGTGGGTTTGCCCGGAAAGTCCTAAAATTTCTCCCCGTCCATTTCCAGAGCACGATGTGAAAGGTAAAGCTCCAATCTTTTCTTGCTTTTCAAATCAACTGTTGCATCTGTTAGTGTTGCTAAATGTGATTATTTGAGGAAAAAGAAGCGTTTTTAGACAAAAGACCTGAGGACCCAGAAAGGAGTTTGAGTGGAAAAAATGCTGTGTGAAGTTTTTTGCCTATGCATTTTCTGCACAGAGAAATTTTAGCACCAAAACTAGTGGAAAAAGCATAGATTGTGTTCAAGATAAATACAAATTCAGACCCAAACCCAAAAACCCCAGAGTTAAGTGGACTGAACAGCAGAAACAAATCATATCTGCCATTTCTGAGGGGAAATCTGTGTTCATTACCGGTTCCGCGGGGACCGGGAAAACAATGTTGGTTAAGCACATCATAAAACTATTGAAAAGATGTCACACACCTTCAAAGGTTTTTGTCACGGCACCTACTGGTGTTGCGGCTTGTGCTATCAGTGGGCAGACCCTTCACTCTTTCGCTGGTATTGGTTGTGGCAATGATGATAGGGATACTTTGCTGAGTAGGGTTCTCTCGAATAAGGAGGCTTGTAGGAAGTGGTCGAAAGCTGAGGCGTTGGTCATAGATGAGATTAGCATGGTTGACGGGGAGTTGCTTGATAGTCTTGAATACATTGCAAAATACATACGACAAGTTGATGAAATTTGGGGTGGAATGCAGCTTGTTGTGGGTGGGGATTTCTTTCAGTTACCACCCGTAAAAACTGAGTGGAATTCAGAGAGTAAGGAATTTGCATTTGAAGCAGACTGTTGGGAATCTAGCTTTGATTTACAAGTTAATCTTACAAAGGTTTTTCGGCAGTCAGACCCTCGACTGATCAAGATACTTCAGGGTATTAGAACAGGGGAGATTGATCCTGAAGACTTGAAGTTTTTAGAAAATTCTTGCGCAGATTCTGTGCCAGATCCTTCTGCAGTACAATTCTATCCAAGGATTCAAGACGTAAATAGAGTGAATGCAAGTAGATTGGAGAGCTTGGGTAATGAACTTGTTGTTTATACTTCAGTTGATAGTGGTCACGATCCTTGGAAGAGACAGCTTGAACAGGTGATTGCGCCTAAAGAAATTGGCTTATGTAAAGATGCAAGGGTGATGCTGCTAAAAAATTTGAATACTAGGAGTGGCCTGGTAAATGGTGCTACTGGTACTGTTATGGCATTTCGTAAGACCAAAGATGTGGGATTGACGAGCATATGTGATGGTGGGCTGCTACCAATAGTTAAATTTGATTCGGGGATAATAAAGGTGATAAAACCAAAAACATGGGATGTGACAGAGGGAGATTCAGTAGTTGCTCAAAGAGAGCAGCTACCTCTCAGACTGGCTTGGGCTTCAAGCATTCACAAGTGCCAGGGCATGACTCTGGACTGTCTTTACACCAATCTCTCAAAATCTTTCGAATATGGAATGGTTTATGTAACTCTTTCCCGTGTGAAAAGCTTGGAAGGCCTGTATATATCCGGTTTCCATCCTAGCAAGATTAAGGTGCACCCTAAGGTTAAGCAGTTTTATAAAAGGTTTTCTGGCGACCACAAAAAGGAGGTTGAGGATAATGTCACCCAGAAAAAGTATCGTAGCAATGATAGTGGTGGATGGGGAAACAAAGATGAGGAGGTTGACAATGATAATGATATCCAGAAAAAATACTGTACCAATGATATCGGCAGAAAAGGAAACGATGGCAGCGGATACACATTGGAACAACTGTAGGAAGAAAATACCTGGAAAACAACTGAGACAATTTGCAGTGAGAGAGAAAGTTACTACTTAATCTTAGAGAGGTGTTCTAAAGTTAGCATCTGATCAAGGAAAACTCAAATTTTTACAAATATTATCGTCTTCTTCACTTTGTTTTGTTGGTTTGTCAATTTTAACAGAGATCCAACCTCATGCGCCTGTTGCTGTGACAGCTTTCTACAATTTCACTCAATGCGACTATGAGAGTTCTTGTGCTCGTGGGAGTGCCTTCAATGTGATAGTAGATGCTTATGTGTTTGTTCGTATTTTGCGCAGCTGTGGCAAGGAGCTTATATCTCAAATGGTTAAGAGTTTTTACCTTGAACGCCAGGCAAGTTTGTGTTCCTATTCCCCTTCCCCAGTTGCGTTTCTTTAGTGCTATGTCAACCCTTTTGAGTAGACGCATGATGAGGTCTGTCTCCTAAGGGCTTTGCCCAGCTTTTGGCCTGGAGAAACTTTCATGGAACGAGTACACTGCTATTAGTGCGTCTCATGCCAATCAAACAACGCCAATATGGAGAAACATTCACGTGGATTTGTATGGTTGGCCACCACGTGCCAAAGAAGTTGCGCACAATTTAGGTCCTTTCCGAAATTTTCAGTTTGGTTGGCTTGGTTAGCTTGCAGAAGTTACAGCTGCAGGTCTCCTCCCAAATGTCTCTGGATTTCTAGACCAACGGCGTTGGGCATTGAAGTTGTTTAAATCACAGGTTTCAGCGTTCAAGTCAGGGCTCCAAACCATAAGCAAGCACATGGACATGCGTAAATATAACCCGTCTGCCGACGATGTGTCTGAAGACTTCGCAAGTCGAGTCTCATCAGAAGAATAAAACATAAAACTGGAAAAAAATCCAAAGAGCAAACAAAATATGGAGATTTCATTATGATTGTTTATAACAAGGAAAAAAAGAAAGAAATGTTCCGGTTCGGAGAAAATCTACAAATGTTTTAAGCAAGAATAGGGAAGTGTAACAGCGTCTCTTGGTCCGCCTAAGAAACTGAAATCCTATGAAAGGTAAACTATCTCACAACTACTCTGTCGAAAAAAGTTTGAACTGTTTGGGGCAAAAAAGAGCTTAATGCCTACACGAAATACGGCTGTAGTAGCTCATCTCATTGTAGAGCAGGAAGATGAACGGCTGCTTGGACTCGTCCGATCTTTCTTCAACATGGACTCGAGATTCTGGAGACATGTAAGTGGCGTGACCTGTGCGAAATACACAATATTACGTAAGTGTATTTAAGCAAATTGACTTGCACTTGACTCAATATACACACGAGAAAATTTTTTCCAGTGTGTTGAGAGATTTTTCCAAGTACCTACTCTACATGTCATAACACAAGTCGAGCAAATAATATATTTTTCCGTATCACTCCACTTATTCTATGACACGTGGAGTACCCTCTTGAATACAGGTCACTTTTAAAAAAAAAAAAAAAAAAACTCCACATTCTCCTGTGTGTACCAACCAGAAATAATTCCAGAAGATGTAGGAAAGGCAATCAGAAAAACGAGTTATTAAAGCAGAGAGAGATTTGAACCTTCCAGCATCTTTTTTGAGCAAACTGGTTATTAATGTCATCCAACCTCTTAATTATTTGCTTGAATGATGGTCTCTTGAATGGGTCCTCACTCCAACACTCCTCGATTAACCTGTACACATTGTACAAAAACTTTAAGCAAGCATTCTTAATAAGGAATTAACCCTGTAGAAGAGAATATGTCTGTATTTTGAGCATCGTAACAAGGCATTTTCTCTCTAAAACTTGGACATGCACAATATAACCATTTTTTGGAAAGGAGAGAAGAAAAAGTACACAGCTTTTCCTATCAGGATTGCTTTTTGGTTTCAAGAATTAAGGAGCCAAAACTGCCCAGAAGAAGTGTCAAAAAACTCGTCCCCAATACCACAGTAACTCTTTGGGACCATAATACATCATTATAACAAACAAAATATTGGCTATATATAAAGGAAAATGACACTTCATATATACAGAACAAGACCAAATGTATGGAAACAACTTACTCCTTCAATCCGTGTGCATAATGCTTTGGTGGTGCTCTAAATGGTGGGCGCTCATTTGCAACATATGCTTTAGGAACTTCTGTTTCTGGCTTTGTAGAAAATGGTATGCAACCTTCAATCATCTGGAAATAACATAACATTTTTTTCAATCATTAAAACTTTTTCTCAGACCGTCAAGAATAAACCACCTCTCAACTGGAAAACATTAATACAAATCAATTCAACTGAGTGCTGGATTAATACAGGATATTCATTAACATGAAAATTTCCAATAAGGGTATACCACACATGAAAGAAGTCCATCCCATATACAACAATACAAGTTAAAAAACTGGACATTAGGATGAATTTACAAACATATTGCAAGAAGATAATGTATGGAGAAATAACCTTCATATAACAGCTATATGTAGTTACTGCAATATTGTTCAGCAATGGGGGTGAATGGGTGGGAGAGAGAGAGAGAGAGAGAGAGAGAGAGAGAGAGAGAGTACCTCTTGCAAGATCAAAGCAAACGAAAAAACATCCACTTTAGTATCATATTCTTCATTTCTGTAAACCTCTGGAGCCACATATCTCCCTGTACATTAGAGATGTTATTATATCAGCAACAGGAAGACATGATGATGGGAGCTACAGTCTACAGTCTATAATCTAAATTGAAACAGTTACATGTTTACAGAACCCTAAGCCTTAATCCTGTTATGCCTAACATTCAAGGCAAAGACTCAGCTTCTACAGATTTAAGTGAAACACCAGAATGTAAATGGGGATTTTACTGGGGTTAGCTACACATGCAGTAAACTAAAGCAGTATCCACTCTCTCAGCTCAAGTTAGCAAAAATGTCATCTAGCCTAGCTGGGTTTATTTCTTAGTAAAGGCCAAAATTGATCAGATGGCTACGTAGTTTTACGCACAAAATAGCATTGATCAAAGAAATGAAGAATGAAACTTTTTAAAAAGCAGGCAACATACAAGTGTCTTGACTTGTCACAGGTCTGTCTTCTTTAACTGTATTTGCAACTTTCAGTAGCTTGCTCACCCCAAAGTCTGCAACTTTCAGATGGCCCGAATCATCCCGCAATATGTTTCTGTTATCTTACTCACGAACAATTAAGAAACTATCAAAAGTTTCAATCATTTAGTTATTGATAGCGCATGATCCATGCTACATTTAAGTATGATGCTTTATATGCCAGGCTAAGAGGAATAAACCCCCGATCGCTTATTTATGAGTCAGATTAGATATAAATTATGTTGGTAAACATCTATTTCTCTACTAGCAAAAATAACAGCAACAATAAATATAAAGAGAGAGAGTGCGAGAGCATACGAGGGCTCCAGGTCTCGATGAATTATTGCTTCAGGTTTATGCTCATGCAAGTAATTCATCCCCCTGCAGTGTAATTCAGTACAGTGCTCATTAAAATAAAAGAACACATGCAATGAATAATCGGTTATAACATGTAGCAATCATCCACCTCCCAGCACTATGAATTCTAAAACACAAAAGTTCATTTAAATACTGTTTACATTGATCACTCAAAGATAAGCATGACCCCAGTAAATAAATGGTAACACCAAAAGTAACCCAACTGGGTTTTCAATCCCAGTCAATGATATAACCAATATTTGAATTCCCTCCCCAGAAATTCTCTAGCCCTACATGGATCTAGAGTTCGCAATTTCAATGGGAAGAGTCCATACGGACTGTAATCCTCAGAGGTAATGCCAATTAAGCAGCTGACCTTATGATTTTTCAACTGCTGACAACTCCCAAAAAAATTGTCCCGCATAAAACAAAGGAAATCCAGGAACTTGGGATGATATGTTTCAAGTCAGATAACCTATTTCAGAATAATGTAGGAAATTACATTTGCAGTAAATTATTCAAAGCATTCAAAGAATATGCCTCAAGTTCCCCACAAGAAAGCTAATCAAACTCCAAATTGATGATACAGCATGGAAACATCAGATGATTTAGATCCCATGTCAAGATATGGCATTTGTGATGTTCGCCAAGAAAACTTGCAAACAAATCCAGAGTACAAGCAACTTGACTGACCTAGCAATGTCGAGTGAAAACTTTAATGCTGATGGTGGTTTTAATGCACCTTTCCTTTTAAGATACGCACGAAAATCTCCCTGCAAAAGTAAAAATAGAAGCTCAGATGAAAAAGAAGATCAACAATTATGTTGCATTTTTACAAATATTGTCTGATGCTAAACAAACAGATAATACATTTGTCTCATTTTGTTTGTCCTACAATCTACAGTGTGTCAATGGTCCATTAATGCCCTTTCTCTTTTTGTAACTTCAATGCAATCCAACAGTTTAGGCATTTAAAACTCTAAGTCAGCTACCAAAAGTCACACTTTTTGGCATAATGCTGAAGGACCTAATTGTATACTAACCCATCACTTGGCCCTTCACTTGGTACTAAAGTATCACTTATCCAAATTATAACAAGTCAACATCAAATACTCAGATGCAAAATAATGAAATGTGGAAGACGTAGGAATGAATGATGATATTAAAAGAAAGATATAAAGCAAAATTCAATTCGCATGTTTCAATTAACCTTGGATAGATATTCTATGACAATCATCATTGGACTGCTTTGTGTTACAGCACCCAAAAATTGGACAACGTTTGGATGCCGTATCTTCTGAAGTAGAGAAAGCTCATCCCTGAATGCATTTCTGAGATTCCATTGAGCCAATTAAAACTCCAGCCGAAAAGAAAGACTCAAGACCTTTTAATTCATTATCTCAATTACAACAAAAGTCAAGTAGTGATAAGAGTTCACACAAAAATTGATGCATAAAGACAAACTTACACTTTATCTTCATCAGCAAATACTTTCTCCCCAAGCGTTTTAACTGCAACTTGAATTCCACGCCACGATGCAATACGATAGGTTCCCTGACATACATTTCATTTGCAATCAAAGATCAATATCACCATTAAACCGTCCTACTTAACTCCTCCATCAATACCAATCCATACTCAACTGAATAATTTATCCCAAGCTCATTCATTGTGTCATAGTGAACTTGAATTAGACCTCAAAAAACAAAACAAAAACGAATGCCAATGTTCTTCATATGAGACATACCTTGGTTATCTCGACACTATTGGAGAAATCAAGCTCATTAGGATTAATCTCGTATTCGGGGACTTCCCGTGAGTTCTGGACATGCATTGGAGCCATCTAATTTTTGCAAAAACCACAAAATATTTAATTTTTAGAAAAGAAAGAAACAAAAGAAGCAAACTTTGCACACCCAAACAATAATAGATGACATAAACTCCAGTAAATACCGGAGGTTTAGCACCGTAATCCTCCAAAAGTTTGATCACATCATCGTTTTTGTAATAAATTGCATCTGCAAGAGGCTGTTCAACAAATAAATCAGTCAGAGTTACTACACTGTTAGCAACCTATACATACACACACATACAGACATATATACAGACGAATGTAGAAAAGTGACAAAATTTGCAGTGAAATTGCTTACCGTGCTGCCCCAACAGTCACGCGGGTCGACCACGGCGCCTCTTTGGAGCAAGAGCTGGACGACGTCGGTTTGGCCCTGGCAAGCGGCGACGTGGAGGGCGGTGCGGCCGTCGATGTCAGTGAAATTGACATTGGTGCCGGAGTCGATGAGCTCTCGAATGGCGTCCAAGTCGCCCTCGTTGGCCATGTACATGAGCCGCACCCGCGGGTCAACCGGCTCGGGCGTCACCGAGTCGTCCCGGTCCGGCGCCAGCGACGACTGCTTCAGCAGAGTGAAGCGGGGCCCTCCTGCTGATTGCTGCTGTTGCTGTGGCACGGGTTCCATGTGTGGAGAAGGATAATTGGAATTGGGTGTGAATGAGAGGAGCGAGAGAGTCAGAAAACGAACAAGATGCTAGAGGGGAGAGAGAGAGAGAGTCGGTGGGATTGGAGAAGGATAAGAATAAAGTAGGGAGGACTTGGGCAGGACTGGAGGGACTTGGTCGCTAGGTAGCTGCTTAGTAGGTGTAGGTGGACTCCGGAATTTGCTTTTCTTCTCTCTTTCTTGAGAGAAATTTTTCTAGCCAACCGGCGCATTAGCCTACGTGGAGTTCCCAACCAATGAAATATTACCATGTGTCAATATCATTGTTGAAAATAAAAAATTTGCCACGTTTTGTTATTTATGTAGGCATTAAATAAATTGGTCAACAAAATTCCTAATATATCCCTAACATAATAGTTGAAAGAGAAAGACGTCAAAAAACTCTTCGACTTCCTTCTACCATGCCGACCGCCCACCCTATCAGAAATCATTCACCCACATCGCAGCCCTGTGATTCCACCGGCGACACCTTTCTTCCTCTTTTTGTTTATCCTCTTCTCTCTCGTTCTCTTCTACCTTATGAGAAATCACCCACCTCCATCGACCCAGATTTGCCGTCTTCGACCTCCGATTTTATGATCTGATGAATTTCCAGCGTTTTTTGTGTCCTTCTCAGGAGGAGCACAAAAAAGAGGAAGAAATATTGAAAACGAAAGAGAAAGGGAGAGAGATGTATGGGGAAGGGAGGGATGGGTGGGAGTGGGGGGTGGACCGTACAAGTATCCGGGAAGGAGTCGGCCAAGGTCTGGAAGTCGGCCATTGCTTTTAATTGTTTTTTGGCCTAATTGGATAAATGGTCCCCGTGGTCATAAGGTATTCGGATGATAGCCCCTGTGGTAAAAAAATTCGGATTTAAACCCCTGTGGTCTAAGTCTGTTAGGATTTAAACCCATGTGGTCTAAATCTGTTAGGATTTAAACCTTTCTGTTAAATAATGCTGATGTGGCTGCCAAATGGCTGCCACGTGGCAAAATAATAATTTTTAATTTTTTTTAAAAAAAAACCTGAATTAAAAAAAAAAAAAAAAAAAAAAAAAAAAAACAAACAAACAAACCGGATCTGCAAGAAGAAGAAGGAAGAGGGAGAGGGAGGAGGGCGCGAGGAGACGGCTCCGGCGAGGGGGGAGCTAGTCTCCGGCGGGAAGAAGAAGAAGAAGAAGAACAAGAACAAGAAGAAGAAGAAGAAGAAGAAGAAGAAGAAGTCGCGCAGGGAGACCGGCGGGAAGAAGAAGAAGAAGGAAGAAGGAGAGGGAGGAGGGTCGCGCGGGGAGAGGGCTCCGTCGGGGGGGGGGAGCTGGTCTCCGGCGGGAAGAAGAAGAAGAAGAAGGAGAAGAAGTCCGGCGGGGTGGGGGAACGGGCGGAGGGCGGAGGGCGAAGGGCGGGGGGGATTTTCTGGGTTTCTGCGTTTTTTTTTTTTTTTTTTTTTTTTTTTAATTCAGGTATTTTAAAAATTATTATTTTTGCCACGTGGCATATATGTGGCAACCACGTCAGCATTATTTAACCGAAGGGCATAAATCCTAACAGACTTAGACCACAGGGGTTTAAATCCGAATTTTTTTACCACAGGGGCTATCATCCGAATACCTGTTGACCACGGGGACCATTTATCCGATTAGGCCTTGTTTTTTTTTTCTTTTTTGTTAATTGTAAAAAGAGTAGTGTTATGCCAAGAATATAGGTATAGGTTATTAGCGGGAACATCACCTGTCATTCTACGGTGCGTGTTCTAGTCACATAGAATTTTTTTTGAGAACTTTAACGAAAAGTATCCGGTACTGTTCATTTTAACGAAAAATCACATTTTTACACTAAAAAGTCAATCCTGGTACTATTCACTTCACCCTTTATTTTGTCCTTATCATTAAAACTCAAAGTTTTCAAGCCATTTTCATTAGTTTTCCTAATTTTTTTCCTTTCTTCACTAGAAGAAGCATGAGTGGGGCCACCACCCACCAACCCATTACTTAGCCGCAATGGATCGAATCTGGATTCTCGTCAGATCTTCTTTGTGAGGATTATGAGAATTCGTGAATCGTGTTCGTTCATCGTACATCGTGTAATCATAAATTATTTTAAATATTTTTATTTAAAATTAATCACAAACAGTACCTGATAAAAACTGACCGCACGATATACGATGAACGGACACAATCTACTAATCATGTTGGCAATGGGTCGGTTTTCGTAATTTTATATGCGTCTTTTTAATTATTTAAATATTTTTTTTAAATAGAAAACAAATTGCCCTTTAGTTAAAAAGTTATAATAAAAATAAACAGGTCCTTGTTGTGGCTTATTTTATCTGACAGAGAGAGAGAGTAGGGAGGGAGGTATTTGTAGGGTTGTGTAGAAGATTTAAGCCTGTCTTAAATTATTTTGGACCCACCAAACTGTCATATTTTAAACTTTTTTTGTTTTGTTTTTTACTTATAATCTAATGGCTGTGATCAAATGAGATCAAATTTAATAGTAAAAAAAAAGATTTGATGGCCCAAAATTAAATCTTTCTAAAATAATATAAGAAAATTATTTGAATCAAATTTAATTTAAAACTTTATAAATACCTATAGACCTGGCATTCGTATCGTGTTTTCCGTGTTCGTGTCGTTTTCGTGTCATACCCAATATCTTAACGGGTCGTGTCGTGTAACACCCGTTAAAATAAATGAATAAACTGACCCGACCCGAAATCGACCTAATAATATCAACAGGTAATATGACCTGACCCGTTACCCGTTAAGGAAAATATATTTTAAACCAATAAATAATCAAATGAAAAACATAATACTAAATAAGTATATACATATCATATTGTCACATCCAAAACATAAAAACGCATTTTTCTTTTAAGTACATTTTCACTTACCTAAAGTCTTTAATAGTTTTTTAATTAATGTAGAAGTGTAAAAAAATATAGAAAAAAATATATAAACGCTCGTAATGACAAACTTTACAACTTTCATGAAGAACTTAACTTCGAAATTCGCCACTATAATCATATAAATCATAGATCAAAATTTAATCGTCGATTGTTGTTTACATTTACGCTTCATTGTTCTCATCAAATTTTGTTTTTTTTCAGATTTTCTTTTTTTGAAAACTTGATCTATTAGAGGATGCAGGAAGACGAACGGTTTGGATTGTTGATATTATATTCAGAGTTTTACGATTAGTGAAATTATTGTTTGATGTTTATAAAGTTTCTACAAACTATATGACATCGACTCATATTTCAGTTAACCGTAAATATCAAAACGTGATATCAAAGATCTAAACCGTTCATCTTCTTACATCCGCCAGATGATCATGTTTTCAAAAAGGAAAATTTTAAGAAAGAAATTCAGTAAGAAGAATAAAGCGTAAATAACAATCGACGGTTAAATATAAATTTAAGGTTTATGAATTATAGTGTTGGATTTCAAAGCTAACCCCTTCATGAAAGTTGTAAAGTTTGTCAATATGAGTGATTGTATTTTTTTCTCTTTTCATTTTTTACACTTCTACAATAATTATTATTAATTTTACTAATTTTGCCATCAAATAAAAAACATTATTCATAAAGGTTTGGAGGATTTTAAAAATCTAAACGATAATGTAAGTGTAACCATTATCTACTCGTGCAGGAATAATGATGAATCACGAGTGTTTATATTCTTTCACATTTTTCCATACTTGTATGTATGTCTTCTTAGTTCTTACCTATACAAATACTATATTTGTTTATTTTAATTTTGGACAACAACATGTTAAGTAAAATTTATCCTAATGATGATAATATGGAACTCTCATAATAAAAATAAATAATAACTAAAACTTTTTTTTTTAAACTTATATAGAATAATAATACAAAACTATATATATTTAATATAGAATATATTGTATATATTAATATGGCTATTGTATTTTATAATAAATATTTTAGTAATTAAACTTTAAAATTATCAAAATAAATTTTTTCTTAATGGGTCGAAACGGGTTATCCACGTGTATACCCGTTAAGAATCCGTTATTAACAGGTTCTTAACGGGTCACCCGATAATAACCCGATAAGTTATCGTGTTGACCCAAAACCCGTTATTTTCGTGTCGTTTTCGTGTCGTGTCAGAAACTGCCGAGTATATGTACTTGTATGATTTTTAATTGCTTATTAGAATTTAAATATTTTTAGATTAAAATGTTCATAAAAATAAATTAGGATAATCTACATAAATTTTATTTTCAAAAAAGTTACTAAAAACAAATTAGGCTAAAATCATTATTTAATAATCTCGAGCTAAAATTTTAAGTCATAAGGGTTGGAGGAGAAAAACAGTTTCTGGGTTATGGCTTAAAATTTTATGGCTTAAATTTTGAAGGTTTATCCCCAAGGGTTAGAGATGATCCAAGGAATGCAAGTCCTAATATAAAAGAATAACTAGTATCAAATCTAATATAAGATTTACATAATCACACTTAAATACAATGTTTATATCACTCTCCATTGAGTGTATAAATACTCAAGTAGATTCGGCATCATGTAAAGTTGAGGAAGTCAACTCGTCGACACTTATTTTGGGAACAAGCTAGTCTCAAAGTAAAGTAGGAACTTGCATATGGAACTAAGTCTCACAAAAAACCCTATGGCTATGGTAAAACCCAAGTAGGAACAAAACCCATAGTCTAAGAAAAAAATGCATGAGCAATGCAAAGTCAAATGAAACATCTATAGGACGTTACTAGGGATATGATCAACCCAAGGTGGGTGTCTCGTCAAAACCTTGTTAGGTAGCAAAAACCCAGTGGGAAAAATGCTTCTAGTCGTAGGGAAAATAGTACATTAAGATCAAGCAAATATACTCTAGGATATTCCCTCTGGGTTCGACATAATTCCAAAGAGAACCAACAATGTTACAACTCAGAAAGTTTATGCATACCTATTCCTTGAACAAACTTCTGAAACATCGCCTTTAGTAGTGATTTGGAAAGATATTGACCAGATTGTCTTGTGAATGGATTTGTGTAACTTCAATCTTCTGATGCTCTTGCTGTTAATGTGAGAATAAGAACTTCAGCGCAATGTGCTTAATGTTGTCTCATTTAATGTAACCTTTCTTGAGTTGTTCAATGGATGCTGCATTATCTTCATAGATCGGCGTCGGGATGTCAACGACGAGGTAAAGATTGCAGGAGTTTCGAATATGGTCCACAACTGCTTTCAGCCAAAAGCATTCCCAAGTAGATAAGTGCAAGGCAAAAATTTCAGCATGGTTAGACGAAGTGGTAACTAAGGTCTGTATAGTTGACCTCTAAGATATTGCAGTGCCTTAAACGGTAAAGACATAACCCATTTGAGAGTACACCTTGTGCGGATCAGATAAGTATCATGCGTCGGGATAACCAACATGGTGATAATCGACTCCAAATGAGGAGGTACGGCATCACTTGAGGATCCGTATAAATAGAACATGCCCAGATTCGTAGTACCCTTAATGTAACAAAATATGTCTTTAACACCAGTCCAGTGTTTACGTGTAGGTGCATTACTGTATTTTGCCAAAAGATTAACAGTGAAGGAGATGTTGGGTCTAGTGCATTAAGCTAAGTACAATAAAGTGCCTATTGCACTTAGAAAGGAACTTCTGATTCCAAAATCTCTTCATCATCCTTTTTCACGGAAGGGATCTCGTTTTGCATTTGACGATCGAATGACCATAGGAGTACTCAAATACTTCATCATCCTAGTTCGATTGATGTACTAAGATTTCATCAAAACGGTGCTCTATCTTGAGACTGAGACACTATTGAGTATTTCCTAGATCTTTCATCTCAAATTCTAACTTCAGGTGCGCAACAGTTCTCTTGAGCTTTTCAGAAGGTCCGATGAGGTTAATGTTGTCAACATAAATTGCAACAATCGTAAAATCGAAATGTGACTTCTTAATGAACACGCAAGAGCATAGTTCGTTGTTCACATATCCTTGACTAGTCAAATACTTACTCAGACGGTTATACCACACTCTTTCGGATTGCTTCAAATCGTATAGTGAACGCATCAACTGCATTGAGAGCGTGTTTTGGGGTTTGGAATTATTTAATCCAGTTAAAGTAAGTCCTTCAGGAACTTTCATATAAATTTTCGTATCAAGATCCCCATAGATATACGTAGTTACTATGTCTATCAGTTGCATACTTAGTTTTTCGGAAACTACCAAACTGATAAGGTAGCAAAAAGTAATCACATCCATAACAGGTGAATAAGTTTCATCATAGTCAATCCCGGGGCGTTGTGAGAAGCCTTGTGAAACAAGACAAGCTTTGTAATGCACAATTTAGTTCTTTTCATTATGTTTTTTAACAAAAACCCATTTGTAGTCAACGGGCTTCACATGTGGAAGAGTAGAAGCTACGGGTCCAAACACTCAAGCGAATTGAGTTCAACTTGGATTGCTTGCTTCCAGTTTGACCAATCAATTCTACGTTGATATTCATCAACAAAAAGGGGTTCAATGTCATCGTTCAACATGATCTCAGTAGCTATTGTATATGCTTATGCATCGTCAATGATCATCTCATTTCTACATCAAACATCATTCAAGCTAGCATAATATATCAAAATCTCTCGATTCTTTAAGGTGGATTCGTCTCTTCAAAGACACTTCCATAATATAGAATTTCCTCATGAGTTGGATAGAATGAGTAGGCGACAATCGGATTCACGGTAAGCTCAACAGCCTGTGATGTGGGTTTTCTTTTCCAGGGGTGTGAATCCTTTTGAACAAAGAGGTCTGCCATGCTTTTATGTAGGGGCAAATGATTGGCTAGCTATTGATGTAAGTGGATCGCCCAAATTGGCGTCCCAAGCCTCTAGGAAGGAAGTCTGTCGTACATTTGGTACATTCATCTTTGTAGGCACATTTGCAGTTGGAATATGTGATCTTGTCACTTGCGCTAGATCTGTGAAAGTATATGACATCCTCTGAGCTACACTCTAAAGATCTAATTTGCGTTGTATTTCAGTTTCAGACTGAGCGGTGCGGGATCTAAATGAGACAAAATGGGAGTTGTCCACGATAATTCACGTCGCTCTTCAGAAACGGTGACGTTCTTATCTCCTTTTAACAACGAAAATATTGTCTCGTGGAAGTGACAATCTAAGAAGTGAGTGGTAAAATGATCGCATGTCACAGGTTCTAAGTAACGAATAATTGAAGAAGAGTCATATCTGACATAGATTCCCATCATTTGTTAAGGCCCCATTTTTGTATGTAAAGGCAGCGAAATGGCACATAGACTGCCAAACAAAAAATGCGCAGATGCGATATGTCAGGTTCGTATCTGGTAACCAACTGAAGGGCGTTATATGGTTAGGTCGCAACAGGCCTCAGGCGGACCAACATGACTATGTGTAATATTGCATGGCCCTAAGTAGCGATCTCGAACTTAGTACGTATGACCAACGATTGAGCAATCATTTGTAAGTGCTTAATGAATGTCTCTGCCAAGCCGTTCTGCGTGTGAATATGGGGTACTGGATGTTCAACTTTAACCTTAATCGACATGCAATAGTCATCAAAAGTTTTAGATGTGAATCCTCCAGCATTATCCAATCGAATAGATTTGATTTGAAAATCTGGGTGGTAAGCCTTGAGCTTGATAACATGAGCCAATAGTTTAGAGAATATAGCGTTTCTTATGGATAACAAGCACACGTGTGGAAGCGTCAACCAAAACCATAAAATATCTAAATAGTCAGCAGGGAAGGTGAATCGATCCACAAATGTCCCCGTGAATCCTTTGTTGAAAAATATGAGGATTCGAACGAATTTTGTTATAAGAAGGCTTAATAAAAAGCTTTCCCATAGAGTAGGTTTGATATGTGATTCCTTGAATCGAACCTAAACTTCGATTTAGTGGATGCTCGTGTGAAGATTTGAGGATACAACACATTGTTGTTCATCCAGGATGTCCCAAACGATCATGCCCAAGTGTAATTTTGTGTGTGGTCCTTGAGGTAGGCCCGGCCACATAGTGGCTCTCTATAGGGCGTATGGTTTTAGTATACAGACCATTCGGGATACAATCTATCTTATCTAGAATACGTTGTTGGTCATATTCGTAGAAAGTGATGCACATAAATTCAACTCCATTTTCGACATAAATTTCAGCATGGTAATTATTATCTCTAAGTCTTTGAAACTCAATAATGTTATTCCAGAACGTGGAGAATAAAGTGCCTCATCAATGGTCAAAAATTGTACCATAGGACAACATTATATATGCCTTACCATATCCTTCAATCAGGTTGGATGGGCCTGAAAGGGTTGTCAGAAGTGCATTCTTAGGTACAAAGTTAGTGAAATAGACGTGTTCACGCAAAACAGTGTGCGTGGTTGCACTATCTACCAAACAACTAACTTTCCCACTAGTCATACATAGAAATAAAAATTAATTTGAATTGATCACATGCATAAAAGTTCTAAAACAAATATCCTTCAAAATAATTTAAGTATTCAAGGATGGTAATTAAAAACTTAATATCCAAAAACAAATCACTAACAAATAATCTAAACATAAAGGAAATTGTTCAAACTTAAACAAAAAACAAGAGAGGTTCAGCCACTAGGTGGAATTTGGCCACCAGGGTTCTAAAATTCAACTAAAAATAGTTCATGTCTAAGATTTTAATATTCCATAGGGGTAATAGCCTCCTGAAAGTCAAAAACTGCCATCTTGGTACTTTCCGATTCATCCACTTGCACAAAGTTTAATTTAAACTTCTTACGATTAGAATGATATTCAGCTATAACCTTCGAGTGAGCACAACAAACACGGGACTAATGTTCATTTGAACCACAGCGGTAACGCATGTCTGCATCCATAGTGTCAAGTGATTTGCCCTTATTATTAAAGTTTGGGACATTGGGAACAAGGTTAGGGCGCTTTTGGGCTCAGTTTCATTTCTTAGATGGGCCTTGCCTCTGTTGACCTTGACGGAATGACTTATGGCCATCCTACCACGCCTATGTTGGCATTTTGGGTATTGGTTTGTGCTATAGTGTGTTTTAGACGCATCAATCGCCCCAGTAGGCCAAGCTTGATGATTTTTCATCAACAGCTGATTCTGCTTTTCAGTGAGAAGTAAAATAAAGTTCAAATCTGAAAACTTAGTGAACTTCTGAGCCTATATTGTTGTTGTATGACAATAATATAGGGCTCAGAAGTGCTCTATCTGCAGTGCATCATGATTGTGTCTTCAAATGAAGATCATGGCAGTGGCTTTCTCAGCTTTGCCAATTGGGTTGTCCGTCTCATCTTTAATGGCAAGATGCAAATTCTTTGCGGTGAGGTAGAGCTTCACATCTTGGACTCACTTAAGGTAGTTTCTTCCAAAGACCTCTAAAGCGGTGATGTTAAGTTTGTTCAAATTCGGCATGTCCTTATCACAAAATAAATGGACAAGAATGTGGTTAGTGTAATGGAGAAAAAATCAATTCATTCACATAAGAGTAGAACATTCAGGTTCTAATAGACATTTATTGGTTTAAATTTACATGAAAAAACTTTGGGTTTTCATGGGTGATGCTTTTAATGAAAACTTCATGTTTTCAAACAAAGCATGTTTCTAGAAAATTCGGGTTTTGAAAGAATTATGAACTTCAGGTTCATATGTTCCTACAAACAAACACAACTATATATACAGAAATATGCAACAAGAAAATATGCAAATATATCTTCAGGTCTAGAATATTTGAATTAATTATTTGGATTTTGGGCCAAAATCAAAGTGTGGGTGAAAAATTATAAAACCAAATTGTCTAAAAAAAATAAACAATTAAGCTTAGGGCCTAAAAACATGGACCAAAGCCCACAGATGGGCTGAGCAAATAATGGTCATACGGCCCATGCATAAATGGGGCTGGGGTAAACGGGTGTGGGTTACAGGCCCTGTAGACCAATGGCCCATATAAGCGTGAATCGAGTGTCACGTGGTGCGGTGCACCAATTTTCCAGCAGCGAGTTGGGATCATGTGTGTGTGGTTACACGGATGCATCAACCAAAGGTTGGGATCCAGTGTGATGCAGTGCAGGTGCACTAATGTACCGGCTATAGGCTAAGATATGGTGTGATGTTATGCATAAGGACACCATAACCCAACGGGCTAGTGTCATATAGGCTTAGGGTGAGCACCAACGGGCCTGGGTTTGCAGACCTAAGAATTTTTATTTTTTTTTTCAAATTATTGTTGTAGGGTGAGATGAGTCCAGGCCTAAAAGGTCGTGGGTTAAACCAAACACAAATCCCCAACTGTGTTGGGTGTGCGCATCTAAGGAGATAACTGGCACCGCCGTTTCTGGCGGCTTTGTTTGGGTTCAGAAAACTCGGGACAAGTCACGTGGGTCGACGATGACCACAGTGGTGAATGGAGAAGGTTAATCTCGACGTTCAAGAACCAAACCTTAGAAATTTTAAATCGGATTTCAACAAATTCTGATGAGATTCAAGTGAATCTCGATCCAATTTTCGTCGATGACGACTTCTGGTCATCGGTGACAATGACCAAAGGCTCAGGGCGGTGGCTGCAGGCCATGCCCGTGGTGGTCATGGACAAGGACGCAATTAATGGCATCGGGTTTTTCTAGGTTGCAAAGCTTAGAGCTTTTGGCTCCGTGGCTTGGTTCATTTAGCTCGGCTCAAGAAGCCTAATATATTTTTCCAATTTTTTTTTCAGTTTCCGTATTATAATTTAATGCATATTCAACATATAATTCACGGCATGAGCAGATATGTGATGTAATTCATGGCAATATCAATTCACATAATTCGCCAATTTTGGATATAATGCATATACAATTTATGTAAAATCTAAAATTTGGAAAACGTAAAGTTGGGTCATGCGTTATGGTGATTGTTCATGCTATCAGGGCTGCAAAAATATTGAGATAAAAACCATTATTTTGGAAGAACCTGATTGCGTAATGATATTGATGAACTGGTTTGATGCATGAAACTTTCATGTTAGATTCCTAAGCGTAGTGGCAGGAACGTGCTGATAACGTGTTATGGCTTATTTTATCTAACTGGGAGAGAGAAAGTACACGACATAGAGAGAGTCGGGAGAGAGATGTGTTTGTACGGTTGTGCAGAGGATGTGTTATTCCTCTTATGCAATGCCTTTGTTTATAGTAATAAAGGAGGGACGAATCATTCTCCTCCAAGGACTACAAGTCTTAATAGGGAAGAATAACTAGTATCAAATCTAATATAGGATTTACACAATCACACTTAAATACAATGTTTATAACATCCCTTAGTTTTTAAAATTTGACTTTCTTTTTTCTTTGTCAAATGATAAATTTTGTTAGATTAAATGTTAAATTAATGACTGACGGGGTTTGAATCCACATCGTCAAGCAAAGGCTCAACTCCTTTTGTGAAGTCTAGAGTTATTTGTTTGGCTTTCTTTGTCAAAAGTTGTAAATGATACCACACTTGCTCCTAGATTGTTTTAGTTCTTACAACTTTGTTATGGGTTTATTTTGCTGGATCATACGTTCAATGGCATTGATTGAAAGACAATCATCAGCACAAAAGGTTTGTTTATGCATATGCATTTCATGTTTAACTTACTGATGCATTTCGACTAGTGACCTTGTCGCGTCAAAATCTCTCGCTACTATCTAGCTAGCTGGGCATGCAATATATGACAGCCCATGTGGGTTGACTGTCACCTTTTAGACGGGATTGAGCTTTTCACCATTAATCTGCTCGGATTGCTTGTACATTTGACAAGTGTCTCTTTGTACTTTGTTTGCAGCAATCAAAGGTTTTTGTTTTAATAGGGTTAGAGGATTTCATTTCCTCTTTGGAGAAAAAATTTATAATTTTGAGAAGGTTTGTTTTTCCTCTTCATCTCAGATCTCTCTAGGAGCATCAAGCATTTTTTTTTGGTAATATTCTTCTTTGAATATTTATAAGTCCTTCTCTGCAAATGCTTGTTTAAAATCTTCTTATTTGCCCATTTGTTTTGGCTAGGAAATTTTACATTTTGAAAGAATGTTTTAAAACCTTGGGTTGCCTTTTGTGTTCTTCATTAGAAACCCTAGCTACAAAACCATGTTCATGCATTAAACACCCACTCATTGTAGAATAGGGTTGCATTGTAACATCCCATATCGCCCAGGGGAGTGATCCTTAAATGTATATTCTCATTCATACCTAGCACGAGGCCTTTTGGGAGCTTACTGGCTTCGGGTTTCGTAGGAACTCCGAAGTTAAGCGAGAAGGGGGCTAGGGCACTCCCAGGATGGGTGACCCACTGGGAAGTTGCTCGTGAGTTCCCAGAAACAAAACCGTGAGGGCGTGGTCGGGGCCCAAAGAGGACAATATCATGCTACGGTGGTGGAACTGGCCCGGGAAGTGATCCGCCCCAAGCCGGGATGATGTTAGATATCTCAAATCACAATTCTTTATCAAAACCCAGAAAATATGCCATGCCATAAATGTCAATAGAAGATTAAGAATGCATCAATATAACAGGTGACATAATGAATCAACCGGAGACCCTGCAGTTGGTCCTATATAGTTAATTCCATAGCTCAATATCCAAACCAACCGGAGTCACCACAGTGACCTGTACGACACTACTCTGCACATAAGTCGGAACTACCTGAAGTAGTCTGTACGACAAGAATGGTGTAATAATACGCTCTAGTGCTTCTCTCATCAATCATCTATGCACATAATCTAAGGTCACCTACCAGTCGGAACCACCTCTAGTGATATGTACGACTAGCATGTCGGAACCCTCTCATGGTCTGTACGACATGCACCTACTTGGATCCAAGGTAAGCGTGCGTTGCGGGTGAATAATATAAGCACTAACACCAGGGGTGCAGGTTATGAGCTCTCAACACAATTCACATCATCAATGATTCACATGAATAACATAAAACTCACCTGATACTCACCTATGCGTCCACAACACCAATTCACATATATATATGCATCAATTATCAATTCATATATTTCATGTATATGTATGCATGGCATTTTAAAACATACTTTCATTTAAATTCAATTTCTGGGAAAATCGATAGTATATAGGTAAATACAGAAAATATTGCCCACTCACTGGTAAGTCGAAGGGTCGTAACCCCCGTGACGTCCCTGGATGCGCTCGTCCTCGGGATAGGTATCACCTATATGCGAAACAACTATAAAAACGTTAATTAAAGCACATAACCGACAATTCATAATAACTTCTCATACGGTGCTCAATTTGGGTATATGAATATACCACAGTGACTTACTCGACGTCACGGACGTCGACATATTTTTAGAAAAAAATTTCGAGACTGCACGCGCCCCCACGCGCCAGGAGGGGCACGGACCCACGCACCCCCATGCGCCTCACCTTCTTCTTCCAGTCGCCGGACTGGTTTCGCCAGCGACGGAAAAGTCGCCGATTTCTGAGGAATTTTTAAATCGCCATAACTTCCTCATTTCTTCACTATTTTCAACGCTCTTTATATCAAAATGAAGATCTTGACGAGATGAACACATCTATACCTGCCTCGACCCCTAACTCGTCGGGGATTCACCGGAAAAAACTTCGAAAGTTCCGGCCAAAATTGAAAAGTTTCATTCTCAGTCCTCCGACGTCCAAATCCTACCAACGACGTACCCCGAAGCTCGTGAGGACCTCCTTAAGCTCACTGTGAGCTTGAAATTCCTTGAAACATAATATTTTACGTGTGCATGAACAGTGCCCATTTTCGGGGTTATGGTTTCACAATGATATCGAAGGTTATATGCATATTATGTTATTTTCTGGGAAAGTATACAGGTTTTACAACGAGGGGTTAGAAATGTTTTAAATGAAATGTTTTTGAAAAACTTTGGTTTTACTGACCCACTCAATTTTGTTTTGCGCCCCTCCAGGTTTTAGTTAGCAGCGTTGGTGGCCCACGAGGATTCCCACGGCGTACTGATAGACTACATAAATGTAGGACTCACCTGCGGGTGTTGTAATTTAGTTATGGTCCTACTTGACTGCACCTAGTACTTATGCTCTGAATTTGTGTGTTTCACACTTAAAATTACTCTAGCACGTTACTTGGTTATTATTGCTAGTATTTGGTTTTTGTTTATTCGTATTTCTCTTATCTATTGCTTCCGCCTCACATTTTTGGTTACGTCACGTCCACGTGACGGCCATCACGCCTTGATTCTAGGATCGGGTTGTGTCATGCATTGTTCTTCTTGGTTTTGTTTTATTTTTGTGGTCAAGTTCTTCTTTCAACTTACCCGTTTTGGATTCTCGTCAGTTTCTTCTTTCAACAGTTTGACCGGAGAAACTGATTGGTTGTTGAATCCAGATTTTATATGCATATCATAACATCATATCATTTCTTGATTTGAGTTTATGTTGGTGCCACAAGGTGAAGAGCTAAGGAGGAGCTGCCACTTCGTGAAAACCAAATGAGTTCATCTTGTGTAAGACAATGTTGCATAGAGGTAAAGCTGCTCAGTAGATAGAATCTAGGAATTGAGTTTGTGTGGTCTTTGTATGAACCTTGTTTACACAAGTGGATTAGACTTAGTGGAGAGTTCACCATTTTTTAACCCAGATGTGGGTTTTTCTGGCCAAAAACTTCTTGTGTTCTTTATCTTTTAAACTTGTTCACATATCTTATTTACTAGCATATGGTTCATGCATCCTACAAGTTGTTATTTTATGTGTTTATGACTAAGTTTACACTGCATATTATGAGCAATGAATTGAATTGTCATTGCAACCTTGCCTTACACAAGATTGATTCGTAGATTTGTGTTTGATTAACTGACGAATCTATACTTAGTTGACTGATGAGCTTGATTAATCAATCCAGCATACTTTGTTTCATAATTGCTTTGTCATTACCATTTGCATAATGAACTGATATGTAAATGTGTTCAAGTTTAGGAATTATTGTAACTAGTTGACTAGCTCATCTGACTACTTTACTGTGCAAAGTTAAATTTTTATTTGCAGGATATTCTGCCTGGATTTCAATTGGTATCAGAGCCTTAATCTAAATATACATAGAATGATCTCTAGGAGTTACTAGTATTGGGTAGAATCTCATTATGGATCGTGACTGAATTGCTGATTCATCTAACTTTCCTTCCTTATTCGATGTAACAAATTACGCTGCTTGGAGTGAGAAGTTTCAAATGTTCTTCAATGCTTAGGGTTTGATGGCCCTTGATTCTCTTACTCTTGATATAGAAGATGCAAACTGGAAAAAGCGGAAGAATGTTGCTTTCCAAAGGGTTCAAAAAACTAAAGCTAATGTGAGATCAAAAGATTTATCTCTTGAAGATAATTTGGCTTTATTTGTACAAACAATTCAAAAAGACTTTCAAGAACAAAGGAAGATATGTTAAAAGAACTGGAGACTCTTCGAAAGATCCAAGGTTTCAATCACAAGAAAATAAGTCTTTTGACAAGAAGCAAGCAAAACTTTTCAATCTTAGAGATGCAACATCTTCGAGTGAGCCTGGATCGTGCTTCACTTGTGGTATAGCTGGTCATTGTGCTGATGTGTGTGCCAATAGCTTTAAAAAACCAGCTTACATAGGAGATAAAGCTATGGAACCTTCAAGTGATTGTAAGAGTAAACACTTTCAACAATTTGACCAGTCATCTGATAATGAAGCACAAATTGTTGCTTTTGTTGCTTAAGTGGAAGAAGGCCAACTCAGTGCTGATGAACATGTGTTAGATGATGCTAAAGTGGATAATGTTGAGTTGTCCAGAAAAGTCTTTGAGCTGCAAAAAGAAAATGAGTCACTCCAACTTGTCGGAATAAAACTGGGTGAAAAAATTATTTCTCTTGGGACTTAAGTCAAGTTTCTAAACGGAAGAGGCTCTACGCTCAAGTTGTCGCTGCCTTTGATGCTCAAGTTCAGGACTTAAAGAAATCTCAAGAAAACAAGCTAAATCAAGTTCATGTATTGAAGGCCAACAATGTAATATACCATGAGATGAACTTGACGCAATTAACCAAATTGAAAAATGCTAACAACATGGTCATTCAACTAATCATTGGAGTTGAAAAGGTTGAAAAAATATTCGAGTATTGGGAAGCCATATGCTAATAAAAGTGGTCTTGGTTCCGTTGAAAGAAAAGCTCTATGGTTACCAAGACAAAGTGTGTAAATGAATCAAAGCTTGTGGCAACTGAAGTCAATCCTAGTCCAGTGAGAAGATTCTTTCCTACATGTCATCACTGTGATGAAGTGGGTCATATTCAACCAAGGTATTGGCTGTTTCAAATTGGTAAGAATGACACATTGGATGGTCAGGCTGATCAACTAGTCATTAAAACTAACAGAATTTCACAACTTGTTCAATTATCTAGTTCGAATCATGTGAAGCCAAGCTCTAAATGGATCAAGAAAGTTTCTAATAAATGTCTTGTGATACTTAATGCACTTTCAGTTACCAAACTGAATGTGTGGCATTTTGACAATGGGTGTTCTCATTATATAACCAGATACAAAGATGTCTTTTTGTCTTGTGCTCCATTTAATGGTGGTGACGTTGTGTTTGGTTATGGGGACAAGTCTCAATTAACTGAATAGGGTGCTGTCAATATTCTTGATTTTCCTCAGCTAAAGAATGTCGGATATATGGATGGGTTGAAGTTAAGCCTCATCAATATTAGTCAGTTGTGTGACAAAATGGCTGATGAAATGTATTCCTCCAAAAGTGACTATCGGATTGTCGATAAAATTGGAAATAATATGCTTGTCTTCCCAAAGTCCAAAGATAGATGTTACATCCTTGATGCTTCTAAAATTGGTAAATCTTCATTGTTCGACCAAGCAATTGATGAAACGAGTGTGTTGTTTCATAGACGATTTGGTCATGTGAACATCAAGGATCTACACATATTATACAAGAAAAAGGTTGTTAGAGGGTTGCCACATCATTTTATCTCTGACTCTTGTGTTTGTGGGTCATGGTTTTTGTGGAAACAAACTAAGATGTCCCTCAAGGAATTGTCTAATACTGGAACATTCATGCCTCTTTAGGTAATACACATGAATCTTGTTGGTCCAATTCTACCTCCATCTATGAATGGGAACAATTTATGTCTACTAATTGTGGATGACTACTTTTTGTTCACCTGAATGTGCGTCTTGAGAGAGAAATATAACAGTTCACATCAATTTCTCACTGAATACATGTCACACTGAATGAATCTATATATGGTTCTCCTGCTCTGGTCAAAATCAGGACTGATCATGTGTGATTTGTTTCTGAATCTGAACTAAAGTACATCAAAGAAGCGTTGACTGATGAGAAATGGATCTCCGTTGTTCAGGAAAAGCCAAATCATCTTGAAAGAAATGTTTGGTCCATTGGCATTCGTCCATCAATCATCAACAATACTGGTACTAAATGGATATACATGAACAAGTATGTTGGGTCAGGAAATGCAATCAAAAATATGGCCAGACTTGTTATTCAAGGTTACTCTTAACTTGAAGGCGTTAACATTGATGATGTCTTCACTCATGTTGCTTGACTTGAATATGCCAATGCATACCATTTGGAGACATTTCAAAGAACCCTATCCAACACTTAAGAACCAAACATATTGACATGCGACATCACTCTATTAGAGATATCACGAAGGTAAAATTCTTACGTTAATCTTTGTGCCAACTGAAAAACAACTAGTTGCCTTTATGCTAAATGAAATAGGTTGAATAGCTAAGCTTCCAAGTTTTTCTCGTATGTCCAATTTATGTGCATGTTTCTGCTTTGTCAGTTGACTCATCAGATAATTGTATTTTTTTTCCTGTATGCATCTCTTAACTATCATACATTGTTAGTATTTTGTGGATTAACCTTGGATAATTTTTCCACTATGATGTCAAAGATTCTCCCTATTAATTCAGATAGCCTCTGAAAAATCAATTTTCTTACCTCACAAAAGCTTGGGTTGATTTGAGGGTTAAGTTCACTTTGGTCTTAATTAAGTTGTAGTGACTTTACTTACTCTTTAATTTAAACCATGTGTCATTTCTCTTCTTCTTTTTTGTCCTCTCCCCAAATTGAAACAAAAATTAAAATGGGAGAGTGTTGTATGAGAGGAGTGTCTTAAAAAAGAAATCATATATCATAAAAAATGCGAAATTCCCATCAATTTGGCCTTTCATGCAAGGACATAAAGTTGTGCTTCAAGATCCCCTCTACAGGTCATGGATTTGAATTTCTAAAAATCATATGGTGTCTCATAAATATTCACCTTCATTCAATTGGTCTTGGCATATCTCAAATTGGTGCCTCACTCAAAGTTCCACACTAAAGTTCACTTTCTTTCAAGAAGGTTACACATGTCCATCTTCCTATACCTTGACACATTATTGTTGCATTATGAGCTTGTGTTAATCTATGCTTTACTGTCCATGTATGCCTTTGAAGATTTGTCATTTGAGAGTTGCACTGCATGTCTATTTCTCAAGTTTTTGAATTGCTAATCACACCTTGGAAGCATAGATATTGAAACTACTTTGTGTTTTAACTCCCTTGTGGATTATCTCGTTTGTTGTAGTTTATTGGTGCTGAGATTATGCATATCTTCTTTGATTTCAATTTTTTTTGTTGTGTGTTGTCCAAATTGTTTGGGTACATTGTTGTGTGCTCTTGCACAAAACCATTTTTAAATGGGCATGTTTTTCTTTTATGTCGAGTAACTGGTTCTCGTCAGAAGAGTGAACAATTTTAAGGTTACTTAGGTCATTTGGAATTGTCAATTTGCAAGTAATACTCTTATATGTTTTTTATATGGAGTCTTCTCAATCACATCTCTCAAGTTGTCACCATATGACTATCTTGTCATCACTTATGCTAACACCACTAAGTTTGAGTATCTCCTAAGTGCACATATGTATCATTCTATCACTTTGTGTTGATATTATGCCTTATTCTCCATCTTCACATCTGGATATTACGGGGGAGTCATGTTGCCTTATGAGAGCATTCATTTTAGGGGAGTATAGTATTTTGTTGAGAGTTCATGTTATTGGGGAGTAAGATTTTTTTTTCTTTTTCTGTGTGTACTAAGTTCATTTCCTAACTCTATTCTTGTGTGCTTCTCTCATGTCAAGTTGCAATTATTTACTATATCTCCAACATTCCATTGAGTTATCTATGGTTCTAATCCCTTCATCAAAACCCTAAAGGTTGTATGCTTTGAATTTTGCGCCTCTAGTACTACTGCGGCTTCTGTCTATAATTTGGAAGAAGATATCTTCAATCAGTTTGGGTTGGATGACTATGTCTTTGAGGATGAGTTCCATTCTAAGAAGTTATGATGCTATGTTCATCTCCCTTGTTCTAGCTTGAAAGTTTTTGGAGTATTTCTTATGGGGGAGTAAGTTGTTTAGGTGAGACCTAATTATTGGGAAGTAGTTTTCCTTTTAGGACTTCACGTTATTAGTTGCATCACTTCTGCTTTATTTGGAATTATTTTTATGACATGACTTTACTTGTTGCTAGCCTAATTATTGATTCATTTGGCTTGGGCATGCTCATACGATGTACTATTTTTTGTTTTCCGCTGTGCTTTTGTTATCATCGTGTTGTGTTTTTTTGCTGTTGATTTGGACATTGTGTGTGATATCTGCCTTGTCTTTTTCTTACCATGACAAAATGGGGGAGACAAATTATGTTAATGATGTTTCATAATGTTTCATATGGTTTACTACCTACCTAACCCATGATAAATTTCACTTGTTTCTTGCCAAGATTTTTTTTTTTTTTTTTTTTTTTTTTTTGCAGGAGTTGTTACTTGGTCTTTTTTCTGTTAATTGATGTTATCTTGAGTGGGGATATTTGTAAATTTAGTCATAGGTTTTGGGATATTTTGTCAAGGAAAGCCAAATAGGGAGATTGTGAAGTTTAGAGTTATTTGTTTGGCTTTCCTTGTCAAAAGTTGTAAATGATACCACACATGCTCCTAGATTCTTTTTGTTCTTACAACCCTATTGTGGGTTTATTTTATTGGACCATGCGTTCAATGGCATTGACTGAAAGACAATCATCAGCACAAAAGGTTTGTTCATGCATATGCATTTCATTTAACTTATTGATGCATTTTGACTAGCAGAATCTCTCGTTGTTGTCCAGTTAGTTAGGCATGCAATTTAAGGCAGCCCACATGGGCTGACTAGCACCTTTTAGACGGGATTGAGTTTTTCACCATTGATTTGCTCAGATTGCTTGTACATTTGACAAGTGTCTCTTTGTACTTTGTTTGCAGCAATCAAAGGTTTTGTTTTAACAGGGTTAGAGGATTTCATTTCCTCTTTGGAGAGAAAGTTTATAATTTTGAGAGGGTTTGTTTTTCCTCTTCATCTCAGATCTCCCTAGGAGCATCAAACATTTTTCTGGGTAATATTCTTCTTTGAATATTTATAAATCCTTCTTTGTAAATGCTTGTTTAAAATCTTCTTATTTGCTCATTTGTTTTGGCTAAGAAATTTTACATTTTCAAAAAGTGTTTTAAAACCTTAGATTGCCTCTTGTGTTCTTCATTAGAAACCCTAGCTACAAAACCGTGTTCATGCATTAAACACTCACTCATTGTAGAATAGGGTTGCATTGTTCTTCTTGGTTTTATTTTATTTTTGTGGTCAAGTTCTTCAAGTTTCAAATCTTTAAACTTACCCATTTTGGATTCTCGTCAGTTTCTTCTTTCATCTGTTTGATCGGAGAAACTGACTGGTTGTTGAATCCAGATTTTATATGCATATCATAACATCATATCATTTCGTGATTTGAGTTTATATAGGTGCCACAAGGTGAAGAGCTTAGGAGGAGCTGCCACTTCGTGAAGATCGAAGGAGTTCATCTCGAGTAAGGCAAGGTTGCATAAATGTAAAACTGCTTCGTAGATAGGGATTTAAGAATTGAGCTTGTGTGGTCATTGTATGAACTTTGTTTACACTAGTGGATTGGATTCAGCGGAGAGTTCTCGATTTTTTAGTCCAGAGGTGGGTTTTTTTTTGGCCAAAAACTTCTTGTGTTCTTTGTCTCTTAAACTTGTTCGCATATCTTATTTACTGGCATATGTTTCATGCATCCTATAAGTTGTTGTTTGATATGTGTTTACGACTAAGTTTACACTGTATATTATGAGCAATGAATTGAATTGTCATTGACTATGATAACTTGTAGTGAACTAAGTTTCATATGTGGATTTGCGTTTGATTAACTGACGAATCTGTACTTAGTTGACTGGTGAGATTGACTAGTCAACCCAGCATGCTTTGCTTTATAATTGCTTTGTCATTACTGTTTGCATAATGAACTAATCTGGGTAAACTCTAATTAGTTGGACATATTGGTCAGTTAGGATTTGTTATTGCCTGCTCTTTATATAACCGACTAACTTGTAACTAATTGACTAGCTCATTTGACTAGTCTATTATGCAAAATTAAATTTTTATTTGTAGGATATTCCGCTTGGTACTAATTTCACATTTCCCCTATTGTGGTAAAGGGCCACTTACTAAACTTTGACTTTGAGTTCAATTGAACATCAAACATATATTAAACGTTTTACATAGTAATGATGCATTTATTTCATTTAATATTTATAGGTAAGGTTGGTAAAATAAAAAATAGGTATAATACTTACTTGAAATATATATATATATATATATATATATATATATATATATTCGGTAAATTGGTTAAAAAGTATTTTTTTTAAATTTAATGTTCTATTTAAAATTTTTGTTTTTTTTATTTCTTCAATAATATGTCAAAATACGTGCAGTATACGTGTAATTTTATGTATACTATTGACAAATGTGGGAAATACAATGCATTTTAAAATTAAAAAAATTATGTATGTACATGTCATTTTGGATTTTTAAAATATGTGTAATTTAATAAATGATTGATACACGTGTGGAAATATTTTTATTTTTAAAAATACTTTCGGATGTGTATATTATTATATGCAAATTTACTAATATTCATAGGTACAAAATCACATGTAGAATATAATGCTTACATAAAAATGATAAAATAAAAGGATTAAACGTGTCATTTGACCTTAAGGGGGTGTATTCAATTGATAATTTTAGAGATTTTAATGGATTTATAAGTCCATGAATTTTTATAGAGTTTAATTGATTTGTAGAGATTTCATATAAAATTCTGATTCAATTCCCTCGAAATCTGATAGGGAGAGGTGAGATTTGTGGATACTTAAAATACACTACGAAATTTCTTCAATTCCCTCTAATTCCTCAACTTTCTCAAATTCTTTAAAATCAATTTATAATTGAATACTCCTAAAATGTTATAAACTTCTTTAAAATCATAATTGAATAACTCGGATTTCTAAGGATTTTAATAAACTATCTTAAATTCTAATTGAATACACCTTGAATGTAACAGCACATCCCAAAATATTGGAATATTTTATTTTCTGATGGCGTGAAAAGATGATTTTGCCCTTGGGTTAATGAATTTTGTTGTGGCGTTGTATGGCTTAAGTTGTGAATGTGGACAAATAGGTTAAGTCCCTAATATTTTGGAACCAATTAGGGACTTAGACTTGAATTATTTTTGTTGTTGTTTTGCCTTGGTTGGCTGGATCACACATTCACCCACCCATTGACCTTTTCTCTCTCTTCTCCCTTTCGATTTTCTGCAACGTCCGTACAAACGTACGGACGAACCTCAAACCAACCCATTTATGCACAGATCGAGCTTGTGATTAGTACCATCTCCTTCCTCTCGTCATCGCGAACTCAACCATACCAATTGTTGGACGTGAAACCTTTGAAAACCCGAGAACCCAGGCACCCCAAAGAAGGCACTGTTTATACTCTTGCGATCGTGGGGGTTTCAGTTGATTCTGAGCTTATGGGAAGCTTTAGATCACCCTCATGATGCTCGGAGTACCATTTTCACGAAGTTTGGACGTCGGGATTGTGTAGAACCAAAAAACCCAATATTTGGTACTGTTCATGTGCTCGTGGAATTGAAGGTTTCAAGGTATTTGGAGCTCATAGGGAGCTTAAGGACCTCTCCACGAAGCTCGGAGAGGAAGAATGAGGTGATTTAGACGTCTGGAGACCGAGATCGAAGCATCACAGTTTGGCCGGAATTATCGAAGGATCTCTGGCAAATTCTCGAAGGTTTTAGGTCCAAATCTTGGTAAAGTTTTGTTTCTTATGTTGTAAGCTTCATTTTGGTGAAGATTTCATGAAAAATGGTTAAGAATTGACTGAAATACGAAGCCTGGAAAAATTTCCAGAAACCGGCGAGTTGCAGCGGCACCGGCGACGGTCTCCGGCGAACCAAGGAAGAAGGAGGAGTATATTCCGTCAAGTCTGACGGAATATGCTAACGGCGTCAGTTATATTAAACGGTATATGCTGATTTTTAACGGAATATTCCCTAACTGCCGTTACTGTTACCGTTAGGGTTCCTTGCGCGTGGCCGCGCGTCTTGCCGTGCACTCGCCGGCGCGTGGGTGGTCGGAAAATTTTTCTAAAATTATGGGGTTGTTCGTGAGGTTGAGTAGATCACTGTGGTATATTCTTATACCCAAATTGAGCAACGTATGAGAAGTTATTTCCAAGGTTTTGATTATGTGCTTAAATAACATTATTTCGGTTACTTCTCATATAGGCGAGGCTTATACGGACGATGAGCAAAGTTAAGGGAGGCTCGGGGGCTACGACCCTTCGACATATCTGTGAGTGGGCAGTTTTGTTTTCGTATTACCTATATACTACTGTTTTTCCCAGAAAATGCAATTAAATGAAATTATATTTCTAAAATGCCATGCATGCATATTATGAGTTATGAATTGATAATTGATGCATATATATGTGTGAATTGGTGCCGTGGACGCAAAAGTGAGTATCAGGTGAGTTTATATGGTTTATATGAATGAATGATGATGTGATTGCGTTGTGAGCTCATAAACTGCACCTTTGGTATTAGTGCTTATATTATTCACCACACCGCACGCTCGCCTTGGATCCAAGTAGGTGGATGTTGTACAGACCACTAGAGGTGGTTCCGACATGCCAGTTGTACATACCATTAGAGGGGTTCCGACTGGTGGGTGACCTTAGATTATGTGCACAGATGATTGATGAGAGAAGCACTAGAGCGTATTATTACACCATTATAGTCGTACAGACTACTTTAGGTAGTTCCGACTTATGTGCAGTGTAGCGCCGTATAGGTCACAATTGGTGACTCCGGCAGGGCCGTACAGGTCACAGTTGGTGACTCCGGCTGGATGAGATTTTAAGCTATAGTTTCAGCCGTACAGGACCATTGTAGGGTCTCTAGTTGATTTATTTTTCACCTGATTTATATTGATGCATTCATATTATAGTTTGGCATGGCATGGCATATTTTTCCGAAAAGTGTTAAAGAAATGAGTTTTGAGATTTATGAAAGTATATTTGTACATATGCTATTTTTCTGGGAAAGTACAGGTTTTACGGAGAGGGGTTACAACGTTTTGAGAAATGTTTTGTCTTGAAAAGATTGGTTTTACTGACCCACTCAACTTTGTTTTTTCGCCCCTCCAGGTTCGAGATAGAGCAGAGCTTTGGTGGCCACGAGGAATTCAACGGTGTTCTGACAGAATTTCACAAACGTAGGTTTCACTTTCGGGTATTATACCTTAGTATTTATGTCTTTAAAGCTTCCGAACCGTGTAAATGGTTACGTCACTCTCACATGACGACCAGCATACCCTCCTTCGGGACGGGGTGTGTCATTGAATTTCAGATAATCATTTAAAATCCTGATTGAATACCCTTAAATTCATTAAAAGAATTAAATGGTTTTTAATGTGTTATACTCCATTAAAAAAACAAAAAATAAAAAAAACATGTAATATGGTTTTATGAGCTGTATATGATTCAGCAAATAATATGATTGTCAAACATGCCATTTTATGAGTTTAGCGAGTTGGCTTGAAACACAAACTGTTTATTAACTACGTTAAATAGGTTGACATAATTATGAAACGGGTACGATTATGGCCAATTCATGTTCATTTGTTTCATCGAGCCACGTTATCTTATCGGGTCTAAAATGTCAGCTCAAACTTTTATAAATAAAAACAAAACAGAAAATGAAAATAGAGAGGGGAGTTGATATTTATCGTTAAAATTACTATTTAGTAGTAGTATTTTCTTTCGTTTAAACGTGACAGTTAATAACATAACATAAAGTCCTCTATAGTATATTGTTTTTAACTGTCAATGTCAACTCGAACATCATGAGCTTGGCATGAAAAACTCATCTTTTCAATAACTTGAATTCGTTGATTCATTTCATGCGTTACACTTACAGTTCAAACCAAATAAGAAGACTGATTACAATATATGTTGGAGTAAATTATAGCAATGGTCTCTCAACTTTAATCAAATTAGAGTAATGATCTTTCAACTAAAAATTAATTACTATTGGTCTCTCAATTCATCAAAATGTGTAGCTATGGTCATTTTCATCAATTTCGTCAAAATTAGTTATGTTGGAATGACCATTGCTACAATTGGGGTCCCTTAACTCATCAAAACGTGTAGCTATGGTTCTTTTCGTCAACTTCGTCAGAATTTTATCAAAACAAGTAATGTTGGAATGACCATTGCTACAATTGGATTAAAGTTTAGAGACCATTGCTCGAATTGAGTTAAAGTTAAGAGACAATTTCTCTAGTTGGATTAAGGTTGAATGACCAATGGTAATAAATTTTTAGTTGAGGGACCATAACTGCACGTTTTGAGAGTTAAGGGATCATTGCTCTAATTGAATTAAAATTAAGAAATCATTGCTACAATTTATGTTTAATAGGTATATTATAATCAAGTCTCGAAGTACGATCATAAAAAAGAATCACAAGAGTGCGAGGAAAATCTAATCACTAAACTGTTATCCCGTGCATATCGTCAGGCGCGCAAACGTGGCACGAGCTACTCACCAAAAGGATGCGTGTTGAGATTCCACATTGCCATAGTGTATGATGGTCAAATAGCAGATCAGTAAATATCAAAGGTGAAAGAAATAATAAAATAGAATTTTGCCTACTTGATTTGCTTATTCAATTTTGCCTAAGACAAATTTAATAGACAACTTATCACGTCAATTATTATACTATTTTTCCTATTATATTTGCTTACACCATTGGGGATGCTTTTAAACCTTAGCTGTCAGTGTTCACTTCATTTCTACATACCTTTCTCTCAAAGCTCCGCCATGGAAAAAGCCACTTTACACTTTTCTCAAAAGGCTTCTGCTTTTCATTGTAGAGAGAGAAAGCTAGAGAGAGTGAATATATAGTGCAATGTGTTCGAGATGGTGGAGGTCAATGTGATGTGCTATGTGGACAAGGTGGCATTATTATTTAATTTTCAAATGGTGTTACTTAGCTTTTTTGGGTATGAACTAGGACTAGTTTGATTATTTAGGGAAAATCATATCCAAACAAATTAACTTAGGATGAACTTGATTCACAAAAGCTTGCAAGAAGGAAGTAAGGGCAAGTTTGGCTCTGCGCTGACTAACGCCTCATTGCAAATTCAACTTGTAGACCTCTCGTCTAAGGTTTACAATCAACTTTTCATACAACTAAATCCAAATCCATTAGCATTCCGACTGCGGCAAGTGATACAAAGCTCTAGGGGCAATGTAATCATGCCTTAAAGCTCATTCTGCGCACTTAGAAGATTTTGAATAAAAAATTGATTTCCCGAATAAATTTTAACACAAGCCAGGTTCTATGATGTTGAAGATCGTTGTGTCAAGTTTTCAGAATTTTCTACGCAACCAACCCATCGAGTTCCTCACACAAGGACATCCGAAGCTGTATTCGTGTCATAGCTGCACAGATGAGGGAAAACGAAGAGCAAGAACCTCTTCGATTTTTCCAAGTGACGCGCCATGTACGCCTAGGAAGCTAAGAAGTAGATTGTATCTACAATGTTATTATTTTACAGAATTTTCTAGATGACATAACGATCTCAAATCTGGTTTGCAAAGCAGTTAAACTACAAGTTAACCCAAACAGTACATCACAGCAGCACTGTCAAATTGATAGATTAAATTGTATATGCTTTAAAAGAATTGGGCTCCGTACTATAAACCATCGTGAAGATATGGATGCCAGCTTTATGTAAAATTTTCCAGGAATGCAATTCTAAGCTACATGGAGAACATTATTGTCGTTTACCACTCGTAGCATAAGCTGGAATTCTCTGCAAAATTCCTCAAGTTCTTCCTCTGAAGTCATATAATTGACACCCGACGTGCTGGAACAACCCATATATTTAGGATACACACAATAACGACTAAGTTAACAGTTAACCTAAAGATTCCTACTAATGCAATTCCGCTCTGACAAGCTAAAAACAAGGTCACTCACAAAGCACTGCGTGATTCTACTATTGTCCTCATCCACTACTAGTTTGTAACGAAAAAGAACAGGGGACATACTATATGGAGTACGAAGAAAAAATTTATGAATTCTGAATGACTTCTCTATCACATGACGATTATGGATCCAGATTCCCACACTCGAAGAAATCCGAACGACATTGTTACTCCAATAGTCCAATTTACTTTGAAATTATCTGGAGTAAGTGCACATTTGAAGTCCGATCATGGACTAAAGAACTCCAATCGTAACTAGGTGAATAAACGGACCCATGGTGCCTCCACACTTTGTTGGGCACCAAACAAGATATATTTATTCCACAAGACACAAAAACCTAACTTGATTAAGGATCAGATGGGTTTCCTATATTCTTGTAGATTCCTACAATCTGGGATTGACGTGATCTCGAATCCTGCAAAATCCCGAATGCTTCATCTAGAATGAACGAGTAAGGTGACTAAGTTTAGACAACATGTCATCATTTATGAGCTAAAGTACAAGAATAAGTTAATCCGGAGGACATGAAAAGTGTGTTTGTAACTCCAAACTCACCCAAGCGTAGTTCCAACACGAAACATAAAGCAACTCTGAAACGAATAAAGATGCAAACAACAATCTGTCTATGCATATCACTCCACTTTGTGGACTAAACTGGAATTCCTCATATATAATTGAATAGTGAGGCTTATATCATTGGAAAGCTACTGATGTCATCTTTCTACAACACTTTACAGCTTATAATTCTAGTCCCTAACGACAAAAATATCGACGTTTTACTATGGACAATGTATGTAGCAATTTTTTTTTTCTTTTGGATTTGCATGGTTCACCATTTTAGGTTCGAACTTCGATGAGGAAAACAATTCAAAAGCCCATCCATCAGGTGAACAACTTTGGTACAAACCATGATAGCGCTCTAAGAGGTAAGTATTTTTTATTATTGAGTTGTATCTATAATTGAATGCTTTAAAGATTATTAAGCAATATTGTGGCATGTAATCATAATGAGCTATTCGCATGAGCTAAACTCCGATTTGAGTTAGCCTCAATCATGTGTAGCTATTACCTTATAAGCTTTTTACTGGTTCCAGTCTGATTCCATCAATCAGCCACAAGCAAGCCAACTTGGTTAAAGAAATAACGTCCTATGCAATGACTCAAGCACCTAGCATGAGCCAACGTTGGGAACTGCATATTCAGGTTAGAAACCCCAAAGTTGGGAATGACCTTTTTAGATCCTCCCGTGACTTTGTTTGGTCTTTCTTACACCATTCTTATTGGTATAGGGAACCACCCCCATTTTCCAAATATCGCACTACCTTTGTAACTATGCAAGCAATGCCATAGTCTAAAATACTCAAAGTTGTATTGTTCAGAGGAGTCTTCTATAACTCATTCCATGGTGTTTCGGTTAGCAACTTAGGAGGCTTGAGTCATATTAAGCGCGGTTATGATGGGCAAACTACGTATGTAGGTACGTGGTCCTCTGATCCGGAAGCTTTGAGTGTGTCATCGGCCTCCAAAAAATTTGTGTAATCTAAAGGTTTGTGAGTTATAACATTCAAACGTGAGCTCTATGTCAGTCGAGGGAATAATCAAAAGGGCGGCTCGAAAATCATCAGCTGTGACAAATTACTTAATTATGTAACATGACTATTATTTCACGCTGTGAAAAATTCATAAACCAATATCCACAAATTTTTTATTCGAAAACAAAAAATCTAATTGAGTTAAAACTTTGGACCAGTGTTCCAATTTAGGTGTGTAAAAATACAAATAAGGCGAACGTGCTCCGCGCATAAGTAATTGATAGATCTGTCAATTTATTGAAATGTTTTGCTTTTTATTGTTTTTTAAATTAAGGAAGCATGATTAGCTCCGACTATAAATGATTGATAGAAATTATATACTTAGGGAAGTGTAATTTGCTTTTTTTTTTTTTTTTTTTTTTTTTGTGAATATTGTTCACTTTCATTGGGTGTAGTGAAATTAAGATTTGAAGGGATTTTAAAAGACTTTAGAATCACGATGTTAAGAGAGAGTTTTAAAAGACTTTGAAATCATGAAGTAGTCAATTAGGATTTAACAGGATTTAAAAGAATGCATCCAAATCCAAGGGTAGTTAATTAGGATTTAAAATCCAAGGTGTAAATCTGTAGGTATTCAAAATGTCATAGATTTGGAAGGATTTCATTAAATAAGAGATTTTGTAGGATTTGTGAGTGAATTTTACACATACAAAGACTATAAAGAATCCCACCTCCACCCCTAGGATTTCTTTTCAAGTTTCTCTCTCATACTAACCTCACTACTTGCATTCAAACCGCTCATCACTATCACTATGTCGTCTCATCATCTCCCTTTAACACAAAACCCCACAGCCAATTCCAACAACTGGTCGGGTCTCGAAGTTCCGGTTCAAAGGCTTTCTCTTAGGTCACACATGTTTTTGTTATCCCTTTATGCAATTCCATATTTATTTAACACAACAACAAATGAATTTTCAATTAACTACAGAGCCGCGTGAAAGGTATTACTCAAAATAGATAAATATGTAAACCACTACTACTGTGACAACGCCACTTCTTCCTTCATAAACATCTCTAAGCCTGCAAAAAGCTCACATACTTGGTACCTGGGAAAAGAGGATACCAAGCAAGGCATTTTTTGTGACCTCAGCATTCTTACGATTCATCAATTTCATCAAAAGTTGGAGTGAATAAACTAGAATTGCTTCCAAAAGAGTTTAGCCTTGCAATTGAAAATATGTAACTATTGTTGCCAATTTAACAAATTTATACACTCGACTGTTGTTATATTCGAATCTCTACACGCTGGGTCAATGTTTTGATGTAAGTTAGAATTTTTACATAAGGTTCGGTGATGTTTACAAATTGGGTCGGAAAATAAAGAAAGATAAATGATTGAGTACCATGCTCATATTGGTTTGGTTATGTTTAGAAATCCTAAGAAATCCACGAGACAAGTTCATACAAATCCATAAAAATCTATAACAGAAATCCATATAAGTCTGTTGATATCCATATAAAATGTAAACTCTATTAAAATTCTTTGAAATCTTACTTAAAAAAAGGTTTATTAAAATCTTGTGAAATCCAAAATGACTAAATTGTTTACAACCTGAAATTGCATTTCTAATCAGTAAACTTTGTCTTTTATTTTGAATCACATGAACGAAAGCCTAACAAGACAATTTTTTTTTTTTTTTTTTAAATCACAGAGAAAATAAGCTTCCTAAAATCTCTCTCTCTCTCTCTCTCCCCCCTCTAGAGCCAGACATACAATGAACTAGACCAAGACCCCCTTTACTCCCCTCTAGACCCAGACATACATAGTTTTGCCTCTGAAGTCTAAACCCTTGTATATCTATCTAAACCCAGAGTCCTATAAAATTAGGGTTTCTCTTTCCCTCCAACTGTCTCTCTCTGGTATCTCTTCTCTCTCTGCCGAGATCTGATACTGTCTGCTGATGCAATAGGTATATACTTTCTTCTATTGGGTTAGTTCCCTGTTTGGTTTCTGAGAAAAATAAAGGATTATTCTTTTGTAAATTTTTCCCGAACTGTTTCTTTTAACTGATGCACTATTTAAATATCTGTTCCGTACGGTTGCTGTTAATGAATTTTACGAATTAGTGGATCATATGTTTGGTTTTTGTTTAATTAGAATTCACATTGGCCGAGCAAAGTTGTTTCAAGGGTCGGTTTGTCTGCTTTTCGGGTCCCAATTTTTGTCGAAATTTCGGAGATTGAAAATCTTAGAATTTGAAGCTGTACGTATCATTTTTGGACAACATAGGATTTCATTCAATTTGTGTTGTTGGTGATTTAGAATTTTTTTTGCTTCACATGGGTTGTTGGAATTACTAATTAATAATTAAGAAAACATGATAGAATAGGACATTTTCGATTTCTAAGGTTAATGGGTCTGTGTCTTTTGTGACACTTTTGTAAGGTGTTGATAGCGTTAACATACGCCGAAGTTTTGGAACTTCCAAAGCTGTGTGTCACAGTTGTGAAGCTGTTAATCGCTCTAAACGAGCTAACTTTTGTCCGTCACTAGTAACTGCAGGAACGGAGGAATCCGTTTTTGCCATGTCCGATGCTAAAAGACAATTGCTTGAATGTCGTTTATGGTATTCCGATGGAGAATGAGATTTTTACACAATTGCAGATGTGACATTTAACATTATGTGGCTGTGAACATTCTATTGGGGAAGAATATAGCTTCCGATTGGTAGAAAATAATCATAATCATTCGATGTATGGCAACGTAGAGTTTAGTCATCGGAGGTACATGTATAATGAATTCTTCTGATTCAGTGCTAAGTTGAACTAGAAAAGTATTAATGGGCATTGAGTATGACTAGCATATTAGTATTCATATTGACGAGTCATTGATATTTTCTTGAATTGCAATTTAAATTTTTTTTGTCTGTTCGAAGGATAGATGAACTGTTTATTGCCTGATATGTCATCTCAACCTTACTTGAGAGCTGATATTGATTGTAAAGTGAGGATGAGAAATTAATCATGGAATCTGTAATTTGCTAATATTCCACTTTACTTATTGTAGACGACAAAGTTTATGCCCATCATGGAAACTGATAATGCTAATGTTAAGCAAGCTGAAGATGCTAAACTCCTTGCCAATGAAGCATATAAAGGTAATAATCCGTGCTTCTACAATTTGTCATTACCTTTTTTTTCCTTTTAATTTAATTTAATATGTATGGCAATGAAATAAACTATCCTTTTAATTTCTTGGATTTTATGTACGTGTATTTACAACTCAAAATTTAAATAATCAAAATAGATTTGATACAAGTGAGATTTACTTTCAGTGTTGCTAAATAGTAAATCCTAACAAGTGGCCAACATTATACCTCACACACTATTCTAAAAAGCCTAACAAGTGACCACCGCTCCGATTAACCCCTAGTCGTTTGAAAATTAAGAAAGGGCTCCTAGACCTGCATAGGCGCATGCCTAGCCCGCCCAGACCCGCCTAAGTCGAGACTTTCACTTAGATAGAAAATAGATAACTTTCGTTTTGCATTTTATTTTCTTCGATAAATTGTAAGAGACTTGTCGGATACTTAGATGAACACACATGATATGCTTGTTCCCCATGTTTTCATTATGTTCCAATGTTTTAAAAGGCTCGCCTCAGGGAGCGCCTAGGCGTCCTCTAAGGCTAGGCGTGAAGGTTGCCGCCTCTGTTTTAAGGGAGTGGGCGGAAGGCGTCGCTGAAGCCGCCTAGGTGCGCCTCAGGGGCTTTTCTTTTTTTTTATACTCCTAAACCCAAATTTTGGATAGGTTTTAACTGCTTCAGACCTCTTCCTTGTACTATTGTCTCTCTACTTTTTTTTCTTCTGATTTTTATTTTTTTTATATAATGGATGTGTGTGCTATCTGCGTGCATTGTTATATGTGTGTTCATTGTGCTTTTCATCCTCTATTATATATATATATATATAATATAATATATGTATATATATGTGTGTGTATATATATTTATAATATATGTGTACGCTCAATGTATATATTAAAAAATTTAGGTCCCGTTACGCCTAGGCTGGGCTATCCCTCAGACGCCTTGCCAACGCCTCACGCTTTTAATACATTGTTATGTTCTAAAACTTTTATAATCTTATGCCATTCTCATTTTCAATTTATTTATCCCAATGCAATTATGTATTTTTAAGTATAAGCAGACATTTATTTATACGATATATAATAAATTTACTTAAATCCACCTAGCCCGACCTAGTTACCGCTAAGCCCCAATCTGCCGCCTGACTAGTGCCTAGCATCTTTTAGAATCTTGAGCTCACACAAGTGCACTGAATTGAATGAATTCATACGGGACATTGACTTTATCTATTTGTTTCCTCACAATTGGCGAGAATGCCGCAGTCCTCGCATAGAGATTAATTTTGATTTGTTTGTACTTGTAGTGTGTTTATTTTGGGGTATGATCAGTGTGCTCATATTTTCTCTATGATATCAGCTCATAAGTTTGCTCAAGCTATTGATCTGTATACACAAGCGATTGAATTAAACAGTCAGAATGCTGTATACTGGGCCAATCGTTCAATTGCCCACCTTAAACTGGAGGAATATGGTAGCGCCATACAAGATGCTTCCAAGGCTATTGAAGTTGATCCCAAATATTCAAAGGCATGTTTTATCCCCTAGGTTTTGTGCATTTAGACATGTGTGATTGTGTTCTGATGGTTTTCTGTTGTTGCAGGGATACTACAGGCGAGGTGCAGCTTATCTTGCTATGGGGAAATTTAAAGAAGCATTAAAAGATTTTCAGCAGGTACATTCTCCAGCACTTTTCTTCTTGAAAATTCTGACAAAAATTAAATTTCAATACCTACTATCAGATTCATATTAAACTGCAAGAAGGTGAAATATCTTTATTGAGACCAGTACATTTAAAATATCTATATTGATAGGATTTTAAACAATCTATTCATCATGTGAAAATGGTTATCTGCCTAGTTGGTTGTTTTTTACCATATACATCTGATAGTGTTTTCATTAAAGATAAATCTAAATTTCTGGAGAGTCAAAGCTGCACATTCTGAAGGTCGTAATTCTTCGTCATTTTATCACTATAAAGTTGCATTTTAAATGTCTGAAAGTTTTAGAACACAATCTTTGTCCTTATTCATTGTGGCTCACATCTCTAATATGCACATTTACTGGAGCAATGCTAAACTGTAGATGGTTATGGTTTGTGCAATTGGAACCCTTACTGAAACATGGTACGTCCCCCATATCTGAACATGGAACGGCTGGGGTAGCCTATCAAATTTCATAAGCTCCTTAATCAGAATTTTCAATGTGATAAGACAAGCTTAGGTCTAGTGTAAGAAAAGAAAAATCAAAGTGTGCAAAGATTTTTATGTAATGCCATCGTCTTTCCTTTGAGAAGAAGGATGCCTTTGAAAACGGGCACCAAATTTTCTTTTGGTAACATTCTCTAAGAGGCTGCATTGTTTGAATTTTTCCCTTGATCTAAAATAGGTCAAAAGAATCTGTCCAAATGATCCTGATGCTACAAAGAAATTGAAGGAATGTGAGAAAGCAGTGATGAAACTTAAATTTGCTGAAGCAATATCTGTACCGGAGGCTGAAAGGCGTCCTGTAGCTGATTATATTAATTATCATTCTATAGGTATTAGTGTTGTTGCTTTTATGCTGTCCTATTTATTGTTATGTTTGTCCGAGTTTTTCCACCTTCTTCTGCTTATCTTATATAGATTTTATTTCTGTATTTGTCTTTTTACGTTTCAATTTTTTGCAGAATTTCATCATCGTATGCTTCAAGCAATGGTTTTATTATTGTTAGAGTTGCTTGTATATGCTTCTGAATGTTGATATATATGTTCAAGGCATTGTGTGGATCTTATTCTTTGAAATGTGCTCAAGTGCATGCTATTTCAAAAAGAGTGAATGCGATAACAGGCCGATGCATCCCCTGTTTTGTTCTAATCTTTTTAGTGGAATTGGTTTCTTATTAAAGAAAATATAGTAGTTCGATTTAAAAATTTCTCTTTTAGGTTTGAAGTTTTGTTAACTGCAAGATTTGCTCTCTCGCCAACACTAGTGTCTGTTTTCTTTTCTTGGAAATGTATGATGGTGCCTGATTTATTTCATGGTTCTGTTACTATTTACCCTATTCAGTTTCATTTCTTTGTAAAATCCTAAACTTTGTTACCAATCCCTCTTTGTATCAGTTTTACTTGAGCCATTATATAGTGCACTAATACCATAATACTGACTTTTTTGTCTGAACTCCCAAGGGATATTTAAGAATTTCAAGGCTCAAATTTTCACCAACACTTGTAATTATGAAAGATAGTTTTTAGATTTGTCATTTATTGATTCTGATTTAAACAGGTTTACAGCTCTTAAAGCAGCTTCATGTTTGATAAGTTTGAGTGTATTTCTAAGATTCGTTAGTGTTGGTTGCCTTGGTAGTGGATGCTATTAGGTTAAGATAAGAGAGCTGCAGAAGTGAGCATGTTGACCATGTAATGTACCAAAACTATAATCATGGCAGTAGGGATGGAACTGGTGGTGTTTGGGTAGTATTTGTACAGGCGATTTTGTCAGTGCTATGGTTCAGAGGGTCCATTTTTACCTAGAAGTTCCTCTTTTTTTATTTTTCATTTTTCATTTTTATTGAACAAGTGATCATTTGCATATTCAAATTTCATTAAATGGGGCGTTTAGTAGGGATATTTTGGATGAATGAGTTTTCATTGGGTTGAGTTTGATATGGAAGGATCCTCTCATATCGGGTTCTCACCTGTCTCTCATGTCAGTTACGCTTCATGGATTTTTTGGGACTACATAGTTGTCCAAATTGTTTTTACAGATGGATGAACTGTACACAAAAGTTAACGCCGTATAATATATGCATTAGTTGAATCTGTTTCTGTTGGTGTCGGGGTAGGATCCTTTTTCTTGTCTCGGTTGCTCGTTAGTAAGGAATATCCTCAGTTTTGTTAGCACCAAATAAGCTTGATCAGCATTAAGTAACTGATTATCATTTCATTTCAAAATTCTATTAATGTGAACTAGACTAAATAGTGTCTGTTAATAGCATTAATTGTAGTATTCTTATATATTGTATCATTATAGGAATGGCCCCCAGTATGTCACCAGACTACTACATAGCAGCAATTGGACTAGGAGTTGTGGCAGCATTGGTTATGTTCAGAGCAGAAGTGACTGCAGTTCTGACTGCAGTTGTGGCCACAATAGTGGTGGTGATCATGGTGGCCCTAGGGGCACGTTGGTGGCGTGGCTTTCATGGAAGTCGAGTAAATAACCTAGGTTTGAGTTCACAATCAATGAAGCATAAGATAATAGTCAAAGTCACTCTCATAACTTCTAATAGTTGGAAAGTTCTGTTAGGTTCTAGGAGATGTATTACAAACTAATATATTCATTCACTCACTGCTAATGCATTCTTGATCCTACCATTTAGATGGCATACTTCCTTGAGAATGGATTTTCAGTCAAATGCATGGTCTTGATGGAGTTAAAAAGAGTTGAACGTGGATGATATTTACTCTAGCTAACCCAAGTGGGTAGATCTAGGCCTTATATATATATATATTTTTTTTTTTTTTTCTAGATCAACTTTCTTAGAGTCGGGATTGAACTTTGTTTGCTTGTTCTAAAGTCTATGTTGCTCTGGATCTAAAGTTGGTCACAGAAAATTGGAACAAAAAAACCAAGTTTGCAACGCTAAGAAAATAATCAAACCAGGAAGCTTAAAGTATTCATCGAATAAGAATTCTCATGAGCGGATATATCTTTCTTTTGTTTGTGTTTATTTGTGTGCCTGCATTATCTAGCTTCATTTGGTAAGCAACTTTGATTTTCTGGACTCATTTCAAATGTGGCATATTATTTGTTACAGCCACACGTGTCGTAAAAGTTATCACTTATTGCAATGCAATGGAGTTGCTAATTTCTTTTTTGGATATTGATGACTGATTCAGCATCCATCCTTTTGACATGTACAATCGGGTAGAAAATAGTATGTTCCATATTTTTAACATTTGATGCCTTGGTGAAGGTCATGCATGTACCCACATAAAAGTAGTGCCCTTGAATTTTATAGATTATATAAGTGGAGGGACTCTCTTATGGCCAAACCCTCACTCTCAAACTAATGATATAATAAGGTCCTATTTACGTTTACATTGGGTAAAGCTTATTTACGTGCTTTAGCACTCGAGCTAATGAAAGTGATATCTGTTTCAACTTTAGATGTGGAGACACAATATGCTGGTGCAAGGATAGAAGGAGACGTTGTTACTTTGGATTTTGTGAAGAAAATGATGGAGGATTTCAAGAATCAGAAGAATTTACACCAACGGTATGTATGGGAAATTACAGTACTCACTGTCATGGACCTTGGCAGCAAAATATTGTTGGACACTTTTTTCACTTCACCTGGTATCAATTTTGTAGATATGCGTTCCAAATTGTTTTACAGACGAAAGAAATGTTGCAAGCCATGCCTTCTCTGGTCGATATAAACATTCCTGAGGGCAAACATTTTACTGTTTGTGGTGACGTACATGGTCAGGTAATACATCTCTTCCATATCCATAAGATACTGGATCAAGTGCTTGATTTGACTTTGAACAACATACAACATCTTAGAAAGTTAATTGATAGAGAAATAAAGGGGTATTGACCCGTAAAATGTCAAATACTAGGTGAAACAATAAATATTTCAATTTCATATTGTCTTATGGTTTTTTCTGAAGTCAGCCTAGTCCGACTAAAGTATTATAGCTTCTAGTTTTGGTAGTTTTGGTGGTATTGGTGGTTGTCTACATGATATGTATCTATTAATGTTCTAGGCACTCTCTCATTTGTTTGTTTGTATTGCCTGCAGTTCTATGATCTTCTAAATATTTTTGAGCTTAACGGGCTTCCTTCAGACGAGAATCCATATCTATTCAATGGAGACTTTGTGGACAGGGGATCTTTTTCTTTGGAGGTGATCCTAACGTTGTTTGCATTTAAGTGCATGTCTCCATCAGGTGAATCCTTTTGTTTTCTTGATCTGTTTATAATTTTTTTGTTAGTGTAGTTAGAAATTTTTTTAGGCCTTCCATATCCTTTCTGAAGTCAAGTTGACGCCACTTTTCAATTACTTTGTCGTGAGATATTACTGTGTTGCTCCTCCTTCCAATTTCAATATTATTTTCAACACATTTCTTTTGCTCATTAATCTGACCATGTTCCAACTTCTTTTTTTCTATTGGAAAGAAATATTGTTCTGAATTGGTAACCTGTTGTATGACTTTCAGCTATATATCTCGCAAGAGGAAACCATGAGAGCAAGAGCATGAATAGGATATATGGTTTTGAGGGCGAGGTCCAGTCCAAATTAAGTGAAAAGTTTGTGGAGCTGTTTGCTGAAGTGTTTTGTTGTCTACCGCTGGCTCATGTAATCAATGGGAAGGTTTTTGTAGTCCATGGGGGTCTTTTCAGTGTTGATGGAGTGAAACTCAGCGACATTAGAGCAATTAATCGGTTTTGTGAACCTCCTGAGGAAGGTAATTTATTACATTCCTTCCCTTTATTCTGCTTTTCGGTTACCTCTGTTATTGGCCTTCACCAGGTGAATTCAAAGCTTGAAAAAATGCCATCACAATTTCACAAACCTTCTGTAAGTTAATTAGCCAGCAGATTTTTTATTTGTTTTTCTGGGTTTCATCAGGGTTAATGTGTGAATTGCTGTGGAGTGATCCACAACCTGCACCTGGAAGGGGGCCGAGCAAACGAGGCGTAGGTCTTTCTTTTGGTGGTGATGTGACAAAAAAATTTTTGCAGGAAAACAATTTAGGTAAATTTACAAGTGTTCACAAGTCATTTTACTGAAGTTAGTGGTGTTACTTACCAAAAGATGTACGGGAGGATTTACCTGGCTGTTAATTTACAGATTTAGTTGTGCGATCTCATGAAGTAAAGGACGAGGGTTATGAGATTGAGCATGATGGCAAACTCATCACTGTTTTTTCTGCTCCAAATTACTGTGATCAGGTAACTGAATGATTGCCAGCCGGCTACTCTTCTATCATTAATAAATTCGTCTTGTGAAACTTGTTCTATAAGAAACCTTATTGAAGATTATTTTTGCACATCTGATAATTTTGGTTTATGGTTTGCACGTTGCAGATGGGTAACAAGGGTGCCTTTATCCGTTTCGAATCACCAGATTTGAAGCCTAACATTGTTACTTTCTCAGCAGTGGTCAGTGACTCCGGTCAATTTAACTGCTCCATTTTTTTAAAACACGCGCGCGCACATACTGTACAATAATGTCGTGACTAGTTGCACTAAAAAAATTTCGTTGTATAATATTGCAGCCACATCCTGACGTCAAGCCAATGGCATACGCAAACAACTTCCTCCGAATGTTTCAGTAATTATGTCCAAGTGGAAGTGCCAACACGGTGTGTTTCTTGCAATCTGACAACTCTCCGGTTGAATACAAGTTTGCTTCAGAAGGCTACTGGAGAAGGGGTTGGTGCATGTTCCCAAATGCAGTATCTTGTTGTGATTACTTTCCGTAGAGATGGTTTTTTACCATTTTACCTGTCGTTCTTGTGCTTGTCACCGCTAGGACGATAATATTTCATCCATTTTCTTTGAAATCGTTTGTGTTCTTGTGCTTGCTCTCGGAAGCCAGGTTTAGAGACGAAATTCATAACCGTATGAAGAATGACTGCCAGCTAAAGCTCATGGCGTTTTCGCCGTATTCATTTCTATGGATTTTGATGTTTTCATGTTTTTTTGCAATGGGGTTTTGGAGATCCAAAATACCAGCGTAGGTATGTTATTTTTGTTCTAAATTTGTTTCAACCATACAACTTGTAAATATTTGAATTATACCTGATTTTGACCTGGAAATATATCTCGAGTGCCTGCAGTAAAGTTGTCATCACACAGCCTGGAGAGAGCAATAGCGTCATCCTGCCCGAGCGGAAATACTTGCCTATCCTTGTTTCTCTATCTCTCTCGTCACATAACTTCCTCTCTCGTATGAGATTTAGACGTGAATTTGACTTGTATATACCAGTAATTTCTTTGACATCAAACGATACTTCCAGTTGTGTTGAAATTCACAAATAGTCCATCCAAAAAAAAAAAAAAAAAAATAGTCGTAATACTTGATGAGAGATGCGAATTGAAGATGCGATGAAACCCGTTACGTGCAGATTATGATTAAATAAGGGTATCAAAGTCGAGTTTCGTAATAGACGTTGGTATGCAATACCTTGCTCAAATCAACGGCTAGATTTAACCGTTTTAGATGAAACTAATGTATTGCAGATTTTGCATCAAATCAAATTACAATAGAACTATGCAAGATACTCGTAACTTAATTGATTAAAAGCATTCACCCATACAACTAAGTTACCAATTTAAGTTTCCCATCTCCAAATACCATTCGAAAAAAAAGAATGTAACATTATTATAGGGGCATCAAAATTTCCAAATGCCGTTAGAAAAAAGAACGTAACATTATTATAAGGGTGTCAAAATTTTGGGGCCCAATACCAGGCCCAATCAAATCACTTTTTAAGTTGACCAATTGTAATATTGGGCTCGGGTTAGGGCAGTGAAACCCGCCCAAAATCAAGCCCTAGTAAGAAAATAAAAAATTAAACAGAAAAATCACGAGTTTGTGTTTTCGCTTTAGCTTCCATCGTCGTTTCGAGGCTCCAATTGCTTGAGCTCTCCTGGCGTCGTTTTTGCTTGATTCGCCTTTCAGGTTCGTTTATTTCCTCCTCACCTTTTCTCCCCCCATAAAATCCTTTCCCCTTTTATCTCTCTCACCTTTTTCTTCTCAGCTCCCTGTTTGGCTTCCGAGAAAATTTAATTTACAAACTTTCTCATGAAATTTTCCCTTTCAAATCACACCACCACCGTTTTCGGCTCACTTAAATTTTTGAGAAAATTGGAAGTAAAACCAGCTAATGACATAACTGACACAGAATCTCGTTTTTTTTTTCCTTGTATTTCTCGGAAGCCAAACAGGGTTTTTATTTTTTTATTTTTTTTTTAATTTTATATTTTGGTTGTGATTTTGATTGAGGATTAGGTCTGTGTTTGAATTAAAGCAGAGATTATAGCGTTGTGGATATGAACTTTGAATGTATACTGGATTTCTGTGGCGATTAAGACCTGAATTGGATTAATTATTTTTAAGGGGGTTTAATTAGAGTTTTGGCTTTGGGTGCTGTGTATTGGTGCTGCAACTTTCAGGTAGTAATTGTGTTGTGAAGGTAAATGAAGATGATAAGTGGAGCTTTAAGTCTTGGTGTTTGTGTATTAGCCGAGAGAAATGGGTCTTGCTCCATTTGCTTAGTTCCTCGAAAAGTACAAGAGGAATTGAACTGCATTGTGATGCATGATGATGTTCCTCTGAGAAAATTTTCGGTGCATTGATGGTTTTCTGTCGAGTCTCGCAATTTGGTTTTTGGATAGCGGGAGGAAAAAGAAAGGAAAATGCTTCAAAGTGTTGTTCTTTCATATAACATGTAGATGAGTGGAATTTCTTGATCAGAGTCATTCATTTGTCATGAATTAAGAATGACAGTTCATGGGAAGAATTGTAATTTGAAACAGAGGACATATTCCAAAGACTCGTACTTAGAATCTCTCGAGGGAAAACAAATTGCGGTTTGAGGCTCTTCCTGTAATGATCTGTAAATTCTAGTATTGGACATATTGGAAAATGCAGAGATTAAGACCTTAAATACAGGTCTCTTAATTTGATCGGAGTAGGCTCAGAATGCACAAAAAAGGTTTCAATTCTAATGTAAATGAAGTTTTTTTATTGCTGGTTCTTTCTGACTGCAATAGCTTTCATATTTATTCTAACTTGTGCTCCAATTGACCTCATGCACATATGTACGTGAAGCTTCCCGGAGCTGAAACTCTTCGTTTATAGTATACAAGTTAGAGGCAAAAATAGTGTGTAAACGATTCCTTCTGTAATTTTGTCGTTTCTGAGTTTAATGGATTTACTAAGTATGACTATGGATTAAGATGCTGCTCTCTAGTTATTTGTTGGAGCTAATACACTGGGGGATATTTTCTGTAGTTGGCAGTAATGGAAATGATACTAGGGGACCCTTATGGGACTAATCCCGGACCAATTGATGGTTCAGTGCTTTATGATCAGGACAAGCATGTGTCTTCAGCAGTTTGGGATGGCCAGGTGCAGTGTGCTATTTACTGATCCGTATAAGGCTTTTTACCATTTCCTTCCGTCTTTTTTAATGAACTATTTTTTTCTGATCTGGATGATAATACATACTTTTAACTACCTGCAGGAGCGCGGTGGACTCAGATGCCATGAACACACTTCAATGCTTGATCAATGGACACTCACGGAAAAACAGGTTGAGTTGGTAGAGAAGGCTGGATTTGGTTATTTAAGATTGATTCCGGCAATTAGTCTAGATAATGCACTCATTTCTGCACTAGTTGAAAGGTGGAGGAGAGAAACAAACACTTTTCACCTTAATGTTGGAGAAATGACGGTAACTCTTAGGGATGTCGTGCTATTGCTCGGTCTAGCAATTGATGGAGAACCTGTAATTGGTATAACACATACCACCTGCAACTCAGTTTGTGACAGGTATCTCGGAAAAGTACCAGAGCCTAGTTATACTAGTGGTGGAATGGTGAAGCTAAGCTGGTTGAAAGAGTTCTTTTCCCATTGTCCTAAAGATGCACCACTCGAAGTGGTTGAATGTCATACCCGTGCTTACCTCTTATACCTTGTTGGAAGTACAATATTTTCGACAACTACTGGGAATAAAGTCCCTGTCATGTACCTTCCACTGTTTGAGAATTTTGACGATTGTGGGAGATATGCCTGGGGGGCAGCAGCATTGGCATTCTTGTACAGGTCACTGGGCAATGCTTCTCTGAGATCTCAAAGTACAATTAGTGGCTGTTTAACGCTACTGCAGGTTATCTACATGTGTCTTTACTTTATTTCTTTTCTATTTTCTATTTTTTCAGCAATTCCCTTGGCTCTTATTTGCAGTTGCTTCTTGTCGATATCTTATATATTTTATTTCATATCATATTGTTGCAGTGCTGGAGTTACTTTCACCTAAATATTGGACGACCAAAGCTCAATACTGATTCAATGCATGATCGTTTTCCTTTTGTGCTTAGCTGGAAAGGAAAGCAAAGTAGGCCAACAGCATACCGTGATGTAGTGTTTTACCGTAAAGCTCTGGATTCCTTAAAACCATGTGATGTAAGGTTTCTCTTCCTCTTTACATGGATAACTTATTCAGTATATTCTAATTTTAATGTGGATTCAGAATACATTTGACATGGTATTGGCTTATAGGTGGAGTGGCATCCGTATAGAAATATGGAATATACGGTGATTCCAGAAGATATCAAGAGCAATCTGATTATAGAGAGGTCAAAAACAATGCTAATATGCTTTGACAAGGCAGAAAGGCATCTCCCAAATCGTTGCCTAAGGCAATACAGCATGCTTCAGTCAGTCCCAGAGGATGTACAGCGATGGGAGAGAAAAAGTCGTCGAGTTGGTGGGGTTGACTTGTCAGGGAAAATGGAGTCAGAGCTTAATGAATGGCTGGAACGTCGATATCATATTGTGGATGGTGATGATGGTGCAGATGAAAGTAATTATATGCTGTGGTACTTGAAAATTACACGTAAATTTATAGGGAGGCCTATATCTCTCTCGTCTGAGTTTCAAAGAACGGTAAGCTTCACCAAAAAAAAGAAGAAGGTAAGATTGTGTTAATTAAATTTTTAATTATAAATTTATTGGTTATTGTCAAATGCGATGATAAGAAAATGGTGGATTATTTTTAAATGATAACTTTATAGGTTTGATTCTTCGCTAGCCATTGTGAGGCTTAGCCCACTTCCCCACCCCTTGGTATAAATAATAATATCGCTTGTTAAAAAAAAAAAACTTTATGTACTTTTGCAGAATGCTGGGTTGAGGGATATTGCACGCATAGCAGATACATTCATAACAGATGGGTTGGACCAAAATCAAGCTGATTCAATTGAAGAAATCAGGAGTATTGCGCATCAATGTTTGGGGGACCAGGTTGGTGGTCTGGACATACCATCACCCACCCCACAAAGTGAATTTGGGAAAAGGATAAGAGGGAAGGAGAGGGTAAGAAGAAAAGGTATGGGAAAACGTTTGCGGAAGGATGATCCAGCACAATACATTACTGCTAGTGAGGATGATCAATCCCAGTTTTGTGGCACCACTGTCATGGTTGAGCAGTTACGTTTTCAGGATGTAGATAGTGAAGATCATTCGCAGCTATATCCTGTTGACAGTGAGGTCACTGCTTTGCATATGATGAACGGAGATGGTGAGGATGAGAATATGCAGCTATGCAGTGCCGACATGGGGTTTGACCATTCAGAGCTAAGCATTGCGGCTGCTGTGGAGGGTAATTCTGAGCTAATCCGTGCAGTTGTGAAGGTCGATGACACAGAGCTTTTTGAAGCAACCGAAGAGATCGACTCACAGCTTCGTGATGCAATAGATGAAGTCAAGGACTCACAACTGTCTGATTCAACTAAGGTCATTGACTCACAGCTCTGTGGTGCACATAACGAGGTTGATGACTCAGAGCTTCCTCATGTTACAAGTGAGAGTGATCCACACACATCTAAAGTTGAAGCAGAGGTTGTTCGAGAGCCTTCTCTTGAAACTCCTCAAGATATTGCGCAGCAGAGTAAATGTAGTGTTGTAGTATAGAGTAAAGGCACTATCATGCAATTTTTCTGAGGTAATCCTTTCACACGAGTAAAGACGTTCACTCTGATCCGATAATTAAGTGTTCGGTCTTATTTCTACCATTTTCCGCTTGCATTTCCTTGTATACCAGATGAATGATGAATCTATAATTCCTTATTATTGTTTGACAGGTAGCGCAAGCCTCACTATACAGTATTACGAATATGCAGCTAGATTAGCAGTGTTGGAAAAGTAACAGCTCGTCATATATATGGCTGGTTAGCAATATGATACTTGGATTCATGTAAATTATTGTAGTGTTTTGTGTTCTCCAACAATTTATTACGTCTAATCTATTTTTATGTTGTCGTTGTCTTTCGTTTATCGATTATTCATTTTCGTTTCGAAATGTAAAAATTACTGGAACTTGTTTATGTTTAGGTACAGGAAATAATGTTCCACACTCTAGTATAATTTCATGTATATTTTGATCCCTATGAAAATGTTGATGTTTCATTTCTTGCTGTTATTGTTGTTAGTTTTTGTACAAGTGATACTGGGGGAGGGGGAACTTGAACTCGGGTTCTTAGGTGAAAGGTGAATGTTTTAAACTAATTAAGCTACAATTCTTTTGCGTACTGTTGGATGTTTATATTTCTTGAAGAGAATGCAAGGGACAAATGCAACCATATGTGCACACGCTTGTCGTTGAGATGCGAACTCTGAACCTCTTCGAACAAAGTCGAAACTCAGAAACTGCAAGCTGTGAGGTAAAATGGTAATGTGCTTAGCTTTTCAGCGTTCAGTAGCATAAGTTTAATGTTTTGTGCTACTATGCGACACTGCCCTGGTTTGCACTTTCATGTCATGATTTTCTGTGAATTAAAGCTAAAAACAATTTCAATTGCCAATGTGAAATTGTGGATTGGCAGCAAGGGTATGATGAACCTTTAAGTGCATATATAGGTATAGTTGATGAGAGGATACCGGTTGTGTGTATACTTGATTTTATTTTCAAACATTTATATAGTCGGTAACACTAAGAGGTCGCATTTGGTGCGATGGCAAGTGCCTTCGCCCATGAGCGGTAGGTCTCGGGTTCGAGACTTAGGAGCAACCTCTCCATAAATGGAGGTAAGGCTAGCCGACATTCACCTCTCCCAGACCCTGCGTAAAGCGGGAGCCTTGTGCACTGGGTACGACCTTTTTATATAGTCGGTAACACTCAAGATCCTATCATGATTGAAGGTTATAAGGGATTTTTATGTTCATCTTTTGTAAATACACGGGAGATTAACTTTTTAAACCAAATTTTGTAAATCAAATAATGTTGTAATTGATGATTGGATTATTCTTTAAGTGTTGATTAACATGCTTATTTTCTATTATTGATACATCGTAGGTTTACAAATTTGGTCTACCTAACATTATTCCTTTGGATTGTTATTGGCACTTCAAAAAGATATTTTTTACTTTTCCATGAATAAACTTCACCCTATATTATTAAGAGAAAATAATGCTGAATGACTTTCTTAGTTGCCGTTTGATAACCATTTTATTTTCAGTTTTTTGCTTTGATCTCGCGTGCAGCAGAAGCATGCTTCATTGCCCCTAGCAAGGCTAGGCTGATGACAGGCTCACACCTCTGACGCTCTTCTTGCTCAGGCAGCAGCACCAGAGGTGGCGTGATGAATCGTGATCAATGCCTTTGCCTGTGTTGAATCGTGGTCAATGCCTTTGCCCTGCTCCAAGTTGTGGCACCACTAGAGTTTCTGCTTGCAGCTGAAGTGCTAACGCTCTTTTCCTTGATCGCGGGAGGAGCTTGACTCTTTTTCGAAACCATGGATTTCGACGGTGGGTGGATTTTGAACAGAGACATAGATGAAAGGGAGAGAAAGTACTATAGGACGTGCCAAATTTATAAACACAAAATTCCTACCACAAATGAAACAAGAAGGCGCATACAAAATAATAATTTGTATTAAATGAGAAATTAGGGTTACAATATCCGATACAAAAATATGATCCTTTGATTCGATCTCTGGGATGCAAAGTGTGTGTGGTGGGGTTGATCTGAGGGTTGTAGTGACTTGATCTCGAATCAATGAACGTCGCAAGAGTTTGGCTTGTTGCGATGGAGGAACCGGCACATATATAGTGGTGCTTGATGGTTCTTAACAAGTGTGGAGAAGAATGATGAGGGTTTTCTAAATCTTTTGAGTTTGTAGAGTGTTTGAGAGTTTGAGCGTCTGAGAGGTGTGGATGTTTTTGCGTGTGTAAGAAGACCCTTTCTTTGTCTTAGAACCTCGTATTTATAGGGCTCTACATGTCTTGATTGAGGTTTGATTTTGCCTTGATTTTGGACTTGTTTAATTGATGAAAGAACCAAAACTTGATTTGGACTTGGTTCGTAATTTGCTTCATCAAATAATCTCAAGGAATCAAATCGTCTTTGATTTAATCAAATAAATCAATTACCGTTCATCTTTATTTTGGCTATTCTTAATTTGGCCAATCTTTATGATTTGACATTCACTTCATTCGTTGATTATTTCCTTTAATCTAAATCAAACAAATTAAATCAATTAATTTGTTTGATTTAAGTCAAGGTTAATTAAAGATAATTCTTTAATAATTATGTTTTCGCCAAAGGTCAACGCGTGACACTTTTGATGAGTCACGAGATATCTGTGCAACTTGTGAGACTCACGGTCCGTGCCACATAACTCCTGACATGTTGAAATTTTAATTTGTTTGTGTGTATTTATTTCACCGAAATTTACATGTCTACAACCTGATTTTGACGTGGAAATATATCTCAAGTGCTTGCAATAAAGTTGTCATCCCACAGCCTGAAAAGGCAATAAAGTCATCCCGCCCGAGCAAATATACTTGCCTATCCCTGTTTCTCCATCTCTTTCGTCACATAACTTCCTCTATGAGATTTATATGCGAATGTGACGTGTATATACCAATAATTTCTTCTTCTTAACAAGACAGTGGTATAATTAACCAAAAATAGAAACTGGAATAATCGTTAATAAGATTAAGGGAAATTTTATTTGAACTTATATAGCCTCACTCTACACCCAACTTAAATTTTAAATGTTAATTGTCATTTTTATCCTATTGTATAATTATCATTAAGTACAAGATGAAATTAATAATAAAACTAAAAGTTATCAGTAAACCCATACTCAATAATCAAACTCTACCATCCCTCAATCTTTAATCCAACGTTCATTTTGACTAATGGATGATGATTTTGAAGTTATGAATCCTTCAGCTAAGATATAAATCAATTTATGCAAGTTTTTTTTCGTTTGATTTTTTTTTTAAGAGTTTAAAAGTATATTACTTGCAAAGAAGGTCTTTGTTAGCCCGTGAATAAATTTCTCTATAGGACTCATCATAACTCTTCCAAAAGGCATTGGGAATTCAATACTACCACCAACTGAAACATAAAAATAATGAAGCTAAAACACTAGTAAATAGCTTGGCATATACATAACAAAACAGACAAGGTAAAAACAACCGAGGTGAAGAAATGTACTTTTTGAAGTTCTTGAAAGCAGCTGTGTCATCCATCAACCAATGCGAATTCGAAAGGATTCATCTCCAAAAGTGAAGTCCAGATCCGGAACATAGTGATAATTAGCAAAATTGTTCTTACTTCTAACAATTTGAAATACATCAAATACGGCTTTGATAAAGTCCTTGAGTTTTGCTTTGATATATATTCAAGAATAATTTAAACCGATGAACATGAACTCAACAGATAGCATACGATTGATGCATTGAGCAAATATGGTTTTTGTGTGGCACTAAAACAGATGAAGATTGGGACATTGATGATAATGATTATCATCAGCCCTATACATATGAGAACAATGTATATCATTGTGACTATTTTCAACTCTAGCGAGAGAAGAGGATCACCATCTTGCATGGGCACTTTCTTCATGAGAAATATTGGAGTAGCAGGATCGTACATTTAAGAATCAGATATGAAAATAGTTTCAAAAACAGAATTGTCTTTGACTGATTTTGGGTTTATTTTCTAAATGGGTGTAAAGATAAATATATATATTGAATTGGGTTCGTGAGAGTAGTTTAGGTAGACATTTGGGTTTAAAGAGATATTGATAATTTAATTGAAATTAATATGGGTGTAGAGAGTAAGTTGGTGTAGAAAGAGGTTATAGGGGTTTAAATAAAATTTCCCTAAGATTAATTGGTACATCTTTGACATCCAATGATATTTCCAGTTATGTTGAAATTCACAAATAGTCCACGCAAAGAGAGAGAAAAGAGTTGAAACAAATTGTAGCAAGCATTTGCCCTTTGTTTTATTGCTACTTGGAGGTTGAAATAGCTACTAGACTATTGAAACAACATGAACTCAAAATGGATTGGCCCTCATTTAAGCAATTATGCAAGTATTGGGTGACGTAGGAGCCATGCAGCCGTTGAGCACATCACGTAGATAACTCATTTCCAATACTGAAATTGGTACTGGGTGGAATAACCTACAATTTAAAATCTATATGTGTGCTTGTCTGACTAGTCATCAACACTCAACAACTAAGCTCAGATATGTTAGTTTACTTATAGCAGAAGAAGTTAAATTAAAGTTCAATTTACTAAAAAGTTCATAGTTAACTAAGATTCAGTTTAGTGCACATTTTAACTTTGACAAGCTTAGTTGCAATGACTTATCTATTTGTGGATTATGATAAGCATATATCACAAGTAAAACAAAGATAAGTAAACTAATAAAGCAATAAATTGCATGGGATGTTTTTGGCCGGAAAAACCCACCTTTGGGTTTAAAAAAATCAAGGACTCTCCACTGAGTCCAATCCACTAGTGAAAAAAAAAAGGTTCTTACAAAGACCACACAAGCTCAATTCCTAGATCCCTATCTACGGAGCAAGTTTACCTTTGTGCAACCTTGCTTTACACAAAATGAACTCCTTCGGTCTTCATGAAGTAGCAGCTCCTCCTTAGTGATGAAGATGCAAATTTGGATTCGATTGTCTAGTCAATTTCACCAATCAAATACTTGAAAGATGAAATTGATGCAAATCCAAAAAGAGGTCAGCTCAAAGATTTGAAACTAGAGAAGCTTGACCTAAAACAAAGATCAAAATCACAAAAACAATGCAGCCCTAATATGCAATGATCTGGGTATTTAGTGCATGAATATGATTTTGTGGCTAGGGTTTTCAAGTAAGAACAAAGGAGCAGCTCATAGCTAAAAAACTATCCTTCTAAAAATAAATCCACTAGCCGAGTGAAAATAAAACCATATATGAAGCTTTTATAGTGGGCTTTGTTTCAGATAAAGAGATGGGATGGAAATGCCACATGTCATGTGCAAAAACTATCAGAAAAGATCTAAGGTTGAAAAACACTCTCAGGGAAAAAGTTGTCAGAAAGCTCATGTGTGCCCAGCTCGCGTGAAAACAACGAGAAGTTTTGGCTAGACAGAACCACTAGATATAATGAACTAAAAATAATAGCATGAAATGCATATGTATGAACAAACCTTTGATGAGAGAATTTAAGCTCTTAAAGTGATATTTCCAGCAATATGATCCTAGAGAAGCAATTAAATCCTAAAACTAACTAGAACATGTATGGTACAATTTACAACATTTGACAAAGGAAACCAAACAATAAAACTAAACTTCACAGATACCATGTTAGAATGTCAACATCAAACTCATAACCAATTGTCAACTAGTAGAGAGGTCAAAGACAATTGAAATTTTCAAGCTATTATGCGGAGTTTCATGTGGAGTGCATGCTCAACAAATTCTTTCTTAGCTTAGGACATCGTTTTGAGTGTTTAAACAAACCATTTTTATGACATTATAACTGGCTCATGTAGGTGTTTTTCTTAATTTTGGAAAAAATAATTGATGAGAGATGCGAATTGAAGATGTTAAGAAACGCGTTACATGCAAATTCTGATTAAATAAGGGTATCAAAGTCAAGTTTTTCTACTATGTATAAATGTTGGTATGCAATACCTCGCTCAAATGAACAGCTACATTTAACCGTTTTAGATGAAAATAATGTAATGTAGAATTTTCATCAAATCAAATTGCAATAGAACCATGCAATGTACTTGTAACTTGGTTAAAAACATTCGCCATGCAACTAAGGAAGCAATTTAAGTTCCTATCTCCAAATCTCGTTTGAAAAAGTTTTACGCAAAAACAATGTGACATTATTATACGGTGTGAATATTTTGAGGCCCAATAACAGGCCCAATCAAATTCACTTTTTTAAGTTGACCAATTTTAATATTGGGCCCGGGTTAGGGCAGTGAAACCCGCCCAAAATCAAGCCCTAGTAGGAAAAAGTAAATAGAAAAATCACTAGTTTGTGTTTTGCCTTAGCTTCATCGTCGTTTCGAGGTTCCAAATGCTTGCATTCGTCGACGCAGCTCTCCGGCGTCGTTTTGGCTTGATTTGCGTTTCAGGTTTGTTTATTTCCTCACCTTTTGTCCCCCCATAAAATCATTTCCCCTTTATCCCTCATACCTTTTTCTTCTCAGCTCCCTGTTTGGTTTCCGAGAAAATTTAATTTACAAACTTTCTCATGAAATTTTCTTTCTCAAATTACACCACCACCGTTCTCGGCACTTCAATTTCTCAGAAATTGAAAGTAAAACCAGCTTATAACATAACTGACACAGAATCTCCTCTTCTTTTCTTGTATTTTCTCGGAAGCCAAACAGGGGTTTTTTATTTTGGTTGTAATTATGATTATGATCATGATTGAGGATTAGCTCTGTGTTTAGATGAAATAGTAAGCTATGGTTTGCAGAGATTATAGCGTTGTGAATATGAACTTTTGAATGTATAATGGGTTTCTGTGGCGATTTAGCCCTGAATTGGATCAACTATCTTAATTGGGGTTTTAATTAGGGTTTTGGCCTTGGGTGCTGCTTCTTAGTTGCTGCAACTTTCAGGTAGTAATTGTGCTGTGAAGGTAAATGAAGATGATAAGTGGAGCTTTAAGTCTTAATGTTTGTGTATTAGCTGAGAGAAATGGAACTTGCTCCATTTGCTCGGTTCCTCGAAAAGTACAAGAGGAATTGAAATGCATTGTGATGCATGGTGATGTTCCTCTGGGACAATTTTCGGTGCATTGATGGTTTTCTGTTGAGTCTCGCAATTTGGTTTTTGGATAGCGAGAGATGCTCGAAAGTGTTTTTTCAACGAAAAGCTATATGTCGTTGTTCTTTCATATAACCTCTAGATGAATGCATTTTCTTGATTAGAGTCATTCATTTGTCATGAATTAAGAATGACAGTTCATCGGAAGATTTGTAATTTGAAACAGCGGACAAATTCCACAGATAGGGTCTTTCTTAGAATCTCTCGAGCGAAAACAAACTGCGGTGTGAGGCTCTTTCTGTAATGATCTCTAAATTCTAGTATTGGACGTATTGGAAAATGCTGGGATTAAGATCTTAATTACAGATCTCTTAATTTGATCTGAGTAGGTTAAGAGTGCATGAAAAGGTTTCAATTCTAATGTAAATGAAGTTTTTTTATTGCTGGTTCTTTCTTACTGCAACAGTTTCCAATTGACCTTATTCACATATGTATGTGATGCTTCCTGGAGCTGAAACTCAACGTTTATAGTATAGAAGTTAGAGGCAAAAATAGAGTGTAATCGATTCCTTGTGAAATTTTGTCGTTACCGAGTTTAACGGTTTTACTAAATATGTTTATAAACTAAGATGCTGCTCTCTAGTTATTTGATGGAGCTAATAAACTGGGGGATATTTTCTGTAGTTGGCAGTAATGGAAATGATACTGGCGGATCCTTATGGGACGAATCCTGGACCAATTGATGGCTCAGTGCTTTATGATCAGGACAAGCATGTGTCTTCAGCAGTTTGGGATGGACAGGTGCAGTGTACCATTTAATTACCCGTATAAGGCTTTTTTACCATTTCCTTCCGTCTTTTTGAATGAACTATTTTTTTTCTTTTCTGATCTGGATGATAAACATACATACTTTTGACTTACCTACAGGAGCGTGGTGCACTCAGATGCCACGAACACACTTCAAAGCTTGATCAATGGACACTCACGGAAAAACAGGTTGAGTTGGTAGAGAAGGCTGGATTTGGTTATTTAAGATGGATTCCGGCAATTAGTCTTGATAACCCACTCATTTCTGCACTAGTTGAAAGGTGGAGGAGAGAAACAAACACTTTTCACCTTAATGATGGAGAAATGACGGTAACTCTTCAGGATGTCGCACTATTGCTTGGACTAGCAATTGATGGAGAACCTGTAATTGGTACAACACATACCACCTGCAACTCAGTTTGTGACAGGTATCTCGGAAAAGTACCAGAGCCTAGTTATACTAGCGGTGGAATGGTGAAGCTAAGCTGGTTGAAAGAGTTCTTTTCCCATTGTCCCAAAGATGCACCACTTGAAGTGATTGAATGTCATACCCGTGCGTACCTCTTATACCTTGTTGGAAGTACAATATTTTCCACAACTACTGGGAATAAAGTCCCTGTCATGTACCTTCCACTGTTCGAGAATTTTGACGATTGTGGGAGATATGCCTGGGGGGCAGCAGCATTGGCATTCTTGTACAGGGCACTGGGCAATGCGTCCCTCAGATCTCAAAGTACAATTAGTGGCTGTTTAACGCTACTACAGGTTATCTACATGTCCCTTTACTTTTTTCCTTTTCTATTTTCTATTTTGTTCAGCAGTTCCTTTGGATCTTATTTGCAATTGCTTCTTGTCGATATCTCATATTTTATATCATATCATATTTTTGCAGTGCTGGAGTTACTTTCACATAAATATTGGACGACCAAAGCTCAATACTGATTCAATGCATGATCGTTTTCCTTTTGTGCTTAGCTGGAAGGGAAAGCAAAGTGGACCAACAACAAACCGTGATGTAGTGTTTTACCGTAAAGCTCTGGATTCCTTAAAACCATGTGATGTAAGGTTTCTCTTCCTCTTTCCATTGATAACTAATTCAGTTTATATTCTAATTTTAATGTGGATTCAGAAGACATTTGACATGGTGTTGGCTTATAGGCGGAGTGGCTTCCGTATAGAAATATGGACAGTACAGTGATTCCAGAAGATATCAAGAGCAATCTGATTATAGGGAGGTCCAAAACAATGCTAATATGCTTTGACAAGGCGGAAAGGCATCTCCCAAATCGTTGCTTAAGGCAATACGGCAAGTTTCAGTCAATCCCAGAGGATGTACAGCGATGGGAGAGAAAAAGTCGTGGAGTTGATGGTGGGGTTGACTTGTCAGGGAAAATGGAGTCAGAGCTTAATGAATGGCTGGAACGTCGATATCATATTGTGGATGGTGATGATGGTGCAGATGAAAGTGATTATATGCTGTGGTACATGAAAATTACACGCAAATTTATAGGGAGGCCTATATCTCTCTCGTCTGAGTTTCAAAGAACGGTAAGATTGTTAATTAAATAATTAATTATAAATTTATTGGTTATTGTCAAATGCAAGGATAAGAAAATGGTGTATTATTTTAAATGATAACTTTATTAACTTTTGCAGAATGCTGGGTTGAGGGATATTGCACGCATAGCAGATACATTCATAACAGATGGGTTGAACCAACAACAAGCTGATTCAATAGAAGAAATCAGGAATATCGCGCATCAATGTTTGAGGGACCAGGTAGGTGGTCCGGACATACCATCACCTACCCCACAAAGCGAATTTGGGAAAAGGATAAGAGGAAAGGAGAGGGTAAGAAGAAAAGGTATGGGAAAACGTTTGCGGAAGGATGATCCAGCACAATATATTACTGCTAGCGAGGATGATCAATCCCAGTTTTGTGGTGCCGCTGTCAGGGTTGAGCAGTTATGTTTTCAGGATGCACATAGTGCAGATCATTCGCAACTATATCCTGTTGACAGTGAGGTCACTGCTTTGCATATGATCAGCGGAGATGGTGAGCATGAGAATATGCAGCTATGCAGTGCCGACATGGGGTTTGATCATTCAGAGCTAAGCCATGCGGCTGCTGTGGAAGGTAATTCTGAGCTAATCCGTGCAGTTGTGAAGGTCGATGACACACAGCTTTTTGAAGCAACCGAAGAGATCGACTCACAGCTTTGTGATGCAATAAATGAAGTCAAGGACTCACAACGGTCTGATTCAACTAAGGTAGTCGATCCACAGATTTGCAGTGCAACTAAGGTCATTGACTCACAGCTCCATGGTGCACATAACGAGGTTGATGACTCAGAACTTCGTCATGTTTCAAGTGAGAGTGATCCACACCCATCTAAAGTTGAAGCAGAGGTTGTTCCAGAGCCTTCTCTTGAAACTCCTCAGGATATTGCGCAGCAGAGTAAATGCAGTGTTGTAGTATAAAGTAAAGGCGCTGTCATACAATTTTTCTGAGGTAATCCTTTCACACATGAGTAAAGACGTTCACTCTGATCCGATAATTATGTGTTCCGTCTTATTTCTACTATTTTCCGCTTGCATTTCCTCCTATACCAGATGAATCTATAATTCCATATTATTGTTTGACAGGCAGCGCGACCCCTAACTATACAGAATTACGAATATGCAGTCTTGGAAAAGTAACAGCTCCACATATATATGGCTAGTTGACTATGCTTGGATTCATGTTGATTGTTGTACTGTTTTGTGCTGTGCAACGATTTACTACGTCTTTAGTTTATCGATTACTCATTTTTGTTTCCAAATGTTAAAATTACCGGAACTTGTGTTTGTTTAGGTACAGGAAATAATGTTCCACGCACTAGTATAATTTCGTGTATAGTTTGATCCCTTTGAAAATTTTGATGTTTCATTTCTTGCCGTTATTTTTGTTACTTTGTGTACAAGTGGAACTGGGGAAGGGGGAAATTAAACTCGGGATCTGGGTGAAGGGTGAATGCTTTTAAGTAAATTGAGCTACAAGTCTTTTGCGTACCGTTGGATATTTATAATTCTGGAAGAAAATGCAAGGGACAAATGGGTCCATAAGTCTGAATCCTTCCTTGTATTTGTCTAGGTTAGGGTAAATCATGTTTTAACTTAGGGTAATAAATGATTTTTGAGGCACAACTATTCATTTCACTGGAATTTACATAAGATGAAGACAACAACTTTGCAACTCGCATTCAATTTTAGTTGTAGTAATAAGATGCATATTCATTCAAAACATAGAGAAACTGGTTGGTTGGATCAACCCTTTTGTATTTTTTGTTTTTTTGATCAACCATTTTGTAGTTGTACTAGCCAAACCCTTTTCCAAATTTGTGAGTTACTAATTACTTTTTTGAAAAAGCAGAAGTTGTCCCAAAAAGCAATCTCAAACGAGCACTTAATGTGTTGCAGCTCTAGACATCAAACGGAAGTTTAAAGTCAAGTCAAACTTTACCGTAAGGTGGTCTTGTACGAAACTCTTACTTCACCATTTTGATTTAGGTTTAGTTTCAGCAATTATTATTTGTTTTTTTTTATTTAAAAAAAAAACCAATTATTATTTGTTTAAGCAATTAACTTTTTTATCAACGGCATTTGTCATCATTGAGATTCGAACTCTAAACCTCTTCGAACAAAGTCAAAATATGCAAGCTGTGAGATAAAATGGTTATGTGCTTAGCTTTAGACGTTCAGTGGCACAAGTTTTATGTTTTGCGCTACTATGCAACATTGCCCTGGTTTGCACTTTCGTGTCATGATTTTTTGTGAAAACCATTGTTTGAATTGGAATAGGATCCTATCCGTCCAATAATCATTTTATCGTGTTCGTTCATGTATTATTCTGCGGTCAGAAATCATTTTGAATTTCTTATTTAAAATTGAAAACAAACAGTACTTGATGAAAACTTGTCACACGATGTACAATGAACAGTCCCAATGAAGTGATCCTCAAAATTCTCACAAAGAGAATTTGGAGAGGATCCTCATCCGTTTGAGTTGAAGGGTTTTGTTTATTAAACCCAGCAGGTTACACCTGAATTTGATGTTGGGAGAGGACAAGAGTAGCAATTAGTTTCCTCTTGTTGACACAAGTGCCATCATTGGAGCCACTCTAGTAGTGCGAGTTCAGTTCTCTTGATTATCAGGTGACCAAAAGCTTATGGTCACTTATCATTAGATTTGTTGATAACTTTATATAAATAGTGGAGATTAAAATACTAAAAAGTTTTATTATTATTATTATTATTATTATTTTTTTTTTTATCATTTGTATCAAATCAAAGAGTAATTGAACATGCATCCTTTTGTAAACGTTTTGTCAAAAATATTAGGGTAAATTGCGGTTTACTCCTGATCTATCACCCCAGTTAACATACCCTGATCCGAAATATCCATTATGACTCCGAATCGAGCTGTGTTGGTGAGCGGGAATGAACCCCCTTCACACGTGACGTTAGAGCATAAGTAAGTACAGTAGAATGAATTAAGAATTGTACCATCAAAGGTAATCTCCAATACCATGACTTGCCATGAATCCTCAACGATAAAAAAGCTCAGCTAATAAAACCTGGAGGGTGAAAACCAAACAAGGGTGAGTGACCCTGGAAATAAAATTTTAATAGAAACCATATAAAATATTATAACCCCTCGCTACAACACCTATATAGTTTTCAAAAAAAATCATAAATATATCACAACACAGCATCTCATCAGCAATATTAATAATCATGTGATTAATAACTCATACTAGCACACAAGTCGGAGTCACCTATGGTGACCTGTGCGACTGCACCCATATCTCATCAATCGATGTTAACTCATAAGTCGGAGTCACCCATAATGACCTGTACGACTTACCCATATCTCATCACATATGCTAGCTCATCACATATTTCATCACATATGCTAGCTCATAAGTCAGAGTAACCTGTAGTTTACTGTACGACTTATCCATAGCTCAATAAGTATACATGCACACAAGTCGGAACCACCTAAAGTGGTTTGTACGACAGGACTGTGTGTAAATAAATACGCTCAAGAGTTATGATCATGTGAAGACTGTGCGAATAATCGTGGGTCACCTACGAGTCGGAACCACCTATAGTGGTCTGTACGACATGACTGTGCACCTACCTTAGAACCAAGGTGAGCGTAAGGTGCGGGAGGTGAACATCATGTGAAGGACTGTGCCATGGCCACAGGCAAGAGCACTAACACCGGGGTGCAGATTTATGAGCTCTAATTGCATCTCATCATATCTCGCATAACTAGAGCAATCTCATATTACATATACAACTCATAGGCAACATGTACGACAATATCGGAGTTGCCTAAAACATAAATGTGATCATGCCATAACTCAATCATTTCAACTAATACCATAACTCACCTGAACTTACCTGTGTGTTCTGCGTTCACCTTCACACTTTACAGCATTCACAATAATTATGTGCAAGAAATATACATATGGATATGCCATAATGCAAATCTAAAATTCAACCATATCATAGTATTTTTCCAATATATACATATATATAATGTGGCGTAAAATGGACAATGTATAACGCCTTGCTCCCGAATTATTTATTTTCGGAAATAATTATCGTGGATAAGTCCAACTAAACACTAGTTTAATTAACTATCATTACTTATGTTTCCTTATTTCAATTTCTTGATTCCTTCCACATTGATTTATGACCAATATCCAATCACTAAAAACATAAGTTTAAATCTCATATTTTCACCAATTTCCTTCACATTGCTCAATTCTCAAACAAGGCTATTGTCTCAATTATTTAGTCCCATTTATAGTATGGCTGCATCTAACGTCTTGTTAGACTGCCTACGTACCCTAAACAGGGATCAAGCCATTCATAATTCATATCAGTACTTCTAAGCATTCACAGTAATTATATGCAATAATCAATTTATAACCGTTTGTGAAATTATCAATCATATATATATATACACACACACACGATAGGAAGGAAAAGACTCACTCACCTGAGGTCCACACTATGACTCCTTAGAACACATATTGAGACATCACGAACCATCGTCGCCTATGACCAAGTATCAAATCACATCTCAGAGTTCTTATCGACAAAATACATAATTTACATAAAACGCATAAATCAATTCGAAAGATCTGTATCATGGATTTCCAATCCGTTGCTTCCAAAGATCCACATTATACTTCTAGAACAACAACCTAAGGTTTCATTACGATCCAACGGTCGGATCTCCGCCAATGGATGAGGGGAGGTCAATGGATGATTTCCAGGTGAAGAATGGGTGACTTTCGTCGGAAAAGTGGTGGAATCTAGCCGGAATTACAACCGAGTCAAAACCAATTTTTGTTGTGGGTGTACGGGTCAGCTGGGTTGGATGCTCCACACCTCCCTCCTTTCCCTCCTAGTTCTTCTCTCCCATTCGTCACTCTCACTCTCCTCCTTTCCTGATTGGGCAGTGCCCATCTTCTTTCTCTCCCTCTCCACTTCGCTGCCATCAGGCAACCTTCCTCATTTTCTTTTCTTCTTTCTTTTCCTCTTTTTCCCGTTAATTTTTCTTACCTCTCAATTAATAAAATTAACAAAAAATATAAGAAATTAATAGAATAAATAACAACCCTTACCAACATACTTTTGAAATACGGTAAGGTAATAATTCATACGCGTCATGAACTAGCGATCAACGAAAGTCAATACGCTCACCTCTAAAATTTATAAAATAGTAAAATTTGGGGCAGGTTGTCACACCAATTGAAATTGACCCCCTAAACTATTTTTTTAGTAAATTAACCTCTTGCCGTTAGATTGCGGAATCAATTTCATCAAATTCAAGGGCAAATTAATCATTTCATCATTAATTGTTACTTGTTAGCTATAAATACCAATAAAATTTTGATACATGGACACAAAATAATTCAAAAATATATAGCATAATGAGAAAACATAAAAAACCAAACGTTTACATAACGGATCATCTCACATTATCATTACACATTATTTTGTTTTCACATGTCATAATTACATTGTTGGTTATAGTTGATAAGTAAGAATTGATTAAGGAAAGACTAATTTTCCTTTGAATTTGAAAAAATAGGTGGATGGAATCTACCAACAAGGGTCAATTGGCTTATTTCAAATAATTCAAGGAGTTAATTACCAAAAAAATAGTTCATAGGGTTAATTTTAACTGGAGTAATAGTTCAAGGGATCAAATGACAGTTTATCCAAAATATTAATAAATTGTGTTGTTATCAACACTACCTCAAAAGATAAGCTTCTCACTGTATTATTAAGAGAAATAATGCAGAATGACTTTCTTAGGAGATGTTCGATATGACACAACCCGATCAAAGTTGAGATGTGTTGTCTGTCACGTGAGAGTGACGTACCCATGTGCACAAAGCGGAAGCGATAAGAGTAAGCGAATACTAACAACTTAAAACCAAGCAACTAACAATACTAATTAAGAAGGGATGCTAGTGAGAGTTTCAGTGTATAAATACACTTTCAGAGCAATAAGAGAGTCTAGTTGCAATCACTAAAATACAACACCAGAAGGTGAATCCTACTTTTTTGGATTCTGTTAGAACACCATTGGAGTCCTCGTGGCCACCAAACTCTGTTGTCTAAGACCTGGAGGGGTGAAAAACAAAGTTGAGTGGGTCAGTAAAACACATTTACACAAAAACCTTATTTTCTTTTGAGTACACTAACCCCTCGCCGTAAAACAAGTATATGATTACTTTCCCAGAAAATAGAATACATAAATATGTATATAAATATATCATTTCAAATCATGCTTTACATATTCATAATCATATGTATGTCATGCCAAGATATAACAAGGTAAGCAATTCAGGTAAGAATAAATTCATAGAAATATAACATATTAGTTGAAACCCCTGTGAAAGTTTGTACGGCTGAATTCATAGCTCAAAAGTCAATCTAGCCGAAGTCACTACAATGACCTATATGGCAATATACTGCATATAAGTCGGAACCACTAATAAAAAGGGTCTGTACGACAAGATTGGGTGTAATATAATTATGCTCAATTCTACTCTCTCATAATAGTTGGGCGATAAATCGCTAGTCACTTACGAGTCAGAACTATAAATAAGGTCTGTACAACAAGACTGTGCACTTAAATTGGATCCGATATGAGCATATAGTGCGGGGGCGACATAATAAACAGACTTGTACTTCATATCTCTGGCTAAATCACAATCACCCTAGGTGCAGTTTTATGAGCTCAACATTATTCAATCACATATCACATCATCGATGATTCACATAACCAAACACAACTTACCTGAGCTTCAGGGCGTCCACAACACCACATTTAAATATATAAAGCTTCACATACCAATTCATGTACGAAATATAAATTCATATGCATGGCATTTAAATCGCATTTCCTTTAAATATGTTTTCTGGGAAAAACGTCAAGTATATATATATTGAAAATAACTACCCACTTACAAATATGTCGATGGGTCGTAGCCCCCGAGCCTCGATTGATTACGCTCGTCCTGAGAATAGGCCTCACCTATGAGCGAAACAACTATATAAACGTCACTTTAATGCACATATACCAAACTATGTAATAACTTCTCAGACATAGCTCAAATTGGGTATATGAATATAACACAATGACCTACACAACCTCAGGATCATCCCTATATTTTTAGAATATTTTTCCGACCATCCACGCGCTGCCACGCGTCGGCCAAGGCACGGCAATATGCACCGCCCACGTGCGGCCACATGCCAGGCATGCTGACGGCGTCAGTTAACGCCGTCAGGAATATTCCGTCAACTTCTAACCGTTACTGTTAAATCTAACTAACGGTGTTGGAATATTCCATCAGACTTGACGGAATATTCTGTCGTCTTCAACCTTGGGACTCCGACGACCATCGTCGTCGTCGGAAAACTGGGGATTTTTAGAACTTTGATTTCTCACTCGTTTCTTCACCATTTTCACGAAGTTCATACCAAAATGAAGCTCTTAACTTGTAGAACACAATCATACTAATTTAAAGCTCTAAAAGTCATGGGATCTCACTAGAGAATTCCAAGAAAAACTGGCCAAACTTCGTTCACACGATCCCAACTTCCAAAACCTTCAAACGAAGCACTCCAAGCTTCTCACTAAGCTTCCTTCAAGCTTCAAATTTCCAAAAACATCCATAATTACGTGTGCATGAATAGTGCACAAAATCGGGGGTTATGAAAAACTAGGGTTTTCGAAGGTATCTTTACCTAAAATGGGTACCAATCGACTCGTCTGAGCTTCACGAACACAATGGTGCCAACTTTGACCACGATCCGTGAAGTTTCAAGGGTTTTGGGTGCTTGTCCATACGAGTTCGAAGGAGAGAGAGTGAAACCGAGAGAGAGTGTGTGCACGAGAGTGAGAGAGAGAATGGAGGAGTGATGTGTGGTCCAAAATAGTGAACAACCCACAATACACCAAACTCTAATCCTAATTGGTTCCAAACAATTAGGATTTAAGAATATGGGTCCAAAAACACAATGAAACCAATAATACAACTCAATGACCATGGGTAATTCTGACTTTTCACACCTCCGATAAATAATTTCTAGGACGAGTTGTCACACAATAAGCATTTTATTTTCAATTTTTAGTTTTATGAAATCTCAAAACTAAAGTATTGTTTCATAACTACTTTCAATTTTCAGAAAATTAAAAATTAAAAACTAAAAGTACTTACCAAATAAGATTCATATTTAAAAAATAAAAAAAAATAAAAAAAAATTATCAAACAATTCCGGATGTTAATAATAGAAAAACAAACAAATAATCTTTAAATCCCAATGAAATAAAAGAAGGGAACTTTAACGAAAAGATTCTAGTACTATTTACTTTAAAGAAAAATCATATTTTTACACTAAAAATTTAATCATGATACTATTTATTTTACCTTTTATTTTATTTTTATCGTTAAAATTCAAATTTTCCTAACACTTTTAATTAGTTTTTTCTATAAAAAAATTCAAAATCCAATGCTTGGGAAAAGTGAAACATGCCCTTATTTTCCACAACACTCAACTTTCTGCCTAATGTTATAAGTTCCCTCAGTCACGAGTCACGACCCTACCTTTGCTTTCAAATTATCAAATTCTCACTCAAATGTCATGACTCATGACTTCCCCCTCCCACTTATTATCGCTCCTATCACTTCAATCACTTCTCCCCCCCCTCTCTCTCTCTCTCTCTCTCTCTCTCTCTCTAGCACTCTCACGTGAGGTTAAAACTGTAAAGCCAGACAACAAAATGCTGCAACTCTCCGAACCTCCCATATACCTTGACACAATGTGCCTTCCCTTCCCACTCTCTCTCCCTCCACTCCTCCTCCTCCTCCTGCTCCTCCTCTCTCACCCTCCTTCGACCACCACCGCCGCCACCATGCTTCCATCTGAATCAGAAACCCTGTTCAAGATCATGGAATCCATGTCCTCTGATCAACCCTGGAGGATTTCCCATCCTACCCCTTGCCAACCCTCCTCCTCCTGGCCCGGAATCGAGTGCAAAATCGGAAAAGACAACCGCCCCCATGTCTCCCGGCTAGATTTTGGCACCTCACCAAACCCCTCCTGCAAAAAAACAGCCACATTCCCTTCCCTAATCTTCTCCCTCCCGTTTCTCCAATCTGCTTTCTTCTTCAACTGCTTCACTCACACAAAAACCACCCTCTCTGTTTCTCAAAACAGAGCATCATCCCCTGCCTCCCTCCAGCAGCTCAGCCTCCGGTCCAACCCGGCACTCTCCGGCCCAATCCCACCACAAATATCCGACCTCAAGTCCCTTGAGATCCTCACATTGTCACAAAACCGCCTCTCCGGTCCGATCCCCTCGGAGATTTTCACCCTTCGGAAACTAATCCACCTTGATTTGAGTTACAATGTGCTCACAGGCACCATCCCTATGCAGCTGGGCAGTCTCAGAAACCTCCAAGGCCTTGATTTAAGCTACAATTCTCTCATAGGCTCCATCCCAGACACAGTTGGTCAACTGGGTTTGCTTCAAAAAGTTGACTTCAGCTCCAATCAACTCACAGGCTCCATCCCCAATGGCATCGAAAAGCTCGGTTTTTTGGTTTTCATGGCGTTAAGCAACAACAAATTAAGTGGGAAATTTCCGAAGGGGTTGGAAAAGTTGCAGAGCTTGCAGTATTTCATTTTAGACGGCAATCCAATGCACATTCCTCTGCCATTGGAGTTTGGTAAATTGGTGAAGCTCCAAGAACTCAGGCTGGCTGATTCCGGCTACTCGGGCACCATCCCGGAATCCTTCTCCCAGCTCAAGAATTTGAGCACTCTGTCGCTGCAGGATAACCGGCTAACGGGCGAAATCCCGGTCGGGTTTGGGAGCCTCTCGCACATTTACCACATGAATCTGAGCAGAAACATGTTGGGGGGTGTTGTGCCTTTCAATGCAAGTTTCCTCAAGAGGTTGGGGAGGAACTTGGACCTCAGTGGAAACCCAGGTCTCTGTGTGAGTTCCTCAGAAGCTCACAGTTTGAAAGTTGGAGTTAATGTCTGCGGAAGCAGTGATCAGATTGCTTCACCTGCCCTGCCATTGAAGAATTCTCAAGCTCCTTCTCCATCTGGGCTCTCCATAAAACCATTTTTTCTGTATGCTGTTTTGTGTGTTTTGGGATTACATCATCAGATGTTTTTAGTGTGACAAAATATATTTGTGGTTAATTTAGTCTGATTTGTTGATGATTATTGTGAAAAATATTATTTAATGGATATAAGAATTTTATGGGAGTTCGCAAGATTTGATGTGTATTTAGGGGATTTTCTTCTGGACGTATGATAAGATATTACATCAAATTATCCAAATTAAAAAAAAAAAGATTTCAAATCTATCCCCTTCCTTCCGTGATGTTTATCGGGAAGCAAAATTCTTGACAAGTATAAGGATATACTCTTAACCAACTGAGTTATAAGTCACTTGTGGCATATGCATTATCTTGTTATGGTCACATAGTGCATGACTGTAATACTTAAGTGAACTCTATCTTTGAAGCGGTGTATAAGCAGAAGCGGAGTATAAGCAGAAGCACTAATCAATTAGTAATTTAATATGGTATTAGTCAGTCGTCTAGGCTTGCCCCACAATATTTCGCATAATCGAAACAGGGCATTTGATATGTTATCACCTAAAGATCATGCCTACAAAATTTCCCTGAAATTGAAAGACAATTACTTATCTAACCAGGTCATATCAAATATGCGAACACAGTATCATCTATAAACAAAAACAATAATTCCATGGAAATATGCAGCTCCTGATTTTGACACTTACTTTTGGGGAGATTACCATTAGCAAGCAGGCGAGAGCATCATCTGACAATATTATATATATATATATATATATATATATATATATATTAAGAATGAATCTTATATTGATGAGACGAGAGACTTTGCATGGGCTAAGTAAGTTAGACTACTTCTCATATGCCAATTGGTTTTATGGTGAAATCTCAACTTTCTTCATGGTATCAGAGCCAGATGCGCTCCACAACACACAAGCACTCCACATCACCCTGTTTTGTTGTGCACATATTAAACTTCAAAATTCGCCACACGTGAGAGGGCGTGTTGAGACTAAGTCCCACATTAATGGGGGAGAGACTTTGCATAGGTTTATAAGTAAGTTATCATATACCAGTTAATTTTATGTTGGAACCTCAACTTTCTTCAATATATATATACATGTTGGTTCGATTAAAGGTTTAATTGCTGGGACCAGAACCAGATAGATTTATCTTTGAAGAGTAGACATCAATTTAAACCAGAATTTATAAATTTCTACCACCCAAACCAAATGTACAACAATTCAATGTGTTTGTTTGCTCAGTAAGAAAAGAAAAGAACAAAACTTGGGTAAATTTGTAAACTTGATCAAATAATGAAAGGGAAAAAGAAACCACAATGGTGGGGCGGGGTGGGGTATTATTTTGTAGGACATTTGCCCGTGTAGGGAGGGTTGATGAAACAAGACCACCTGCGTGCAGAGGAGGACTGAATTGCGAAGGACACATGGACCTCTTAATAGCTGGATCCCACTATTCCTTTTTAGACATTTGCAAAAAAAAAAAAAAAAATCACTTCACTGTTTTGGTACAGCATATCCTATCAGAACAATTAATTTTAGTTTTATCACCAAAAGACAAAAAAAAAAAAAAACCCAATCAATTTTAGAAAATAAATCACATCAACGGGTTTAATGGATTTAACAAAAACCCCATCAATTTTAAGAAATAGTGTTTTGGTACAGCATTTACCGTATGCTCAATTGTTTCGTTCTAGTCAAGTGCCCTAGCTATATATTTACCTACCTCTCTATTCGAGTAGTTGAAACATTCACTTTGTAAAATAAGAATAAAGTTGTGTATGGTAAACGTTCATTCCGTTTCTTACAAAGCAGAAAGTCTTATTGGCTTGAAAATCGCCCTAATCAATTTTGAATCACATGTAGTAGTTCTTACTTGCTCCGTATTTACAAGCTTGAATTTGTGTAAGCGAAAATTTTACTATTCTTTGGTGTATAGCATACCAGAAAATGATGAAAATCTCTCAGTATGGACTAGGACCTCACATAATTTTTTTTTTATATGTATTTTATATGATAATCTGAGGGGAAATGCTCAATCAGTCCTCTATGCATGCAAGTAATTCTAGGGCGTACATATTTACTAGAATATGAGCATGCAAAACAAAATCAATCAGCTTAGAGTGAAGATGTTCAATTATGTTTTAAGCAGGCAAAACTTCTCTTCTCCAATTTGAAATACCCTCTGCCAAGGATAATCGTTGACAAACACCCATGCGCGTATATCAAAACCCTAATTTTAACTAGTTCAATTTCATCAATGGCTTTACGCTAAGCAAAGCGTCGATCAAAGTTGATATATCTCATTAATACTTGGCTAAGACACCACAATATACGCCCAAATCAAACAATTATAATGAAGCAAACGTACGATCACTTATAATTTAGTCTGATGATATAACATGTATGTTATTTTTATGAGGGACCTTGGATCATAGAGTGAACATTGTTGTACCAAAGCCCTCATGCAGCCCTTATCAAAAGGTTGGCAACTTGGCAAGTAGAATCAAATCCAATTTCCAGTTCTAGGAAACAGTTCGAACAGGTAGAGTCCAAACTATCACACGCCCATCCCGGCCCCAAATGCAATAAAGGAGAAATAATAGAAGAAAGACGTTGATATTTCACCCTAAACCGAATTAACAATGCAGTGAGTAACGCAATTTCTTATAAGAACATGTAGAGTTTGGTAAATTAATTTTTCGATGTGAGACATTTCTTCACATCCTCATACACTTCCCTCACGTATGACGAGTTTTCAAACCTTACATGTGGGCTGCACAAGAGTGACGTCGAACACGCGTGACAACCAGATCTAATACCATAAAAGTAGTTGAAGTTTTAATATAAAACCAATTGACCATATGAAAACAAATATACTTCTTAAAAGCAGATTTGAAATTTGGTAAACTTCCGATACCAGACATTTCACCGGAATTACTACAGAAGGAGGGGGGATGGTGAATGTAGCCAGGAGAGTAGTGGGGGACTAAGACAGGAACTACCTGTCTGTCATTTTCTTTGTTAACCAAGGTTTATACAAGGAAATAATAGTTGCAGAGAACCTCACGTGGGAAAAGGAGTCCTTTGAGCAAGTACCAATTTTTACACCACAGTAGCATTGTTTCTCAAGCCTCATCTTTTTTCCTTTTCAGTTTTCACCTATATATTTTGTGTACACATCGGGATGCTTTATTGCCTTTAGGTAAAATTCAAGATGTGATGTTCAATCATGTACGTTCATCTGATATTTATGTGACCCTTTACATATATATATATACACACACACACAATTTGGGTCCCTAGATATATGTGTATATAGAGATTCGAACTTCAACGATTCGAACCATCTATATTTTTTATTTGACAAATATTTTGCAAAAACGATCTATGAGATGCAACTTGAAAAATAGCACTTCGTTAAAGTTCGATGTATTGTTGGCCTTGCAATTAATTCTCATTTTTTGATCCCTTCTCTTTGAGAATCTGTATGGGTGTGTGTGTATATATATATATATATATATATGTATATGTTAGTTGAGCTTCGAAGTGCAAGGCATGCAGTTTCTGCACACATCATCTCAAAGGGGCTTTTAATCTCTATATATGCCCAAGTGGTATAATTTGCCATGATGCTACAAATTATTAACATTTAGATCGAGCGGAAAATTTGGCCATAAACCTCGGAAAAATTCGCGATAATCAAAGACTTTAAATAGAAGAGAAAGTACGGTAATTAGTATAATATAAATTATATAATTAAGTTCTTATTGAGTGGGGCACAAGCTAAGAAGGATTATCCAAGGGACCAGGATCCTCGCCGGATCCATTCTATAGGGATTCTAGGGATCCCACAATCCTGTCCGTTCATCGTATATCGTACGGTCAGAAATCATTTAAATTTTAAATTTTAAAATTCAAAAGTAAATAGTATCTAACGAAAAATGACTGCACGATATACAATGAACGGACAGGATTGCGGGATCCCTAGGGAATGGATCCGGCGAGGATCCTGGTGCTTATCCAAGCTCTCTCTCTCTCTCTCTCCTTTTGAAAAGTCGATTTCGACTCTCGTCTCTTCTCTTCTTTTATCATGACAAAGATATTTGAAATCCAGAATCTGATTGACTACAAGATTGTACAACTACAGACATAATTGATATGTTTCATTGTCATATTTTTTGAAAGATTTTTTGGCAAGTGCATTTTAACTTGCTATGTAACTGACTAGAGGTTTTCCCTCTCTTGATTTGGACCCCAAGTCATGCACAGCCCTTTGATTTGAAGTAAAAAAAAAAAAAAAAAGTTGAAATTGACGTGAAACATGTTTGTCGCGAGGCTAACTTTTTTTTTATGATACTTGTCAAGTTAAATTAGGAGCATTATTCCTTGGTTATCTCTCGAATGCATATCTCAACTGATTACTCAATTGTTCGTTGATTTGTTTTGGTCAGACTCAGATTATTGAAGAGATTATTGTATATGATTTGGTTTTATCTACAAAGGAGAAATTAGAAAAAGGATTCAATTGCCCTTTCTTAGTGGAACGGCATTTTTAAAGTAGGGTTTTCTACTTTTCTTTTCAAACACATAATCCCATTCAAACTCTAGGGAAAAATAAATAAAGAGAATGACTCGTTTGAAATTGCTTCTATAAGAAACACTTTTGGTCATAAAATATTTATAAGTAGAAGTGCTTTCATTAGAAACATGTTAAATTTTCATTAAATGTCTAAGTGCTTGCTTTATGAACAAACACTTGAAAAGTGCTTCTTATAAAAATAATTTGACATGTGGTTTTTACGCATGTTTGAAGGAGCTTTTGAACCAAATTTTTTAGTAAAAATACAAATAATGTTTGAAAAAATACTTAAAGTGTTTCCTGAAAAAAAAAGAAAAACAGATAACTGGTATTTCTTTAACAATGCGTTTCAAGTGTTTTAGAATCCCAAAATATTTTTACCAATAAAGCTTTCAGACATTATAAATGCATTTCCAAACAAATAATTTTTTTTATTTTTTTTCCAAAGCCGATCAAAAACGAATTTGCAGACCAGACAAAAAGGATGGGCCATATTTTGGGCCTTCACCATCCCACCCATAAACCCAACCCAAAGGATTCCTTTGCCGGACTCTATTTGCAGACCAGACCCGGATCCAGTACAAAAACTGAAAAAATACCCACCGATTCCCTTCCTTTCTTCTTCGTTCAATTTCACTTTCTCTCAGCAAAATCGCCATGGCTGTGGCTTTGAAGCTCCTGAAGCAACTCCGAGCACCGCACACCAGCTCCACAATCCTCCACCGCAATCTCAGCCCACGGATCTCGAGCATTCACAGTGCAACCAGACTCTTCTCAGACTCTCCTCCTCTAACCGAGCCTCTTCCGGCTCCACCGCCGCCAAACCCTCATTCTCCTTCCCCATCGTCTCTGAACCAGTACGAGCTCGCCAAGTTCGCCGCCGTTGCCGAAACCTGGTGAGAGCTTCTCCCTTTTTAGCATACAAGTCTCAATTTCTGCACTTGAATTTGATTTAGCTGTGGTATTATTGTGATTTATTGACCAATGAGAAGGAAATTTACTTATGAGATTAAAGCTATCGGATTTTTCAGGTGGGATTCTGAAGGGCCGTTCAAACCATTGCATATGCTGAATCCTACAAGACTTGCTTTCATTCGCTCCACGCTTTGCCGACATTTCGGGTAAATTAAAGGTTTTCTTGGTGTAGATTTAGGGTTTGGTAATATCTCCAAATTGATAGCTGCCAAGTAATTAAGAAAGTAGATTGCTTTGGTGCCTGGCATTGTCTGCGGAAGTGAAATTCGTAAAAGGAATGATACTTCACTAACATTTTTCAAGACTTGGAAAGCTAAATGATGATTCTGTTTATCATCTTTCGTGTTTCTGATCTTCAGGAAGGATCCGTTGTCCCCTAAGCCATTCGAAGGTCTCAAATTTATTGATGTTGGCTGCGGTGGTGGAATTCTTTCTGAGGTATGTTATCGTGCACCTTCCCAGGTGCATTTACTCCTCTTCACTGCACTTTAACCGCCGTGTTTATATAACTGTACCTCCTCCCTGTGGTGTGCTGATTCCTTATTAATATGTTCTGCATTTTACTCGTACAGCATTTTGAATCCTTTTTTTCTTCCGGATATGTTTAATATAAGCGATAGCTTTACCTAGCAATTGTTTTTGGTTAAGGGTTCATGCTAATCTTTAGCCTTTTTCAGCCTTTAGCTCGAATGGGAGCTACTGTGACGGGAGTTGATGCAGTGGAGAAAAATATCAACATAGCGCGCGTTCATGCTGTATGGCCACTCTCTTGAACAATGGCAATAAATTCAAATTTTATTTGATCAAGTATTTGTCCATGTGCAAGTACTTTGTTTCGTAAAGTGTGTTGACATACTTCTAAACTTTATTCACTCACACAGGATTTAGATCCAGTGACTTCGAGAATTGACTATCAATGCACAACAGCTGGTATGTGCTAAATTTTTTCCTATTCTGTAAAGATTTTGGAAATGCATTCAATTAATATTCAATCTTTCTTGCATCTTTCTAGAATGCGTGGCTTTCCACTCTTAATGAACACATTGAATGACTTACTTTGAACATTGATGGCATATAAAGTTAGGATCTTGATTGCATCTGCTACAATCAAAACCTGCCAAATACGATGAAGAATACCCAACTGATATTATAATCACTTAAAAACCGTTTTCGTTCTGAGACATTCTTTCATGATATAATTTGTATTGTGATTCTTTTCAGTATCCTTCTTGTAATAAAAAATCCTATTTGAAATCTGTTCTGTGCAATTTATATTTTGTGTTGGTATCAGTAAATGTTGTTGATCTTGAAAAGCTTGTTCGACCTGAACTAGCAATTGTGTTGGTATGAGTTTTGTAACTTTTTTATTTGTTCTGTAAGTGATATAAATTCATTGTTGAAGATCTTTTGTATATTTCTTTTATCTCATATAGTTTTCTTTTAACTTGAGGCTTGTGTTCTTCCATTTGTACACAGAAAAGCTAGTTGAGGAACAGAAGAATTTTGATGCTGTGTTTGCTTTGGAGGTATGGTCTTAAGAATCTACAAACTGCCTATATGATTCTCTCGCTTCAGTGTTTACAAACTGCTATGGTTTATTCTAATTTGGTTGTAAATTAATGATTTACTCAAGGTAATTGAGCACGTTGCAGACCCTACTGAGTTCTGCAAATCTCTATCAGCCTTAACTGTCCCCGGTGGAGCTACTGTTGTTTCAACTATTAACCGTTCTATGAGAGCGTATGCTGCTGCCATTGTTGCAGCAGAGTATATCCTCCACTGGGTATAATTCATTATTACCTCCTGCAGTTGATTATGTGTTTTTGATTTACCATGCAACATCTGTTGCTTTGCAGCAAAATTTGCTATCTTTTCTAATTTTTGTTGCATTCTTGTTTGAAATTTTAGGCCTTCATTATCTCTAATTCTTTTTTACTACCTCGTCTTTCATGACGGTATAATCATCGCATTATTTTCTAACATAAAATATACACCCAAGAGACGTTTAAAACATTGCCCATAAATTGAGATCGGTTTTGTTTGAGTAGTCGGTGACCCTCACAGTTAGCCAATTGCGACTGACATGTGATTAATCATATAGGAATGTCTATTTAAAATAATTAAGGGAATTCAAGAATGCCTCTAGATTTATTTTATTTACAAGATCGAGTTGAATAATAGGTTTTGACTCTTTTGCGTGGAAGTCATACTCTTAAGACATTCTAACAAACCTGATTCTCATATATGTGAATAATATGATTCCTGTTTTATTAGAACTATCCAACCGATATTTCGCATAGAAGACTTCAGAAAATGTGACTCACAAAATGATGTCAGATTTCAAATTTTAAGTGCACTAATATGTCTTGAAACGCATCCTGAAGCAATACTAATATTTCATATTATATCATTGTGAATACAAACTCCGCCTATGTCTTACATGGCCGGTCCCAAGCCCGGATAAAGGAGGAGGGGGAGGGCGTCAGGTAGTCGACAGCCGGCACTCCATGATCACGTCGAATCCTTATGAAAATGAATCCAGAACAAAATCGCGCTAAAGCTAGGGCGTCACCCGTAAGTGGCGCGCTGTGTGGCCTGAGCACAGTGATAAGTGAGCAAGGATCGCTGTATCTCCATCGGCACCCGGATGCAGTGTTAAATGAGCAAGGGGGCCATAGAAACTTCTTTTCGAACGACTCCACTCAAAGTTGTTTGGGAGCATATGCTCCTATCAACTTTACCCGGGACACACAAAAGAAGTACTTTGATCCTATTAGACGGGGGAGGGTGAAGAAGCTAGGACAGAAGGGTAGAGTTCAAGAGAGCAAAATGCGTTTAGGAATGTGGAATATAGGAACCTTAACGGGAAAATCTATGGAAGTAGTGGAAGTTATGGTGAGGAGAAGGATAAATATTATGTGCCTACAAGAAACTAAGTGGGTTGGTAGTAAGGCAAAGGATCTAGAAAACTCAGGGTTTAAACTTTGGTATTCGGGCACAAATAGAACGAGAAACGGTGTTGGCATCATCGTGGACAAGACCTTGGTACAAGATGTTGTAGATGTCAAGAGGGTAGGAGATAGAATCATGGCAATCAAGATTGTAATAGGACAAGAACTTATCAATGTGATTAGTGCGTACGCACCTCAAGTAGGGTTGGATACGAGTTCGAAGGAGAAATTTTGGGAAGATCTTGGAGACTTGGTGCAAGGAATTGCTCAGACGGAGAAGTTATTTATAGGAGGAGATTTAAATGGACACGTGGGCAGGGAGACAGGCAACTATGGAGGTTTTCATGGTGGCCATGGTTTTGGGGAGAGAAACGAGGATGGGGAAGCTATCTTGGATTTTGCAATGGCATATGATCTCTTCTTAGCCAACACCTTCTTTAAGAAGAGAGAAGAACATGTGATCACCTACAAGAGTGGGTCGTCAAAAACACAAATAGATTTTCTTCTAATGAGGAAAGGGGATCGTATAACTTGTAAGGATTGCAAAGTTATACCAGGAGAGAGCGTGGCTAATCAACATCGCTTGTTGGTGATGGATGTACATATCAAAAGAGTAAGACAAAAGAACAAGACTTGGAAGTGCCCAAGGACTAGATGGTGGAATCTAAAAGAAGAAAAACAAGCCATTTTCAAAGAGAAGGTAATCACCCAATGTGTGTGGGATAGAGAGGGGGAAGCTAGCCAAATGTGGGATTCCATGGCTAGTTGTATCCGAAAAGTAGCAAAAGAGGTATTAGGAGAGTCCAAGGGCTTTGCCCCACACCAAAAGGAATCTTGGTGGTGGAATGAGGAGGTACAAACAAAGGTGAAGGCTAAGAAGGAATGTTGTAAAGCCTTATACAAGGAGAGGACTGATGAAAATGGTGAAAGGTATAGAAAAGCGAAGCAAGAGGCGAAGAAAGCTGTCAGAGAAGCTAAGTTAGCGGCTTACGACGATATGTATAAACGACTAGATACCAAAGAAGGAGAGTTGGATATCTATAAACTATCTAGAGCAAGGGAAAAGAAGACAAGGGACCTAAACCAAGTGAGGTGCATCAAGGATGAGGATGGAAAGGTTCTTGCTACAGAGAACGCGGTTAAAGACAGATGGAGAGGTTATTTTCATAATCTTTTCAATGAAGGACATGAAATGAGTGCTTCTTTAGGGGAGTTGAGTAACTCAGAAGAGTGTAGAAACTACTCTTTTTATCGTCGAATCCGGAAGGAAGAAGTGGTTGTAGCTTTGAAGAAGATGAAGCATAAAAAAGCAATAGGCCCAGACGATATACCAATCGAAGTGTGGAAACTTTTGGGAGAGACAGGTATAACATGGCTCACTGACCTTTTCAATAGGATTTTGAAAACGAAGAAGATGCCAAATGAGTGGCGAATGAGCACTTTGGTGCCTATCTACAAGAATAAGGGCGACGTACAAAATTGCATGAACTATAGGGGTATTAAGCTAATGAGTCATACAATGAAGCTCTGGGAGAGAGTCATTGAGCATAGATTGAGGCAAGAGACACGGGTTTCGGACAACCAATTCGGGTTCATGCCAGGGCGCTCAACCATGGAGGCAATCTATCTCTTACGAAGATTGATGGAAAGATATAGAGATGGGAAAAAGAATTTACACATGGTCTTTATAGATTTGGAAAAAGCGTATGATAGGGTCCCAAGAGACATTCTTTGGAGGATTTTAGAGAAGAAAGGAGTACGAGTAGCATATATCCAAGCTATAAAGGATATGTATGAAGGAGCAAAGACTGCCGTAAGAACTCATGAAGGACAAACCGAAAGCTTTCCCATAACTGTAGGATTACATCAAGGCTCATCCTTAAGTCCTTACCTTTTTGCGTTGGTAATGGATGAGTTAACACGACATATTCAAGATGATATTCCTTGGTGTATGCTTTTCGCAGACGATATAGTGTTGATAGATGAAACTCAGGAAGGGGTAAATGCAAAGCTTAACCTTTGGAGAGAAGTGTTGGAATCTAAAGGTCTTCGCCTAAGCCGATCAAAGACAGAATATATGGAGTGCAAGTTCAGTGCAAATGGAGGCCAAAACGAGTTAGGGGTGAGGATCGGAGATCAAGAAATACCAAAGAGCGACCGTTTTCGTTACCTAGGATCTATCTTGCAAAAGAACGGAGAATTAGATGGAGATCTCAACCATAGAATACAAGCTGGATGGATGAAGTGGAAGAGTGCATCCGGCGTGTTGTGTGACCGCCGTATGCCACTGAAGCTCAAGGGAAAATTTTATAGGACGGCAATAAGGCCGGCGATGCTGTATGGCACAGAATGTTGGGCGGTGAAACATCAACACGTACACAAAATGGGTGTAGCGGAGATGAGGATGCTTCGTTGGATGTGTGGGCACACGAGAAAGGATAAGATTAGGAATGAGGATATCCGGGGTAAAGTAGGAGTAGCCGAAATTGAAGGAAAGATGAGAGAAAATCGGTTACGGTGGTTTGGACATGTGCAAAGAAGGCCTACTGACGTTCCGATTAGAAGATGCGACTATGGGACAGAGGTTCAGGGCCGAAGGGGTAGAGGAAGACCTAGGAAAACTTTGGAAGAGACTCTAAGAAAAGACTTAGAGTACTTGGATCTAACGAAGGACATGACACAGGATCGAGCACAATGGCGTTCTAAGATTCATATAGCCGATCCCACTCAGTGACTTGGATTTTCCAAGTCTCCAACCGAGAAGTTTTCCTCATTCGGGAAATTAAGAGAACACTACCCCAACCTACATGCTCCACTCAGAAAGCTTCAACATACAAGCTTTAACAAAAGAAAATTCAAAGAACTTAGCGAAGAAGGCTTTGGTGTATTTAACACAATACGTTGAAATGAAGGAAAGCTTATTTATTGATATCCCCGATAAGCTACAAATATGTAAATATACATGAGTCAAAATAAGCACACAAGAGGGAGCCTTCACAAAGGTTGCTTAGGAGAAGTCTCAGCAGTCGGTAGAGCCCCAGAAAGAGAAGGCACCGGAGGGGGATCATTTGGAGCCTCAGTACTGGACAGAACCCTAGAAGGAGGAGGCATCAGAGGTTGATCATTTGGAGCTTCATTACGCGGTACAGCCCCAGAAGACGAAGGCAATAAATGCCTTTGGAACAAACCCACAAATCTCTGATGATCAAGTAAAACCTGACCATCAGTTTCCTTCATCTGGTCAAGCTTCCTCTTCATGTTTGTAGCATAGTCATGTGCGAGCCGGTGCAACTGTTTATTCTCATGCTTGAGCCCTCTAATCTCCTGTTTGAGACTCATCACTTCAGCCGCCAATGATTCAACTTGGCGGGTTCGAGCAAATAGGCGTTGGGCCATATTAGACACAGAACCTGCACACTGAACACTGAGAGCCAGCGAATCCTTAACAGCTAACTCATCAGACCGTTTGGAAAGTAGTCTGTTATCTTTGGGAGTGAGAAGGTTCCTGGCCACCACCGCAGCGGTCATATCATTCTTCATCACGGAATCCCCAACGGTAAGAGGACCAGTAGGGGAGACGAAGGATGGGCGCCATATGTTGTCTGGAGAAGGCGGGGCTGCCTCTTCAACAAGGTTCAAGTCAAAACGACGGTCGGAGGGGCCAGACATTTTCAAAGGTGTTGAAGAGAGAAGAGGTCGGACAAATCAAGATCTTAGAAGTGCAAGAATGAAGCTTCTACTGGTGGAGATTCAAGTGTGCTTTGGAACTTAATGCCAGCCCCTATAAAAATCTGCACTCGACGAAGCTTCAGAAATCGAAGAGGCGCCTGCTCAGAAATCGAAGAGGCGGCTGCTCAGAAATCGAAGAGGCGTTTGCTTTCTCAAAAGCTGGGCTGCTTAGAGATCACGAGGGTTGATCTCAGAAATCGAAGAGGCGTTTGCTTTCTCAAAAGTTGGGCTGCTCAAAGACCACGAAGGCCGATCTCAAAAATCGAAGAGGCGCTCGCTTTCTCAAAAGCTGGGCTCCCCAGAGACCACGAGGGCCGATATCAGAAATCGAAGAGGCACCTACTTTTCCAGCCTTTTCCAGCCTTGTCAGCACCTGTCACACGCACACTCAGTTTTGCGGAAATTATGGGCATTCTGTCAAAGACTTCTGGGGAAGTAGAAAACACATGAATCTTACTGTTCAATCACCCACTTCCCACACGCAACAATAGCTCATGGGTACCACAGATAACTTTGCCAAAGTTCTCTGCCAAAGTTGAGCACGTGAAGCTTGCAGCTCCCACTACATCGCTCTGACCAAGAAGGGTAAAAGAATAGCAAAGAAACAGCACTAACAAAGTTTAGACCCATAAATTTTGAAGGTCTAGCTACCATATTATTACCCACAAGGGTAAAGGAACAGTACCACTGCTGGATAATTGGAAAGTCCCTGTATGTCAACCTCTGTGCTTCGTGGCAAGGTAGACTAGCAAACATGCCCAACCTTTACTCACATTCGAGAAAACACTCCCAATAAGATTGCTTGCTCCAAAATCGAAGAGGCACCGTCCTCCGAATCTCGAGAGCCAGACTCCCAACATGACTACTTTCTTAAAAATCGAAGAGAGGGTAAAGGAACAGTACCATTGCTGGATAATTGGAAAGTCCCTGTGTGTCAACCTCTGTGCTTCGTGGCAAGGTAGACTAGCAAACATGCCCAACCTTTACTCACATTCGAGAAAACACTCCCAACAAGATTGCTTGCTCCAAAATCGAAGAGGCACCGCCCTCCGAATCTCGAGAGCCAGACTCCCAACATGATTACTTTCTCAAAAATCGAAGAGACACTGCTCCCCGAATCTTGAGAGCCAGACCCCCAGCATGATTGCTTTCTCAAAAATCGATGAGGCATCGTTCTCCGAATCAATCGAAGAGGCGCTCGCTTTCTCAAAAGCTGGGCTGCTCAGAGACCACGAGGGCCGATCTCAGAAATCGAAGAGGCACCTACTTTTCTAGCCTTGTCAACACCTGTCACACGCACACTCAGCTTTGCAGAAATTATGGGCATTCTGTCGAAGACTTCTAGTGAAGTAGAAAGCACATGAATCTTACTGTTCAATCACCCACTTCCCACATGCAACAATAGCTCATGGGTACCACAAATAACTTTGCCAAAGTTCTCTGCCAAAGTTGAGCACGTGAAGCTTGCAGCTCCCACTACAACGCTCTGACCAAGAAAGGTAAAAGAATAGCAAAGAAACAGCACTAACAAAAGTTTAGACACATAAATTTTGAAGGTCTAGCTACCATATTATTACCCACAACTGTAAAGGAACAGTACCACTGCTGGATAATTGGAAAGTCCCTGTGTGTCAACCTCTGTGCTTCGTGGCAAGGTAGACTAGCAAACATGCCCAACCTTTACTCACATTCGAGAAAACACTCCCAATAAGATTGCTTGCTCCAAAATCGAAGAGGCACCGTCCTCCGAATCTCGAGAGCCAGACTCCCAACATGACTACTTTCTCAAAATCGAAGAGAGGGTAAAGGAACAGTACCATTGCTGGATAATTGGAAAGTCCCTGTGTGTCAACATTTGTGCTTCGTGGCAAGGTAGACTAGCAAACATGCCCAACCTTTACTCACATTCGAGACAACACTCCCAACAAGATTGCTTGCTCCAAAATCGAAGAGGCACCACCCTCCGAATCTCGAGAGTCATACCCCCAGCATGATTGCTTTCTCAAAAATCGAAGAGGCATCGTTCTCCGAATCTCGAGAGCCAGATACCACAGACCACTTTTTCAAAGTGCTCTGACAGAGTTAAAACATGTGAAACTGGCAGCTCCCACTACCGTGCTATGACCAAGCAGGGTAAAGGAATAGCATTACTACTTGTTGTTAGGGAGACTCCTATATATGTCGACCTCCATCCCCAACGGACAGGCAGACCTGCAAAAATGCTCAACCCTTCATCATATCTGAGAGGGCACTCCCAACGAAGCCTTTCGAAATATTCAGCTTTCTTTCCCCCCGATAATACCTCTGCAAACAAGCTATACTAGAGCAAGAATATCTCATATCATCAGGGTTAAAAGCAAGAGTATCCCATATCATGCTTTTTCCTTGTCTTTTCTTTTGGCCTTGTTTTTACCTGCAAGACAAGGAGAAAGAGAACAATCAGTCAGCACTTGGAATCAAGCTTCCAGCCAGGAACTGACTGCCTGGAACCCCTTACCTGATTACTTACCTGGCATTGCTCTCGAGTACTCATCTTCAACATCTTATGTTTCCAGGGAAGATTCCGCATCTGCTTGAGGAACAGATAGGGCAAGTGCGAAGGATACAAGGAAGCATGTGGAGACAAGCGTAACAGCACACGTGCCGATACATTCATTACTCTGTCAAAAGCAAAAGTATCCCATATCAGCAGGGTGGAACGTACTCTAGATTTGATGGACTTGTTTTGACCCTCAAATTCTTCAGTCGGCCTTATACTCTGGAGGAAACCAGAAAACCCTCCAGCTCAGTTCAAGAATAAGCCTGTGGAAAGTTACTTCTTCAAAAGCAAAAGTATCTCATATCATCTCTTCTCATTTTTCTTCTCTTTATCCTTCATGCTGCTGCAAGATGGGGAGAAGGTGAACAATCAGTCGGAGCTCTGATTGCTTACCTTGTCTGTCACCTCTTTCAGCAGACCCCCTAGCTCGGCGACTTGGGGGACTCCTACTACATGGTTTGTATCGCGCTTGACCAAGCCTGAAACTACAAGTAAGCTTCAAGTGAAATTGATACATTACCTTGTGCATCTCCACCAGTTAAAGATACCACCCCTGGATGGAGGAAGAGTACTTCCAGAGAAGATGCCACATCTACCTATGAGACAGATAAGGCAAGTCAAGACGACACCACACTCCGATACTTAGAAGTTTCGTGATTACGAGATCATTCTCCCACAATATTTCCTAATGTCATTTGTACTAAATCATTCACTTGTACTCACTAAATGAGAGCTTGAACCTATGTACTTGTGTAAACCCTTCACAATTAATGAGAACTCTTCTATTCCGTGGACGTAGCCAATCTGGGTGAACCACGTACATCTTGTGTTTGCTTTCCTATCTCTATCCATTTATATACTTATCCACACTAATGACCGGAGCAATCTAGCGAAGATCACAAAAAGCGATCGTTTTCGCTACCTAGGATCTATCTTGCAAGAGAACGGAGAATTAGATGGAGATCTCAACCATAGAATACGAGCTGGATGGAAAGAGTGCATCCGGCGTGTTGTGTGACCGTCGTAGGCCACTGAAGCTCAAGGGAAAATTTTATAGGACGGCAATAAGGCTAGCGATGTTGTATGGCACAGAATGTTGGGTGGTGAAGCATCAACACGTACACAAAATGGGTGTAGCGGAGATGAGGATGCTTCGTGGGATGTGTGGGCACACGAGAAAGGATAAGATTGGGAATGAGGATATCCGAGGTAAAGTAGGAGTAGCCGAAATTGTAGGAAAGATGAGAGAAAATCGGCTCCGGTGATTTTGAACATGTGCAAAGAAGGCCGACTGACGCTCCGGTTCGAAGATGTGACTACGGGACAGAGGTTCAGGGCCGAAGGGGTAGAGGAAGACCTAGGACAACTTTGGAAGAGACTCTAAGAAAAGACTTAGAGTACTTGGATCTAACGGAGGACATGACACAAAACCGAGCGCAATGGCGTTCTAGGATTCATATAGCCGACCCCACTTAGTGGGAAAAGGCTTTGTTGTTGTTGTTGTTGTATATCATTGTGAATACAATTGTGACCATTGAAAGGGAATTAACTCTTATTCAATTCAGTTGTACCTCTAGATATTCGCTATGGATGTGGAACACTTTCCGTATTCTTCAGTGTTTTGCTTTGAAAATAGTTTGATCTAGTCATATTTACTCAAGTCTATTCAACTGTTGATAACATTTTGACTTGAACCAAATCGATTGTTTTACAGCTTCCTAAAGGTACACATCAATATTCCAGTTTTCTCACTCCCGAAGAACTAGCCCTGATCCTGGAACGTGCTTCTATTTCAGTAAGCCGGAACAACTTTTACCGCCCTAGGAATGTCAGCTATTTTTATCCATGCACTCGTTGCTAAAGCTTGTTTTCTGTTTGGTTGGTTGTGTGCAGGTCCAAGAGATGGCTGGGATCGAGTACAATCCTTTGACAGGAAGATGGTCTCTATCTGATGATGTCAGTGTAAATTTTATTGCTTATGGTATCAAAACAGTGACATCCAGTTTATAAAGGTAAGGAAATAGTTTCCATGTTATCCCTCTTTGTTTGAATGAAAATTTTGTTTAGTAATTTGTTCCTCTCCCTTTTCCCCTCCCCATTGTTTCTAATTTCTTTGTTGAGCTGCATCCAATGAGAAAGGAAATTGTCATACACAGAGACATTGTCATACGGATTTTCTAAGGTCGCACACAAAAGTACATGAAACGGGGATATCAAAGTAGCATATGACATTGTATAACTAGTTTGACACACTGCTACTTTGACACTCTCGTTTCAGGTACTCTTGTGTGCAACCTTAGGAAATCCATATCGTAATACAATACTTATGTGTATGATGGACTTCGGAAATCCATTTCATGTAATGTTGACTTCCTCAAATCACAATGTATCGTTGGTCTGGAATGCCACAACATTCCCGGGTGTAGGGAAGTCCCCCTCTAAGGGTGTGACCTCAAGAGTCAAAACAGTAAAAACTTATGATCGAAGGGTGACATGGTCGATTCTTCTTTTGAACCAAGGCATAAAATTCATTCCCTTTCATTCGATTTCCACGTTTGTACGTTCCCCAAACTTTTCCGATCAACCAAACACGCCCTAAAGCTGATCAAAATTTTCCAAAAAACCTAAAGCATCAAAATACTTGGGGCCTATTTGGTATTCTATCCAAATTTTTTTATCATTCTTAAAAATAACTTTGATTAACTTCTTTTAAGAACACTTTTTATAAAACTTAAAATATTGCTTGGATTTTAACTTGAAAACTATTTTCAATATTTTTTTATTTTGAGGACATAGATATTTTTACATTAAGGGAAGGGGGCGTTTGGCAAAATCCCACAATGGGCAGCCTAATTTGATATCGAATTCGCTATCCACGAGATTTGAACCTAAAACCTCTTATTTTCAAGTGAAGATGAATATTATCAGACCATAGTATTGAGTAACAACTATATTCAATATTAAACCTTCTCTGTTTCCCCAACGTTATAGACCCACCATGCTCACCTCAAAGAGTTCATTCCCTAGTCAGCGCCGACGATAGTGGCACCGTTCCCCACCGCCGTCACTCCCCCCTCTCTCTCTCTCTCTCTCTCTCTTTCCCAATTTTTCGGGTTTGATGTCGGAGAAACGACCAGAAGATACTCCACCAAGACCAAAGCTCTTGAATACTTCTGATTTGGAAGGTGGCTGTTTTTAACATATGGAGATGAATTTAGTTGCCAATTTTCAAAATTTTCATAGAAACTTAACAATTAAGCTTGAACGTAAGCTTTTCCTTGGTGGGGAGGAGGTGGGGCTGGGGGTTTGGGTGATTAGAGAGTGAGAAGATGGTGGATCGGGAGTTGGAAGGGAACCGTAAAAACATCTCTCAGTCGTCGGCATCTCTAGGTCGGATGCTCCATGCCTGTGGACTCGACGCCAAGGTCACGCATATACTGCGGAAAGAATAGCTCGCGACTGAAAGAAGAAAAAACAGTAAAAACTGAATTCTCTTGTTCTCAAATTTTAGGCTAGTTTTTTGTTATTTTGAGTTCAAGTTTTCATAAGAGACTTACCAAACAAGTTTTTTAGGCTAAGAATTGAAAAAGGGAAGTTTTATTGGAACTCATTCAACGTCTTTCTACATCCAAGACAAAAAATATTTTCTTAAAATTCCTAATTCACCCTTTGATTAAAATGGAAAAAAGAAAGAAATAAAACCGAAATCTATTTCCACACCCAATGGTTATCTTCCACCTCAAACCCTACGGAAGATTCACCGGCGATTCTCCATGGCAACTTCAATTCAAATTCTTTTAGGATCACAACCGCCTTATATGGCACACCATTCAGTTTCCGCAAGTTTTGATTTTGAACTGTCCATACAACATAAATGATCCCTTTTCGTCTCAATGCCTTCCTCGTCGATGACTCTACCATCCCTTCTTGGCCATAGACATTAGTGGTTCTCTGCATTGCCGACTCTCTACCACTCAGAAACTTGTAGGCCTCCGGTGCCGGCATTATGGTTGAAGAGCGTGAGAAATAGAGGAGGGAGAAGGACAAATGAGGAGGGATAAAATACGGAAAATGATGTGGTTAAGAGACACCGATGACAAGAGATTTACTCTGGCGTTAGTGAAGAAGGTGTTCATGTTCTTTTAATTTATTTTTACTTTTTAAATAACATCGGGGCAAAATGGAGAGTTCAATGGTAAAAATATTGAAGTTGGGTTTGAAGATAAGAACGAGGATCCTCTTTGTGAGGATCTTGGGAATCCTTGAATCGTGTCCGTTCATCGTACATCGTGTGGTCATAAATCATTTTAAATATTTTTATTTAAAATTAAATATGAATAGTATATGACAAAAACTAGCCGCACCATATATGATGAACAGACACGATTTGAGGATCCTCCTAGTGAAGATAAGATAGTTAGGTTTAAGATTTTTTTACAGTTTTTGAGTTCAAAAATTAACCTCAAATAGGGAAAAGGATTCCAGCCGGATCCTTTTCCTAAGAATCCTAGGCATCCCGTGATCGTAATCGTTTATTGTGCATCGTGCGATTAGAAATCATTTTAAATTTAAATTTTAAAATTAAATATAAATAGTTTCTAACAAAAATTAACCGTATTATGACTACGAGATTCTTAGGATTCCTAATAAAAGGATCGGGCGAGGATCCTTTTCCCTCAAATAGAGTACCAAAAGGGTTCGTAATACGTCATCCTATATTATCCAAGTTTCAGTGTTGTCTTAAAAAAAAAATTCAGATGGTATTTGGATTCCCGAGAAAGATTAACATACCACCGCGTCACCGCGGGGCGCACTTATCATCGTTCGCGCCATCTAATCTACACTGAGGCTCTTTCACTTCCCAAAATCAACCGTTCCAACCGTTGACGTCAATCACTGCCGTTCATTTCAGATGCATCCGAGTGGTGAATAATTACACTATTTGCTTGCCGCAGACGTCGTTCCCAATTTGCTTGCTAATTAACCGCTTATTCACCTAATCGAATTTATTAACTGTTTCTTAATTACTAAGATGTTTATATTTATATTTTTAATATTAAAAATATGTTATGAAGATAAGTGGAGGAGGAAGAAAAAAATTTAAAAAAAAATTAAATTGTGAAAAATTATATTATTGTCTATATTTTATTTTGTGATGAAAAATTAAAATTGTCTTTTCATCTTCTTTTTGTTTAATTTAAGCTCTTTCTGCAACTTCATCAGCTCTCCTCTTCGCTTTTTTCTATAACTTTTCTCATCTCTCTCTCTAGAAATTCATCGATCAAAATCAGAAATTTGAAATTTGCAAGCTACAGAAATGTCGAGGGTGACGGAATTTCCGGTGACAGCTCGCGGTCGCTTGGCCGTGCTCTCAGCCCACCTGGCAGCTGCGACCATCGAGCCCTATGAGCTCGGACCCGCTCTCGAGCCCCACGGCGCGTCCGCTCACGTCCCACCGCCCGGGAACCTTCGGGGACCTTTGACCATCGTCGACGAGAGGACCGGTAAGAGGTATCAGGTCCAGGTCTCTGAGGAAGGAACCGTCAAAGCCACTGATCTCAAGAAGGTAGAATCTTTTTAACTTATCACTCAATTTGCTATTCTGGGTATTGGATTTTTTAAAATATTTTGCTGTTCGATAGTGCATTTTATGTTTGGTTGCTTGGAAAATTGCAAATAAATAGAATGAAAGTGGAAATTTTTATGATGGGGATTCTTGTGTTTGAAATTTGATTAAATTAGTGGAAGAAAATTTGGTTCTTGTGAAATATGCAGATCACAACAGGCAAAAATGACAAGGGGCTGAAGGTGTATGATCCAGGCTATCTTAATACCGCCCCTGTTCGATCCTCGATTTGTTATATCGATGGCGACGAGGGGATTCTTAGATACAGAGGCTACCCAATAGAGGAATTGGCTGAGAGTAGTACCTTTTTGGAAGTGGCCTATCTCTTGAGTAAGTACTCTCTCTTAGAAATAGCAACGCAAGGAATGGTTTATTTTTCTTAATTATATGTATTTTAAGTGAAATTTTCATGTTCGAAAGGAAGATATACTATTACATTGACAACTATGTGAAGAATTTATATAACTTAAAATGTTTGAGGGCATAATTAATTACTATAGAAATGAGCTGGTTCCCGAAATGTACCCCTGAATTATCAAGAAGTATTCAGGATTAGGTGTAGTCTCTCCATGCGTTTCTTGCTGTGAAGTGTCTTTGTCATCTTTAATTTCAGTTTCCGATTTTGAACTACGTTGCTTTGTCATTAAGCCTTTTCTCCTCCAGTGTATGGGAATTTGCCTTCTGAAAGTCAATATGTGGATTGGGAATTTGCCGTTTCTCAGCATTCAGCTGTACCACAGGGAATTTTGGTAAATTTTCTATTTGTTATTCTTATAGAAATCCTTTGACTATCCCTAGGATCAAAATATTGGAATTTGACATGTGATTAACTACATATCATCTTTTTCTTCATATAGTAGGGAATCTAGGGATTTTTGATGTATCTTTTAAACAACCGTGCGACAAATACATACTCTCTGGTCCTCTGGACTCATGGAGGTTCTTTTGCCTTGCAGAAATGCACAAGTATTTGTTTTGTTGTTGCTTTGAGCATTTACACGATGGTGTCTTTTGTATTGTAGGACATTATACAGGCAATACCTCATGATGCACATCCAATGGGCGTACTTGTCAGTGCCATGAGTGCGCTTTCTGTTTTCCATCCTGATGCTAATCCTGCTCTTCGTGTAAGTTTATTCTTGTTGGCTCTGTGAACGACATGAATTTTGTCACAATCTTATTTACTAAAGGGGTCCATTGTTTGATGCATTATTTGATTGTATCATATCTGATCATATTTTATGTTAACATAGGGGCAAGAAATTTACAAATCAAAACAAGTGAGAGACAAGCAAATTGCACGCATCCTTGGGAAGGTATGTTTGATCTTGTTCTTTACTTGGGACTTGTAGCCTTAGAAAATGTGGTGTGAATGTTATCTATGCTGCCATTCTTTAGGTTGTCCAACTAATGTAGCTCTGTACAAAGCATTTGTGTTGCCTTCCCTCCTCTTTCAAATTTTGATCGATACACTCCAAACATATAGCCTCAGTAACCCCAGCCTCTGCCGCTATCCAGTGGCAGCATCCCTTACCTTCTCCTACCACACAAGGACCCATTTTTCAGAATTTGGTAGGCCTATAAAATTAATTGGGGTACTAATCCAATCCCCAAAAAACCAACAGAGGCTTTAACCCCCACCTATATAACCCCCACCTATATCTCCACAGTCTATAGCTATTGTCTTGCTTCTGCATCACTTATCACTTATTTGGAATCTTCTGGTTAAGGTTATATTAAATTGTTATTTCATTTTCAGGCACCAACCATTGCAGCTGCAGCTTATTTGCGATTGGCTGGAAGACCTGCAGTTCTCCCTGCTAACAACCTTTCGTATTCGGAGAACTTCTTATACATGCTAGATTCCTTGTATGTTATACTTTTACTCTTTGTATGCATTTTACTGCATAACTTTCCAAATCATATTTGGCAATCTTTTTGCCATCACCACTGATGTTGCTTTTACTGTGCACTTAGGTCTTCTTTTGTTTTAATATGTAGAGTGATAATCATTGTGGAAAATATGATATTTGGTCACCCTCTAATCTGATTAAGCATTTCTCCGTGCGAATCTACAGAGGCAATAGATCTTACAAACCCAATCCTCAACTGGCTCGAGTGCTAGATGTTCTCTTCATATTGCATGCAGAACATGAGATGAATTGCTCCACAGCTGCTGCCCGGCATCTGGCATCAAGGTAGGCATATCTTGTAACCTGATTGAAATGAACCAATGGCATTTTATAACGTGTCTGGCTCTTTATGTACAGCGGTGTCGATGTTTACACTGCTCTTGATGGAGCTACAGGAGCTCTCTATGGCCCTCTTCATGGTGGAGCAAATGAGGTATTGCAATAGTTCATGTTCCCATTTTTATGTTCATTTTTCATGCATTTTTCATGCAAACAACTGGAAGATCACTTTCGATTTGAAATGAGATTTTTATTCATTAATATTCTCATGTTTAATTTTGTAAATAAAGTTTCTTTTTTGTTGCTGCCTGGATTATTGCAGGCTGTGCTTAAGATGCTAAATGAGATTGGAACTGTTGAGAACATTCCAGATTTCATAGAGGGTGTGAAGAACAGGTATTTAATTTCTTATATCTTAGTAGTTCACACAGTCTGGTGAACATGATTCATATTGAAACAGTTATTTATCAAACTGTATTTTCTGGTTCTCGCTTCAGGAAGCGAAAGATGTCAGGTTTTGGGCATCGTGTGTACAAAAACTATGATCCTAGAGCAAAGGTCATAAGGAAACTGGCAGAGGAAGTATTTTCCATTGTTGGAAGGGATCCTCTGATTGAGGTGCATTTCTAATCTCACTATTAAATGCTCCCCCTCTTCACCCCCAAAAAAAGAAACACCCAAAAATTAGGAAGGAATAAACACAAATTTGGAAAGTGCAATTTTTAAGTTTGAGTGCATCTACCCGACATTTGCAGGTAGCTGTTGCTTTGGAGAAGGCTGCACTTTCTGACGAGTATTTTGTCAAGAGAAAGCTCTATCCAAATGTTGATTTCTACTCCGGATTAATTTATAGGTACTTCTCATTACTTTTCATTTGATGTCACACTGATTTTTACTTTGCCTATCTTGCAACTGTGAAGATGTATTAACTTCATATTAATCAGGGCAATGGGATTTCCAACTGAGTTCTTCCCGGTTTTGTTCGCGATCCCTCGAATGGCTGGGTGGTTGGCACACTGGCGCGAATCCCTTGATGATCCTGATACTAAGATCATGAGACCCCAACAGGTTAGTTCCTTGCTCATACCGTTTGCTTGTTTATGTGGAATTTGTGGTGTTTCTATTGGATTGAGTAAGACACAATTCCACGTCTTTTGTGGTCTAGAAAATTAAAATGGTGATGTGCGTCTGGTCAGTGGTCACCCCGTTTCTTATTTTTGCTAATCATTGTGATTAATCAGGTGTATACTGGAAACTGGCTGCGCCACTATATCCCACCAAGAGAACGCATAGTAACGAGTGATGCAGACAAGCTCTCTCAGGTTTCTGTATCAAATGCCTCTAGGCGTCGGCTGGCTGGATCTGGAGTTTAGTCACTCATTCAGAATTGTTTGCAACATCACAGAAAATGAAAATAAATTAAGATACTATAGGGAGAAAGAAGTATCTGTTCTGCTCATCTTTCTGCATAAAATTGTGGTGCCTTCAGTAAAAGCAGAAGAGTTGCGAGGCTTTTAGGTTTGGCGTTATTTAGCGAAAATAAGAACAATAAGCACACTTTGTTGTCGTCGAAATGTATTCTGAAATTTTCAGTCAGTCATCTGGTTTAATTTTATTTACGATTTCAGCTCAGTATTGTCTTATGTCTTTGTAACAAGTTGTTTTAACCATTTTGTGTTTCTGTTCGTTCTTTTTCGGGTCAGAAAATGCGACGGGAAAATGTAACATGCACGTTTGGTTTCTTTAACTCCATGCATTGCATTCGAATTAGGCCCGGATACCAATTGTTGTGCAACTAATTAGAGTTTACCAACTACTAAATGTAATCTAGCACCATTCTATCACAAAAGGTGTCGATGCTACTGAGCTACTTTTATGTTGTAGATTGTTACTTACTGAGCTACTTTTATGTTGTAGATTGTTACTTTTTGATGTTACATAATGTTGATCTTTTTTCTTTTGGTTGAAAAGGCACAAGATTTTCGACGAGGGTGTCGTGGCCCAAAAATTATCAACCCGCAACAAGAAACTACTCCCAACAAAATTTCGCCGCTAAAACAGTGCGTGGTCTATAAAATCAATAATGCTATAAGGATCTAACAAATTTTGCAACAGTTAAATGTGTATAAAATTTGGGATTTGGATCCTCGGATCCCCTCCCTGAGGATCCTAAGGATCAACGAACACGGATCTTTGATAAAAAATCGTGAGGTCCTAATTAAATACTTTTTATAATTTTAAAAGTAAAGTAGCATTGTTTTACGTGAAAAATAAAAAAAAGGAAAAAATTGTAACTGCACGATTTTTGATCAACTGTCCGTGTTCGTAGATCCCTACGATCCCCAAGAAAGGGATACGGCGAGGATCCAAATCCTAAAATTTGTATCGCGGAATGAGGCACAAAGTTGTAGTTGATCTTATTCTCTAATTTTTCTTTAAATCTTAGGACCAAACACCCGTCACACTCGATTTTACGTAGCATTAAATCCACACGCTTCTATTACAAGGATACTTCCTAATTAAAGCGGGAGACATACTTCTAGCGGGCTATCACTTTTGGCAAAACCCGGATAAAGTGGAAGCGGACTCCATTATTAACCCGAATACGATTGGATCCGGATATTAATATCAGAGAAGAGAAGTTTCGCACGCAGACACACAGAGACGTACGTCACACACCCAAAAATCCATCAGCCGCTCGCTCCGTACACCTCTCTTTCTTCCACTCACCGGCGGCGAATTTCCTGTCCGGCGCCATTAGCTGAAGCCAATCACACCAGGTCCAATTTCTGATCTTTATGCTTGCAACTTTCCTCCTGTTCGCTATTGTTCGTTGTTACTTTTACTCCGATTTGGATCTACGGTGCTTAATTGTTTGATTGTGTTTGTTTGCTGAGACAATTTTGAAAATTTAAGTGCAGAACCCAAATTGAAAGTCTTGGATTTTGGAATTTTTGTATTGCACGATCAGAAATTTGAATGTGATCTCAATTTTTAGCATCTGAGTACACATAGAATCAGGGGATTGTGATCAAATCATGAAGAAAGTTTGAGTTGATTGGGATTGATTGATCATAGGTTGATGGCTTTATAATTTCTAATTCACTCTAGCCCTTCTCTTCTCCCTGAATTTTTCTGTGATTCCCTCACTAGTCACTCTGCTCGGCAATCTACTGCCACGCATAATGAGCTCGTTGTAGTTTCAGTTAAGTGTTGAATGCTTTGGTTTTCAAGCCTTTTAGACTGATTTGTTTCCATGTAGCCCTCGTTTGGTTGCTCTTTTGAGTTTCGAGTTACATTTTGGTGGATCTATTTCTCTGGAATGTTACTTTAGGTTTTGTTTCCTTCTTGATCTGTTAAGTTTCTACCAGAATTAGGGGTAATGCTGTAGAAATTTGAGTGATAAGGATCTTATCATATGATACTAGCTTTCGATTCCCAGCAAGCTTTAGTTTACTGCCGTTGTATAGAGGAGAGGTTATGCCATTTTGCAATTTCGATAACTTCTTTTCGTAGAGGAGATTAAAGTTTTTCCAATGTTTTGATATAAAAGTATTGGAGGACGATGGGACATTGAGGTGCAGAAGGAATATGAAGAGAGTTTAAGGCAAAACCTATCAATACAAGTCGTGGTCAATACCTGTCAGGTGTGAGGAACCCTTTGAAACAAGAAGATGCAAGTCATTTCAGTGGTTACAAGGGAAGACAAGCTGTATATTTTCCTTGTAGAATGTGAAAGGCTTTTCGGTTTTGATATGTTTCACTTCATCTTTTAGCAATGTTAAGTTCTTCAAAATAGATTTGACGTTCAGAGATTTGTTTGTGTTGCTGTTGTTAATTCTGTTCTTATAATCTAAGAAAGTTTGATGATAATATTCTTGTTGTGTATCCTTACGTGTTGATTTGCGTAGCTGAATTTTTTGGTTTTAAATACTAAACCCTGATTATGTATTTTCATTCTTGGTTTAGATCTTTGAAACCATGTCGGGCCAAAGCCAACGCTTGAATGTGGTTCCTACCGTTACAATGCTTGGAGTTATGAAAGCTCGCCTTGTCGGTGCGACAAGAGGTCATGCTCTCCTCAAGAAGAAGAGCGATGCTTTAACTGTGCAGTTCCGTCAGATTCTTAAAAATATTGTCGCAACCAAAGAATCCATGGGAGATGTGATGAAGAACTCCTCCTTTGCCCTTACTGAAGCCAAGTATGTTGCTGGCGAGAACATCAAGCACATTGTTCTTGAGAATGTCCACAATGCCTCTATTAAAGTTCGATCAAGGCAAGAGAATGTTGCTGGTGTAAAGCTCCCAAAGTTCGAATACTTTACTGAAGGTGAGACCAAGAACGACCTCACTGGATTGGCAAGAGGCGGACAACAGGTCCAACTCTGTCGTGCTGCTTATGTGAAAGCAATTGAGGTTCTCGTGGAGCTTGCTTCACTTCAAACATCATTTTTAACCCTTGATGAAGCAATCAAGACCACAAATCGTCGTGTCAATGCCCTAGAGAATGTTGTGAAGCCTAGGTTGGAGAACACAATAAGCTATATCAAGGGGGAGTTGGATGAGCTCGAAAGAGAGGATTTCTTCAGGTTAAAGAAGATACAGGGTTATAAGAAGAGGGAAATCGAGAGACAGATGGCAGCTGCCAGGAATTTTGCCAACGAGCAGGTTGCGGAAAAGTTATCGCTGAAGAAGGGCATTTCCCTACATTCAGCTCAGAACTTGTTGTCTGCGGAAAAGGATGACGACATCATTTTCTGATTCGGATGCTAGTTTTATATGTTTGTGCTTTAGGATGTGTGATTCTGGTCGTGCTGCTCCGTTCTGCAGAGGAATTCTATTAATATTTAGTCCGACGGTCTTATATTCTGAATAAAAGCTCCATTTTCTTCATGTATGTTTCTATTTATTGTGAATTATTTGTAACATAAATTTTACTTCAGTTCAAGGTTTTGAAATATTTGTTGATTAGATCTCTGGTTTATTCTAATTATTAGTGTTGTTATTTAATCCCTGCATCATAATTATTAAGGTTCGTTTTCTTTTATTTTTCCTGGTACGAGTCACACAATGGGCCAATCATAACTGGCTATCGAACTCAACACAAGTAATATACATCATCTACATCCATGTGAATCGAACGTGAGACTTCTCGCATGCGAGTAGTAGTTAGCATTAATTCATGTAGTCGGAAATGAACTGCTTATGTTGAAAGGCTTTAGAAAGGGGTGGCGACTAATCCGACCCAACCCAACCCAAATTTAGACTTAGGATAAATGTCGCAATGTCCCCTCAACTTATGACCTTTTAAAACATGCTAATTTGCTCCAACCGTCAAAATTCAAGGCTCGGGCTCAAAACCAAATTGAAAGTCCGGGAGAAAATCAAAATAAGGTACTAAAATGAGTAATTCCCCATTCAAGCGGCATTGCTAAAAAAAAAAAAAAAAATTCTTTAGACAACTGAAATGGAAAAAATAAGGAGAAATTAGGTTCATATCCTTCTTTTTGCTACTTCATTTATTAAAATCCTATTCATTTTCAAATTTTGATCAAAATCCTTTGGTATTAATAACATCATTAATTATTTGAATAATAAAATATTTTTATTTTTAAATATATTTCTTTAGTGTTAAAAATGTTACAATTAGTATATTTATATTTATGGTTAAATTTTTTTATCATATATTTTATTTTTAGTTTGTACCTATTTTTAATTTGTACCAATTTTTTTTTTCATTTTTAATTTGTACCCATATATTAGTTTCTTTTTGTGCCCATATTTTTTAATGTTTTATTTGTGTTTGTACCCATGTGTATACTATTACGTGACATTGTATATTTAATCAAAGATATAAAAATTACATACGGTATATTTATGTTTTATACCTAAACTTTGTATCATATATTTATATTTTTAGTTTGTACCCACTTTTAATTTGCAACATTTTTTAAATTTGTAGTATTTTCTTTTTAGTTTTATTTTGTACCCATGTATTAATTTCTTTTAGCGCCTATATTTTTTAAAAATTCATTTGTGCTCATAATTTTTTAATCCTTTATCTATACCCTAATTTATTTATAATGTACCCATTATTCTTTATTAATGTACTACTTTGTTATATGTGAAATGTACCAATTTTTTTGTAAAATGTACCAATTTTTTTAACACTATGGATACATTCTTTTGCCATTTATTATTTATTATTTTTACATAGTTTTTATCCATTTATTCAATAAAATGTTTGAATTTTTTTATTGTAACTGTTTCTAATAGTATTATAATGAGGGATTTTAAATTTATAGGATTATAAATCTCATAAAATATCAAATAATTAATGTCAAAACTATAAAAATATAAATATTAATTGTAATATAATGAGGTGTACAAAGTCAAGGGACTTTGATCAAACTTTGAATATTATTAAGGTTTTAGTCAAAGAATATTAAGGATTAGAGACCACATCCAAAGTATCCCAAAAAATAATATAAAAAATGAGCAGCTTAATCTCCATCTTAAACCAGCGGTGGTGTTTGAGCTACTACCTGTGAATGAAAATTTCTTCCTCCTTGATCTTGGACAAAATTGCACCTACAAAACAATTAACACCTTAGGGTCAAAGCCAAGAGCCTCACGCGCCCACGATGAATTGTTGGGGGGGGGGGAGGCTTTGGCCGAAGAACCTCCAATGCCAAAGTTAGAATTTAGAGAAAAAAGTGTTTGGAGAGTATTGGGTGACACACCCCGCCCCGAAGGAGGGCGTGCTGGCCACCTCCAATGCCAAAGTTAGAATTTAGAGAGAAAAATGTTTGGAGAGTATTGGGTGACACACCCCGCCCCGAAGGAAGGCGTGCTGGCCGTCATGTGCGAGTGACGTAACCATTTGCACAGTGCGGAAGCTAAAAAGATAAATGGGATTTACCTACGGGTGTTATATCTTAGTAATGGTCCTACTTGACTGCACTTAGTACTTATGCTCTGAATATGTGTGTTTCACACTTAAACCCACTCTAGCATGTTAGTTGGATATTATTGCTAGTAGTTGGTTTTTATTCCTTCGTATTTCTTTTATTTTTTGCTTCCGCATCGCACTTTTGGTTACGTGACGGCCAACACGCCTTGATTCTAGGATACTGGGAGTGCTCGTGAGTTCCCAAAAACAAAATCGTGAAGGCGTTGTTGAGGCCCAAAGCAGACAATATCGTGCTATGGTGGTGGAGCGGGCCCAGGAAGTGATCCGCCCCAGGCCGGGATGCGACATTGGGAATTTTACAAGTGTGTTGGAATCATCTTTTGGTGAAAATGGGAGCCTATTTATAAGGATAAGGTGTAACTTATGGTTTAATGTGTGATTTAATGGATTAATTTGGCAATTAATCCATTAATTGGTTAATCAACACATTTTTGGAATAAATATTTTGGGGGTTATGTAATTTATATGGGATGTTTTGAAGGTTATGAAATAATTACCTTGTGGAAAATATAAGATGAGGATGGATGAAATAACTTTGAATTTATTACCTATTTTGGGCACTTTTGATTTGGTTGAAGGCTGATTGCCCGCTGCTCGCGCGTAAGAATCATGTTGTACCTCAAGGGTATTTTTGTCATCTTTTGTCCAAAAATCCACTTGTCACCTTGTGATTATTTTTGGCTCCACAAATGCCCCCACACCTGTTCGGCTGCTCGCAGGAAAGGGCATCAGGTGTAGAGATCATCTTGCTTTAGGAAACGTATGACTGCTTTCTATTTTGATGTAGATTCTCTCTTTAATAGGAAATTATGTCCTTCTAGGAAAGGGAAATAAATTTCTCTCAAAGCCTATTTAAGTCCACCTTAAGTGGGTTATTAAATCAACTTTGGAGAGCGATTTATTCTACCCTACAAGAGAGAGAGAGCTTAGAGGTTATTTGTTCCCCCTCCTCTAGCAATCTTCTTCATCTTGTCGGTGCAAAGGACAGTCTTTCGTTGATTTCTTCGTCTTCTCCGTACCGCATCGATGTAAGAAAAAATTAATTTTTCTTGTTTTCTTCTTGGATAGTGCTGTCGCGGGGCAGCCATCGGGGTGGTGCAGCACGTCGGCTGACAAGGGCCAGGAGTCGGCTCGGCATGGGCCGATGAGGTGTTGTGGCAGAGACCATTGCTTTAGGCTGCTCAACTTGGCTAGAGCCATGGGCAGCTTGTGCGGTTGGGACTGCGAATTGAAGCGTTGAAATGTAGTGCTAGGTGAGCCGCATGGCTCATGTCCTTTGGGCTTTTAGACCTGACGTGGGCCAGGCTGACAATTGAGAGAAATGAAGAGGTTGCAGGCCTCATAAGTTACTGAAATACTAGGCATGCAGGCCTCTTGCCTCCTGAAATGCTAGGTTGAGCTCCCCTGCTGAGTACCGTGAATGGCGTTGGCTGCTTAGTTCTCTTCGTCAAGAGAAATGTGGACTGCTCCCGAAAGATGAGGTAAAGATGATCAAGGTGGATGCATTGGCTCGTCTGATCGTTGTCGTGGAGCCTACTATGAATGATGGTAGAAAGAAAAGATCTTCCCTGCTTGCTCAAGAGATGCCGGTTGATAACGATTGAAGACTTCCTTTGCTGCTCATGAAGGCCTACTTGTTGCCGAGATGCTTGTGATTGACATAACTTCTTCCAATGGGAAGAAAAAATAAGGCTGCTAGATCTGAGCCTCTGGCGCCTGCCATGTCGAGAATGGCTAGTACGATTGCTGATAGGATTGCTCAGGGTAAAGGTCATGTCATGCCTCCAGTGCCGAATTCTGTACCAAGATATCTGTTGGGAGCTAAGTCTGGTTCACCTTTGGAGAGGCTTGCTACTATGAATAGCGATAAGGTGAACTCTGCTGCTAAAGTGGCGCCAAGGCCCACTCCCTTTGCTGCTGAGATTGATCCTGCTAGGAAGGAAAAGACTGCTCGCGTGGACAGCTGTGAGAAATCCACTAAGCCTACTTCTGGGAAGGCTGCTAAGATCTGTGTGCTTTTGAAACTAGATCTGCTTAAAGACATGGACGCTTGTGCCAAGTTTGTTAATGGCTGTAGAAAGGTTGTTTGCCCAAGTTCCTTTGCGAAACATACGACCCAATATAGAATGACTGCTCTGCTTGCTATGATGTATATATAGCAAGGCTGCCAAGGAGGTGGTGAAGACTATGGCAGCTGAAGCTTATTCCTCAGCTGAGAAGATCAAGAGGTTGGATTATGAGCTTGTTTCTTTGAAGGGGTCTAATATTTCTGCCCTCACTTCTCTGCAGCGTGAGACCGCTCGCCACGAGATCGTTGACTTGAAGACTAGGCTTGACGTGATCCAAGTTAAGTATGAAAGTGCACAGAAGGAGATTAGATGGTACATACCTCAGATTCAAGATCTTGAGTTTGTAGTTTCTGAGCTTCGTTTCGCTACTTATGCAAAGGATGAAGAGTTCATTGCTGCTTATAATCAAGTGATCTAGTTCAAGAGAATCGTCGATAGGCTTGAACCACAAGGGTTGGAACTTCAAGATGTACTGAAGATCAACGAAAGTTTGAATAATGGAGTGGATGAGCTGTAGCGCGTCCGTGTTAGTCTGCTTGAGAAGAATGAGTAGCTGAAGGGTGAGAAGGATGAGCTTGAGGTTTCGAGACCTTCTCTATTTCTCCAGAAGACTTGCTTGCTTTTACTTTTGAGGCTTCCATTGGTGAAGTAGTTGGAGAAGTTAGTGCCCATGCTGGGGCAGCCGGGGGTGAAGCGCCAAATGATGCCGCTGCTAAGAGCATTACGGCCGCTGAAGGTGTGGCGACCGAGTAGTCGTGGGATGTCCAATCTGTTGTAGTCTTCTAGGTAGTCTTTAGGATTTTATTTGTTTTTCCTTGTAGCTCTTGTTTTGCTTGAACTTTTTCGACCTTTGCTAATTGTTCATAAACAAGTTTTCCTTTGTTTTTCTTCATCTTCACTTCTTTTGTTCATGCCCTAACCTTTAGACTTGATAGACCAGTGGCAGGAATGCTACTTTTTTATAAGCAGACAAGCTCGCGTAGCCTATGCAACCGTAGGTGTTGGTGTAGAACTTTGCAAAGTTGTTAGTCATATGGTTGGCAGCCGGATGCCTTACTTACAGAAGCAGACAAGTCCGCGTAACCACTAAGTTGTTAACCTTGACTTTCTCCAATTCCATAGGTTGCGTAGCAAGTATCACAATACTTTAGGACTTGGTGTAGGTTGTTCCGCGCTTGGTAGAGGTGAAGCTTATTGACTACGTAGCATGTCGGCAGTGGATAAAGCTTCGTATATGTGCGCTAGCTTGTTTAACCTTTCACAAGAATGTGCGGTACTATAAATCTAGTACAGCTTTACTGCTTGAAGGGCAAGCCGTAGGCAGTCTTCCAGAAACCATAGGCTACCTTAGTGCACTCGGTAGCAACTTTAGGGTTCCAGGGTAGCAGTCTATAGGGCGTACTGCATAATGTGCCCCATCCGTCTCTAGGGCCCAGTTCTCGGCGGATTAGGCCAAGAGACCCAAAATCCTTCAGTTAGCTAAGCCTTGAAAAAGGCCATTGTAGCTACTTCTAGGAATCCTGGCGCAAGCCATCGTGTATCTAGTTATACTAGGGCAATCAGGCTCATCTACGTCTGGATATTCGGAGTGTAAAGTTTATCCTCTCGTCTTGGAGAGCTGACCCATATAGGTGTCGGGGAATTGGTTTACCCTCTCGCACTGGAGAGCAATTAGTTTACCCTCTCGCACTGGAGAGCATGGTTGGTCCCTCGGGGGGCGCAATTCCTGCGATGAGTCCCTAAGAATGACGCAGTCTTCTTTTGAAGTGCATGAGTGATCAGTTGTTGTAAGCATGCAGCCGAGCCAAGTTGTGATTACTTTTAAATTCCTCATTGAAAAACAAGTGAAACTAACCAGAACTTAGCTGTAAGGTAGGAACTGCATAACAACTGGATAGTTATCGGCTTGTGAGGTGGTGCCCGTCGAGCTTCTTGAGTCTTCGAGCTTTGATGTAGCGGAAGGTCACACATGGTACTTCTTCAGATTGTAGGCGCTCCATTGCTTTTCGATTTTTTTATCGTTTCATGGTGGCGAGGGTGTAATTATTCTTGTCGCCTACTCTGCTGATCTTATACGGACCTTCCCAGATGGGATCCATATTTTTTGAGCCTTCTCTGTGGGCAGTGATAAAGGCTTTTCTTAGGACTAGATCTTCGAGCTGGAACTGTCGGATCTTGGCCTTTTTGTTGTAGCTGGAGAGGAACTGCTGCTGGTAGGTTGCGATGCGGGTGATAGTCTGCTTGCACTTCTCCTCTGCCTGATCTAAGCTTGTGGCCATCTCTTTTCTGCTCAATGCTTGGTAGTAAAGTGGTGATACTAGGCTTGATGACATTGGGATGAATGATTGCTTTTAGGCCAAATGCCAAATAGAAAGGAATTTCACTGGTTGCTCGTCTTTTGGTGGTGTGATACACCCATAGACATCCAGGGAGTTCGTGTGGCCATTTTCTTTTCTTGCTGGTGGGGGATTTCTTGTGGTAGTCGAGGATCATCTTGGTGGATGTTTTGGCCTGCCTATTGCCTTGAGAATATCTTGGCGTAGACATATGCAGCTTGATACCATATTTTGGGAAGAACTTCGACAAATCTTTACCCATGAATTACGAGCTGTTGTCAGTGACGATGGATTAAAGGATGCCAAATCAGCAAATAATGTTTCTCCATATGAAGCGCTTTATGTCCGTCTGAATTGTGGTCGTCATAGGTTCTGCTTCTACCTATTTGGTGAAGTAGTCGGTTGCCACGATCATCATGCCTTTGCCCCTAGTAGTCTGGCTGGTGATTAGCTGGGAATCGGAATGAATTGAAAGCTTTTTCACCGGCAAGTCTTTTGTCATTCGAAGGCCTGTTAGTGGGGCTTCATACTCTGCTTCGTTGTTAGATGCTTTGAAACCTAGAATAATCACCTGCTCAGGCATCAAACCGCCTGGGGTGACAAGGACCACGTCTGCTCCTGAACCTTTGTAGTTGGATGTGCCGTCGACATGCAAATGCCAGAAGTCTCCATCGGGTGGAGCAGGCGCGGCTAAAATGTGCTCGGCTACTTCCGAGACATCGTTTGGCCGCTTTGTTGCGTCATAAATACGTTGTAGGGAGCCGTGGAGCTGGGCCATGTCACACGCAGTAGGAGATGCTTAACTGCCTGTATTGGGCCACTCTAGAGTTGAATCATTGAGCAAAGGTTGCCTAGGGCCGTGTGGTGTGCAGTAGGAGGTGATACTTAACTGTCGGTACATATTGCTCCTATGTAGAATCTTTTAGAGTGACGAGGACAAAACTTGCTTCTGAGTGTGTCCTTCTAGTGTTCGTCTACCCTTGGTGTGTCTTTTGGGCCGAGTTGTTGTGTTCGTAAAAAAACTTTGCATCCGCCAAGGTCTACGCATTTATCGTCACACGTCTGGATTGGGCGGAATAATACGTCATGAGGATGAAACTTATAGCATCTATGAGAGCTTTTAAACTGTGGAATACAGGTAGTCGGGCCCCTAGCTCTTCTCGTATGATAGTAGAGCTTATTACTACTTCAGATATCGTCAAACATGCGAATAAGTCATCCGCTGCTTCTGGTTTGGATAGTAGGGAGGTGATGTCGGGTACTTCTTCAAGTCTTTGAATGTGCATTAGCGAGCCTCGTCCCAAAGTGCATGTTTATCTGCCAGAGTGAAAGAGTCTGCTAGAGTTAGATCTTCTTTCATGATCAATTTTCTGAATAACAGGTAGTCTGCTGGAAGTCCTTTTTGGAAGGCTGTTATAGCTATCGAGTTGTTGCATCCGACTATCTTTGCCTTCTCTCTTTGAACCTCCTCAAATAGTCGTGAAGCGACTCCTTTGGGTTCTTCTTGACGTCGAACAAATGGTCGGACTTCTTTTTGATTGAGCGATAGGATGAATATTCTTTGGTGAAAACCAAAGAAAGTTCGTTGAAATTCCGAATGGATTATGGCTGCATGGTGTAGAACCAATCTTGCGCCTTGCCTTGTAGAGTGGTGGTGAATATCTTGCACATGAGTTCATTGTTGTTTCGATAGAAGATCATTGCGTTTCGCTAGTGCTTTAAGTGTCTCTCCAGGTCTTTATCCCATTTGAAAGATGTGAAATATGGCATGCTGAACTCGTGTGGAGGCTCTACCTGCTCAATCTCATCCGTGAAGGGTGACCTGCTTATGTTGGTCATGTTCCGTCGTAGTGCCTCATTGGTGACCTCGTTGCGTTGAAAATTACGCAATCGCTTGGTCAATAGTCTCTCTACTTCTTCCTGAATTTGCCTTTGTTGAGGTAGTGGAGCTCTCGGCTGCCCCCAACCGTGACTTGTTGGTCTACGCTGCTCTTCCATGTGTTTGGCTCGTCTATGCCGCGGATGCGGTGCGTGTAGCGTGTTCTTAGCAGGTGAGTGAATTCTTCGCAGGCATCCGGTTGAACTTGAGCCGTATTGAGTGACTGCTTCTCTCTGTCCATCGTGCTGCCTGCTCCGATGTGAGGTGAATGATACTCCTTGCGGGCTTAGCTGTGAATGAACACTTCGCTTGAAAGGTTGCTCATGTTGACTATCGTAGTGTGACCCTGACTGTGAATGTATGTTCGTCTGTGGGCCTAGTCGAGAGTGCACACTCATCCGCGCTCTAAAACCGGAGTATACGCTATCTTGGGCGGCCAATCGGGAGTGTGCACTGCCTGAACGCTCGATTCGTGGCTGGTCGAATGGCTGCTTGCCGGGACGTTGCTGGAGAGGTACGCTCGGTTCGTGACTAGTCGAGTGGCTGCTTACCGAGACGTTGCTGGAGAGGTTCTTTGTCTGCCCTTGTCCTATTTCGGGACACCTCGTCTAGGGCATGTTGCATCTCGGTGCGCTGCAAGAGTTGGTTCACCAAGGTCGTCTGCTGTGCAAGGGCGCTCATCAACTCTATGACTTGTCGAGACAAGTGTTGTTCGCCACTTGGATTGGAAGAGTTTGAAAGGAATGTGCCTCTTTGGGCAGTGGAAGGGTGGTAGACTCCGGGCGCGAGATTTGAGTTGGGAAATGTCAAATCCACGAAAAAATATGGTGAGAATGCCCCCGGCTCGATGGTAGGTTCAGATGGTTGAGATAGTCTTGGGCTGACTTAGGCTGCTTAGAAAGCCACGGGAGCAGACTGGGCCGCGAGAGCAGGCTGGGCCACAAAAGCAGGCTAGGTCGCGATAGTGGGCTACTCGGCGGGAGTAGGCTGGGCCACGGGAGTGGGCTGCTTGTCGGGAGCAGGCTGGGCCACGGGAGCAAACTACTCGTCGGGAGCAAGCTGGGCCACGAGAGCAGGCTGGGCTGTGGGAGTAGGTTGCTCGGCGGGAACAGGTTGGGCCATAAGAGTGGGCTGCTCGGCGGGAACAGGCTGCTCAGTGCGTGATACATGCGAATGCGAGGCTTGAGCTCGGGCTCGTGCAAGCTTGGATGACATGGCTTGGGCCATGGTGGAACCTCGTAGTGGTGGTACCACTCCACCTATGACCACATTTAGCCTCGTGGATCGTCGCGGTCCCATTTCTTGAGTATTAGAATTTTCATTTGTGGAATTTTCTAAATTTCTAGCCATTATATTTTTCTTATACATTTTATCAAAGAACCTTTGCAAATAAAAAATTCTAATAATAAGAACGTATGAAAAATATTCAAATGGTCTAGAAAATAAAGAAAAACCTTTTTATGCGAGAGTCTTCTACGATTATGGATCTCAACTCTCAATGAAAGCACCAATTTGTGGATGCAAATTTCTTCCTCCTTGATCTTGGACAAAATTGCACTTACAAAACAATTAACACTTTAGGGTCAAGGCCAAGAGCCTCACGCGCCCACAATGAATGGGGGGGGAGGCTTTGGCTGAAGAACCTCCGATGCCAAAGTTAGAATTTAGAGAGAAAAATGTTTGGAGAGTATTGGGAATTTTGCAAGTGTGTTGGAATCATCTTTTGGTGAAAATGGCAGCCTATTTATAGGGATAGGGTGTAACTTATGGTTTAATGTGTGATTTAATGGATTAATTTGGCAATTAATCCATTAATTGGTTAATCAACACATTTTTGGAATAAATATTTTGGGGGTTATGTAATTTATATGGGATGTTTTGAAGGTTATGAAATAATTACCTTGTGGAAAATATAGGATGAGGATTGATGAAATAACTTTGAATTTGTTACCTATTTTGGGCACTTTTGATTTGGTTGAAGGATGATTGCCCACTGCTCACGTGTAGGAATCCCGTTGTACCTCAAGGGTATTTTTGTCCTCTTCTGTCTAAAAATTCACGTGTCGCCTTGTGATTATTTTTGGCTCCACACTACCGATATGAGAGTTGGAGATGAAAAGAATAGAAGTAAAATACACATCTTCAAGGGAAAATGAAGGCGCAATAACATTATCGGGTATCACTGATGTGAAATATTACTACAATGGATGATGATCGAAAGAAAATCGAAGAAATGAAAAACAAAAATGATTCTTATTGATTGATACAATTGAAATGACGACAACTGAAACGCCCAAGGCTAAGGAGATTGAACCCACCATGGTTTCTTAGAAATCGTGTCACGCTTCAGGGGACAATGAGTTGCAGGACTCAACCGAGCATTCCATCTGACACCCTTGTCCTCACAGGGCAATATTCAGAAAGGAAGGCGCTTTGGGGGCTTGATTTGTTTAGAACTTGAAGCTGAAGCATTCCCAGAAAACGCAGCTGGCCTCTTCATGGGAGGAGCACTGTATATACGAGGTAATTATATGATAAGGGCGGGAAGCGAGTCTATACATGGTTTTGTTAACTACAGGAAGAGAACATACAATTTATCCAAAAGTTTACCTGTAACTCTTCTGGAGTGCATTTCTCTTCATAGCTGCAAGATTTTTCACCTCATTACTGCTCAAAAGAAAGGGAGGGGGAGAAAGATGTTAATATCTCGAAAGTCTATCTTGACAAGACTAATCAAGAACCCAACATTTTTGAACAAAGGCTCCGAGATAAGTATCAAACCACTTAATGATCCGCTTAATATGATATAAGAAAATTGGAACAACAAAGTAAAAGGAAAACTTGAGGGGATAATGTCTGTTCACAAGACCAAGGTGCATCCGACACGCCATACCAGGCATCATTCTAAAATACATCATTACCTTTTCAGAAAATCGAGTTTCGCTTTCTTCATCAAGTTGCTCTTTCCAGTAACATTGTAGCCAGGCCCATTGCCTACAAAGAATTATCAGAAATACAACGGTTAGTTGTGCATCCTATTTAATAATGTATTAGTCTTAGATAGTCTATAAGAGAACAGAAAATTTTACCCCAGCTTCTTTTATTGCTTGATGGTGGAACCTTTGTGCAAATTTGAACTTGCCGACTTTGTTTTCCTACAAAATTTGGATGGTCAGTAAGGTTAATCACGTAGAAATGAGTATGCTGTTGCTCAGTTTGCTAGAACATGCTAAGGAGGTAAACTTACGAGCATTTGCCTCTTGATATCGACTCTTCAACTTGTCACCTATTAAATTTTCAGCCATATCAACTTCCTTCAATTTTGCCTGCATGTAATCACCCACAATTAATTGTTTATCCTTTTTGCCTTATAAGAAACAAACATAAACCAGATCCAGAAATACTGCATCAAGCACCAAAAATTACGCTATACGTTAAACTAATGGGATTTGACTACGGAAACTAAAAGAAAACAAATTTGGTCAGATAGCATGAGGAGAGTAGGAAACACACCTCATACAATTGACTCCATCTGAACGCGACTTTCTTTTGCTTCATCCTTTCAATCACCTCATTCACCCTTGTAGTACCAAACTCCTTTTCGTAGAATTTCTTCCACAACTTATCGGTAATTGGAGTCAAATCTCTACCCTACAAGAATTAATTAAAAAACATTTCACAACTTGTACCAAAGGATCACAAAAACATTCAAATAAGAATAATGTGGATCAACTTACTTTGGTACTCTTCTCTACATGCATCAACTGGTCCACTGTACAATGTGGTAGGATTCTCTTGAGCAGATGAGAATCGGTTTCACCAACATCTCCAAGGCGCCTCAAATTGTCTATTGCCGTGTTAATGCACAGATCAACCAAAGATGGTGCTACTGCTTGCCCTTCATCACTTGAATAATCCTCATCCATGTTGCCCAGTCACTTTCTAACCCGGTAGTCTCCCTAAGATCAATACATTAAGCAAAAAATCAAATTTGCGTCATCGTAAATACTTTAAGTAGTTAGTATTCTGCATTAAACAAATAGAACTCAACTAAACTGAATTTCCAGGATTTCGAGCAACCCGAAAAGGGTGTTGCTCGAAATCCTGGAAATTATAAGTTAAACCCATATTTTCTTATGGCCGACTCTATCATTTACCATCATCAAATATACAAATTCAATACTTTAGAACTTTATCATCATCATCCTAGATGATCAACGTTTAACTCATACAACTTTGACGACTAATTGGATTCAGCTGAATCCATAAATCCCTCTCAGGTTTCTCAACAATCCATAATAAAAATAAATAAAAAATTATCCAATGAATTACAGAAACAAAACAGAATCAGTCCAAGATCAAACCTTTAGCTATTAATTTAATTCAAATTGGAAAATAAATTAAAAAAATAAACCAACTAACTCAAATTCATCAACGATTTGGCAAAAAAATAAAAAAATAAAAAAAATAAAATCATCAACTAAAATCCATAGCTCAATCCGAACATACCCAATATTTCCAAAACAAAAGAAGATAATGAGAAATAAATTGGTTTGAGAGGGACTCACCGAGTGATCGGCGACGGAAGGAGGTCGTTAGACGGAGGCGAATTACAGGATTAATTTTAATTGAATAAAAACATATTTATTAAATTAAATTTATTTTTGTGTGTGCTAATATGCACCGGGCTTGCGTTTCTGCGTTCGTTATATGTAGGAAGAGATCCGCTTTCCCTTTTGGTGATCCTTTGTAATAAAGCGTAACTTGTGCTAACGTGCGCGGCCCGTGCCAAGTTTAGCTGGCAGGGCTCCACAATTTTGTCCCGGAAGTTGGAACTCACCAAATCCTCATTTTATTACGTAACATTTGTTTACTAAATGATATTATAGTCTAGTTGCATTCTTCGTTCACTTATAAATGGACGGCTTCAAACTGAACTCACTTAGATAATGAATTCAATAGCAATTACGGCCGGGCCATGGCATTATTTGGCAGAAATCTCCCCGCCCCTTACCATCGTTGTATTAAATAAAATCGAAAGTACATGTGTTGTAGGAGAATCATGTGATCGACTAACCTAGAACATTTGAGGTTAGGGAAAGCATTCGAGAACGGAGTTTACACGCTAACATACACAATACTTTTTTGACAGAATAACGGGATATTTATCAAGTTAATTCGATCAAATATGTGTGTTAATTCAATCAGCCAGCCCCCATGTTGGCATTGCAAAAGTTGCAACCTTGTTACAAGTCACGCTCTGATCAATTCTAAATAATCGATTACATGTTTCAAAAACCACTTTCAGTTGAGCAGATCGACATCGATCCCGGGATTAGCTAGGATGTGACCTCATCTGCTATCAATGGAGGAACAAAATTGCAATTCTGCAAAGTCTGCTCAAATATATGACCCACTTTAAGCAACTTTCCCTGCAAAATCGACACCAGAAAAATCTTGTATCAGCAATCAGATACTCTACTCTAAAGTCATATAGTTTTCGTTAATTCAGCGACTCTCCATTCAGTGTTCAGTGTCAAGTACTAATTCCTGATAGAAATCAACGTGTCACAATGTAGTAGGTAGGTAGAAAGGCAATACCTCGTCAAATGCTGCACCGATCATTTGAAGACCAACAGGAAGGCCTGCAGACCCCCCTTCAACAAATCCACATGGCAAAACCAGTGCAGGTAGACCTGCCAAGTTAACATTGACCTGCATACAGAATCAAGCAGAACAGGTTAGAGGTCATTTAGTCATCTTATGAGTGGAAACTACATGACAGACGATAAAAGTTTTAAAGTAGGACAAGCACGTGTGCAACGTAGAGCTTAAGAAACAAGAACCAACAGCTTGTGCCACCAAATGCCCCCAAAATGAGATCTCAAACCACTTTAAATTTCTCACTACAACCTCTAGAAACAAGGGTGACCACATTTCACCATCTACTCTTTTTAAAGACAACAAAATTGAGAGCACAAAATGGAAATGTAGGACAGGTTGAAGTGCATGCGCCAAAAATGCGAGGATTAACTATAGAAATGAAGGCCTTATCCTCCGCCACACCCTAATAATAGAACAACATTTTTTCTTTTCTGAAACAAAATCTGAACAATTTACTCACAGATTACAACATGGTACGTGGGCAAGTATCTAAGATTACAATGATGAATGCGTATCCAACATCATTACTCAATTATCATAGAACTCCTAGTACACACGTAACATACACCCCATGCATGCATATAATGAGCAGAAATTAAAAATTTTGGGCACTCAGAGAAAGTGAGAAAGTTCTTACAGTCATTATGTCACCTGCATACATTGCTAACGGATCATTTTTCTTTTCACCTGAAAAAATACAAGTAAATGGGTGACTTACTGACATACCATAAAACATATGAAAAGTATACATCCGTGGAAACCGGCATACCAATCTTATAAGCAGCAGATGGAGCCGCAGGTGAAATTAGGATGTCATGTTCATCTAGTGCTACCTTGAAGCTTTTTCGAATTATAGTCCTCACCTAAAACACTAAAAGAATCATTAAGGCCATCTTGAACACCCTAAATTCATAGGATTAAGCATCTCAGAACATAACATAGTGAAGTAACCAAAATATAGATAATAGTGTTGGATTTTGCCACCCCATGATGAGTTGTCCTAAGTCTATTTGGAATTATGTTCTTAGAGAATTAAATTGTTTTCCCAATTGGAGTGGTTTTCCCGTTAGAATTCTCAATTGAAGAAGGATCCATAACTAGATTCCAATTAGGATTAGTATTTTTTATTGAAGAATTATGTCTATATAAAGGGGCTATTGCACTAGTTTTGAAGTGGAGCAAAACAATAAGTTGTATACTACTCAAGGAGTTCGAGTGAGAGAATATTGTAAGGGCAAAAGTATGCGCGAGAGAAAAGAAAAGAAATAAGATTGTATATCTTGTTCTTATTCTTTAAGGTTTTTCGTCAAGTCCTAATCCAAGAGGTTTGGCAAGATTATTCGTTGTACTCATTATTGATATTGTGAAAGTTTGTTGTTGCTGTCCCGTGGATTTAGGCACATTGCCGAACCACGTAAATTCTTGGTGTTATTTATCTTGATTATTTTGTTTTTGGTTTCCAAGTTTTGTTCGTTTTTCCCATTTTTAAACGCGATATTCACAACAAATAGGATAAACTCCTGCCACCAAAAGTCCATCTTTTAAATTAACACCAACATCATGGTACCTGCTGGGCGCGCTTATAATATGCATCATAATAACCAGCTGAAAGGGCATACGTTCCCGTTAGAATTCTCCTTTTGACCTGCAAGAAAAAGGAAAAGATTTAAATGAAGTCGCTAACTGTTATAAGTCTGTAAAACAAAAATTAAAAACTAGACCAAGAGTACTGCAGTTCCAACTAATAGAAACTTCATAAAAGTTGTAAGTTTCAACCAGCCACCTATACATAGTGTACCTCAGAACCAAAACCCTTGGCTCGGGAATCTTTATATTGTGAGTTCAACTCATCAGCAGGAACTTGGTTTCCATACCTGGATATGGATGAAAAACAAATAATAATGAATGTGAGCATATCCGTCATTCTGATATACCATCTGGAGAGAGTTTTAAGAATGCATTTAATAATTTGTTATCTTTATTCATAGTGGATCTAAACAAGCCTTACCCCAATCATTTCTCTTCTCCCATTTAAATATACAAATGAAAAAACTTATTTATATATCAGAAAAAACTTCTGGGTTAATTACCTGACACCATCATAACGTGATAAGTTTGAAGACGACTCAGATGAAGCAAGAATGTAATAGGCTGGCAACCCAAGTGAGAAAGAAGGTAATGAAACCTGCAAGTTAATGTTTCAAGAATATATGAATCAAGTCCTAAGACGGGGTACACATGACATATTGAGGGAAGGAACAGATACGAGCAATTAAAGGAAAAAATATTGATAGAAGGTAGACCTCGGTTACGGAGCATCCTAATTCTTCAAGATGCAAAGCAGCATTACGAACTGCAGAAGTTACTCCAGTATCAACACCATCATCCAGAGTTTCCCGGATCAGCCCAATCCTCAATCCTTTAAGAGGTTTAGAATCTAGCGAACTTATGGAAACATGTTCAGCTTCAAGGTTGGGAACCTCCTGAAAGGAGAAATTTAAATGCATGTGTCTAGCAAACAATATGTGATACTAGTCCTTACTCTTTAGTCTTCACCTAAAAAGACCAAAAATTTTCAGAGTTTGCATTCAGGATACACTATGACAAGATTACATGACTTATAAAATCAAGATGTAGAAAATTTTCTTACACGCTTGCTGCTAGTTGCATCAAGTCTATCATGGCCAGAAATTGCATGGAGAAGAATCCCAGCATCAGCCACAGACGAACCAAAGCAGCCGATGACATCAAGCGACGATGCATACGCCATAAGTCCAAATCTTGAGACACGCCCATATGTAGGCTTCAATCCAACAACACCACAAAACGAAGCTGGCTGCCTCACACTTCCACCAGTATCACTCCCCAATGACACCATACACTGCCTAGCAGACACAGCTGCTGCTGAGCCTCCCGATGACCCTCCTGGCACCCGAGACACGTCCCACGGGTTTGCAGTCACCTAATGAATGAACAGATGCACCACCTGAGTAAACCAACCCCAGTTACGAGTGCGAAACATAAAGAAACGAATTTCCACAACCTCACTCCCCTTGACTCTTATTAATACCAACAACCAAGCTGCTTCACTATCCACAATCAAAAGGTAACTCACATTCTAAAAATTCCATGAAACACAACAATTAACTTCCTTAATATCCAACTAAAATTTCACTCGCATCAAAAGGTACAAACTTTTTATGAATTCCCACGAAATTTAATGACAACAATGAAAAATGCACAGAACCCACATAGTAGATTGATCAAAAGGAACCCCGAGAGAAAAACCTGAAACGCTGAGCCTTCAGTGGTGCTACCCATGCCAAACTCATCCAAATTGGTTTTCCCCACCACAATCCCACCCAGTTCTTTTATCTTCCTGACGGCAGTGGCGTCATACGGCGGCGTGTAGCCCTCCAGAACACGAGACCCAGCCGTGGAGGGCATCTCAGCCGTGCAGATATTGTCCTTGACGGCAACAAGGACCCCAGCCAAGGGACCCAACTCCTCATTCCTCTGATTCTTCTCGTCGAGCTCGCGGGCTTGGGCGAGGACGGAGTCGGAGACGTGGAGGAAGGAGCGGAGGTGGGGCTCGGTGAGGCGGAGGCGGGCGAGGAAGGAGTCGGCGAGCTGGGTGGCAGTGAGGTGGCGAGAGAGGAGGGAGTGGCGGGTGGAGAGGATTTGGGAGTGGGGGAGTGCGTTTGGGGACGGGGATTGGTCTGTGATGGTGGAGTGGGTGACGGGCTGTGAGGATAAGGAAGAAAGGGGTTTAAGGGAGGTGTAGCGGAGGAGGAGGGTGGGGTTTGTGCGGAAGTGGGAGAGCGAGCGCGGTGCTTGGAGTGTCGATAGCATTGTAATTTGTGATTTGTGATTTGTGAGATGAATGGTTGAAAGAGAAATTGATGGGGGTGAAGAGATGATCAACTGACAACTGTTTATCTGTTACTTTCTTCTGTTTGAAATGTTTACCCAAATCTAAAAATCTCCGCCTAGACAGCTGTTTACCGTCCCGATTAATGGCTAGACACTTGAAAAGTATGAAAAAGTTCTTAGACCTACTGAGGCCCCCCGCCTAGTACGCCCTAAGCCCCGCTTAGCCGCCTAGGTCCTAGGTTCCAGCCTGTCGCCCGACTAACACCTAGTGTCTTTTATAACCTTGACCCAAATAAAAAGTAGGCCTAATCGGATAAATGGTCCCCGTGGTCATAAGGTATTCAGATGATAGCCCCTGTGGTAAAAATATTCGGATTTAAACCTCTGTGGTCTAAGTCTGTTAGGATTTATGCCTATCTGTTAAATAATGCTCACGTGGCTGCCAAATGTCTGTCACGTGGCAAAATAATAATTTTTTATTTTTTTTAAAAAAAACCTGAATTTTTACACGTGGCAGACATTTGGCAGCCACGTGGCATATATGTGTCAGCCACGTCAACATTATTTAACAGATGGGCATAAATCCTAACAGACTTAGACCACAGGGGTTTAAATCCGAATTTTTTTACCACAAGGGCTATCATCCGAATACCTTATGACCACGGGGACCATTTATCCAATTAGGCCATAAAAAGTATAGTAAAAAATCTGTTGAACTGTTACCACTTTTGGAAATCTGGCATATTGTGAAGAATTTTGTTTGGCTAAAAACGTCGGGTAGGTGGAGGTGGCGATGATGGTGGGGCACGGTGGCGGAGGAGGGGATGGTGGGGAGGTTGAGGCAACAATGGCGGTGGTAGGGGGACAATGTTGGGGGACAGGTACAATTTTAGAGTGGTAAGATCATTATATAGCCTGATAATGATCCTACATTTGTAGAGTCGGATAGGCAAAATAACCTGTTACAACCCAAACGTGAATATCAGGAAACAAAACATGAATCATCTCACAAGCCGGTATATACTCAAATGGAGACATACACTAAACCTAGCTTCTCTGCCCTCCCACTTTCCATACACTCTCATCCCCTCTTATTTGTGCAGTCACGGTTAAGCCACATCCATATTTTATATTACTATTGCTTTTTGTCTTACTATCTCTATAAAAAAAAATCAAATGTTAACATGACTTAACCGTGACCAGGGAATGGAAGTGTATGGGAAGTGGGAGGGCAGAGAAGCCGGGTCCCACTAAAGAACTTCAATTACTATTTTGATTCTACTGCAATTCAAATCTTCAACATAAACAACTCACTTTTTTCTTGATGACATCAAACGGGAAGAACTATTCTTTTTATCACCACTGAGTACACGAGAAAATTGGCGCGGCGAGGGGAGGGGGGCAGTTACGATACATGAAGCGATACACGAGGTATACAAAACTAAAATCACCATGATTTGCAGTTTATTTTGTACTAGGATTGTACAGAAACATTACCAATTGCTGTCACATGAAATATACAAACAACATTTCCAATTACACAGAAATTCTTCCTGCCTATGGTGACTGGTGACAGATCACAAATACTCCGATAAATCTGCTTGGTTCTCCATATCCCACACAACAACTTTTCCATCCAATCCTGTAATGTCAAGGTCTTAGGGTTTGAGGTTGTAGATTATGGCGGGAAATAGGAGATTTCACAAGAAGTGATTGAAAAAGATTTCACAAGAAGTGATTGAAAATGAAATTTAACATGACTTGCTAACCTGATGTGCTGAAGCGCGTTACTTTAGAACTCCCTGGTTCTCCAAGTGGCACGATACAACTAGAGTTACCAGCAAAGTTTGTCATGAACTTAACTCCAAACATAGATAAGACATATAAAAACAGGCCCAAATTTGCTCTCAGTTATGTATTATTTAAATTGGAATTGGGGCTATTAGCCTAGGAATGACTAAAGAGAAACAACAGTGACGTACTTAATGCAGTTCTCATGGACGCCTCCTCGTGATCTTGAATGTTCATTTGTATCATTGTTCAATCCATGTTTCTGTTGGCCATATAGCTTTCCAAATGCTTCAGAAAACTGTAGGGGCAAAAAAAAAAGTAAGAAAACTCCATTCCAGCTGACATGGAGCAACTCTTTAACGCAAGATCCATTGCCACCCCATTCGGCACGTTTACCACCATAGAATGACAGCACTGGCAGGTTCATAAACACATACATATACAGCACGTAGAAAACCAGGTACTTACCTGTGAACCATATTTTGGACCTGAAGATGTTGTCTTTCTTTCCCCAAGAAATTTGATAAAATGCCTGCAGAGAAAAGAACAAAGCTATTACTTTGCATTCCCTTTTCAAAGGATAAAGCCATCAGGAAATGGAATTTACCATATTCCATGTAAATCTGCCGCAAAAACCATTGGATTGCAATCAAATCCCACACCTATAAGTAATCTTTCAGAAAGAAATAACACCTGAAAAGATAGTAATAAGTTAGTTGATTATATGTAGAGTAGATATTCAGAGTCTCAAAAAGTTAACAAGAGTGGATGCTGACCCACATCACGGAGAGGCAAATCACGGAATGCAACATTCTGAGCCAAAGGAGAAGGTCCCACATCATCAACGAAGTAAATCATAGAATTATGGCCTGCATAATGCCACAACCCGGAAACCAATTAGTGGAGAATGATACTGCCAACCTGGCAATTTGAGATACTGCCAATCAGCTATAAACATATGCTATGCCAAAAACTTCTTATCTTTGTAAAGAACATGCAGAAGGGAAATTTGTCTGACCTACATATGCTAAGGTACTGCCACTCGGTGACCACCTCACGCCAAATGACCAGGAAAATGAGAGATCAAGCTGAAGAATTTGCTGTTTCTCCAGAAAGAAAACCAAGTAAAGTTTGCTTCCACCCAAAAGGGAAAAACAAAATGAAAATTGTGTGAATGGATACCACTCAGTAACCTCTGCAAACCATGGTCTGATAATGGGTACTTAAAAAATTTACCACAAGGTATGAATTTACAATGTTTATAATGGGAAATAAAGTTGAAGGAAAGCAAAAAACAGAAATATATACTTTTTATAGGTCAGTGGCTACTTTTTTATTCTATATTTAGAACATTACTTCGTTTCTACATTTACCATTATGAACAACTATATAAAAGGAAAAACAAATCAAGTAGCAGCCAGAAGAGATTTTTTTGTTATATTTATATATTCGAATATAAATAGACACATTCAAGAAACTCATTTCTATATGGGAAGATATTGCACCTCTCCAAATTTTGAATCAGCAAATGGGCCTGTTCTTGATTCCCTGGGCAATTTTCATGAGCAATTACGATTATAATATAGGACAACTAACATAAGAATTAAATTAAATACAAATGACAGTTCTACAATTACATGTAACATACTTTGCGTCGACGACCTTAATAAAAGTGGAAAATATACGGCATTTTCCATCTGTAGATGCTGTTGCAAGAAGAATCTGTAACAAATGAGCAAAATGTGAACACGTAATCATGGTAAATGGACAATTACTCAGCATCAAAACTAACCGTTGACAATGAAATGGTTGCCAACAGTTCAGCAGAAAGCAGGTGTAAAGGCAAAGTTTACTCACATAAAGGAAAAGTGAGTAAGATAAATTGATTAAGCAGATAATCAAATTAAATACATCAATATGAGAAAACCATAATTAAAGTAGTTGAATTCTCAAAATACAGTTAAGTTTTTCAAACCTAACTCCTAGCTTAGGAGAAGACATTCAACTTCAGAAAATATCCAAGACTAAATAAAAGACTAACATCAACAACTCATTGACAATTATGAAACTGTGAACTCCCTCCTTTTTGGGTGGAGGAAGGCAACCCCAGGTGCACACAGATGACACAAACTCCAATGCACAGGAAGTGGGAACCAGTATTTTAGAAAATAATAACTTTCATGGAGAACAGGGTGGCCAGGGTCAAACTCAAAGTATATGCATGAAATTGCTTTCAAAGCGAATAAAAATCAGATACAAAATGTGATAATGGAAAAATACTCACATTATTGGGATGCCACGCAACACTTGTCACAGAAGAGTCATGCCTTTTTCTGATAAGTTTACTGACCCACCTGGAAAACAAAAATGTAAATATCAACCATTAACCAGAAAAACAGCAATGCGTATTAGAAGGTAAATCTACTCATTAAAATGTACCCAACAGATTGAGTCAAGCACTACAGTTTGAACAAAACCCAACAGAGAACTGCAAGTAACAGGCTAATTACCAGTTATTTTCTTGCTCATAGTAGCATATACAAACAGTTTTTGCCCCACTTCCAACAGCAAACTTATTTTCTGGTTAGAGAGAGGCATATGCATTAGATTTGCTTAACAATTTAAGTCTTAACACCGAAGGATATTCTACTTTTACATTAGCAATCAGGAAAAGAAGCACTTCATACCTCTTGGACTCCACTTAACACAAAGTGCAGCGCGATTTAGCCGAAGGATAACAAGGGTTGGTACCCACTCAGACCCTTCTAGATTCCAGACATAGCTAGATAGATTTGATAGCCCAGGAAACAGAATTAATCCGTCAATAAGTGAAACAAAACTAAAAAATATATCAAACCACAAAGGTACTTACGAATTCCGATCATGAGATGCAGTAACTATTTTGTTTGACCTTGCGCTCCAATCTATCCCAGATACAATTTGGTCATGCTGGGACATGATGAAAAACAATAAAAAGCTTTATTATTTGCATGCATTCTCTTTGTTAGAAAGCTAAGCGTGAATAAGCAATAATAAAATGAATCAACCACCAGTGCATCGACTGCATGATTGCAAAATTAATGAAGGGAAATATATCAATCAATGAGAAGTGGTAGTTAGTAGACCATAAATCCTTCCAACAAAGCTAAGAAAGCAAACATCAACGAAAAAGTTAAAATACAAAAAAGGTCAGCAATTACCAAATAGGCACAATGCTTCCACTAAGGACCCAAATAACGTCCTCTATGCCAAGAACCATGTCCTTACAAACATAACCTTGGATGAACAAAACAGACCACACATCCGAATTGAAAGAACAATTTTAAAGAGAAATGGAAAGGGAATCCATGTATCAATTCCCACAAATGTATACCTTTTTTTAGTTTCCCCCAGTGCTTTTCTACCTTTTAATTCCCTTTGAGTAACACTAGAAAACTCAGCGACCCAAAAGTTGCAAGTTCTACTTTCTCAGGAAGTTATCTTTCCTCGAATTCACATCACAGTTTCAGTGAAATATAATAGTACAATCTGATTTAGACAATTAAGTTTGCAATCTCATGAGTCTGAACAAGTACCTTCTGAAGAACATGCAGCTTCTCCCACTTGCCTTGCAACAGAGCATAGATGTGAACTTCATTGTTGTTCGGACAAAATGCCAGCACTGCAAGAAAATCGGAATTATCAAATTACAACACTGCGAATACAAAAATACATTGATCACAGCTAAAACCTATGCTCACAACCATCACAGTCTGAAGCACCATCAAAATTTCCCATTTTCCAGTGCCCAGAAACTAGACAATTATACCCATTGGGTCATTGATTACCAAAGTTCTTTAAAACGTTACCTTTTCAGATGCAAGCTATATGTATATGTACGTGTATATATACATATATAGTATAAGCAGAAAAGATAGAAGCTTCACAGCACAATAATTAACCCCAATCCTCTGTTTGTCTAAGTGCAAATAGAAAAATGGAACCAAAATCTTCACATTAGCTCAGGAACTATATTGTTTCCAAGCTCTAAGCTTTCCAATTTCCCAGCACGGACCCACAAACATAAAAGCATTAAAATACATAATTGCAGAAAGAAAAAAACAATTTGAAGAAACTAAATGCTTGTTTTCCTATTGTCTACCCCATATTTTCCGAGCAACCAAACAGAATAAGAAGAAGGATAGGAAAGAGTGGGAAACATTACTGGAGCGATCACGGCTCCAAGCATGGCAAGTAATGCATTGAGCGAACTTGTGAACTTCCACCGCCGCCATTTCTTTGATTCTATGTCAGCGGCAGAGAGAAAAAATCGAAGCTTTTTCTCCAAACTCCAAACCCGCAGCTGAAAATTCAATCTGGGTTCCAATCAATTGTTATCCAAGATTTGTGAATCGTACGGAAACAAAGAGGAAAGTGATTGTTTGAGTGTGAATTTGGGTAGAGATCTGAAAGCTTTGAAATCAGATCCAGGGCTTTATTCCTCTCTTCTTTCTCGCTCTTGTTGGAATTGGCGATGGAGATTACAGGCACGTGCTCGGCACGTGTTTGATAAATATAAATTGAGTTCAAATCTCACGTAAACAGGAAAGTAAGCTTTAATTTATGGAATCCTAGAGAAAATAGTTTCGGAGAAGAAAATGAGAGTTCGAAAATTATTTAGAGACATGCTTAGTATTTATATTTAAGACGTCATTTGTTGCTTGTTTTCAGTTTATCACATGATGATGAATTATTAAACTAAAATACTGGTATATTAACGTCTCAAGTATAAATAAGATGTTCTTCGTAGTGTCACCAAAAAATTAATAAATGAATAAAAGAATGGACCATGATTGCTTTGCTTATAATGGAAGATGTGTGAATCAAGTGATGATGGAATTGATAAACTATAATATTTTCTTGGTGTAACATGTTATCATGTTTAGACAGCTAACAATTTAATTTGGTATAAATCAATTGATGTTTATTTGTATTTAAAATTTATGTTAACAATTTAACAACATAATATATATCACGTCATAAAAAAAATGTTAAATAGTCAAAATGGTCACTGAGATTTGCATAACTCATCACTTTGGTCCCTAACATTTCAAATCAATAAAAATTGTCCATGAGATTATCCACCATCCATCATTTTGGTTTTTCCGTTAAAACTCCGTTAAGTGTCCCGGAGCTCTTGGCCGGAAGTTTGGGCAATTTTCAAAGCTTCGTAACTCAATCGTTTCTTAACTAAATTCGACCCATAATATATCAAAATGAAAATAGGAAAGTGTAGAATATGATTATACCTATTTAGAAACCCAATGGTTGCCAGAGATGGCTGGAAAATAGCCTCAAAGTTGACTGGTCCGAGAGAAAACTAGAAAACTCGTCAGAAACTGGGTAAACTTTAAACGTTCATAACTTCTTCAATACTCAACGAAATCAAGTGGTTCAAAAACGAAAATCACAGCCACTTTCGAACCGTTTTCCGGCCAAACCACGGTGAGTTAGCCATCTAAAAATGTACCATTCTCTTTGTCTCATCGAGAAGTATGATTTTTGTTTTTGAATCACTTGATTTCGTTGAGTATTGAAGAAGTTATGAACGTTTAAAGTTTACCTAGTTTCCAGCAAGTTTTCCAGTTTTTTTTGGGACCAGTAAACTTTGAGGTTATTTTCCGGCCATCTCTGGCAACCATTGGGCTTCCAAATAGTTATAATCTTATTATACACTTTCCTATCTTCATGTTGATATATTATGGGTTGAATTTGGTTAAGAAACGATTGAGTTACAAAGCTTTGAAAATTGCCCAAACTTCCAACCAAGAGCTCCGGGACACTTAACGGAGTTTTTAATGGAATGACTAAAATGATGGATGGTGAACAATCACAGGGACCACTTTGATTGATTTGAAATGTTAGGGACCAAAGTGATAAGTTATGCAAATCTCATGACCATTCTGGCTATTTACCCTTAAAAAAACATCAGTTTGTGTTGAAAGCATGTAGCGAAATACTTCCATCAGCCATGTGTATGTGAACTGAATAGTAAGTACTTCAAAGTTGAAAGTGAAATCACTAGTAAAAATAGATGTGGCCTTATATTATTTAAACGAAGTCAATGATCCAACTCTTAAGAGATTTGCTCTCTCTCTTCTGCTTCAATGCATGAACTAGAAGTATCAGTTTTCGAGCCGTTGGTTGACATGCTCTGAGTACAGCTTGGATATATTGCCTGAAGTGATTTCCGATGGCCCTGAACTTGGAATTGACGGCTGAAAACCCGGGATCCGAAAGCCGGTCTTGAACCGCCCTTCAGCCTTCAAGCATGCTCACTGTCACTACTTGGGTCATTGTAGGCCTAAGAGTGGGAGATGCATTGGTGCACAAGAGAGCAACGTTTAGCATCACCATGGGCTCTTCCGATGAGTATTCTGAACCCAAGGCTGGATCAACCAACTCCAATACACTCCCTCTCTCTTGCAGCACTTAGGCCTAAAGAGAAGCACGAAATTAAGACAGTAAGCATTACTCACGGTGCCAATTAATAGTTTAGCTTTTCGCAAGACATTCATTCACATATCGCTCTTGTATATTTTTTGGTAACTATTCTTCGTTTATATTTATATAGGCTAAAGTTTGATACGTTTGAACTAAAAATCTGTCAAAGATATCTACGTTGTAACGTCATTTCACTAATAAAATGATTATGATTTTGGCCCAAGCTAAAACACGCATGTAACTTTATTTTATAGCTAATGTCATGCACGAGTCCAAGGTCTATGACTATGTACCTGCTTTAAACCTACGTTTAATCTACTCTTATTTTCATCTAGATAGTTGATTCACCCAAATGATCAAGTCTAGGTCTTGTCTAACTTAAATGATTAAACAGGTTCTTGTAACATTCTTGTTCAATCATGCACTTTCATTGACTCTTATTGAAGTTTTTCTTTACATGACAATGTAACATTAGACTGAGACGACAAGTGACGGTGTATCCGTTTTATATAAGAAATCCTAATCAATTAACTTGATCATTGCAACAATTACCAAAGACTTAAAAACATATTAGTAATACAATTAGCATCAAACCACTTTTATTATATATGAATATACCAAGTAATTAATCAATATTTATTTTAATTTCGAATGAGCTCAGTGTACAGCAACTGGTTCCATGTGTCAGGAACTCCAGGGAGGCACCAATGGCTGCAGTCCATGCCAAGGTGTGCTCCATTGCCATATATAGATGGGTGACCGTCTTTCCTCAGCTGTGACAGCCCTGTCACGTTAAGCAAAAGCACTTGCTTCGACATGTCACCAAGCACTTTTTCCACAATCACTTCTGCTGGGTCTTTGCTTCTTGGGTATGCTACTACTAGTGGCTCTCTTTCTGCTGTGCAGTTCCTCCCATCTGGGTAACCCCAATGACTTGCACTAATGTTAATCACAAAATTAATACCATTCATTTATATTAGGAACAAGTTGATTAACACAGTACACAAGGTATCAAATTTTCATACAAGTATATTCGCCAAACGATGTATTTATATATGTTAACACCTTACTTGTTAAAAATATTAATTAAGATTCAGAGTGAACCTAGATTTGAGTAAATGATAGGTTGGCACAATGTTTGATGTACAATGAATAAAGTAACACTGGTGTGTGGAGCATTACTCTGTATATCAACCCGTCAATTATTGTTTAATTTTGAAGGGGATTCTGAATTTTAATATATTGTAAACAAAAGAGACTTGATACGCTTTTGATAGGAGGGAAGGTTTCCACCTTGTATAACTCAAAACTTAACAGTTTTAAACTTACTTCCAATGACTCAGTGAAATACTCTGGAAGAAGACTTTGGTTTTCTTAGTATCAACATTTTTGTCCACCCAACGAGCCCAAGTTTTCAAGGCTTTCTCATAAGCAACAAGACGATTCATATCTCGATGTAAAGTCTTTCCATCTTGAATAAAATCCCACCTGCATGCGATGCAAACAAAGATTAACAACCATATGCTTTTATGCATACTCTAGCCCTAATATTCCTCCTTATATACTGTAAATAAAGTGCTCTACCGCTAAAGTTATACGTCATCGATTCAAAAATGTAACGCAAGATATCACGAATGCATGAATTTAAACCACCAAAAGTGTGATTGTATCTTACGGTTGTTTCCTTCTAGCGTGGAGCCACCAATGCCAAGTGTTGAAGATCAAAACATCATATTCTTTCCATGATTTCCCATCCTTAAGGTCGATAGAGTCGAGTTTCAAAACCCTACCATATCTCTGTTGATCAATGTGAACCAGAAATGCATTGCGTGCTAGCATCAAAGAAACATTGTGACTCTGCAAATTCATATATAATTAATCAATTATTTAATTTAGCTACTAATTACTCCAGATTAAATGACTAAATTAAAGATTATTACCTTCGATGTGAACGTAGAGGTTCCGCCTATCCTCTTGATGGTATAACCGGACTGAGGTGAAGTTGCATGAATCATGCACGTGAGCGATTGCCATTGGTTCAAACTTAACGAGTCTCCAACAAACATGATGCGTTTATCTCTAAATCTCTCCAAGAAATCTTCACCATCAAACCTAATGCAATTCAAAACTAATTTAATCATATGCATATAGATATAGTTGATGAAAAGAAATCAAATGTAACGAGCACTTAACCCTGCACCGAGAATCATAATTTGAAACTTTCTTTCTCCTTTATCTTACATACGTACGTTGGTAAATTGCATGAATAGGGTTGCCATCGATATTTGAGATAGAGTTCGTCGGCTCGACCATTTTTCTGGCAATCGAAGGCATGATCTAAGAAGTGGCAAAGACTTGAATCGTAAAGAGGGTAAGAATTAGGGTCATAAACCCATCTTCCTTGGTAAATATCACACTTCTTCAACCTGTAAATGCTTTGCTTCCCGCATACAATTTGGTTTTCTAAAATTATTGGTAGCACTAGAAGTGCAATGGCAATGCCAAATGCACCCATATGGAATTCAAGAATTGCTATAAAAAAAATTAAATAAACTGAAGAATTAATGGAGGATGGGGAGAACCAGAAGATCGATTGAATTATTTGGATTTTTTAAGGCAGTGTGGTCTGGATTTAAATAGATAAACAAGAAATAATGGTAAAGAAAAAGATTGGTGGGTTTGTTAATTTAAAGATGTAGTTGATGGGAGAGTTTTCTGTGTCTTAAATTATGGAAAATAATTGAAAATTAAAGAATTTAATTTAAATTTAATTTTTCTTAATGAATGATTGAACTCGAAATCAATGGAGGTTTTGGGACCAAAATTTTGGAACGTGTAGAGAGTGGTGGGGGGAGTTATAAAACTGTCACTGCCTTCCACAATTTTCTTAAGAGATATATTTAAGCTTAATTAATGGAGGGTTAATAAGTTGATGAAGCCATAACAAAGAGCATCAAGTCATGGATTCATGGCTAATGTGATTGCTGGCTTGACGTGGTTTGCATGTTGTGCATCAGTATCTGTGTTATCCTTTCTCTGGCTCAATTTTGATTTTGGGGAAAGATTTGGAGGGGTGTCCGACCACGTCATTTGCAAGAAACTTTTAACGAAAATATGTGCCTACATATTTTAGTATTGACCCGATCTCGCACTGATTCTACCTAAAGTAAGAGTTGTTCTAGTCAGTCAATCGGATCATACCAAAAATTTGAGATTAGATATTCAAAGTTCTTTGTGTGTGTGACCTACTCAATTTTCTTTTAGAAATTCTTTTCTTTATGACACATTTTTTTAAAAGATCAAGTTTTTTTTTTAACAAAAAAAGAAAAAGAAAAAGTTGTCCTCGAGAAGGAAATTCGAACTTAGGTGAGAAAAATAAACTACTTTAATTAACTTAATTACACCCATAGTTTAGTTTTCAAACCCTCAACTTTGTTAATTATAATCGTGAGTTTAAAGTTTTCTTTCTAAGGGATGATTCAACTCTTGCTAATGAGTAGCACGCTAGCCTTCTTGCATCTAAATTCATATTCTTCTTCCGTAAATTCGAGTAGTTTAAAATATTTATTTGTCAATAACGAAATATCATTGAAAGAAAACAAATTTGACGGAAACTAATTCAAAGAGGACAGAAAAGAGACAAAATTAAACAGAGATGGATGGAAAACCTAACATCAAGGAAAATTTTGACAAAGTCAAACGAGTCATTTTGTCAAAAGCTAAAGTGAAAAGCAAATGTTACAGCTGAATGCTCATGCTTCTGAAAAGAATCAAACTGCTCTTTTATACAAAGCTGAACAAGTTTCCATACTTTTGATGCTCTGGGAGATCATATGGATTTTCCATTACATGATCAACAACAACAAAGCCTTATCCCGCTAAGTGGTATGAGGATTCGTGGAAGAGTAGCTTCCTGTATTTCTCGTACCTCCTTTTTGCACATACAAACGCAGACACTATGTAGATCGTTACATGCTAGGCCATCACTCCAATGGTTAGTTTAATTACCATCTGCAACGAATCCCAAAAACAGATAATTGAGAACAGATACGTTAATCGAATATCCAGTCAATAATGTAATTGATGTGTTATTGATTCAGTTTCGACTTCAGTTACAAGACACAACTAGGAAAAGCAGATACGGTTATAGAAAAAGCACTCAGCATGTCTTTTAACCGTGTATTTCCACATATACTGGCTGATATCGCTTGTGCGCGCTACGTATTCAGTATACAAATACGATAAAAAAAAGGCAAGGCTTGATTTGACACAATTGAAACTCGATGAGTCATGTGCAGGTTGTGTTAATTTCGATCAATTGTGTGCCAGAAATTAGGAGCATGGCACAAATTAAACCAAAAAGAGATCCGTATGTTTGTTTAGGCCAGTGTATGCCCCTTCATATGAAGATGACTTGTCACGAGTGTGTTCGAAAAAATGTAATAACTAAATAAGTTTCTTGTGACTCACCATCTGAAGGATCGACGTGTACAAAAAAACTGGCGGCAACTATGAGATAGCACAGAATAAGCATCAAGCCTTTAAAGTAGTTTGACGTCCCTTCCTACAAGGATGAAGGCAACGAATCTCATATCGAGCAAAGTTGAAAGTAAAAAAGAAAAACGCAACTAAGAAACACGGTCATATTATACAATTGAAAAGAAACAAAATAAAAGGAATGAAAGTAAGAAGGCACGATTCATCTTGGATTATGTAATAGGAAGACTCGACGGGGACCAAATAAGTTAATAGTTAAGATTAGAGAAACTCTTAATGGTTCAAAGGAAGACAAACGAGGAAAGGATCACAAACCTGCAACATAAATGCCACGACTAACACTGTAATAAAAAGTGTGGCAGTCTCAAACAGTTGAAAATTCAAGTCCATTGGCTGTCCCATGATCCACCCAACAACTACGCAGAAGGGTATCTACAATTGTCAAGAACACAAATTATTAGCCTATTTTCCGTTCTGAAATGTAATCAACTCAAGAGAAAGTATAACAAGCAAGTCCAACAGAGGTTTGCGATGGTTCATAGACATTGTATCACATGCCAAAGTTCTGCAGTGAGTACTCATTAGTCAGCTGTTCAAGTCCTTACCACAAACATGGATATTTGTGTAGATGATCCAATTGCAACTCCGAGTGTGATATCCTAAAGAAAGGTTAATTCCGTCAATAACATAAAACGGAGTCTGTAAATTGACGTTCAGAAATCTTCAATTCAAAGCACTCACAAGCTTGTCCTTCATGGCAAACATGATAGCACTTGCATGCTCTGCAGCATTTCCTACAATTGGTAGTAGTATAACACTGATAAATGCCACAGGCATGTTGAATGAGTCAGACGCTCCCTGGAGAAACAGTAAATACATTAACTTATCAAATAGTTACACAAAACCAAGGCCAAATTACCCAGTAAAACAAGAATGAAAAATGTGCTTCACAATCAGACACAGAAAACGGAAGTGAAAAAGGTCAGCACAATATCAGTTCAGAAACTATGCACCTGGAGCACAGTGGGCTAATACATGAAGCAAGTGTTACCTGGATAGCATCCACAAGGTATCCAGACAAAACGGACACCCAGACAGTTAAAACAGCAAGCCAGCCAATTGCTTCCCAATGAGTTATCTCGGGAGCCTCTTCCTCATCGGATTCATCTTCACCCCTGACTCCTTCCTGAAACAATTTCCAAAGAGAAATTAAACAACTAAATGGAGTTGGGTCAGATAATGTTCCCAAGAGCCATTCCATGTATTAGCTTTATATTTTCAATAGAAAGCTGAAGGAACTAGTAATCACTCTTCTTATGGAAATAAAAAATCATAACAAAATTAACAAGATAATTCCCTTAAATATGAATTGTTTTAATATAAAAAACTGAAGCTTATTCAAGATTTAAAAAATGCAAAGAATTCATCATTTTTGATAAACTTTAACTTCAGCAGCTAACACAGAAATGCACAATGTTCAAAATAGAAAAACAATGACTTTCTAGATCCTTTGAAAAATTTAAGCAAAATTGACTGACCTCCTCAATGGGATTATAAAGATTACGATGACTTCTAAGTTGAAAGAAAAGGTAGCTCGCATATGCCACTAGCATTACACAGCTGCTAAATCTTGAAAGAGATAACTCTGACTTCCCAAAGTGGATCTCTGAGCGCGTAAAATGAAGCACAGCCGGAAACATTAACCCCATGACAGCCATCAACAGCAATCCTGAATTCACGAGGGCTGCAGACTGTTGCAAAAGTAACCACATTTGGATGTAAATGTCATGACACCAAGATGAACGAATGTCAAAGAGCCCACAGAGCAGAAAATTTCAGGGTTCAAAAACAAGATTTGAAGATCTATGATTCTACCTTGTTGAAAACCTGAATTTTTTGGTAATGAATGATTCCACCAGTGAAGAAGGCACATCCGAGCACTAAAAGCATGTTGGACAAGATTGATCCTAATAAAGATTGCTGAACAACCCTTATCATTCCGTTCTTTAATGCATATATTGATATAATCATTTCTGTGGCATTTCCAAATGTGGCATTTAACAGACCCCCAACTGCAATCCAACAACGAGCTCACTTGAGACATAACCAAAAACAGATGCACAAAGGTACAAGATTTTTTGAATAAGTAAGTAGGTTACCTACATTCTTAATTTGAAAACAAGAGGAACTACCTATCCATTTTCATAACCAACAAAAAAAAATGCATCAAGTGAAACAAAAAAGAACGGGTAATCCGACACTGGGAATCTGTGATAAATTTTAAAGATTATCTGAATCACTATTTATAACAACTAAATCACTATTTATAACAACTAAAACATCTTTCAGGATGTCCAGTAAACACTCTAGTAAGCAAACATTGTAATCAATCAATGGTACCAAAACTTCATTAGACTAATTGATATGATCAAAGTACCGTACAAAAACAGTTTACTTCGTACAAGCCATTCAACCAGACACATGATCATAGAGATTAACTAGTAAACAGGTAGGAAGGTAAGAGAAGCAACTGATGCTGTTAGGGGATTTAAATCCCATAATGTTAAGTCGAGATCTAAACACCTGGAGAAATGCATGTTCACGTTCCAATAACCAGAAAAAGATAGCTTGCATAGTTTACCAGGAACCAACTCTGTTAGTTCCTATACAGTCTAAGTCTAATCGATGAGATACACAATTATTCTAGGGAAGAAGTTAATCTATCGAGGATAACTAAAAAAATCATAAAATATACTTGTCAACTGTCAGGTGATTCAAGGGAAAATATACTTCTATGAAAAAAGCCCATATTACCAATACCATCCACTAATATATACTTATTGAGCATGACCATCGATCAGAACAGTACTTTACTGCAGCAGCAGAGCCAGGAATCGAAACTAGGATGGTGGTAACCTTAGAAAATTGGGTTCTTTCATCAAAATTATATATTCAGACAAAAATTCTTCGAAATCCAAAACCAGTTAGCAGTATGAATATCGCTACAAATATTTATGAAAATGATACAAAAATTCAGGCTACCATCAGTTGGCAGGGTAAAAATTATACCTGTTGGTCCAGTGTAGAAAGCAAGTTGCCTGCACCACAACAATGGCAAACTCAAGAATTAGCCTTAGACGAAATTAAGAGAACTTACTGCTATACAAAACTTGACAGTCTAGCACTTACTCAGTGGCATATCCTAGACGCTCTGCTAAAGGTACGATGCCCACTAAGCTGAAGAAGAATACCCATCCCTAACGTATACAAAGTAAGTGTCAACAGATTAGGGGTGAAGTCAATTTAAATTATTGAAAGGATGTGCAAAAAAAGAAACCATGTTGGAACACCTTGCCACATAAGATAAGGCTACATTACAAGGTTGTAATGTCAAGTTCCAACAGAAAATAAAGACATGGAAACCGCTAAATTTTGATTAGTTGCAGGTAGCTAAGACTATTTCTCTTCTGCACTTCCCTGCTTACTAAACTCTTCTACATTCTTCTCCTAACTAAATGAAGGGGTCACTAAAAATGAAATAGGGATATATACATACATGCTTTCCAGTAATATAATGTAGCAAAATCGCCAAAGGACCAAAGGGTAGCAACATATTGATCTTTGCTTTAAATAAGACTATATAAATACTCCTCGGAACTCTTATCCACATATGTCTTGAAACCCATGACTTCGCCAAATCTGCTCGTGACCGCAAATGAATCATCTCAAAGTCCAAGGCCTCTACTTTACTGGTGGCTGCTGATGAGCTAAAAGGTATATCTTCATCAGATTCAAGGTCTGTCTTCCCATTTATAGAAACCATCTGCAAGTACAAATTATCAACCAATTAAGAAGGGGGCAGAACACGGAATCACGATTACACCAAAGCAGGGCACTGTATTCACACACACCAAAAGCTACATTTACCCATTTGGTTAAGAAACTTGGAGGACAACAACGCACACCAAGCTAAAAATTATCAAAAACCAGTAAATGTCTGGTGACCCCATTAGAGATCACTCCCAAAAGGAAGAAACTTCATTGGTTTTCCCTAAAACTGCTGATTATATCTTCATTTTTTTCCACTTTTTCATCTTTTCAGAGCTATGGCCTGCAATCTGAAAGAAAAATTAATGACTGCATTCAAACAACCCAGTTTTTCCACCTAAGACTGCTTAAATGACTGCTTTCAAACAACCACTTCAATCACATACCAAATAAAGCTGAGTAAAATTAATTAGGCAGTGTTTGGAAGTTGAAACAAATGAAGAATCAGCACAGATGGCATGGAGTGCAAGCCATCTACTTACAGATCAGCCACAACATCAAGTGGCACCAACCCACTTGAAAAGAAACCATTTTTACAAACAAATACAGCAAAACAAACAGAGAAACAACCGTATTACCTCAAACCCAGAAGCCAAAATGGATTGATTTGATCAAATGGATCACCTTCTCCTCCCTCTTTGCCTCTTTCAGAGAGAGAGAGAGAGAGAGAGAGAGTTGGGTTTGAGTGGAGCCCAGCACTCTGGGTCTGTTGAATGTTAGAAAAGAAAGAAGAGAGATGGAGTCAAGAGTGGAGGAGGAGATGGAGTTCGATGCCGGCACCCGGCAAATGATTTTATGACAAACGAGAATTATTATACACTAAGAAGGAAAGTTCTGCGAAGTAGGGAGTCCTCATTGATTTATTCCAAGTTTGATTTCTTAATTGTTTTTCCATTTTTAAATAATTTATTTCTTAATCTGACACACGTTACGTTAGAACCAAAATATTATGCGCTACATGTTGGTCCAACGTGGATAACAAATAAAGAATTTTTTTTTTTTTTTTTTTTTTTTTTTCTCCCTCAAGAAATCTACTCCAAAATTTCAGAAAAATGATTTTTGCACTCTTTTCACCAGGAGAGTACGCAGGTTGATATAAGAGCATCTCAAATCACGTTGTCTATTTTTTTGTTAAGGCTAGAAAGCTAAGAGCTCCTCTAAATATTCCTACTCCAATCTCACTTTTTAATTCATGGAGTTTATAATAAATATGATTTACTTCACGAATTATTAAAAAGGTAGTAATTCATGCAACGAGCTCCTTTATCCCTCCTTTGGTTTAGGAGCTCACAACAATTTGGACCATCCTAGCGATAGGGAGTGTGATTCGAGATGAAATTTTCCAAATTTTCTAAAATTTTAATTAAGAAGTTTATTTAAGGAGCCCATTGAAAATGATTTAACAAGAACAGTTGTCTAACAATATAAGTCTAGCAAATCTGCATTTATCCTTACATTTTAAGGTGGTGTTTTTTTATTGTATAAAAAGTGCAAATAATCTTTATTCTTAAGCAGAACATATAAAGTAAGGAACTTGCACTTCAAGTGATTAAGATTAATAATTTATACTTTTGAAATGCAAGGTTCGTCTCCACATCCCCTACTATCGTTGTATCACGGGAAAAACCATATAATGTCGCTCTATAAACTAAACAACTCATAGAATCCCTCGCATTACTCGACTTTTAGAAAGTTTTTGGGATTGGTACTAAGATTAGATCAAGCCTTTAAATTGATATTTTTTTTCCGTTTTCTTGGTTAATTGGTGACAATTTTGCGTAGTGTTTCTACATCTTTGAGGGTGAGATTAGGCTTTTGCCTTTAAATGATCTTTTAACCAAAGTGGTCCTTAAGATTGACATTACTTCTCACTTTGTTCCTTGAGATTTGAAATCGATAGAAACAGTCATTGAGTTTGTCTAGCATCAATCATTTTAGTCATTCCATACAAAAAATTGTTAAATAAGGACAAAAAATGAAAATTTTTGATTTGACAAACATTATGGGTACTTTTGTCATTTTATCATTATTTAATGACGATTTTTTATGGAATGATCAAAATGATTGATAATGAACAAACTCAAAGTCCACGATTTCAAATCTTAGAGAACAAAGTGATGAGTTATGTTAATCTCAAAAACCATTTTAGCTAAAAAAATCTTTTTAAATTGAAGCTATTTTGTGGAATTGACTATGTGGTTTTAGTGAAAAGGTATCATGTCACGGTTCTAATCCATCCTACTTTATTAGGCCCCTTCATAAGCTTCATCTCTTATAACATTTTCCACTGTAACGAAGTTTATGCATAACAAAGAAAATTGATTATTTTTATTATTTTCATGATCGTATTTTGTGTGCTATTATAAATCGTGTCATGTTTACTTATTTAAAAATAAAAAAAATCGTAAATAAAAAAAGTCATGAATAAAAAAGAGATCGACTACTCCTCTCTTAAATCCTAATCAATCTAAATTTTTTCGAGTACCGACGGACTGTAACTTTGTAGCCGCATATTTTAGAAAGACAAAAGTAAAGACAAAAAGAAGCAGGTACTGCTCAATTACCTCTCCACGTTTTTTCATGTATGGAAAATATGTTTTGTCATAATATCATAAGATGGTACAAAACACAAACGTGAATATTAAGAAAGCTTATTTACATCATAAATTAGCGCTTTTCAAAACTTAACTTTGGTCTCATTTTGTTTTATGTAATTCAAAACGTGTTTCGAGAGGTGCTGATGTATGATGTAAATAAGACAGAACTTGTAATTTATGTATAAATATAAGTTACATAACTTATTTTATTGTGGATTCACAATTCATCATGTCTATTTCTGTCCTCGCACATTTGGCACAACAAACAAAGGACTGGACTCAAGTCCATATTACTTGTTCACAACCTGTCACATTCGTCAAAAGTTATGTTAATAGCCATGTCATTGCTAAATGTACAAATCCAATTAAACAATAGTTTATACTTTGCCAATGTTTAAAAATTTCAAATTTTGAAGAAAAAAAATAACCAAGAAAAAGCTACTCTCACCATCATCACCAGCTCCTCGCTGATACCAAAACTCCCAGACTCCACTCCAATCATCAATTTTGTTTAATTTGATATCTATTATAAAATCAAATTTGTAACATATGATTTCTACTACCTTCATAACCTACCATCAATGGCTCAACTCCATAGCCACCCGTAGCAACATTATTGTCCGTCAACGCATATGGATCTTATCTCTATTATAGAGATGATACAAATGATGGTAAAAATAGGTGATAAAAGTAGCATTTTTTATTTCTTTGCAGAACCAAACCATTTTGATCGGTGGTGGAAGTGTCAATGTCGATTGGTTTTATGTTGCTTTCAGTGTTGCTTTGTTTTCAGTTTATGTCTTTCGTTTGTGATGCTTTTATTCCACTTAAATTCTTTTATATGTGTTGTCCCGTAAATGAAGAAGCATGCTCATCGTTTTGCTTTCGAAATAGCGCTGCACAAGACTAGTAGCCAAACAATCAGAATGTGATCAAGCATCCATATGAAATTCCAAGCTCCTATCAAACCCATGAATCTGAGCCTTATTAGATCATGAGATCACATTATGATAGTTTGTTTGGGTACGAGGACATAAGAATTCAGTCATGTGATGTTAGTGATAGAAATTTGAATTAGATCATGTGATGTGATGTCAATATGTAGTTTGTGCTAAAGTTTGTTGGGTTCATCTGTCTGAAATTTTAACAGTTGGTTTGGCTACGAGGATATTTTTTATTAGATCATGTGATGCCTATCTATAGTTTCCCGAAGCGGCCTGGAGATTCAAGCAAAGAGTACGTAGCTCAAGTGGTTAAGAGTATTTATCTTTATACTCAATGTTTTAGGTTTGATTTCCTTTGTCTTAATATTGCTTGGATATGATTATTTAGTATTATGATCTAGTGAAATTCCTCTTCTCTTGAAGTGAAAAGTTTTAGTTTCGATTTTTGCTAGAGGCGAATTCGAACCAAATTAACATGGTTAGCCCATTGTGAGGTTTAACCCACTCTCCTACCTTGTTTAGACCAAATGCAATAAGCTTTGTACCCTCAAAGCATCTCCAATCATAAGGCTAAAATAAAGATTGGGGAGAAAATTTAGTTTAGGCTAGATTTCGGCCAAAAAAATGAGCCAGAGATAAGTGAGTGGCCCATCGCATGAATGCGCCTCAATTTTGCCCACGCACAACAGTTGGACGTGCGCCACGTTATTCAGCCGCTTGTGACAAGCCCAACGACTCTTTTATTTTATCATACGTCTGTAAAGATTGGGGTATTAGTTGATCCAATAGTCCAAATTCATTTTTTTTTAATCAAATTTATAGTTACATTAAATCGAAAGTCTAAGATCGAATATGAACAAATCTAACGGTAAAAAAAAAGATCTAACGGCCCAAAATTAAATTCAATGACTAAAACAATTGAAAAATTATTTAAAATTAAAATTCACCCAAAAACTCACCTATGTATTTCTTCAAACATCCGTACAAATATCACTTTCCTTGTGCAATTCTTCCATTTTTTCTTTCTACCCACTTCCAAAACTATTTCTTCATGCGTTTCATGTGTAGAAAGGATTTTCCATGTTGTTACATGACTTTTCATGTTCCATCTTTTTCCATGACTTTCATGGGGTAGTTTCAGTCATTTTTCATTATTTTATGGAATTTAAATACTTTTAGGTTAAGACGTTAATAAAAAATTAGGATATTCTACATAAATTATATTTTTTTTAAATTACTGAAAAAAAAAATTATGCTAAAATCATTCATTAACAATCACGGTATGTGTTCTTTTGCAGAAAAAAAGGTTTTAGCCCTCCCCACCTCCTATGGCGGTGCGCAAATTTGGTTACACATCTCTTGTATTTGAAGCAATTCATTCACATGGGTTGTGTTTTCATTAAAAGCTTGAAGCTTTCTTTATGGAGGTAAGTGAACGGGAGAAGAGAGAGGCGACGATGACCAAGAGAAAGGTAAGGGGTTGAGGCATCTAAATGCGTTAAAATATAAATAATTCCCAACTATTCAATTTTTTAGTGAACAGCCAAAGCCAATTGATCTCTAGGATCCTCACAGAAAGGATCAAGAGAGGATCTTGGTACGTTGAAGTGGAGGTGGTACTAAAAGTGGGAGAGGCAGGGTTGAATTGGATAGGTTTGGTGGGGCTATGAGCTATCTAATGGGAATCCAAAAGTGAATACATAGGTTAGTAATATGTGTTTGGGGCATGACAATTGGAAAAGCAACCAAGTGGGAAGAGGGGATGTTGGCATGTCTACATTTGGTTACAGTTTTTCCAATGTTTGGCACGTACCTTTATTGTCTACAAGTAAATATTGATATGATTATGTCAGTTTTGTTAAAGGGAAAATTGTACAAACACTATGTATACAAACCATTAGGGTTGTGCGTAGATACCACTTATATACTTCAAATTTGCCAAAATACCACTTAAACTTGTATTTTAGTATGAATGTATCACCTCCATTATCATTCCTAAAAAACGTAGTCAAAACATATCATCTTAAATCCATTTGAGCCATTTTTCAAAGGCGTTTTTGACACATAAAGATCTCTAGATGATTTAGAATAAGAATTCAGTTCAGTAAAGGTCATGGACCTATCTTTTGCCTCCTCAAAGGCAAATCATACCCAACGAAATTCTGTTTTTGAAATATCCATTTTGTTAACTAGACTCTGGTTTTGGAATGGTGGTCTTTTCGTAATTAGCAGGGTTTGAAAACAATCATAAACATTCAACCCTTCAATGTAACCCAAGTAATGGGCAAGGGTGGAGAAACATGTTGCAACTAGAATATGTTCGTAGTTTGATTCCTACTAGTCATTTTGAGTAAAAGGAGCACTTATCTTTTGCTCCTCTTCTTGGTAGTCGAGTACGCAAACCCCTGTTCCTCATGGCTTACTCTTAAGATTGACCGCGTAAACTTAGTCTTTCTATTCTTATTCAAAACCCACCCCAGATTAATCAACAAATGAGCATCGGTGGAGGCAGGTTCGGGATAATCCATTCAACCTTGTTCTTTTCTTTTTCTGAATTTTCCTCTTTCCTTGGAACTCCCTCATGAAACATTTCCAGAGACTCAAGTCTTATTTCCTCTTCTTCTGGAAACATTTCTCCTTTGAGCGGCATTTCCTCCTCTTCTTTCGTTTCGGTGGAACTTCCTCTCTAGGTTCTTTCTTGTAGCCTTATCCCTTTTTTGAATTCTTCTTCCGGATCACCTTTTGAAAAGCTGGAACGTAGGGGTCATGATGATCCAATGGGAGGGATCTTCCTCACAAAGCCAAAGAGTAGTATATTGTGAAGACAACTGTTTACTTAACTCTTCTTTCTCTTTGTTTTTCATTCCAAATTGAAACGGTATTGACATATAATAAATCAATAGTTTTATATTTAACTAGGAAAATGACTTTGATTGAATGACTATTCATCTATTGTATTTTCAAAAGTTCTATGAAAAAGGGCAGTTCGACTTGATGTTGTTTAATGAGTTAGAATACAAAGTGTAGGCTAAGTAAATTAATGGACAATCATGGTCCTTTTGAAAATAACAAAATAAAACAAAACAAATTTGGTACTCAATTCTCATATTCACAATATATATATATATATATATATATATATATGAAACCCGAAAAAAGCTTTATGAGACGAATAAACCATCATTGTAATTTCTCGTACCAATCACGAAAAGTCACAAGTAATTGTATCTTTTTTTCCTCCACATCCAGAGAGCATTTGTGGATGTACCCGTCCGCTTAAACCCCACTTTTTCTTCTGTTTTTTTTCCAACGAAACCAACTTGGATAAGGTGAATTAATGGATCCATCCTTTTCCAAGGAATCTAGGAATTTCATGATCGTAACTATTCATCGTATATCGTGCAATCAGTTTTCATTAGGTATTATTTATATTTAATTTTAAATTTTAAAATAATTTCTTACCGTAAAATATATAATGAACAATCTCAATCACAAAATAGCTAATATTCCCAGAAAAAGAATCGGATGAGAATCCTTTAACCCAAAATAATATACACAACCTCACTCATAATAGTCATGTGGGTTCCACTTTTATCCATTCTATAAAGGTTTACCCATGCAAGACTGCAAAAGAGAGCCTACACACACAGAAAAATTGTACGGAAACACCACAGAGAGAGAGAGAGAGAGAGAGAGTGATGATGGGGTTGCAACTTTAGGCTTTGCCTTTTTCCATTTGGATTGGATATTGCGTGCTGCACTGTCGTAAAAACCCAAGATTCGTTCATACACAAAATTAACACGTCATCAAAATCATCCAAACGAAAAGGGGAAAGGGATTCTCTTCAGATCCCTTCCACCTAATTCCTCTTATTAAATAATTCAAACTCTTAAAATTTGATTCAACAGCTAAAGTTATTATAAATTTAAAGTAAATCTCTACTTGTAGTCGTTGGATCAAATTTTAAGAACCCGAATTGTTTGATGAGGTGAAATAGAGGGATCAGAAGAGAATCCATTTCCGCGAAAAGGTATCAGAATTGTAACCCAATTAGGAAAATAAGCACTTTTTGAGGAAAATTGGCTTATGGAGTTGCACAAAAGCCTTCTCTTAAATAAGCACTTGGAACATCAAAGGCTTGAATTACACTTTAATAAAAATCACCAAAACTACACCAAAAATGTGAATGCAGTATTATCCCAAACAGAAAATGTTACGCATGCAAAAATTGTCAAAATGCTGCATAAGCAAATGAGTAACCTAATCAAACAGCACCAAATAAAAAAACAATCGAATGGAAACGTAATAGTATAATGAATTGCAAGTGTTGGATTGCCCCGGTATCACCTCTCTCACTTGTATTCAAATATACATATACATATACATATATATATATATATATATATATATATGTGTATGTATGTATGTATGTATATGGAATAGAATTAAACCACTGAGTTCCCTGATAAAAAAGAAAAAGAAACGAATATTAACAGCCTTGATGATGGAGTGGGAGAAAGAACAAATAATCCTCATCACACACCAGTGTCCTCCATTATTAACATGTCCTTCCATACAAAGACAAGCACCAAATTCATAAATCCAAAGCTCTTTGCTCAACTAGCTAGTAAAAGGCTCATCAATTATCAATTCAAGTGTAATACTCCATAACAGTTCAGGAAAATCCAACCAACTCAAACTTACATGCCACCAGGTGGCGTTACTCCAAATCTATCACGCGTCGCCATGATTTTTAACTTTAATAGATGGCATCACGCGACTGATTTGTGGCACCACCTTGGTGTCCTTGTTGCATGAAAGTTCTTCTCCATGCTCACACACAAGCACACACCCATTCATATTACCAATATCAAAGGTACTGAGGAAAAGATAAAGCAGCCCTATGAAAATACAGTTCCAGACAGAAAGAGAAAAGGGGAAAGGAAAAGGTAAAAACTGCAGCTTCCCATTTCCATGTAATCTCTCCTCTATGAGACTCTGATGATAGACAGAGAGAGATTTGTGTTCATGGATATTATCTAGGCAAAATTTAATCCAACCATAAAAGATTCACAATTTTTCTCTACCAAAAAACAAAGAATTGATTTTTCCCAGGAATACCCAACAAAAAGATTTAACCAAAAATGGGAAAAGTCTTGCAGAAGCCAAAATCCAATGCCCCATGAGATATAATCACACCAATCAATCGCATAATAGCTAAAAGGAGTCTAATCACTCAGAACTTGGGAGTTCCCGGATGCCAAATTTTGCCTTTTCTGGTAACCAAACCACTCACATTACCATCAATGACAGATTTGATTGACAGAGTCGAGTGATAGATTTTGATTTAGATTGCTTAAACAAAACTAGGAAGTAAAATTTGAAAACAAAGGCAACCCATTTCCCCAATTTCTCCCAATCCAGCAGAAAAAAGACACAAAATCATCATAGGATCATTATCATTATCATGAAAAAAGAAAGAAACCAACAGCAGAGAGTAATTGGGCAGCGAAAACAAAGGAAGAAGAAAGTAGAAAGTACACTATCTGAGCTAAGAAGAAAGAGGCCTCGGTGGCGGCAGCAGATGGCGAAGATTCTGATGGGGTTGCTGAGCCTGACCGCCACCATTGCCGGAGATAAACGGGTGCTGCAACAACTGCGCCGCCGACAGTCTCTTCGAGGGCTCTCTCTGCAGGCAGCAAGAAATGAAATGCCTGAACTCACTGGAAGCAGTGGCCGGAGCTTCAGGCGGAGCAGACATACAAATAGCCCACATTAAGGTCGCCCAATCGCCTTGCCGCCCCACCGAGAACGGAAACCGGCCCATGTAAAATTCCAATATGCTGACCCCAAGGCTCCATATATCGCCGGCGTAGCCGTCGTACTGGCCGTGATTGAGATCGGTGTTGATCCTCTCCGGACTCATGTAAGCGATGGTCCCGACTGAGGAATTGCAGGGGTCCATGGTCTGAGCCAGAACTCGACTCACTCCGAAATCGGCGATCTTGACCTGTTTCCTCGCGTTGATCAGAAGATTCGAGGGTTTGATATCGCGATGCACGATCTTCCGCCGGTGGAGGTAGGCGAGGCCGCTGAGGATTTGCCTGGCCAAATCGGAGAGGGCCCTCTCGTTCCCGATGTGCTGGCCCTCCAGCGACCCGCCGTCCATGTACTCGAGCAGGACCTGGATCTCGCCGTTGTGGTCGGACAAGTCGTGGCACTTGACGACGTTGGGGTTATCGACGTCGCGCAGGATTTCGATCTCGCGGCAGATCTGGCGGAGGGTTTCGATCTCGTGGTTGCCGTAAATCACCTTGAGCGCGTAAAGACGACCCGTGGGGCGGTGGATGACCTTGTAGACGGTGCCTCCGGCTCCGCTCCCGATGCGGTTGGAGCGCTCGAGCTCGGAGAAGTTGATAAGCTGCTGGGCCGCGCTGTGGGCGGAGGAGGACTGGGCCGAGCTGGGGCCGGGCGGAGGGAGAGGGAGCGGTACAGCAAGCGATGTGTCCCGCTGAGGGAGGGGTAGGGTTAGGTCGTGACGACGTCGTCTCTGGTTGGTTACTTGTCTCGGTGGTGGTGCTGCTGGTGCTAGGTTCGTTCCGGGCGGCGATTGAATCGGCCTCATGATCGGATGACGACAGCGACGACTCGTTTGAAACGACGCCGTTGCCGGGTTAGGAGTTGAAATCGCGATTTCTTTGGGGGGTCCGATGAATTGGAGGGAGGGAGGGAAGGAGGAAGGGAGAGGCGATTGGTTTAATGAGGAGGAGGACGATGATGATGGAGGTCGTGAGGATCACGAGTCATCGTTTGTTTCGTTGATTGGTTGAGTGATTGATTGATTGATTGATGTCGTTTTTCTTTTTCTTTTTTTTATATTTTATTTTATTAATTGTTTTCTTTTTTTTCTTTTCTTTTTGTTCCGAGACTAAAAAAGGAGGAAACTGCCAGAAAATGGAAAAGAATTCACAAACCGGAGCTTTCTTTTCTCTCTGGTTTTATTTATTTTTATATCAAAAATTATTTACAAATAAAGTTAAAACCACATATATATATATATATATTAAAAAACAAAGAGGCTATGGAATGGAGAGATTTAAAAAAAAAAAAAAACGAATTGAGAGATTTTTTGATATGTCAAAAAGATAGGGCCGGTAAATTGTTTGCAACTACATAGTGGAGGAAATTTTTTCAAGTATTTCTCTACTTGTGTAATTATATGTAGTATATGTTCCCCATTTTTTAAATTTAGCAAACAAATTTATAAGTTTGAATTCTTGGTACAATGGAACAAGAACAAGATCCTTGTAACAACAATAAATTTAGGGTAATGCACAAGAGATCAAAATTTTAAATTAAATTTGCAAACTAAATCACCAATAAGAAATAAGCATGTTAGTACTAATCTAATAATTAACAGCCACATTCTTTGATTTGCAAATTTAATTTAAAAAATTTAGTCTTCATAGTATTACCCACAAATTTTAATATGTGTCCAGCATTCTTTTTTTTTATTTTTCTAAAATGTGTCAAGTATTCTTGACATGCTAAAAAATGTTTTTACAGAAAGGTATCACTCAAAAGAGAGAATCGAGAGTGGTATTCCGCTTTACTTATAAGTGAGAGATTTTAGGTTCGATTTTCGTCAGATTCGAATTTAAACCATATTATTACTAGCCTATTATGAAGTTAAACCCAACCCTCTTCCTTTAATGTAAACAAATATTGATTGCTTAAAAAAAAATAAAAAAAAAAAGAGAAACGAGAATTTAAAGGCCACGCGCTGATGGAGAGAGTGGGGTCAAGGACCAATCAGATATTCGAGGCGTCTGTGGTGGTGGGACCGGCCAGCATTTTTGAGTTTAGTATTCATTTTTAAATTAGAAAATATTTAAAAGTAAAATGTATATTTTAGCGCTTAAACGGCCCGCGCGTGATTTTCCCGGCATCGGGTATCTCCTGGAAAATGAAGACAAACGATTTAGGCAGCTATAATCGCCTGCGGTGAGGCCCATTGATATTTTCCTTTGTAGTTGTGTATGTTAGTACCTATTATACCCTTTGGCCCTGGAAGCGTACAACATCTACCAGCGAGTATAGGAGGGGGGAAAAAAATTAAAATTCAATAAAAAGGTTAGTTCTTGTCTTTGGACTACCCGCCGGCGGTCAAGTAAGGTTAATTTGGTTTCGAGCTAGGAACAAAGGGTTTGTTGTTTGGGTGGGTTGAGCCTCAATAATTTAATCATCAATTTTCATATCATTTAGTTTGTAAATTTGATCTGCTTAGCATTACTCATTAAAAATTATTCTTAATCATTAATCAATTATTTTTTCCGTTATATTATTTCATCTTTGGGCTTGTATATTTGGAAGAAGAAAAAAGCCCAACCCAAATACGAGATTGGCACGATCCAACTAAACTCACCTTACAATGAAAATTCTCTCATGTACATTTTTTACAGTCATTGGGCGATTGAGATTTAACTAAATGAGCGTTAAATCTAAATTGATGTGCAGGTGAGCATTGCTCTAAATTAATTAAGCAAGGCGAGCGTCGACTGTATTGACCTTAAAACAAAAGTCAAGCTTTGCTTGTGCTCTCTTAGGGCTGGTTTGGTATTGCTGTGCTTTGAAAAAAATCTGCTGTGAGAATAAGCGTTTGTGCTGTGAGAATAAGCGGCTGTGAAATAAATCAGCAGAGTGTTTGGTAAACTTTTTTGTAAGTGCTTTTGGAAAAAAAAAGCATTTTGTAAAAGTGCTTTTGGAAAAAAAAGCAGTCTAATAGTGGGTCTTTTCATTAAAAAAGCACTGTAGCTCCGTGTGCTTTGAAAAAAAAGCCAGTTTTCCAAAGCTGCAAATAGCAACTTCAGCTTTTTCATTTGATTTCAGCTTATTCTCACAACAGCTTCCAAAATAAGCTATTTTTTTTCAGTTTACCAAACACCTAAAACCCTCACAGCTTTTTTTCATGAGTGTTTTTTTTTTAATCATCTCACTCCCAAACTAGGTCTTACTTCATTCCTCCACATGGCTTCCGTAAATCAAAGCTCGAAAGTCAGGGGTGTCCCCTCACAAAACTGAGATGTGGGTATTGTTCTACAGACAAGGATTGTCTGCCTCCTAGTTGTGGTGCCCTTCCATGCCCTCCTATTTTGTGCGGTCACGGTTAAGCCACGTCAATATTTTATATTTTTATTGTTTTTTGTCTTATTATCTTATTAAAAAATTAATATAAAATATTAACGTGGCTTAACCGTGACCGCACAAAATAGGAGGGCATGGAAGAGTACCACAACTAGGAGGGCAGACAATCCTTATCCTTGTTCTACATGGCACATTTAATATTTCTAGAAAGAAATTGAAATAATTTTTTTGCTTTCACATTAAGTCTACGCAAACACGCAAAAACTTTATTGTGCTTCGAAACGTGTTTGACAAAATACCTAATTAATAAAAATCTCATAATATAAAATACTTCAAATCACCACGACAAAAGAAATCTACAAATATGCTGTTAATGAAAAAGATGTATGCATGGTTTGTAAAAATAGGGACAAAGACAGCCATTTGACAATTGTATGTGCAAGTTTGTGTCCGAATGTGACAAAAGCAGTGGACTTTTATTTTTTGTTTGTTAGATTTTTCTTTGCTTTCTCTAACTTTAAACCCTTCTTTTCGCCTTTGAGTTCCAGCAAGTCAGCCTTGTGCCCCTGCCTACCATTATTTTGGGGTGTTTCTTGGTAATTTTATGAGAGAGATTTTTGTTTTTATACTGAAAACACGGCTCCGTATGCCTGTTTGATGAGTTTGATGAGATTAGATTAGCAGAGATTCGTTAGACTTTGTAAGATATGACTTGTAATTCATGTATAAAGAAAATCAACTCTATTATGGATTCATAATTCATTACGTCCAGCTCTTAGTTTGACACAACAAATAATGGATTGTATTCAAGTTCATTTTAATTGGTCACAACATATCCCAACTAGCCCACTAAATATGCCAAGTGTCATAATACAAGTGGTTTGATATTTAAAAAAAAATATCAATCAGTTGTATTATAACACTTGTGGTACCGGGTCGTTTTTTAGTAACCTGAAAATTTTCTAATTTGTTCGGTGCTTTCGTTCCTTTGAAATATCAGAGATTCTGCATTTCCTAGCATCTTCTTGTTCCTAATGCTTATAAAAGTAAAACCCGTCAAGCAAGCCAAGCTAGAAAACAGAAGCCCTCCAGCCTCACATATTGTGTGTGGTTCACATGTAGGCGGCGATTATCCTAATATTTTTTATTAGAAGCTAAACCTAGTCGTAATCCGAAGTTAAATCCAATCTGGATTATATTAATGGACAAAGTAGATATCCATATAGAAGTAAGGTTAGGTTAATAGCAATTGATAATATATGCAGTCGACGAAATGAAAAATTATTAGCTGTGGAGGTCATAATGTTATCTGATGTTTCGAATTCAAGTGTTATATTATGAGTGAATGATATAGATGATATATTATCGAACTAAAAATATCAAATCATGTTGTTCAACCATATTGTAACTCATAGTTTAGTAACATAAAATGTGACAATCATACTAAAAGATTATACTCATAATAAATACGTGTTAAAATATAAATAAATTGATAACACAACATTATCACGTCACGTTAAAGAAATTTTTGGGAACCAAAAGATGGAAAATAGAATGCATGGCTTGGATTGATACATATGTTTCTGTGTGTGGACTTGAATTAAATGCTATGGTATTTATTGTGTTGGTCTATTTGTAGGAGCTGAGATTTTGACATTTTTGTGCTAATCAATTCCAACATTAAATTCCTATCCAAATGAACCACTCCGATACCCTTCCGACAAGACAAAAAAGTCAAATAAAAGTTAAATTTTTCTCTTTTTTAAAGTAAAGTATATTACGAATAATACTAGAGAGATCAAATTTTTTAAATCAAATTTGAAAATCAAATAATATGATTGTAGATGTTTAAATTATTAATTAAGTGTTAATTAACATTTTTATTTTTTATTGGTGATACATCAAATTAGTTCAAAAATTGGTATGCCTAGTATTATCTTTAACAAAATAACCAGAGTCTACACATTAAGTTGACCAACTATGTATAATTAAAAATGAGTTTCGAGTTTTTTTCTTCAACCTACTGTTTTCTAGGTCAAAACATTTCTTTTTCATTTTAATGTAGTTTCATGTATGAATATTGCTTGTATTAAAAAAATTGATATATTCTCTGTTCATTCGGCTAAAATAATTTACAAACTTGATAGAAATAACATTTGAATCAAATTTAGTAGATTTTTTAGGTTTGCAACACCCTTAAGCATCTCCTAGAAAAGCTATAAAACCACTAAAGCTCTATTTTAAAGAGCCTAATCTAAGAAACTCATCAAGAAGAGACTCTATATGATAGCAAAGTGAACAGTTGTTCTTTAAATTTATAAAATCATTGTTCATATGCTATGCAGAGACGACATGAAAGTTGATCGTACTGTCACAAGTTCACGTGCAATTTTCTTCGCTAAAGAATTTTGCGGAGCATTACGTGGTGAAGTATGAAGTGGAGGAAATGGATGGTGACGTGCAAGACATGAGCGATGATTTTGTTAGTAAGCTCCGTGAAAAAAGTGAAACTAATGAGTGAAACGAATTTAATGATGTTTGAGAGCATAGAACTTGGAAAATTTTAGTGAAGTTTTTTCGAACTATTTTTGTACTTTGTTAAGGATTAAAGTAAAAGTATATGTGACTTGACATTCTTTACATAATGGCTTCATACGTATGATGCAGTTACAGAAGTGGATCCCTTGAGGATCTCGTGTTTCAATAGAAACCTGATTATGCATTATATGGTGTGGAGAGAAAGATAGAAAAGACGTTCCAAGTCGTAGATAAGGTGTTGAGTTTTTATCAAGCGTTTCAAGTTTCAAACTTTTCGTTTCTTAAATCATTATAATAATTAACCGCCTTGAGTGGTGGTAGGGCTAGACACCTCATCCGGAAAAGAAGGGAAATCAAATTTAGATGGCATGATATTCTATGAGAATGCGGAAAGACAAATTATGTCTGTTAGCTATGACAACGGAGGAAAAAGCTGTCCATGTTTTCCATGAGAATACCGTCGTAGCCGACATCAGTGGCATGATGAGGGCGCACTTCCAAGTGAAATGCCAAGTCCAAACAACAGTTGTTGTTCGAGTTCTTGTTTTTGGAATTTTAGTTGTGTGTAACTTGAGAGAAGTGGCGTTCTCCCGTTTTTCTAAGAGCCTCGTGAAACGATTTTATCATAAAATTAATTGATTACATGAGAAGTAGCTCATAATTATAATCCATGATAAATTTATATATGCTAATAAATAATAAATATGAATGAGTAATTTAACAGAGTATGAATAAAACGAAATAATATTAAACAGACAAACTGAAGATCAAGACTTGCGTACCGCAATATCCTTAAAATAGAAATTTCGTCACTACTCTATGCTTGTAGTTCTACGGACATCTGCTTCACTAAGATTCAATGATCTAAATCAAGATTCAGCACCAAAAAACTAGACCTCTGGTGAATTTCTTTGTGGTTCTCTGAGTAAGAAGATTTGGGATTGTAGACGATGAATTTGATTTTTCTGTGTTCTAAATGCCATGCAGATAGATGTATATATAATAGGTTTATACTTGTTTGCAACAAGTATGAGAATGCGATGCGTTTGTTGGGAGACATCTTCTCAGAGCGGTGCCTTGCTCTCTGGAGTTCTTTTATCACTTCAGACTTCATCTGAAAAGATGAGTCTGTTGATATAAAAATAATTAATTCAATCCGAAATTAGTTAAAAATAATTAATTAAAGAATTTAATTATTAGAGTCCGATACTCAAGGCCCATCTTTTGATAATTAATTATATATTAATTATATATTAATTATCAATTAAATAGCATACCCCAAAACCCAAAACCCAAGGTTTGAACCCAATGTTACTCTCTAAGGTCCAACACTTTAATCACCTTCTAATATGGACGAAGCCTTATAAAATGAGAGAACCTTTTGGTGGTGACAAATGTGGGACAATGTAGAATGAAGATTTATACTCAAAATTTCCAACAAGTCCCTCACCAATGTGGGACAAACTATTCTTCACATTTCAACTCACTACATGCCCTTACATATGTGGCCGATTTTCAAGCCTACACGTAGACAAGTAGACAACAAGTGGTGGCGCATGAGCATGTGTGGCCCTTGGACTTTTAAATGAGGGACAATCTGCTTTGATACCATGATGAAATTGGGTTCCATAAAAAAATCAATTGGTTTTATAAGGAGTAGCCCAAGACCATATAAGCCACTAGAACTACAAGAAAACATGGCTTAGGTGGCGACAGACATTCGTCACATAAACAAGAAAATTCGTCACATTTGACTATGTGTGACGAAATTCTAGCATCACCACTTGCGTCACTTATACAGCGTCACCTATAGTCCATGTGATGAATTTTATTTTCACCACATTTTTTCAATATACGTGACACAACATTCGTCACTTAACAACAATATGTGTGACAAATTATACATCCCAAATTAACCATATGTGTGACGAATTATATGTCACTTATTAACAATAAGTGTGACGAATTATACATCACAAAATACAAAATTTTGTGACCTATTTTTTCGTTTCTTATTAGGTTTATAAGTGATGATTTTGTAGTCATCCAATATGAAACCAGATGATATAGTTTACACTAAGTGACGCTGAAAAGGTCACATATTCCTTTGATATGTGGCGCAACTTACATCACATATGTTTAAATCAAATATCTTTTTAGAAATAATGACGACGAACTAATTGTTTTTCTTGTTTCGTAATTTAGAATTGCAGTTCATAACAATTATAAGGTAATACTTCACATTTTCATTAATCAACAATTAAAACACATAAGTCGAATACATTCACCAAATGTACATCCCAACAATTAAAGTCATGGTGACCTATCTCAAAAGAGAAGTTTAAAACAACTTGAGGTGCCTAACAAAAGACAACTTGAGGTGCCTAACAAATGACAGCTTGAGGTACTAACAAAAGAGAAGTCTAAGCTAGAATAATCAAGATTAGTAACACCTATATATAGACATCTTGGGTACTAACAAATGACAAGTCTAAGGCACATTTAGGTGCTAACAAAAGAGGTGTACCATGTGCATACTTGAAACTACCCGCAAAAGACACAATGTGGACATGATTCCTCTTCCAAATCATGTTCCTCCAACTCAGGATAAGTATTTTCAACCCCTGAAATATCACCATTAGATTCTGTAGAGTTGTTGGTCTTCTCTTGACTTGCAGCAAAAAATGCCTTGATTTTTGTGAACAAATTTTCATTATCATTACACAAGTGGTACATGACAAGCAAAAGAAGAGTTAGTATTGTAAAGGTGTACAATTTGGGAAGCTCCTACCTCCTAGACTTATACATATTCATATTTTTGAATTGTACATATTTGTTCAAATGCAATACAATACCACTATCTAACATCTTCTCTAATCAATTAGAATCTAATTTTCATAAACACTATATCTAATGATTTTTGCTCTTGTTCTCTTGTAGCCGTTCACAAATTTTACCAACCTGAAATGTAGAAATAAAAGCAATGAATAGCCTAATAAATGCAAACAAACTCTGCATTCGATTATGCCTAATACCAATAAAATACATGTAAAAACTTATGAAGAAGCAGAGCTTATTAATCAATAAAATACATGTACAAGCTCTTCATTATATATATATATATATATATATATATATATATTAAATAAGCTCATCAGTGAAGAAGCAGAGCTTATTCATCACAAGCTTATATATTAATACCAACAAATACATGTAAAAGTTAATATATGCTTATATATTAACTTTTAATAAATAAAATGCATTGTTCTATGCTCATTCCATTTTTTACAAACTCAACTTGTGATAAAAAAATTGTTGTTCAACTATATAAGAAAAAGTTGGCATTTAACTTGGACATATGTTAGAAAATGATGTATAGAATGCATACCAAAAAGTGGGTAGTTGTGTAAATATTATCGCATAGCCAATCTCAGTGACTCTTAGGTCTCCCATTCCATATTATATCAGTTGGGAGATTAGCTTGTCCTCTTGCAGGTGTTCCACATGACAAGTAGTACTTATACATCCGATGCCTAAATACAGAGTACAACTTCGCCATCTTCTTATCAACATATTCAATTATCTTTGGATGAGATAAGTCCACCACAGATAATACCTATTATCAAGCATAAATATATAAAAGTGAGTGCTTGAAATTATTATGAATAAACTAAATTAAAATCAAACTCACAAGCAGCTTATACCGCAGTGTCATCTTTTCTGAAGGTGGGACCTTCATCCATTTCTTGTAGCAAACTGGTGAGTGAGTCTGAACAATATTCCCTATCTCGGTAGTGAAAAAACCTAATACTACTAGATCACTTAGAACTTGAAGTTTGAAATAAAAAATGACTGACATCTTCTTCCCATTACTTGCCTCCAAAATATCGTGGAGGCCTTTCCCACATGACTTTCCACGTGTCATCTTTTTTGGCATTAAAGTTAAAATCTGTCTCTAAAAATTAAAAAAGAATATATGCGTTTGATTAATTTTATAACTTTTTAAAAACAACATTAAAAGATCAACTCCCAAAAAAAAATGCTGAAATAATTGTAAGTAGCCTTTCTCAAATACCTAAGTTCACGTCTGCTATCTCTTCCGGTGAAGATGCAGGTGGTGGTGGCGAAGGTGGTAGTGGCGGAGGTGGCGGAGGTGGCGGAGGAAGTGGGGCATCCCTCATCCGTTTCACCCTATTTCTTCGTTGAGTAGGAGTTGTCATAAAAAAAAATAAGTAAAAGACTAACATCATAAATAATTATCATTATAACCATATAACTAATAAACAATAATTTATTATAAATAATATGACTATTAGTAAAAATATAAACAAATATACTATTGGAGAATATAAATATTGATTTATAATGTACAAATCTTACCATAATCATCAATCACTATCTGTATCACAAGTTGCAACCTCTTCCTCCTCTTCCTCATTCTCTAGTCATTAGCATCAAAAGATTCAGAATCAACATCATCTGTAGATAATTCAATATTAACTTCATCATTGTTGTTCGGGATTGATCTCATGAAAATTTCATTTTCATCTACATAATCATCATCGTCTTCATCATTATCATGATCCTCACTACCATCATATTTCTCAAGGACATCCCAAACATGCCTACGTTGAATCTTCTACACAACTTTCCAAGGATGGCTGAACTTTTAAGTCATCAATGTAAAATACTTGATGTGCTTGTCTAGCTAGCACATATGGATCACTATCGTACCACAAATTATTTACATTGATTGATGTAAGATGATAATCCCGAATAAATTTTTTCCTTTGGTAACTGTATTGTACCAATGACATTTGAAAAGAATCACCTTATAACCTCTTATAAATTGTACTTTAATAACGTTAATAAATCTGCCATAGAAGTTACATGGTTCACCATTGTGCGACCCTGACGTCATTACTCCATTGTTCTGCGTTGTACGATTTTGACCAACTTGTGCGATCAAATAACAAATGCCATTCACAATACAACATGTGTATTGGACAATACGTTGATCCGGACCTTGGGCTAATGAAAAATTTTCTTCACTTACCAATCTAGGTTCTTGATAATAAAATGACGTGGCCCGCTGTCTAAACCATTAAGGAAACAATTGTTTATGTCTCAGTTGTACATTGACATGATTATCTTTTTTTCAAAATTTGGATAAGCTCACTACATACATAAAAAAAATATAAGTTAAAGTTGTAGAATTATAAATATTTCAATATATGTAAAACCATTACTATGACATACCTTTTGAAGTCTTCTATTTCTTTACAATTGTCTAAGATATACCAATATGCCACTTCTATATCTTCCCTCTAAAGTTCAACCAATACATGAGCTCCAAATGGACATGCTTTTTGTGCAAACATTGAGAGCAACACATTGGGATCACCACCGTCATCGTTTCTTTATGGTAGAGTGAATTTCGTCTCAACATCACACAAATACATTGAGCAAAAAGTTGAAGACTCGTATGCCAAGTGTGCTTCCATAATAGAGCCTTCAGGGCGAGCTTTATTACGTACAGATTTCTTGTACGAGCCCAACAATCTAGTAAATGAACAATTATCAGTATGTAGAAAGACACACTTAATGCAACTAAAGTAAACCTGATAGCATTTTACCTTTCTACTAGATACATCCATCAGTATCCGACTGGTCCTACCAATTTTGGTTCATGTGGTAAGTGCACTGTTAAGTGAACCATGGGAACAAAGAATGCAAGCGGGAAGATTTTTTCTAGTTTGCACAATATGATGATAATGTCTTCTTCCAACTTGTCAAGATCAGAAACAATCAGTGTCTTTGTATATATTTGTTGGAAGAAAATTTGACAACTCAACAAGTGGGCCATACATATGCTTTTTCAAATGTTTTCTAACTCCCACTTGAAGGACACGTTGCATCAACACATGACAATCATGACTTTTCAAAGCTAACACCTTCCCTTCATCCACACTCACTTTATGGGATATATTTGCATAACGATTTGGAAATTTAATTGATTTCAACTAGTGCAAGAAATATTTACACTCAAATGGCTTGAATACATACTGAGCCAAAGGCTTATCCAATATATTACGTGCATTTAGTTTCAAATGCAAACTTTCTCTAATATTCATGTCTTGTAAATCCATCCTCGCCTTGAGGGTATCCTTTGACTTCCCTGTATTCAGCAACGTCCTGATTAAATAATCAAATATATTATTCTCAATATGCATAACGTCAAGGTTATGCCTAATCTTTAATTTGGACTAGTATTCCAACTCGAAAAAATATTCTTCTTTGTCCAATTTAATCCTTCAGCATTCCGCTTCCTCTTCCTATCTTTATTGCTATCATGTTTACCAAACTTACGGGGTACATGGTAATCAAATTGATCAAGTATATCATCGCCTGAGAATTCTCGTGGACGATGTATCATCTCCCGGCGACCATTAAACAATTGAGTATTTTTGCGCCATGAATGATTCATAGGTAAATAGTGATGATGTCCAATATGATAATACTTACTTCTCAACTTGGTGTACGATCCATCCTCATTGCACACCGGACATGCCAACTTACCGTGAGTGCTCCAACCTAATAATTTCCGTAAGCGGGAAAATCATTAATGGTCCACATTACAACTTCACTCAAATTAAATGTACTCCCAGTCATCTTATCATGTGTTTGAAAGCCATTTTCCCACAATTCCTTAAGCTTGTCAACTAATGGGCGCAAATACATATAATCTCATTTCCAGGTGCTTTTGGTCCATGAATTAACAAGGTTAAAAAAGAGAATGGTATTTTCATGCTTTTCCAAATGGGCAGATTATATGGAAATATAACAACTGGACACATACTATACGGCTAACTTATATCTGAAAATGGAGTAAACCCCGTCACTTGCAAGGCCTAATCTGACATTTCATGGGTCTTGAGCAAAATCAAGGTACATTTGGTCAAATTCTTTCCATGTGATAGTCTGCTGGATGTCTCATTGTGTTCGGATCTTTAACTCCTTTATCCTTGTGCCATCTCATGTCTTCACTTGTTTGTCTTGACATGAACAACCTTTGTAGCCTGGGTTTAAGTGGAAAATATCGTCACACTTTTCTTGGAACCATTTTTCTTTGCTCATAATGACTATCTTTATACTTTGGCTCCTTACAAATTGGACATCTATCTTTCTTTTCATTTTCATTATAGAACAATACACAATCATAATAGCAAGCATATATATTCTCACACCCCAATCCAAGACTTTTCAATATCTTCTTGCACTCACGGAACGATTCGGGAACACTCTTTGGTTTGGGACTCATCTTCTTCATCATTGCTAACATCTTATCAATGGCCTTGTTTGTCATGTGATTATCAACTTTGTTGTGAATTAACTCCACAACATAAGACAAAACCGTATATTGATTGCATCCAGGGTATAGTTCATTTTGAGCTTCACGAAGCAACATATCATAAGTATCAACATCTACCCTAAGAGCATTGGTCATATCTCTGCCCCACATGGTATCTTGGACCCCCATTGTATCTTGATCATCATCATCATCATCATCATCATCATCATCATCATCATATTAAACATGTTGACATTAGAATTATTGATCAGCTCATTGTTCGTAGACATCGAAGACTCTCCTTGCACTTGATTAATATGCTCACCTTGATTTATCCATATATCACAATTCATATCCATACTAAAATTCAATAAATGGAATTGAACATCTTGAACTGAGTGAAAAAAATATGTTGTGACAAACTAGTATCTGATTATTCTGGTTCACTTGGTGACAAGCAACATTAATGAATGATTGAACCCCTTCTCTATATTCGGAACTAAGGCGATTCTGACAATGAATCCATTGTCTATCCATGACGTCAAATCACTTCAATACTAGTATTGGGCGCTAACTTTGATATATTCTAATAGGTTGCCATAACAATTTTTTAAAAATTTGTTAAGATAGGCATATAATATAGCAAAGATGAATGTCAATAAAACAAAGAAAGCAAAGATAGGCATACAATATAGCAAAGATGAATTTCATATAACTGGAAATTCAAGATCAGCAAGATGCTAAAACAAAGAAAGCAGGCCATTAAGCATTCGCACCCATCTAACTACATTTTTTTTAAATGCATGCCATTTAAGTATTCACACCCACATTGTGAACCCCAATTTAGAAATATATATCAACATCATCCTAAAACTTAATTAAACAATAAAAATAGAAAAATCTTCTACCCCAATAACACGAGTGGGATTTCTACTGCTGGGTTTCTCTATATCTTGAAAACTCAATACAAAAAATAAGAAAAATTTCAAATTTTCACAGCTAAGACAAATTTACAAGAGAGAAATAAAGAAAAGTGCAGTAATTTCAAGAGATAGAGAGAGATTTGAGTACCCTTTGAGAAGAAATTGGGAGAAAAGATAGTTGAGAAACTAGGTCTTCTTAAATCAAAGAGAGTAGAGTACAGTATGAGAGCAAGCAGTTGAGGTTTGAGGAAGATGAAAGAGCGATGTGGCCACCAACAATCCGTCGTCAGCAAAGTTGAGAGACTAAGAGACGAAGTGGTGTGGGAGTAGAATAGACGAGTTCTAATTGGGGCTTTTGATTTTAATTGTTTTTATGTTTTTTTTTAAATTTTTTTCCCTCTACCTTTAGTAAAACAAATGGTGATGAATTGACTTTTCTCACATACCTAGGTGGCCTAATCTTAGGTTAAGTGAAGAATCCAATCTTTTCCTCATTGAGTGAAAACAATTGGGCTGCAAAATTTGACGCCTAAAATATTGTGAGGAAGTTAGGATTGCTATGTGACGAACAACATTCCAAAAATGTTTCGTATCCCACACTAGTATGTATGTGATGCTTTTTTTAAATTCCTCACTTATTATACTAAAGTGTGATGAATTTATAGGCATCACATAAAATGTCATCACCTATTCCATGGTTTTTTCTTAAATGTAGCAAGCCAGATATAGGACAAATTGTTCCTCCCATTTCAATTCTCAACGGAGCCCATTCTTCCACTGATGTCGTTGCACCCCAAGAGATGCGCCCAACATCCGAGGTATATATTTCTTTATATTTCATTTATTTTTGGTGATATAATTTGTTAATTCGTTAATTGTAAGTGGGCTCCTTTCAGTTAGTGGGCTAGGAAATTGGCCTATTATCCCCATAAGCCCATTTCCCTTTTGTTCTTTCAGGCTTTACATATGGAAAACAAGAAGATGCTTGATGGGAATGCAAATGCAGGGAGTGTATCATAGCGATCAACATGAGGATTTCATGTACGAGGATCAAGATGTGCACGGCTTCCCCGTGATGAGAATATGTACGGGCTCGTGAGCGGCGATATCGAAATTATACACACGGGGCTGTTGATTGACTTAAAGGAAGAAGCGACAAGAATGGTTTCTAAAATTGTTTGATGGTTTCTAAAATTGTTTCTTGATGATAGCGTACAAACGGTTAAAGTACACCTTCAAGATCGAAGAGCCATGGAAACGGGCGACAGGGATCCCCAAGACCAGCAAGAAACACAACAGTATCTTCAGAAAGAAGAAAATAATACGCAAGTTGGTTGCGAGTTTGCGATGACCGATCTCTAGCCATACACTGAGAATGCAGAAAGGCGAGTTGCTTTTGTTAGCTATGACACTGCGGAAAGAAGAAAATAATACTTCTGCTGCTTTTTCAATGGCTACCGAAGGAATTCATTCCTTCTGATAAGCTCCTAGAAATGCTGACCAATCATGAACATTTAACACACCCTTTCTAGACTGTATAGCTCACTTTTAACTTGTAAGTTTGTTCTAAACAATGACAAGTGCTTGTGTTCATAAGATCATTCTGCATAACTCTGCAAGAGTCCTGAGCAGATTTGGTATCCAGTCTTTGTCATGTGCAACATAAGGTCCACGGTTAGGGACATGAGGGGCGGGATAGTTTCTCCATTCTCTGCAAGCTAAACATCTATCTAGCTTGACTCTGTTGTCCAGGGTACAAAATTTGCAAGACCAAACTTTAAACTTCACATCCATTTTTAACGTCCCGCAGGCTGCACAGCTCAGTGTCAATGGCTGCAATAACTTCACATACTCTGCAAGACCAAACTTTAAGCTCCACGCCGTCCTCAGATTTCCCAGCAGCCAGGGCAGTCTGGTGAATAGATGACAGAGGGGCTTGACGGGAGAAACCACCCAAACGTCTACAAGTTAGGCACCAACATAAAAACCTTTAATGGTAGTAGGATTTGACGAAAACTTTTTGTCCGGGGATAAATCTGCTGCAAATTGCTTGAGCCTTCTAGAGCTTATATTATACAACAAACACACATTGATATACAAATGCAGTGCAGGTATGTAGGTCCCGTGAATGTATATGTGCATTAGTAGTATGACCATTCAACTAGGCTTCATAGGACATTCCGAAAAGTGAGTGCTTTTGAGTTCCAGTAATTTGCTCTACAACTCAGGTGGTTTACTTTAGATCAATGCAATTAGTAAAGTATTACAGACAATAATGTGCTATACGAAGTGCTGTTAGTCACAGTAGTGATTCAGAAAAAGGCACGTATTATAGACAAAAATGCGTAGTTTTTTTAACACCGCATCGAATCCTTAAGATTAAGATGAATTCTCTTATATAAGTAGAAACCTGAAAAAGAAAATTCTATATCTCTATGACATCGCAAACTATAGAATTCCCATAAAAGTTAGGACGGCCTTCAAATAAAATAAGAAGCCAATTTCAGTCAGATATAAGCTTTGAATTCATGTATAAACCATACTCCAGACAGTTCTTAACCAATCTAACGGCATAGAAGTAGATACTGTACACGACACAAGGTTCTATTGGGTTTGAAAGTGCGATGACTGCTTTGCTTCGAGACGACATCGTTTTGGTTGGCGGACTTTGAAGAGTTGCAACTACAATTGCATTTCGGTCGCGTTTGGTACGCGGGACCGGACGGAACAGAGTTGGATGAAGCGTTCCGTCCCATGTTTGGTGCGCCTAAAATGAGTGGAATGTGCTGTTCCATGGAACAAGTTTTGGATGATTTTTTGGCTACCGTTTGGTACGCAGACGGGACGGGATGGAATGGAATGGGACGGGACGGGACGGGACAGGACGGGACAGAACGGAGGATCCGTGTTATGTTTGGTACGCACAGGACGGTTGTTCTGTTCTGCGTTTGGTACGTGCTGGATGGAATGGAACCAAAAGATTAAATGACTAACTTACTCCTGTTTCGTCTGTTGTTTGGCACAATGCTTATGCGTGGGACAGGACGGGACAATTTTTTTTTTTACTTGTTCATATTTGAACACATATATGCTTATCTATGATATATTTTTTTACAGATGGCTAAATATATGTCACGCGATAATATATGTTATGCCATTTCTTGACTGAAGACATGGCAGAAGAAGCAAAACGAAAAACAATGGCAAATAATTTAGAGAGAGAAAGTGAATGACTAAAGATTGTATTCCTTGAACAATGAAGGAATTCCAGAGAGAGGTGTTCGTTATTTATACAAGTATTCTTTGCTTCACTTATAAGCTACTAACCAACTTTCTTATCCCTACAAATCCCAACAGACTAACAGCCTTCCTACAATCTTAACAAACTAACTGCCTCGCTGATGTGTGCCTTGGTGATGTGTAACCTTCATGCTGATGTGTCTGTAGAGCCATACTGATGTGTACATATCAGTCAACAGACCCATGGCCTGAAGCAATAACTTTATGTTTCTTGAGTATTCATCTAATAAAAGGCTATCTAGGACAAGACTGGATCTTTAAGATAATCTAATGTGCTGCAACAAAATACATGGAGACCTAGAAAACAAAAAGCAAAGAGCATTGGTAAGTAATAATAAAACAAAAAAAGTACACAAATTTATCAGCAAGCCATGAATGACCAATCTTGTGATAATTCCAAATCATGTTTTTTTTTTTTTTTTTTTTTTTTTCAAATGGTAATTCATTCAACACGATAGAACTCCCGTATACAAGGAGGAGAGATAAGCATATGAGGACACCAAATAAACTTCAACAGACGATCTTTTACAATCACACACACTAGTAAAACTGCTTGCAAGTCACAATCTTTCACATAGTTTTTCCTAAACCCCATGCATGCTTCCTTCCTAGCAAAGCAGTTACAAACTTACATGATGTCTGACATGGTTAAAGACAAGGGCAACTTTTACAAAAGAAAAGCACCAAGTAATCAGCCACAGAGCATTATCGTGTCTATCACGTCTCACATGTTTTGTACATCCTAAATAATGAAAAAGCATTATCATTCAATTCCATCTTTAGCAGCTTTGGCCTTATGAAGAATCACAGCTACTAAAGATGCTAAACATGGAAAATCAAAAGCGTCCAACAATGAATATAAAGTGGGATAAAGTATGCAACAAGAAAATAAATCACTAGGCTAGGGGAGGAAAAGAAGTTGGACAAAGGACATGATTTTACAACAAAAAAGATATCCGATAATTTGGCAACTGATTGCCAACAAATAGGTTCTAACAACAAAAAATAATGACACCACTGATGCACAAGGACAACTTGCTTTGCATACTATGACCATACCTTCCAATATACAACAACAACTAACAAGAAAAAGAAGCATGATGCAAAACAAGAATCAAATAGAAAACTAAGAAAAACGTTAGCCAAAACCTATATATTTCATCTCTCCCTTCCCCCTAAAAGAAAATACTAATGAGGAATAAGAAGATCCCTGGCAGGCAACGTTACATTGTCCCTTCAACCCCTTTTCCTACCAAAATATTTCCACCCATAGAGACACCTCTTCGACTATCTATGTTAATTGTTACAGTCTCAGGGAAATGCTCTAAAACCTAAGAAATGCTTTAAAACCCACAGTGATGCAGCTCTCCAGTATGGATGAGTGACCGAGGGACATTTCAAACCCATTTTCCAATCTAGCCTACGCATTTTCTTACGATTTCACCACGCAAGAAAGGCTTCTCAGTGTGTGTTTAACTCCCAGTACAAAGGGTTATTTATGCCTAACCCAATTTTAGCGCACCAAACATGGGACGGACGCGTTCCACATAATTTTAGCGCACCAAACATGGGACGGAACGCGTCCGTCCCACTCTGTTCCGTCCCATCCCACGTACCAAACGCACCCTTGTTTCACCTCCCCCCTTGGAATGGGTTGTTCCACGTCCGTGGGACAGAAATTTACAACATTTTAAGACAAAAATGCCCCTTGTCTTTTTCAAATACATCATCAAAATCATACAACAAACCCTAAAAACTATCTTCTCTTCTTCTCAGCCGCTGTGAACCTCTTCACCTCAGCATCTCCCCTTCGCAACCTTCCTCCTCATCTTCTTCCATGTAGCCTCTTCACCTCTGCATCTCCCATTTGCCACCTTCCTCCTCGTCCTCTTCCGTGTAGCAGCTTCCTAAAATGTCAATCAAAATGTGATAGCTTTCAGCACTATGTCGAAAACCCGGAATTGTTTTAGCCCAAAGAATGAACCTGTGTGCAGAAAGCCTGAGATTTTTGCAGCGTTTCAGAACTTGCTCAACCAAGTCTGTGGAGATTTGGGTGGACAGAGCGTTGAGGGAGAGCTCCAAGTTGTGGTGAGGGTTCCTGTGGTTGCTGAGGATGCGGGAGAACTCGCTTACCAGGTGCGGTGATTGTGGAGATGGCGGGTTGTGGTGGGTGAGAGAAGAGAAGGGGTGGCGATGAGCGTTGGATTTGGAGGGTGAGAGAAGGGAGTGGAAGATAGAGTGAAGGATTTTGGGTTTAGAAGGGAGAGATCTCAGGGACATTTTGGTAAGTGGGTAAAGAATAAGAAGAAGCAGCAGTGTCACTCTGGATTTTTCTTGTCTTCGTGTTGCCGTAAGATCGAGAGACCGGAACATGGGTATTTTAGTCATTTAATTTTTTGGTTCCGTTCTGTCCATGCGCTACCAAACGCAGGACGGAACAACCGTCCTGTTCCTTCCTGCGCGTACCAAACATAACACAGAACATCCGTTTCGTCTCGTCTGCATACCAAACGCTACCTTCGTGTTTAACGATAGAGATCCACCTAGGCAATTACTCCATCGACCCATAAAATTACGATCTTCCCCTGTATTTCTTGAGAAATGGATCCTCGTAAATTCAACGGCTAGTGATTGAGTAGTGCACATGGGCTTCTATTACTCACGTACGCATGGGATTGACGCACTTTGCCGCTAAATAACGATCTTCCAACTGAATGTATAACCAACATGGCACTGTCTTCCTCTCTGCTAAACAGTCTTTCTCTCTCTAGCTCCTTCCCTCTCTCTCTCTCTCTCTCTCTCTCTCTCTCTTTCTTTCTTTCTTCTCAAAGAAACACCGAGAAAATTATCTCTCCTCCAAGAAACGGCGGGAAAATCATAACGATGGGGAGGCCCATTTCGTTCTGTCTTCTTCTGCACTCGGCGTTCTTGTTCGTGTTTCTCAACGCCATTGTCGCCGACGCGCGGACGCGCAGCTCGCACCGCCCTCATCAGGGTAACTGAGATTCGCTGCGCTCTCTCCGTTTTCTTTCGATTCGTACCGAATTTCTTCGTTCTTTTTGGCTTTATTTTCTGAATGCATGAGAGAAGTTGTGATGGGGGAATGCAGTTGTGGTTGAAATGCTGCAAAGTTTTCGCTTTTCTTCTGATTTTTTTCTTGGAAACCAAACAGTGGATTGAGATTCTCTGTACCGATTTAGTGAATCTAACGAAACTCTGTGGATTTTTTCGGGTTAAAGAATTAGACCCACATTTGGATTTTCTTCTCTCTCTGGGTTTGATGGGTTTTTGCTTTTTGATGTTTTTGAAACCCGTTCTCAGTTGGGTTCTGTTTGGTATCTGAGAAAATGCAAGAAAGTGTAACCCTCTTATCCAGTGACCTCATTCAAGAAAGTTCGTTTTATTTCCTGTGTATTTTTGCTTTAATTGTTCTGGGTAATCAGAAGGGAGTTAACTCTCCTCTGTCTTTTGTAGATAGCTATAAGTTCGATTTCCATGTCGCATGCTTTCAATTCTTGGAAATTTGTATTTTCAGTGAATTTTCTGGGTTATCAACCAGAGGATAATTCTTCTCTGTTGGTAATTTCTGTTCCATATAAGGCTTTAATGCCTCTTTGAACCAATCGGAGTGTGATTCTTCTTCGTTCTATCTGCAGAGCCTAGTTACCTCAAATTTGTTGTCAACGCCACCGATTTTCCAACAGAAGATTATTACGACTACATTATTGTAGGAGGTGGCACTGCTGGGTGCCCCTTGGCTGCGACATTATCATCTAGATTCCGAGTGCTCCTGCTCGAACGGGGTGGGGTTGCTTATGGAAATCGAAACTTGATGACCAGAGAAGGTTTCTTGGCCACACTCATGGATGTCAACTCCTTTGACTCACCTACTCAAGCCTTCACATCTGAAGAAGGGGTCGCAAATGTCCGAGGCCGCATTCTTGGAGGCAGCAGTGCCATAAATGCTGGTTTCTACAGCCGTGCAGATCAGGACTTTTACACCAAAACCAGTGTCGATTGGGATCCCCGAATGGTGAATGAGTCGTACGAGTGGGTTGAAAGGGCAATTGTGTTTAGGCCGGAGCTGAGGACTTGGCAATCGGCAGTACGAGATGGGTTATTGGAAGCTGGTGTTGATCCCTACAACGGGTTCGATTTGGAACATGCGGTGGGGACCAAGATTGGTGGTTCGACATTTGACACTTCGGGAAGGAGACACAGTGCCGCAGATCTTCTCAAGTATGCAAATCCACTTAACATCAAAGTTGTGACTCATGCAAGTGTGGAGAGGATTCTGTTGGCTTCAACTATGCCGTCTCCAGCATCAAGGCAGTCTGCAGCGGGTGTTGTTTTTCGTGACAGAGTCGGGAGGTATCACCACGCTGTATTACGTGAACATGGTGAGGTTATTCTATCAGCTGGTGCCATCGGAAGTCCACAGCTGCTTCTGCTGAGTGGTATTGGCCCAAGGCCTTATCTTTCGTCATGGGGGATTCCAGTGGCTCATCATCTTCCTTATGTTGGGCAATATCTCTATGATAACCCAAGAAATGGCATCTCAATTGTGCCACCATTTCCACTGGAGCACTCACTGATACAAGTTGTGGGAATTACTGAATCAGGAGCTTACATTGAAGCAGCCTCCAATGTTATCCCTTTTGCATCACCTGCAATGTCTGTGTTCATTCGGACACCATCCGCACCTCTCTACCTCACTGTGGCAACCCTCATGGAGAAGACCATTGGGCCAGCCTCAGCTGGTTCTCTGAGGTTGGCTTCAACAAATGTCAGGGTGAACCCAATTGTTCGATTCAACTACTTCAGCAACCCGGTGGATGTGCACAGGTGTGTGAATGGGACGCGCAAGATTGGTGATATACTCAAGACCAGGTCTATGGAGGATTTCAAGTTCCAGGGCTGGTTTGGGAGAAAAGACTTTAGGTTTGTGGGACCTGCATTGCCTGTAGACCAATCGAACTATGAGCTGATGGCAGATTTCTGTCGCCGCACTGTTAGCACCATATGGCATTACCATGGGGGCTGCATTTTGGGGAAGGTGGTTGATGGTGATTTCCGGGTCATTGGTACTGATGCTCTCAGAGTTGTCGATGGATCAACATTAGGTATATCACCTGGGACAAATCCTCAGGCTACTCTTATGATGCTTGGGAGGTAAGTGTATCCACAAAGCACTGCTAACAATGTCATTGCATTTGTAATTCTGCACAATGAAATGTTTTCGAAAACTGACTACTTTCTTTGATCCAATTTTGGCAGATACGTTGGGCTGAGGATAATGAAAGACCGAAAGGAATATAAGATGATCGACTGATCATCTATTACATTTTGACATGCTTAGCGCTGATCATCTATTACATTGTTTAACAGCTGCGGTGCCATTTCTTGTAGATGAAGAATAGATGGTGCTTTCGGGTCCGAAGAATCATTATGTTGGTTCATTCTTTCGTAATAAAACTGTGAATTGGAAGAGCTAATTGTACTTTAAATTTCAACCTCTGGGATTAATTAGGTTCTTGCAAAGCTAATCTGTTTCTGATGTCAATCCTGTTTTTGAAATTCACAAAGTTATGAGCACTTGAAAATACACCAGGAATTTAGACTTGGGCTGGAAACTTTGGGCCCGAATGCATATCTTGGTTCCTATGGCCTTTTATTTATGATACAAATCAGAGCATCTATAGAAAGCTTATTTTTATCTATGCCTCATGGAATTCTATTTTGATTTCACTTTACCCTCTATAACTAAAAAATCACAACTTTACTTATTGAAATTCTAAATTCGTTCCACTTTGACTTGTAAATTCTCTCTTCTCCCTAGAATTTATAGGTCGCCTCCTAAAACATATGTGGGACCCAACACCCATCAGTTTTGGGGGCAAAATGGGATCAAAATCGAGTTCCAAGAGGCAAAGTGAAGCCAACATTGAGTTTCATAGAGTAAAGTAGCAACTTTTAAGTTATAGAGAGCAAAGTGAGATCAAAACTTGAACACATGTCCATACGGGATTGGATATAAGCAGGAGTGTCAACTGAATTGTTCAGCAGCCAAGTCTTGTTCTAAAACATTGGCCATTTCTTGCAGTAGGTATACCTACTATGTCTTTAATAATTTGTTGATGCAACTTTGGAACAAGAAATGTGCATGCACTTGCTCAAGTTTACGGGCAGATTCACATTCAAGGCCAGCTCATGACTCATAATTTGTCTTCCAAGACTATAGGTATCTTAGTCTAACTTCTAAATTAATTAATTATATTTGCTCAGAGAAATAAACACTTTCAAATAAGAACAATAATAATTAATTGAAAATTATAATCGCACAAAGTGAGAGAGAAACTTAAAAATAAGAACAATAATAACACCTTATATAAGAACAATAAACAACTTTTACTTTCAAGTGATGTCACAATCCAATAATGCAATGTCATGCGGAGGTAAAATTTGTGCATAATATTGTATCAAAAACGTCTAATAATGCTCATTTCATGTAAGTTTTTATCATAAAAGGTCAATGAAGCATAAACCACATCTCGAGTTTCTTAGAGGTAGGGGCGGATGGAAATAGAGACCAAGGTGGTCACAGGACCACCTAAGTCCGAAAAATATACATGTTAAGGTCTTTAGAGAACCCTCCGAATGTTTGGTACGGAGCATTTTTGTGCTTACTAAATGTGTAATGTATGCATGCTAGGTATATCTTTATATGTTGCGTCGACAACACTCGACAAATTCTCTCATCACTTATTAGATTGCTTTGCCATATGCCGATATTTGTTGTTATGTGCATAACAACCCACCAAGTGAATAAACATTTTTTTTTTTGCACACTTCGCGCTTTGTTACTATCTAAAAAATTTGTATTCAACACTAGAATTCCCAAGGTTCAAATTATGGATTCCCCACTACTTAAAGGTTTCCAAAATAATTAATTGATGCTAAACCCACAAGTACTTTTTTAGTCTTAGTAAAAGTTGATTTGGATCCAATTTTTTTTTTCTCAGTGGATAAGCATGTGTAATGTTCATATTTTAATGTCAAATGTTAATGATTTATAGATCGTGTTTCCAAACCCAACCGATAATTATTCTCTATGAGCACTCATCCATCACCACCAACCCTAGCAAATATAATTTTAGATTCTATACATACACAAAGTTACAACCCTGTCGTACAAAATCTTATATACAAATGGAATATATACGCCTAAATAAGTGAGAAAAATTTATATGTAATTAAGACAGTATTATGATGAGTCCTTCACTTCCCCTCCAAAGTTTAGAACATATCATAATTGGTGTATGAATGAATTCTTTGAACGTAAAGTCGCGTTTCATTTCTCTCATGTTAACTTAGTTTTTTAATTATATAATCGTCTAATGCGTTACGTGTCTCAATTTAGTCATTTTGTCACACTTTTGTCCACTTGACCTATATTAAAGCGGTAAAATGATCATTTCATGCAGCATTTACATGACAAAACAAGTTGAAAAGTTGACATATTGATAAAAATGGAATAGGGGAAGAAATTGGATTACCATAAAACAAATGTATAATTCATGGACCACTATTGTAATTTATACTATATATATGCATTTTTAAGGTGTTTGAATCGGATAAAACAGTAAGTTGTACAAATGAGGAAAAAAAGTAGATCACACGTCTATTAAAAAGATAATGTAGATGTGATTTATAAAATATGATATTTTTAATATTTTTCTTTTTTCGAGATATAATATGTGATTGAGATTCCGCATCTCCAATTAAAAGTTGAAGTAAACTTAAACTTTAGGAGATAGGAAAGGACCCACGAAGGGACAAAGTTGAATGATTGGGTGCCTAACGAAAAAGAGGTTCCAAGTGGTCTTATTCATCATTGATGAGAGAGATATTGTAGTGGGATTGAAATGATTATATTTTGAGTTGATATGTTAGTTATACTACCAACTAATCAATAATAATTGGTGTGCATTTTTAGTGTAATTCGATTGCATTGACTGTATACACAAATAATGATTTGTAATTAGTTTACTGAAAAATGAGGTAGGGTGTCCCCTAGGAACAGGGACATCCGAGGCCCCATCAAACGAAAAATTGATGGTTAATGTTATAGTGGAAATCAAGCACTCTTGTGGCCCTCCTCAAGGGAGTTCGAGGCTCCCTCACCTCATTTTCCCATTTCCCCTCTCAGAACACCACCAAACTATAGATAAAAAAAATTTACTGAAAAATGATGAACTCATCAATCTAAAGAAAACAGCTGCACATTTACACACAATGATAATTCACATAGAAGCAAAACTACCATAGATTTTGCTAGAATATGTTGTAGACATCGAAATTTTGGTGAAATAAATATTTGTCAATGCATTAAAGTTTCAACATGCTAGGGCATACGTGGTATCCGCTATGTGCCTCATAAATCATACACATGAAGTGCCTCATCAAAATCACACAAGTCTTCAAAAAGGACACGTGTCAACATTTGGCCGAAATGAATTATTTGATTTTAATTTAATCAAATCAAATGTTAATTGATTGAGTCAAATTACGAATCGGCCCGCAAATCAAGTCCTGGTTCTTTCGTTAATTAATCAAAGCCCACAATCAAATCCAAATCCATCCGTAGGCAAGACTTAGAAAATCTATAAATAGGAGGCTCCAAGACAAAGGAAATAGTCCAGAAAATCATTTACGTCCAAACGATGAAGCTTTGAAACTCTGAAGCTCTTAAGCACTCAAACCCCTCAAATACTCAAGAAGACTTGGAAAACCCTCCGCGTTCTTTGTCTAACTTGTGCAGAACCACCAATCACCCCTACACATGCCTGTTTCTCCATTGCCAAGAGCCAAAACCTTACGGCATCCAAGATCAAGTCATCGAGACCCTTGAATCAACAACACTACACACCTGACACTTCGAAGATCGAATAAGAGGAAACTTTGTAAACATAAATTGTAATCGTACATAAAAATTAATATAATACAATTATTTTGTACACGTATTCTCTTGTTATTTGCTACATAATTTTCGTGTTTACATATATACAATCAAATCTCAAACAAATGTTACTTTTTCATAGAGCTTTTAATTACTTGAGAAAGTAGTGAGTTGTGGCTTTTCTTGATTGAAAAAAATAAAAATAAAAAAGGTGCTTGTCCAATTTAGCCAACCAATCATGGGAACCTAAAATTTTAGAAAATATAGAAACAAAGACGATTATTCGGAAAATGGATCTGTTGACTAAAACATCTGTCTACCTTGACTTGGAAAATATTTTTAAGTAATCTCCATAGTGTCTACATCTCTCCTTGTATCGTGACGATGCCATAATAAATAAGGGTAAACTGTCGGTTTACCCCCTGAACTTTCACCTCACTTTCGATTTCCCCCCTGAACTTTTCTATTGGAAAATTAAGGACTCAAACTAATTTTTTTAGCCAATTTGCCCCCTACCGTTAGTTTTTCATATATTCCATCCATATTTCCGTTAAATGACACCATGTGCATAACATGTGAGGATAGTTAAGTCATTTCACTCTTAAAAATGATTAAAAACTGAAAATAAATAATAATAAAAAATTTCCCTCTATTTTTTCCCGCTAATTCCTATCCTCAATTTTATTTTTCCCTCTCATTCCTATGCATGAGAAATAACATATGGTGTTATTGTCTTCATAAGTAGCTAAGTTAATTTTTTTCTTGAAGCATGTACTACCATTTTTATTTTCTCTAACAAATTAATAATTTGACAAATGCTCATGGTGTTATTGTCTCCAAAGCAGTACATTAATATAAGAAACATGTCCATAAAAAAGATTAAGGTTTCTTATATTAATGCACTGCTTTGGAGACAATAGCACCATTAGCATTTGTCAAATTATTAATTTGTTAGAGAAAATAAAAATGGTAGACAATAACACCATATGTCATTTCTCATGCATAGGAATGGGAGGGAAAAATAAAATCGAGGATAGGAATTAGCGGGAAAAAATAGAGGGAAAGTTTTGCTTTTTTTTTTATTTTCAGTTTTTTAATCATTTTTAAGAGTGAAATAACTTAACTACCCTCACATGTTGTGCACATGGTCTCACTTAACGGAAATATGGATGGAATATATGAAAAATTAACGGTAGGGGGCAAATTGGCTAAAAAAATTAGTTTGAGTCCTTAATTTTCCAATAGAAAAGTTCAGGGGGGAAATCAAAAGTGAGATGAAAGTTCAGGGGGTAAACTGACCGTTTACTCATAATAAATAATGATCTTGTGCATTTGTCACAAATCTATTCAATGAGGCTAGAGGGGTAATTTCCATGATCGAATGTGAGAGCAGGGAGTCATGGACCCTTGTTATATAGTAAAACACTCTCCTTATTAGCGTACAGTATTATTGAAGTCAATCTCTACAATTCTTAATCCATAAGAGACGTTAAATAGGTGTGCAGCTTTAATATAGTCTTACAAGCTTACCTTCATATCTCGTAGACGAGAGAATAATACAAGACTTGTAGAATATGAGGAAAAAAATTTACTTTTACGTGTTGCCCTTTAAGGGCTAGTTTGGAATTGGTGTGTTTTTTTTTATTTTAAAAAAACTACTTCTGCAGTGCATTTTTTTAAAACTGCTTCTATTATGCTTTAATAATAATCAGTTGCAAAATAAAGCAGTTGAGCGTTTGATAAACTGTATTTTTTTTTGTATGGAAAGCAATGTAAAAGCATTTGGTAAATTTTAAAGTAAAAGTAGTATAATGTATATAATAACAAAAATGGACATGATAGTGTGGGTGATGACAACGACAACGGTGGTGAGGGCAACAACGGCGATGGTGGCGGTTGTGGTTGTGGTTGTGGTTTTGGTGGCAATAGTGGCGGTTGTGTTTATAGTGGTGGTGGTGACAGAAATGATGGTAGTGACAGTTGTGGTTGTGGTGGTATTGGTAGCGGGTTTGGTTGTCGTGGTGGTTGTTGTGGAGGGTTTTAGGGTTTGTAGTGGTAGGTGGTGTTGCTCACTTTGTTCACCAAGTATAAAATGTGTATAGAAGGATAACTAATGTCATTTTTTAAATTAAGGGTATGCTAGGGAGACTAAATTTATAGACAAAATTTGCAAACTAAATGATGTGTTATCAATAGGAATGAACACGTTTATCAATTAAGTCATAATCCAATTTTCAATTTCTATGTAATTTGGTTTATGATATTTTGTCTACAAATTTAGTCTCTCTAGCATTACTCTAAAATTAATGATCGCATTGATAAACCAAGTCTGATTCCAATTGGTGCAAAATAGTCACATTCCGATAAGGACATTAATACTGAAGATTTATCCAAGTCCAAGTCCAAGTTCTGCTCCTAGTTCTAGTCTAGTTCTGATTGTATATTATGTTTTCTGTATTCCTTTTCTACGCGGATTTCTCTTGTACTACTATAAATATATTAACGATTAGTTGGCTCGCTATATTATTGAGTTGAGTTTACAAACTATATTCTACTGTCTTTCATGGTATCCAGAGCCAGCGTCTAACGACAAAGGTTCAACTTTTAATTATTTTTTTCTCTCTACAGCTATAACGTCTTCTTCCTCTGCTGCCGCTCATTCTGTCACAAACTTTCTCATAATCAAGCTTGACCGTAACAACTATCCCTTATAAAGTGCCCAATTTCTTCCCTTGTTGTGCATCCGCAATTTTTTGTCCTATGTTACTGGCGAATCTCCCAGCCCTGCTGCGTTTCTTCTTGATGTCGATAGTAAAATCATTGACAAAGTCAATCCATGGATTACTATTTTTCTTACTCCCAAGGTTCTTGCTACTATCGTCAACAAAATTAATTCAGCCTCTGCTTGGTCGTCTCTTCAAGAACGATATGCTTATACGTTTCAGAATCGTATTATTTAGATGTGTACTGAATTAATGAATACCTTTCGTGGTGATCTCTCTATTGCTGATTATGTCGACAAAGTTAATGTGATTGTCGACGCTCTTTTTGGGACCCCCATTTTTTAATCCGATTTAGTTGCCATTATTATGAGCAAGGTAGGTCCTCAGTATGAGACCACCGTTGCTTTCGCACAAGCCCATGATACTCCCATCACCTGCAATGCCCTGGAAGCTTTACTCTTGAGTGCAGAACAACGTCACAACGCTTTCTCTCTTCCCTATTGTGGTGCCTCCCACAGCCGCGGTGGTTCGTTTCGTGGTGTTCGCGGTGGTGGCTCTTCTCGTGGAGGTGGCTATTCCCGAAACTATATTGGTGACTCTAATTTTTCCCAATCTTCTTATTCTGCAGCCCCCTCCCGTGGTCGCCCTTCCTCTTCCAATGGCATCCTCAACCCTGCTTCTGGTTCTAGTGGTTTTACTCCAACATCACCAACCTTTTCCTCATCTGGACATATTCAGTGTCATATTTGTCAACGTTATGGTTACTCAGCTTTTGATTGCTTCGATTACTTCGATTGCCTCAACATGTCATATGAAGGTGGGGTTCCTTCGTCTCATTTTCAAGCTTATGCGTCTACCCCCTCGTCTTGTGCATTTACCATTGCTCCTGCTGCCCCATATGTACAACAATGGCTCTTCGACTCCAGCGTCAATTCCCACATAACCAATGATGTGGGACAACTTCACAATCCTCGTGAGTATCATGGTACTGATCAAATTCGTGGTGTGCATGGTGGTCCAGGTTTGCAAATCTCCAAAATTGGTGATTCATTTCTTTGCACTAAAACTGCTTCCCTTCGTTTGCCTTATACTCTCTTTTGTCCTCAAGCCTCCACTAACGTAATTTCTTTGAACTATTTTACGGATGATAATAATTGTTTCTTTACCTTAAATCCCCGTTTTTATCGTATGCAGGATTCGCGGATGGGGAATACACTTTTACAAGGCCTGAGTAACAATGGACTCTACCCATGCCATTCCTTTCATCCAACTCATGGTGTATTTGCTTTAGTAGGTGAACGTGTAACTGATGCTTTGTGGCATTCTAGGTTAGGTCATCCTTCATTTTCAATTTTACAACATTTAATTTCTACAAATAAATTGCCAATTAAAGGCTCGTTTTCTAGTAAATTTTGTCCCTTAGGTAAAAGTCATAAATTACCATTTTCTTTATCTCTATCCATGTCTTCTTCTCCTTTAGAATTAATTCATTCTGATGTTTGGTCTTCACCCTCTTTGTTGGTTTATGGCTTTAAGTATTATGTGGTATATGTGGACGATTTCTCTCGTTATACTTGGCTTTATCCCCTACGGTTAAAATCTGATGTTTTATCCAACTTTGTTACTTTTAAAAACTTGGTTGAAAATATGTTTAATGTTAAGATTAAGGCTTTTCAAACGGATGGTGGCAGTGAATTTGTTAATCATGGTTTTAAATTTTTTTTAATGAACATGGCATTTTACATCGACTCACATGCCTCTATCATCCTGAACAAAACGGCTTGGCCGAACGTTGTTTGTACCATACTTAGGGCCTTCGTATTTAGATCTCGTATAAATACTCAGGGGACTCAAATGTAATTATGTAATAAATGAAGGGGCAAATATGTAATAAGTGAGAAGCCCTTATTTTATAAAATGACTCCTCACTCTCCTCATTAAGGAGGCCAAGAGAGGTCAAGTTAGAGGGCAAGACTTAGGCCATGGGAAGAGAGAAAATAGGCTAGATAGCACACTGCCTCTAGCCTTCTTGTATATTCACCATTCAGAGTGAAACAATATCAACATCAGTGTGGACGTAGCCCAAACATTGGGGTGAACCACGATACATCTTGTGTTCTTTACTTTCTTGCAGATTCACGGTCGGATTTACGTTGTTCCAAGGCCTCCGGTTTTGTGCATCAACATTTGGCGCCGTCTGTGGGAAACGACACAAAAAGCTATGTCGGTTCTCTCTCAAATTTTCATATCACCATCGTGAAACCTTCACAACCTCACCACTATCCACCGTGAATCTGCAAAACCCAATCGACTAGCTATTGCTTCCGCTATCCCAAGCTCCTAACACCCTTTATTTATTTCAACCTATGGATCTACCATTTCTCAGCAAAATCCAATTGTTGGGTTTTGTTGCGAAGATCAAAGATACCAGGTATTGAGGCCTTCTCTTCCTCATTTCTATCTACATTTCCCACTAAAAAAATATCAATCTCTCCTGCCATAACATCCCCCAAGCTCAACAACATTTATGCTGTCAGAATCCTCAAAAATCCCACCACCCAACTCCTCCTCCTCCAATGGCCACCATCTCCGCCTTCTCGCCTCCCTCCTGGCCCAACCCAAACTAGCTGAATTCAGATTGTTTGAGGATTTCCCAGTTGGATTTAGGCCTTCTTCTTGGCTTCGGGACGAGGAGGAGGTGATTAGGGTGGTTTTGTGGGTGTAAAGTTGGGTTGGGATTTGGTAGAATTACTGGGGAGGATGGAGGAAGAGGCGTATTCTTGGATTCGGAGAACAAAATTTTCTCATTGGTTTGATTCTTCAATATTGGCGGCCCTTTCGTTAGCCCTGCAGAACGTCCGGATTGCTGGATTAAAGTCAAGTCCTGCACTAACAGAGGTGGCAGAAGCGGAAGCAACTCATTTGAAGCAGAAATCAAGTCCTAGTAATTCAAAGATTCAGAGGAATTCTATTCATATGCCGGTTAGGCGAAATCTTCTTACCAATAAGCAGAGATCTTTGTCCTCTGTGCCTCAGATCCACATCTCCGATGTGTTTAAGGAAGCCAAGTCTGATACGAAGAGGTTTTCGACACCACATCTTAAGAGAAAGGGGTTGGGAAGGTTGTTCAGTAAGGATTTGCAGAGTAAGTCATCGAATTCGATGAATACGAACCCCCTCAGGCACTTGGCTTCTATGAAAGTCAATGACAAGACGAAGAGCCGGAAGAAGTCGCCTTGGGCCAAGTACTTTGATCATGTTGGCGGGAGAGTCAATGTCGTGGACGCTGCTAATGAATTTTACGTTGATTTGTCGAAGCTGTTTCTTGGGCTTAAATTTGCTCATGAGGCGCATAGCAGGCTTTACCATGGTATCTACAATGACGAAGCTGTTGCTGTTAAGATTATCAGGGTGCAGGAGGATGACGAAGGTGGGGTTTTGGCAGCTCGATTGGAGAAACAGTTCAATAGAGAAGTCACTCTTTGATCAGGTTCAGTTGGAGTTAAGATACAAGTTGCTACTGTTTTTGTTTCTCTCTGCAAGGAGAATGAACTAAGGGTAGAAATCTATTTCGGGATTGAGCCGGTGAGGTTGGTGCCGGAGAGCATGAGCTTGGTGATGGTCAACAATGAAGAGAAGAGAATAAAATCTTAGAGATTGGGATTTGACTGGGTAGGACCTTAGGTGGGTAGGGGACAAACTGCAAAGAAGGTATTAATGATTAATTAGATGCACATGTATGACAACATCGCAGAGACAGAGAGACAGAGAGAGGTGTTGTGGAAAAGAGAAAGTAAAAACAAAAGCAAAAGCAGAAAGAAAAGCAGAAAGTAAAAGCAGAAAGCAAAAGCATAAAGCAAAAGAAGATAAAAAGAAGCAGACATAATTGTGGTGATGATGGCATTCAGAAAAAGGGAATTATGGGCGTGACCTATTGAGCTGAGGGTCGGATTTATTTTTGAATGATGTGATTTATTTTTCTTATCTTTCGAATCCATCTATATAAACCCAATCAGAGGGTAATAAAAAAAAACGGCAAGCCCAAAATAATAGGCTGGAATGTTATGTGGAGGGCCAAGGCCCATATGCTCAAAAGAGCCAGGCCCTATGACTTCAAATTTATTCGGCACCCTGTCGCTATTATCACCAACCAAGTGATCAAAAGTATGTCAAGTACTCCAAATTTATTTGGTACCTTGCCGCTATTATCACCAACCAGGTGATCAAAAGTACGCCCAGTACTCCAAAATTATTCGGCAGCCTGCCGCTATTATCACCAACCAGGTGATCAAAAGTACGCCCAGTACTCCAAAATTATACATGAGCATCACTTATGTCAATCATACATAAACATTCATGAGCATCACTTATGTCAATCATACATAAACATTGATGAACATCATTCATATCAACATTCATGAGCATCACTCATGTCAACATTCATAAGCATCACTCATATAAACATTCATGAGCATTACTCATGTCAACCAGCTTCGAAAGCTTCATTTACAGAGCTCCAGCTTCGAGAGCTCCAGCTTCGAAAGCTTCATTTACGAAGCTCCGACTTCAAAGCTGCATTTACAAAAGCTCCAGCTTTAAAGCTTCACTTTCAAAGCTACACCTACAAAGCTTAAGTGCATGGTATACAAAGACCGTCTCCGAACAACCGCCACTTCGGCCCATACATGGATTAAATTTGAAGTCTCCAGCCAACAACCTCTATTGACTGAAGACTTGAGGGACTACACTATGTACCATATATTGGGCTTCCGCAACTGGGCTTCATGAAAAATACTTGGGGGACTTAGCCAATCACTTACGTATTGAGAAACGAGCCCTTATTCTATAAAAGTGACTCCCTCACTTTCATTAGAGAGCACCCATTATTTATGTATTGAGGAGCCAACCCTTATTTTATAAAATGGACTCCCTCACTTTTATTAGAGAGCACCCATTATTCATGTATTGAGGAGTGAACCCTTATTCTATAAAAGGGATTCGCTCACCATCATAAGAGAGCATCGCCGCCAGCTGAGCAACTGCCTCGCCGCTAGCATCACTCTTAGCCCATCACTTATGTATTGAGGAGCGAGCCTTTATTCTATAAAAGGGACTCCCTCACCTTCAACACCACAAGCCGAGCCAACCAAGGCAACATAAGCCACAAGTCGAGCAGCCTCGCAACATGTGCTACTTTTAGAAGAGCATCATTTCACATTGAGCACCGCCTCATACCGAGTATTCAGTTCTAGATGACATCTGGTTACTTCGGCCCACACGTGGACTAAATTTCAAGTCTCCAGCCAAAAGACTCTCTTGACTGAAGACTTGGGGGACTACTGTTTGTACCATACTTAGGGCCTCCGTATTTAGATCTCGTATAAATACTCGGGGGACTCAAATGTAATTATGTAATAAATGAAGGGGCAAATATGTAATAAGTGAGGAGCCCTTATTCTATAAAATGACTCCTCACTCTCTTTATTAAGAAGGCCAAGAGAGGTCAAGTTAGAAGGCAAGGCTTAGGCCATGGGAAGAGAGAAAATAGGCTAGAGAGCACACTGCCTCTAGCCTTCTTGTATATTCACCATTCAGAGTGAAACAATATCAACATCAATATGGACGTAGCCCAAACATTGGGGTGAACCACGATACATCTTGTGTTCTTTACTTTCATGCAGATTCACAGTCGGATTTACGTTGTTCCAAGACCTCCAGTTTTGTGCATCAACAAACGTAAACATCGACATTTAGTTGAAACTGGCCTTACTCTCTTAGCTCAATTCGCTTACCCACTTCTTATTGGGCCGAATCTTTTCACATTGCTAATTACATAATTAATCGTTTGCACACTTGTCTTTTACAACATAAATAAACCTCCTCAATATAATTTTTTTTAAGGTTTTTGGTTGTGCATGTTTTCCTTATTTGCGTTCGTATAAAAACAATAAATTGCAATTTCGTTCTAAATGTTGTGTTTTCTTAGGTTGTTCTTTGAATCACCATGGTTATAGATGTTTGGATCTTTTTATGGGACATGTCTTTCTTTCTCGCCATGTTGTGTTTGATGAGAACAGCTTTCCATATAAAGAATCCATTGTTACTTCGCCATTGTCGCCCTCCTTGTCTGTGGATCCAGTCATTGACATTAGCCCATCACATCATCTTGTCCTTGCCTTTGCACCCTCTTCATAACCAGATGTCGCAGCCCCACTATCTTTTCTCACAATCTCAACCGTACCTAACCTATAGCCTGCAACTCAGCGTCATTTGCTAGTTTATACATGTAGAAACAAGTATGTGTCTTCAGTCCAGCCCCTTGTCCTTCTTACCCAACCATCATCCTTATCTTCTCCCTCTCCAGATCAGCCACCACTTGCAAATTTACGACCACTTGCACACTTCATCGGTACAAAGGTTCAATCTGCTTCCGAGGTAAGTGCTTCGACTCATTCAATGGTTACTCGGGCCAAAGCTGATTTTCATAAATCTAATTTGAAATATGCTTTTGATACTATTGTTGATCACGACTTTGTTGAGCATACGTGTTTTAGTTAGGCTAATAAAGTTTCAGAATGGCGGACGGCAATGGCTGACGAGTTCAATGTTCTTCAAAGGAATGACACGTAGTATTTGGTGCCGTTTCAACCTCATATGAATATTCTTCCCAACAAATGGGTTTACAAAATCAAGCATCGTTCTGATGGTTCCATAGAGCGTTACAGGGCACAGTTAGTGGCTAATGGGTTCTATCAACAAGAAGGCTTAGACTACGGTGCGACGTTTAGTCCTGTTATTAATCATGCAACTATCTGGTTAATTCTCTCCATTGCTATTCACTTTAATTGGCCACTTCATCAACTTGATGTCCAAAATGCATTTCTACATGGAACGTTGAATGAAGAGGTATATATTCAGTAATTATCAAGCTTTATCGATCCACAACGTCTCTCTCATATTTGCAAATTGCAATGATCCCTCTACAGTCTCAAACAAGCGCCTCGTGCTTGGTTTCAGTGTTTTTCTCAACATTTGGAATACTTGGGCTTCGTATCGTCACATGCTGATTCGTCATTGTTCATATTCTTTGATGGCTCTGTGGCTATTTACCTATTGATTTATGTGGATGACATCCTTAGTACATGAAATAGCTTACCTCACATTACACGTCTAATTCATCAATTGAGTCAGGTGTTTTCAATGAAGGATCTCGGCCCTCTACATTATTTTCTCGATATGGAAGTTCATCACACTAGCACCGATCTTCATCTCACTCAGACAAAGTACATCACTAATCTTCTCAAATGCACCAAAATGTTGGAGTGTAAATCGATTTCCACACCAACCATTAGTGGACGTCGTCTCAGTTTAAGCGAAGGTGAACCCTTATCTGACATCACTGAATTTAGTAGTGTTGTGGGTACCTTGCAATATCTTCTCTTCACTCGACTCGATATTGCGTTCGCTGTTAATCAGGTTTGTCAGTTTATGCATAAACCAACCATGACTCATTGGGTTGCTGTTAAGCAAATCCTCCCTTACCTTAAAGATACCCCCAATCATGGCATCGTATATCGCCCCAGTTTTCTTCATCTCACTGCCTTTGCTGATGCAGGCTATGCTGGTGACCCTGATGATCGACGATGTACTGGTGGTTATTGCATCTTCCTAGGTGACAATCTCATCTCCTGGAGCTCAAAGAAACAACGTGGTGTTTCTCGTTCAAGTACAGAAGCTAAGTATCGCCAACTTGCTTACACCGCTGCTGCTCTTTCTTAATATTGTACTTTGTTTCGTGAACTCCATCTTCCTCTTACTCCTCCACGACTATGGTGTGACAATATTAGTGCCATCTTTATTGCCTCTAATCCAGTTTATCAACAACGTATACGTCATGTGGAAGTTGACTATCACTACATCCGTAAGAAAGTCACTGGCAAGGAGATCATTGTTAGCTATGTCTCTTCCACAGATTAGCTGGCTGATCTCTTTACCAAGGGTTTATTTGTTGTTCGGTTTTCCTTCTTGTTGTCCAAACTTCCCGTACATGGTCACGGTCAGTTTGTGAGGGAGTGATAAACCAAGTCTGATTCCAATTGGTGCAGAACAGTCACATTTCGATATGGACACTAATACTGAAGATTTATCCAAGTCCAAGTCCAAGTTCTACTCCTAGTTCTAGTCTAGTTCTAATTGAATATTATGTTTTATGTATTCCTCTTCTACACAGATTCCTCTTGTACTACTATAAATATTAATGATCAGTTGGCTCACTTTATTGTTGAGTTGAGTATACAAACTATATGCTATTGTCTTTCACGCATTATATGAATTAAAAATATTTATTAAAGGCTCAACTGCACTTTTTATTAAAACAATTTTCAACTGCTTTTAAAATTGTTGTTTGAAAGCCATTGCTTTTAAAATAAGCAGAATATTTTATTTTTACTATACACTTTTTACTGCTTAACTTTAAAGTAAAGTAGCTTTTTAGTGAAAAATAAAAAACCCAAACTAGACGTAAATGTAGTTTTGCAACTGCAACCGATGATTTAGAGGACAAAAACTGCAGTGGCTGTAATTAAAAGTAACAAATTTTACTCTCCAAAAAAACATACCTATTCTTAGTTATTTTGTTTTTGGAATAATATCTATTCTTGTTACCTAAGAAAAAAAGTTAAAAGTTAAAAAATTACCCCAAATTGGGTTAATTAAAAACTCTGCTTTAAGATCCCAGAAACTTGACACCAACCCACCACAATCACACAGTTTCCTAAAAAAGAAACACAAAAACACCTCCCAGCTTCCATGGCTTCCTCCTGCATCAAGGTCATCTCCTCCTCCGCCTTCACCGCCTCCCCTCCGCCGTCTCAAACCAAACCACAACCGTCCATACCCTACCTTCTTTCCTTCCTCCACGCCACCTCCCGCCCCATCTCCTTAAAACTCTCCCGTTCTCGATCCCATAATTCGCATTCCCATTCTTTTCTCATAACCAACGTTCTAAAAAAAGCCGAGTCATCATCCGACACATATCTTTCCAAGTCCTCCCAGCTTCCCAAGCCAACGTCCTCGGATTCAACTCCGACCGTCCTGGTCACCGAAAAACTCGGAGAAGCCGGTCTTGAAGTCCTACGTGGCTTTGGCAACTTGGAGTGCGCGTACAACCTCTCCCCTGAGGAGCTCTGCGCCAAGATCTCGACATGCGACGCTTTGATTGTTCGGAGCGGCACGAAGGTGACCAGGCAGGTGTTTGAGGCCGCCAAAGGGAGGTTGAAGGTGGTGGGAAGAGCTGGTGTGGGAATAGACAATGTGGATCTGCAGGCGGCCACGGAGTTTGGATGTCTGGTCGTTAATGCGCCCACGGCAAACACCGTGGCTGCAGCAGAGCACGGGATAGCTCTGCTCACTGCCATGTCACGAAATGTTGCACAAGCTGATGCTTCCATCAAAGCTGGTAATTAACACATTTAATTTTTGTTGTTATATTACTTTTTTGTTGTTGTCAATTATCTGCAAATTACATGTATTAGGCAAGGACAGATTTTGGTAGGCCAACTATTTGGGTTCATTATTGGATTTGCGAAGTGAAAAGAATCCAAAAGGAGAAAAAGAGCGTCTAAAAATCACTTATCTGTGAATTTTTAGCAAGAAGGAAAATTCTAAATTTGTAGATTTGACTTTCAATTAACATAGATCAACAGTTTTTGTGGTTTGAAGAACCCCGACTTGCTTAGGGATATTTTGTTAGAAGATATTCATAATTTGTCTATGTATTGTCATTTGAGGATAGGTCGTTCGGGACACTCTTTGCCCTTTGATCGGGTTGAAAGCCCCAACAAGGTTTTATCGAGGCACATTGTGCATAGTATCCTCAGTTTGTGCATGTTCTGATTTACTTCAATGAATATCATACATTTCTTAAAAAAAAAAAAAACTTTCGATTAACATAGTATAAATTTTAGTTGTATGCTTTAGTTGTCGATAAATAAATATTTACCATTGGGATCAAAAGATCTAAGCCTTTTTTTCTTTTCAATACAAGTGACTTATTTTCTTCTTCTAACAAACTATATTATTAGCGTTTAGGGGGATGTGAACTTAGCCTTACAATGTGCTAGCAATAATGTAGTTCAAATTTGCCTTTGACGAGAATCGAACCTAATACTTTTCACTTATAAGTGAATAAGAATATCATTAGACCGTAATACTAAGTGGCCAAAATAACCAATATTAAGAGATAGAGATTCAAATTTACGGTCTTAGATATAAAGGCGAAAGCTCTTAATACTTGCAATCCCCTTGCAGGATCAAAAATCTAAGCTAAAAGATAGACTTGGTGGGTTTATTTTCTCACTTGAGGAAAATAATTTGCAAAAAGTAAACATTGTTGGGTTAAAGTTCTACTGATTTGATGTCACATAGCATGCCGGGGTCGGGTTTCCGCTTTGGTACTTTATACAACTCTTTGAATTTTAGTGGGTGTGCATTGAATTTATACGTCATCCGTCGCTTTCTGGGTAGAAATATGATTGTCCTACGCAACAAGTGTTCAAACACGACTCCGTATATCTATATATTTGCATATATATATATATATATATATACAATTTGAATGGATGATGTTCAACCGACACATTCCAGAGGTGGGTGCACGTGCTTCACATGTGAGCATGGCATGCAGGAACAATTTTATTCCAAAGTAGAACAGGAATCAAATTCCGACAGGTATATTTTATCTGCTGATAGCTAGGATTGAAGGGACCCCTTTTGATTATCAAAGACAAAGATGACTGGTTGAGGTTCTGAGGAAATCTAGCACTGTTAATGTACCCTGACAGAATTTGATCGGGTTTCTAATCGAGAAATGATTTCCGCACTCTCGTTTTAATTTCCATGCAGTCTTTAGTTTCTTCTGACTTTGGACTGAATAAATCAAAGGAGAATTACAGGTTGGAAACAGGAGGAGAAATGTAGAAGTAAAAATGTTTGAGTACGATTGTTTCCGGACTAAACATACAGAATGATGAAAAAGCCTTAATTCCACTAAGATGTTGGTTCTGCTAGGTGAATGAGAGGGTTGCAATTACCATAATTTGTCAGATCATTAAATTTCGCTAATTTTGCTCGTTAAATCGATCGCAGAGAATTTTAGTTGACACATATTGTTTTAGTTTTGAGCCTTTCAAGAACATGTTGACACACTTCCTTTGCGCAAGTGTCAGGATGGACTGCATATTTCCCTTGAAGTTCTACTGCTATATCCTGCAGATATTGCTAAATTTGGTGCCGGATTTTTGCAGGCAAATGGCAACGAAACAAGTACGTTGGCGTCTCTTTGGTTGGGAAGACATTGGCAGTAATGGGATTTGGAAAAGTTGGATCCGAAGTTGCTAGACGTGCGAAAGGCTTGGGAATGCACGTTATTTCGCATGATCCTTATGCCCCGGTTGACAGAGCACGCGCTGTTGGTGTGGAATTGGTCTCTTTTGAGCAGGCAATTGGCACTGCAGATTTCATCTCACTGCATATGCCTCTGACTCCTACAACATCAAAGGTGTTGAATGACAAAACATTCGCGCAGATGAAGAAGGGAGTCCGAATCATTAATGTTGCCCGGGGTGGAGTCATTGATGAGGATGCACTAGTGAGAGCTCTTGATAGTGGAATTGTTGCTCAGGTATGATCCTCTAATTTATGTCAAAGCTCACCATGTTGAACATAGAACTGTATAAGCATGTTTTCGAGGCACAAAGCGATTTCCGCACCCCACTTTTCTCCTTCCGCATTATTCTATTGAGGGAGAAACATCATTAGTATTGTTTTCATGTATGCTAAAATGCGGTTATGTTTGTTACATTGTTTCGGAACAGGCTGCACTTGATGTGTTCGCAGAGGAGCCTCCATCCAAAGATAGCAAGCTAGTGCAACACGAGAATGTCACAGTCACACCTCATCTAGGAGCCAGCACAAAGGAAGCGCAGGCACGTTTAATTTCTCCGATACCGATCAAAACTTTATCGAAGGATATATCTTTACATCCTTTAACTCATCGAATTCTGCACGAAATGTTATTTTTCCAGGAAGGTGTTGCCATTGAAATAGCCGAGGCTGTAGTTGGAGCATTGAAAGGTGAACTTTCTGCAACCGCTGTCAACGCTCCAATGGTCCCTCCTGAGGTATGTTTGTTTATTGATAGAAGAGGAATAGCAAGACTCGCATAAGATTAGTTAAGCTCACAAATTTTTCATGTTCTCAGGTTCTGGCTGAGTTGTCTCCTTATGTAGTGCTAGCCGAGAAGCTGGGGAAGTTGGCTGTACAATTAGTAGCAGGAGGGAGTGGGATCACATCTGTGAGGGTGGTTTACAAAACAGCTCGCGACCCCGATGACTTGGATACCAGGCTTCTCAGGGCCATGATCACTAAAGGCATCATCGAACCAATATCTGCCTCGTTTATCAATCTAGTCAACGCAGATTTCGTTGCAAAGGATAAAGGTCTACGCATAACCGAGGAAAGGGTAGCTATAGACTCATCCCCTGAGTTCCCCGTTGCTTCAATCCAGGTACACATTACCAATGTGGAGTCCAAATTCGCAAGTTGTGTTTCCAAAAATGGAAACATAAGCATTGAGGGGAAAGTAAAATATGGAAAGCCCCATCTGACATTGTTGGGATCGTTTGGCGTGGACGTGAGCCTCGAGGGCAATCTCATTCTGTGCCGGCAGGTGGATCAGCCAGGCATGATTGGGCAGGTGGGGAAAATACTTGGGACTGAGAATGTGAATGTGAACTTTATGAGTGTGGGAAGAACTATTCAGAAGAAGGCCATAATGGCGATTGGAGTGGATGAGGAACCGAAGGAGGAGTTGCTAAATAAAATCGGAAAGGTGCCTGATATCGAAGAGTTCGTGTTCCTTAAGCTATAGTGAAAAACTAACGAGAAGGCTTCTGGTGCAGAAAATTACAATCACAGTTGGTTTAAGTTGTGTTCTTCAGCAGTAAACAAAGAGGCCGGCCAGCTCTGCGTGTCCCTGGCTGCGCCGTGAATTTAGTTTACATGGTAATGTATTCCGCGCCAACGTGTATGATATGCCAGAAGCCGGGGTATTCAGAATTGTTGTTTTAGTTAGTTTTGGCAATTCTTTACCCGCATTCTGTCGCTGTTGTTGTTGTTCGATTGTTGTTGTTGTTCGATTATTGTCAGTGCTGGTGTAGTAGCAGAAGTAGTTCTTCTGCTAGTATGTGAACTTATTTGTACGTGTTGTAAAATCGGCGGTATGTGTGTAGTGGAATAAATAAAATAAGACATAATATTTACGAGGTTCTTCTACAGTCAGTGTGACTAGAATACGTCATTGGGGCAGTAGTGGTACTTTCATTTATAATCTGTAATAATAGGAGTACAAATACTGAGGCTCCACATAATCTGTCTCCAGTGCCTCCTATGACATCCCATATCACCCAGGGGAGTGAATCATGTAAGCCTTATATGTATATTGTCATCTCTACCTAGCACGAGGTCTTTTGGGAGCTCACTGGTTTCGGGTTCTATCGAAACTCTGAAGTTAAGCGAGATCGCAGCAAGAGCAATCCCATGATGGGTGATCCATTGGGAAGTTCTCGTGTGAGTTCCCAGAAACAAAACTGTGAGGGCATAATCGGGCTCAAAGCGGATAAATCGTGCTACGGTAGAGTCGAGCCCGGAATGTGGTGGGAGCCCGGGCCAGGATGTGACACCTCCTCCTTCTGAGGTTCTGCCAAGTAATGTATAAAAATTTCCTCCATTATGCCTGAAAACTTTTATTCTAGATTGTTAGATATAGAAACCCATGAAAATTTATGGTTCCATAATCAATAAATAAATAAGGAAACGATGAAATATTCTAGTTCCAAGAATATAAATCGATGAACCTTTTATTCCTCCATTATGCCTGAAAACTTTTATTCCAGCTTGTTAGATATAGAAACCTATGAAAATTTATGGTTCCATAATCAATAAATAAATAAGGAAACGATGAAATATTCTAGTTCCAAGAATATAAATCAATGAACCTTTTAACAAATGAGAATAGTGTTGTGCTAAATATAATAAAGCATATACTTCTGGATCAAATATCAATTCATCTTTATCCTCACGAAGATAAATGATTCTTCTTAGTGTCTAAATATTGATTAATCATTTGAGTATTCAACTCATAATTTTCAATCCATATGGTTCTTTAATATCATAAACATCATGGATTAGATTTGGTAATCTATTAATAAATTTTTATTTCCAAAATGGTTGATTACTATCTTCTCTAAGCATGACTCTAGACATGAAAACATCTTTATACCATCTAAAATCACTTAGAGTTGGGCATCTTAAATTACTAAGTTGATCATGGATTCTGGAAGTGACATTACTAGGTGTCCCTATGAAATGTTCTATAATGGTGAAAAATAATGTGTTAATTGCATCTGGGACTCCTTGTCCTATATGCTCATCAAAAATGGGAATTCCTTCCTCATCCTTTTTAACTGCATTTTTTTATTTCATTTCTTGATTGTTCGGTGAGATATTTTTCCTACTAGGAATGAAGCATTCCTATAAATCTAGTGACCAGAAGATCGACAACTTGGGATTGACTAAGATTATGATTTGTAATATAACTATTAGCAACCATGAAGATATGTTGTAACTTGTTTAAAGTTCTTGTTCTAATAATCCTTTTATATTCCATTCATAGAGTTTGTCAGATAAAACTAAGAATTGGTTTTGAATGTTTCTTTCTTCAAATTGAATGTCTGGAGGTGTAGGTCTTGGATAACAATTCTTGGTAAGTGTGGTTGGATTGACTCTTCTATTTGTGATACGTTTGAGTTCAAGATTTTGAAAGGCTTGTTCTACTTTCCTAATGAAATCTGTTTCAGTTTCATTTTCTATATACATATATAGAAACTTTATAGTTTCCACAAATGCTTTTGAATTGATTTATGCATATCATGCCATGATTAAATAACGTTATAAGAAATGTTGTACTGTTGTGAAATGCTAAAATAATCCTATGGGATGCGCAAGTAAGTTTATTATGTTGATTAGAATTATTGAATCATTATGGCATGCTTATATTTATATAGTCTCTCATCATTGCTGCACCCCGGTGTTAGTGCTCGCCCAGAATCAGGGCCAGTTTTTCACTTGTATGTTCACCTCCGCATCGCACGCTCGCCTTGGATCCAAGTAGGTGCCAGTCTTGTCGTATAGGTTGGATTAGGTAACTCCGACTCGTAGGTAATCGCGAATAGCTCCAGTTTTCACGTGATTATATCACTAGAGCGTATATTATGATTACACCTAGTTCTGTCGTATATGTTGCATTATGCAACTCCAACTCGTGTGCTAGCATAGATTGATGAGCATCAATTTAGTCGTACAAGTCGCATTATGCAACTCCGACTTGTGTGCTAGTATAGATTGATTAAACACCTGATTTTACTTATATTACTGTTGAGATATTGTGATGTGGCATACTTCTAGATTTACTGTTGATTTGCATTTGATTTCATACCTATATGTAGTATGATTTCTAGAAACTATACATGTTTTACGGCGAGGAGTTAGTATGTTCATAAAATAAATGGATTTTATAAACTTTTGTTTTTGCCCACTCACCCTTCTGTTTTTCGAACATCCAGGTCTTAGATAGTTGAATTACTCTGTGGTGTACGAGGATTAGCCGGCGATTCTAACGTATCCCTGTTTAAGTGTAGGAACTTATCATATCGTGTATTAAGTACTTACTAGTTTCGACTGCACACTCTTTTGTCATCTATGCTCTGAATATTTGTATTCTATGGGTTTTATCCACTATTGCGCACTCACTTTATTAGTTTAAATAAGTTCTAGTTTTGGTTTTAATTTATTCACATTTTTTTACAATACTTCCACTTTTGGTTATGTCACATTTGGGTGATGGCCAACATGCCTCGACTCCAGTCGGGGTGTGTCAATGCAAACTGCATGGTAAACATATCCTCAGTCAAGGGTTCCAAATATTGAATGATAAATGGTGAATCCAATCCAACAAAAATTCCCAGTTTGCGTTGAGACCTCATTTTAGTACGTTGTGGCAGTGCAATAGGCACATAGATAACACAACAAAAAATTCGTAAATGTGTAATGTTTGGTTGTGCCCAAACATGAGTTGTACTGAGAAGTATTAATGGTTGGCAACAAGTCTTAACCGAACTAATAATGCATCATGTAAAATGACATGTCCCTATGTAGAAACTGATAATTTCGTTTTCATGAGCAAAGCGCAGGTAATCAATTTCATCCGCTTAATAAATACCTCTGCTAAATCATTTTGAGTATGGAAATAAGGAACATGGTGTTCAACATCAATGCCCAGTGACATGCAATAATCATAAAAAATTTGAGATGGAAACTCTGCAGCAAATATACATGGATTATATCATTATTTACATGAATCAAGGAACTTATGGTCCTTATTTAATTGTTTGTGGACTGAGAGTCTTATGACCTTTATTACAATTAAGTTGTGGCACTGCGACACTTCAACTTATTGTACTCATCAAGGAACTTCATGTCTGATCTTGAGGATAAGGGACTTCATCTTCATGCCCAGTCTTTTTATATGATGATGATCAAAGAAATTCAGGTCCGATCTTTTTACATGATGGAACTTCGGGTCCAATCATTTTATATGATGAGAATCAAGAAACTGCAGGCTCTAATTTGATCAAGGAACTTCGGGTCATGTATATACTTATCATAACAAAAAAGTACAATAAATAAATTAAAGTAATATGCGGTAATTCCAACAATGGTGAATAAATTGTTTTTAAATAAATAAAGCTTGTGACAAAGACTTTAATTCAGCACAATTCACATAAACAAATAAAAAATTAAAGCAAAGGGTGATAATTCCCCCCACTGTAAATAAATTGTTTTTAGGATAAAAGATTGTTTACTACCCTCATGTTTCGTGGTTTTCAACATTTAGTACATCAAGTTTTTTTCGTCTTAGAGTCATACCTAACGTGTTAATTTTGGGACAATCTCATACATCCTTTAGTCAAACTATTAATTCTCCAGTTAATTGATGATGTGGCACCCATGTAGACAATGACTGGGCACCACGTGTCATTAAAGCGTCCACGTGGAAATTAAAATTTCAAAATAAAAAATAAAAAATAAAAAATTTGGGTTTCTTCTTCCTTCCCGACATTCCCTTCCTCCCTTATCCCTCCATTCTCTCCTAAAAACAAGTCTCATATCCCACAATGAGTCCGAAGCTGAGAACCCAAATATGCACCAACCCACCAAACTCTTAGCTCTGATTCAACTCCTCAAGGTGTGGATATATGCACCAACCTACCAAACCCCTACAGAACCCAGATCCCGCAACCGCCGGACTCGTTTGATTCAACTCTCAGCTTCGATCCACCATCGTTGACTGATCTCCTCACCATCGTATCCAGGACCAGCTTTCGAAGCCATTAACCATGGGTGTGCATGTTGGAGCATTTAACCACAAGGTTAGGAAAAAAGCTAGTCGTCAATGACGGAGATGGTGGCTGCGAAGTAGGCAAGCCGAGTGAAGGGAAGGGACTCGGCGGCAAGGGTTTGGAAGGAACTCGGGATTTGGTGGGTTCGTGCAGAGGAGAGAATGGAGGGAGAAGAAGGGAAGGAGCGAGGGACGGACGGATGATTTAGAGGGTTTGGTGGGTTCCTCCCTGATTCTTGTTTTTCTTTTTTTTGTTTTGTTTTTCATTCTCTTCTTCGCACAGCCAGAGATTAATAAAAGCTGAAGTGAGAAGATTCCAAGCTGTTGCTTCTAACCTTTGCGAATTTAGGTACTCCTCCTTGATTATTCGGGCGATTTGGAGAGTGGGTTCAACAATTTGGGGTTACATTTTTCAAATTCTAAAGGTACAAATCTACTAGGTTTTGATCCAAAAGGGTTTTGGTTGGAATCGGTTCAAGAATTTGGTATTTTCAAGTATGGATCTTCTCTTTGTGAACCCAGGTGGAGGAGACCCAAATCCTCCTAATTTTCCAGAAAACTATAAAGTTAGAAGAAAAAAAAATTCAAATAAACTAATATTGGGTTTCTTTTGTGAACCCAAAAAAATTGGGGTCTCTTTCGAGATGAAAGAAAACGGAAATGGAAAAGGAAAATCAAAATGAAAAAGGAAGAAGAAGGGAAGAAAAGAGACAGGAGAGCAGAGAAAAGGCCAAGAACTACAACAGCGCCGTTGTGGCGGTGGGTCCAGGATTTGGACGCAGAGGATAAGATGTCGTCGATGGCGAAGATGGTGGCTGCAAAGTAGGCACGCCGAGTGAGGGGAGGGAACTCCGCGGCGAGGGTTTGAAAGGAACTTGGGATTTGGTGGGTCGTGCAAAGAAGAGAATGGAGGGATAAGGGAGGAAGGGAATGTTGGGGAGGAAGAAGAAGACCAAATTTTATATTTTTTGAATTTTTAATTGGGAACTTTAACGAAAAGCACCCGGTACTGTTCACTTTAACGAAAAACCATATTTTTACACTAAAAAGTCAATTCTGGTACTATTCACTTTACCCTTTATTTTGTCCTTATCATTAAAACTCAAAGTTTTCAAGCCCTTTTCATTAGTTTTCCTTTTTTAATTTCCATGTGGACGCTTTAATGACATGTGGCGCCTAATCATTGTCCACATAGGCACCACGTCATCAATTAACGGGAGAATTAACAGTTTGACTAACGGATGTATGAGATTGTTCCAAAATTAACACTTTAGGTATGCTCTGAGACGAAAAAAACTTGATGTACTAAATGTTGAAAACCACGAAACATGAGGGTAGTAAACAGTCTTTTACCCTTGTTTTTAAGTAAATGGAACTTGTGAAAGGGCTTTAAATCAACATCATTCGCATAAATAAAGCAAAAAACAGAAAAGGGTGATGATTAAGTCTCCATCTTTTTTTTTTCTTTTTTCTTTTTCTTTGTATGCCACTTCCTTTTGTTTTCATCCCTTTTACTTTATTTTATTTTTATAACTCTTAAGTCTTTTTAGTTACCCAAGAAGTTATAGTAACAATAAGTCTCAATTTGTGTTCCTCATCCAGTGAGTTTCGAAAGAGTTGAAACGGTTCCCATAAGTTTTGGAGTCAAGAGTAATGCCTGCAACTTATAAGAATATCAAACTGTTCGATTTAGCTCAAATTTTAGTATGATATAGATAAGAGGATACCGAACAACTTACGTGAAGAAACAATTTCGATCTAAGCTACTAAAAAAAGAGTTTCAGTACTCATAAGATGTCTATCCAGTTGTCCACGGAATTGGAAAATGGGTTGGTATTTCAGACATCTGCGACGATCACACCGTTATAATTTTCTGAAATTTTGATATGTTATAGGAACTGGGTGGACGAACAACTTTCAAGAAGAAAGTATTTCAATCCGATGTTAACAAGTTGAGTTCAGAGCAAATGGTGATATACAGTCATACAACAAGAAATATAGTTGCTTCAAGAAAATCAATAGTACAGAGATTTGAAGATGAAATGAAAAGATTTTCTTATCTGTGAGATTCCAGCTTACAGAGGTAAGAGGTAGGTAGTGCTTCACCGGATTTGTGGCGTTGTGCTTTCCACTGACACGAGAGCTTCTCGGGCTGATAACGTGTTGTAAAATTAGCGATATATGTGCAGTGGAATAACTGAAATAAGACACAATATTTACGAGGTTCCTCTACAGTCAGTGTGGCTGGAGTACGTTTTTAGGGCAGCAGTGGTGCTTTCTTATAATTTGAAATAATAGGAGTACAAAGATAACTCTCTCTATTCTCCCATTTCTTCCTCCTCTCTTTCCATTCCTCCATAATTTCCTCTCTTTCTTTCCTCTTCCTTCTATATGTTGGTTTACTTTCTTCATTTGCTCCTTTGTTTTATAGGCAAAGCTTGAATGTTATACAAAGTTTAATGGGATGAGTTCTAAAGTGGTAGTGAGATGAGTTGTAAAGTGGTAGTGGGATGAGTGGCCATCCACATTGAATGACTTTTACAACAGTATGGTAATTCCATTGAAAATTTTCAATTTTCTTTTGGTAAATGCAGACAGTAATGCAAGAGGTTTAATAATTAGCACAAGTTTCAATAATTAGCATATAATTATGATTAATTAAGTTCACCAGTAAATTTGTTTTAAGCTTGGTATTTATTGGGTAATGTCTTGGGGGGCAAGCAAGCTATATGCTGAATTAAGTTGGGCTTCCAAGCTCTGGTAGAGGCAAAATCTTGAGGAATTGGTGCTACTACAATATAATTACCTTGCCAAATTGTGAATAACAAGATCAATTGTGTGCAACATGACGACCAGTCCTAAGATACGGTTATTAACACAGTGATTGGTCTTGCATTGAAGATTTACCTTCAAAATATTTTACCATGAGCAACTTGATAAACTTTTAGTGGTTGTAAGCTTGATCAAACAATAAGAGTATTCTTTTGTTTTAGTTCTGACTTTTATTTCTCGTTTACTAATCTGTAATTAGAATAGAAAGATTTAGATTGAATTATATTATTGATTAATCCCTAATCTCATAACATTTAATCCTTCAACTCCAAAATGACATTTTTTGGTACTTAACACAAGATCCATATATAAGTAATTAGAGGATCCAACCTTATAATGCGAAGATTAATCTTTTTTTTGGGTCAAATAATGCAAAGATCTATTTATCGTAATTGAATTGTAATTCTCTTTTCGAGATGATGAGAAGTTTTTTTAGTGTGATACATATCGTACTATATCTAAAATTTATGAGGAATTAATTAAGTTGTTTATTTATTTTAGCCACGTGTCAACACACGATTCAACGATTAGGTAAGTGAAGCTGAGGCTCCGCATCCTAAACAGTTTCAGTTTCCCGCAAATCCCAAATCGGCAAATTCCCAATCGCTCGCGGCAACATCCCATCCAAACTCTCGTCTTTTACCTCCGAAAAATCTCAACTTTCTCCCTCCCTCCCCCTCCCCCCCCCCTCTCTCTCTCTCTCTCTCTCTCGGGTTTTTGGGTACAATTCGACATGGCCGGCGCTGGGATCCATCCATACCACCAGCAATGGCCTCCCGCAGCCGCCGCTCCTCATCCGCCGCCCCCGGCTGTCGGCTCCATCGCTCCTCCTCCTCACCACCTCGTCGACAACCCAAACCGAGCCGTTACCGAAGAGGTCCGCACCATATTCATCACTGGTCTTCCAGAGGATGTGAAGGAGAGAGAGATACAGAACCTCCTGAGATGGCTGCCGGGATACGAGGCCTCGCAGGTCAACAACAAAGGCGAGAAACCTATGAGTTTCGCTCTCTTTTCCACTGCTCAGCAAGCCATTGCTGCCAAAGACGCCCTTCAGGTTAGCTTTGAATCATTTCTTACGGTTTAATTTTGATTTTTAATTTTTATGTGGAAATTTTGAGTTTTTGTTGAAATTTGGGGTTTAGGGTATGATTTTCGATTCGGAATCGAAGGCGGTGCTGCACACGGAGATGGCGAAGAAGAATCTTTTTGTTAAAAGAGGTGAGGATGGTGATCAAATTTGTTTTTGTTTTGAATTTGAATCGAGAGTTTTAGTGTTTTTGGAATGTTCGTAGAGTATTACCTACATTGTGGAGTAATCAGTGTCTTTGGTTTAAAGTTTCAATTTCGTTAGCGGGATACCACACTATGTTTGTCATACCACACTATGTTGGTTTGACTTGTAATATCAATGTTTTTTGGTTAGCTAGAGAGTTTGATTGAATATTTTGTGAGTCACTAATATGAGTTGGAAACTGTAGGAATTGTAGCTGATACAAGTGCTTACGATCAAAGTAAACGATTGCGAACTGGTGGTGACTACTCACAGGGTGGTTATAGTAGTCCATCTCCTTTTCATCCTGCTCCTCCACCTGTTTGGGGGCCACATGGGTAATCAAACATTGCTCATCTAATTTCAAAATAAAATTTAGTTGTTTCTGCTGTTCGGTAGAGCATATGTTTCCCTTTCCATATATATCACATTTTCTCATGTGAGTGTTACTTGTGTGGCCCAGGTATATGGCTCCACCACCCCCTACGTATGATCCATATGGTGGTTATCCTGTTCCTCCAGTACCAATGCACCCTCCTCCTCCTGTACCAGCACCAGCACCAAGTAGTTATGTACCTGTTCTGGTAATCCACTGTGCTTCCTGTGCGTAAAATGTTGGGTAAAAAGTTTGCATTTGCTAATTGATGAGTTCGCATGAACCTTTGGACTGATTCACAAATTTCCTTTTTTCCTTGGATTGGGATGTGTGTGTGTGTGGGGTGGGGAGTTGAGATACTGATATTTATCAAGAGATGTAGCTTGTCTAGCTATTACTTCGTCAAACAACCCCCGTGCCCCTTCTTCTCTTGTTTAGATAAATGAATGCATCATATATTGAAGAAAAATACCATAAGTGCAGCTGTAACATGATACTAAACTAAATAAGCAGATTACCGTGGTTATTCATTTTTACTTATTCTACTCATAGTTCAAAGAATTTTTTTTCTTCCGTGGATGTAGCTTTTTTGTTTGTGTTCCCCACTATCTTTCTTCCTGTATGTTGTACTTTTGTTGTTTCGTAGTGCCCAAATTCTTTGTAAATGTTGGTTGTTCATGATGCAGGAAGCCTATAATTTGTTCTTTTTTTACAATGGTTCTTGTTTCCTGCAGAACACTAAAGATAACCCACCATGCAATACCTTATTTATTGGAAATCTGGGAGAGAGCATTAATGAGGAAGAATTGAGGGGCCTTTTCAGCTCGTATGAATGTCTCATCCCTTATCTTAGGATGTGTTTCATCTCTATGTTTCATAAGAACGATGTCATGCTAAACATGAATTTTTGGTAATGCAGACAACCTGGATTTAAGCAAATGAAGGTCCTAAGACAAGAAAGGCATACTGTTTGTTTCATTGAGTTTGAAGTAAGTAATATTTATTTCGTAGTTATGCGCTGCTTATTGACGTTTTCATGTTGGGATGCCCTTTTCTCTATTTTCTAAATGGATTTTCTGTATAATCCATGCAGGATGTGAACAGTGCCACCAATGTACACCAGGCTTTGCAGGGTGCTGTTATCCCCAGTTCTGGTTCTGTAGGCATGAGAATACAATATCCTTTTGGAATTTTTCTGTATGGCTGATATTTAGTTTGTTGTTTATGCAACTTAATATTATTGAACCATAAATAAGCATAGGTCAAAATTTGTGCTAAATAACTTTAAAATATATATTCTGAATTTTTAATCCACCTCACCACAGTTATATATGTCGCTCGTGACTTGTTTATGTTTCTTTTGTGATTGGCAATATATGTTTTTCCTTGACTATAAATACATATTCGAAGAACCCATTTGGGAGAAGGAAGGATGGAAACCACCCTGGTGCTGTCCCTACTGCCAATGGAGCTCCGCCGACTATGACATACCAGTAGCTTGAAGGGGATGTACTCTGTTCCTTATGCTACAGAAACACAACCACATGATAGGATGCATCTTGCAGCTGTTGCATGCATCCATTTCATAGTCACGTCATCAGCATTAGCATCTCTCCTCTTGTGAATGAATGCACATAGTGGCATCATGAACATACCATTTGGCTATGTTATAACGTGTTTGTGACATGCATTTTCAGCAGTATGTGTTAATGCCTGGATATTAGGGGCTCAAATATTGTTATCATCTTATACTGTATTTGTGACATGCATATTTCAGCAGTATATCTGTTAATGCAATATTAGGGACAGTAATATGGTTATCATCTGTGGGGTGGTGCATGGGTCTGCAGATTTGTTGGATTGGAGTGTTTTTTGCTTTATATTAAATTGTTGCACATTGAAATTAGGAAGGCGTCCATATAGACATCTTGCCACTTTTACATCTTTTTTGTTTACATGGTTTTGAGATTCAATTATCTTAACCAATCATCTGAAGGTGTTCCTCAGTTCTATTTCGTGGCATAACTTTCATTCGGATGTGGATACTTAGGAAAACATACCACTAATTGTCATGTTTTCCCTTCCATCACCTTTGTCATTTCCATCCCCATGACATTCTAATAACTTAGACTAATCATAGGTCATCGTTTAAGCGAGGAGAGTTAGACATGCAGTTTTACCATTCAAGATGTTCGAAGCATGGCTTTTCAGTAAGACGTTGGGTATTATATATGCTGTGTGGTTTATATACAGGATTTTCCAATACAAAATGAGAATGCACTATACATTTGAGGAGGTCTGGTGTCTGCAGCTGCTCGTTTGTTTCAGGTAATGTTTACTTCACTAGGCAAAGGTTACTGTCGGTCAGAACTTAATGAGGTTTTTTACATCGAGCATGAAGTTTTCTTGTGCCTCGGGTTAAAGCTGTCTTGAGATCAGTAGGTATCTTGACATTTATCAATGAGGGGAAACACATTTTGCACATTACAAGTTTGAAGCAAATATGATCGAACTATGCGTTGGTCCTTGAGTGCCATTGATTACTTATAAGTGAAATGAGTTATAAGTTGTGAAGACTTAATGGAAATTTCCATTGAGAGGAAAAGAAGAAAGAATATTCTTTTGCTCCCAATTTTAGAATGGATTAACCGAAAGCATGGACCGAGATCTATAGCCATCAAAGTTTTAACTAAGAATCTAATGACTAAAGATTTAACGGTCTTGGATCTCGGTCCATGCTATCGGCTGGTCCTGTATGTGTTTGTTAGATGCGCACAAGAAAGAGTAGATGCCTTTATTTTAAGTGACTTTTTTCTTTTGGAAAAATCAAAGTTGAATTGGTCGGTTCGTATTGCTTTTCTCAGTCCAAAATTTTTTTCCCGGCCAAGAAAGGGGTTAGGAAATATTTAGTGGGAAAACAAACGTTTTATCATTGAAGACTTGGATATCAACGTCGATAAAACTCTAATTAGAAATTGATTTGACTGTAAAACTGGGTCGCATTCCGTGCGATACAACTTTGCCCCATTTGCTTTCATAGAAATCTCGTAGAAAGTTGGAACACCTACTTTTCATTTCACCATTTATCGGTTTGTGGTGAGCATTACCATCGCATCAACTGCTTTTGAACGAGTGTGATTTAATCTGTTATACAAATCTTGAAGTTTATACAAATCTCGAAATATGCTCATCCAACGACAATTTATGTGGTGATAGTGCTTACCATTCTTGATGCAGTGGCGACCAAATATTTTCCCTATTCCAACAAGGACGAAAACGATATTGTTCCAAAATCATATGAAGGAAGAATGCATCACATGCTTTATTGGTACGCCCTTCTTTCTATTTGTCCTATTATATATCACAATGAAAATTTTCAACTTTTCTTCTTTTATTTATTTATTTATTTTTTCTTATAAGACCTGAATAACATCATTACTTATAAATAAAAAAACATTATAAACTCAATATATAAGAAGAAAAACCAAACCCATACTATTTAGTAACAAATGAATTTCCCAAACTCAGTGGACAAATAAAGGCCTGACCTCCCATTAAAGTTTAAACTTTTAAAGTGTTTTTTCTGTAAAATTTATCATTAACAAGGTGTTTTGTTTCTTTCTAGTTTACTATTTATTATTTAAAAATGCTATTTTTATCATTTATTTGTACTATCTAATATAGATGAAATTCACATGTGTTGACGGAATCTGTTTTTATTAGAGAAGTAGTACAAATAATGTTCCAAATAAACAATAAATGTAGCTGATTCTTTACTATTTCAATGACAAAATGTTGAATTTACCCACCCACACACCAACTATTACACTTATTTATATTTTTGACAAATAAAATGTATTTATTTTGGAGATAGTCAGAAGTCACAGATTGACAAAAAAAGAAGGGGAGAAGTCACAGAATTGAGTAGTAAGTAGGGCCTCCCTCCCTCATTCCAGTCGGATCTCCTCCATCAGGTTCTAAGGATTAGGAGATTCGAAGCGTTGAAATTTGATCCAACGGTTGCAATTATTATCATTTTTAGAAGACTTTTTTATTTATAACCGTTGAATTAAATTTTAACCGTCCGGATCTTCGAATTCTTAAGATTCGATGGGGTGAGATCTGGCTGGGATCTCTGTCCCCTGTTGTTGTCTGACAGTATTGACGCGGTTGTGTGCAGTCATTTAATACAAATATGAACTCCACGTGTGGACACGACGGAGTCCACTTCCAGTCGCAACTTCCATACCTTCAATTCACATTGCGTAATGTCTTATCTGGATTCTCTGCTTAAATATTGCCTTTTGCCAAAAATAAATAAATAAATAAGAGCATTTTCAAAGATGTGAAAATCTTTGATGAAATGTTACTATGTATATTTGACATCAAAAGTCTATTCAACTGAAATGTTATTTGTTGATTGAATTTGAAAACTTTATAATTTGGAGTCAAATTTAACATTAGTATCAAATTTATTTTTAATTTTCATTTTAATGGTAAGTCATTTGTTCGACTAACATTTCGACGAATAAAAATTGTTTCAATATTTTTTTAATAATGACGATCATTTAAAGTTCTATTTAAATAATAAAATAACATTTGACACATGTGTCATCAATTGCAATTTGACTATTATAGTTTGACATTTTATTTAGAGCTGGTTTAAGGGTAAATTGTCATTTGACACCTTAGTTATTTTTTTCGTCGATTTTTAACTATTTGAAATTATCAAATTACCTCTCACTGTCAGATTGGATTTGATAAAATTTCATTCACCTTATGTCAGTACTGGCACAATTTTATCCACAATATTGAATCACGTACTATTATTTAATTGCAAAGTGGATGGAGTTTGATTAAATCTGATGGTGAGGAGTAAATTAGCTAATTTTAAATAGTTCAAGGTAATTACTAGGACAATAGTTTAAGGAGTCGAATGACAGTTTATTCAATAAAGAAGTGATTAAATATGTCATATACAACATGTTTGTACCATACTTGACCAATCCCAAAACTACTGAGCACCGGTCAACGTTATACCGTCAAGGATCCAGAAGAGTTTCCCTCTAACCAGGAGGCCAATCACAGCACGACACGTGTCGACATCAGAAGCCAATCATAGCGAGACACGTGTCAACATTAGAAGCCAATCACAACACGATATGTGTCAATGTCAGAATGAAACTAGAAACTCTCTTCTATAAATAGAGATCATTCTCTCACAATATTTGATTGGAGCATATTTATGCGACTTAGTTGGCTTGTTCTTGTGCATTTATGTCGTGTTTCCTTAGTTATTTTAATGTTTAAAGTCATTTTCGTGTGTTTTCAGATTTTATGGACAAAGTAGGCAAGAAGATGCATTTTGGAGCATTTTGGAGCAAAATGGAGCTTGGAATGCATGTCACATATTTGGGCCAAAGTGGATGGGCGAATTTGAGAACTAAAGATGCCAAGAATGTGAAGAATTATGATCCAAAAGATGAAGAACTCAGCCCAAAAATTTGTCACCCCAACTTGCCTTCATTGCCATGCAAAACAACATAGAATTCCATTTGGATTCCCATGCCATGCTTGATCACTGTTGTCCCCTACATAATTTCTGATTTCATGCTTCAATTCATTTAATTATTACACTTAATTGCTTGATACCTCTTGTTCCCTTCACCCACAAAATTTTATACAACTTTCACAACCATAACATGCACCAATTGATGCTCCATCATTCACATTTGGAATCTCATGCCTTGTGTACCACATGTTGCTGCACCTTTGACCCATTTATTGACACATTTTCACCTCCCTTTCCATCTCTATGCAATGTACACAATCATTCATGCTCCCTAGCTACAAGACCACTCCATTTTACCCTTCACACTTTGCATCATCACTTCATTTTCACCCTTGGACCATTGCACACCACATACACTCTTTGCCGTGCATTCTCCCTAGCCTAACCTGATTCTCTAAGGTTTTTGGGGCCTATATATACATGTTTACACCCCTTGGCAAAGGGTTCACACTCTCATATTCACCATTCATCACAGAAATTCGTCCATACTCACCCTAGGTAGCAAAACACCTCAAAAACACCATTCTAGTGCCTAGAAAACATAACAGCCACTCCACCTTCTTCCACCCTCTTTGCCTAGTTCTCCACCATCCTCCAACCCTCAAACACTCCTCCACACTTACCCTAAACCTTTCCATACCATTCCCCATCCATTCTACATCATAAAACTACCCAAAAATCCGTCCACAAAGCAATCTGCCGCAAGTAAGCAAAGGAGAATTTTTGGATGCACTTGCTACCCAAGTTGGAGCATTTTAGGTGTTTTCTTTCCTTTGATTTTAATGTCTAATTTTATGTATCTTTGCTTTGTGAGTATGAGGAACTAAACCCCTCTTAGTTAGGGGGTGATTCGAAACCATGCTCATACTTGCAATATGATTTGATTACATCCAGTTGTGATTCATAAGTTGTGAATTCAATTTACTTATCCGATCATATAAAAAATGATTTGTGTATGTTGGTTGAGAGTGCACGCTTAATTTTCATGCATGAATTTAACGCTAGAATATAAGGGAGTTTCACCTAATCGTTATGAACTTATATTCACAAGTAGTGAAGGTTGCTAGTCACAATCACGTTAAGTAAATTCTTGGCATAAGTTTCATGCAAATCATAGTAACGAGTGCCTCGTCAATGCTTATGTTTTTCATAGAACTTAATGATTCTTGCTTGTATCTCTATTATGCAATTCATGTAGGGAACTTGTAGGGAATGTTTTGGGTTGTCGTATGCAATCATCCAACCCAATAACTTGTGGAAAAACTGAGGGTTAATTAGTGCAATTCACGGTTAATTTGGGGCGTTGAGTATTCATAGCTTATCGAAAAGCAACTGGAAATCGTTTTGTATGCAAGTGTGACATGTGTGGAGAAGAACCTCCTAGCTAGCCTTCCATCCATAAGTTTCATTCAAATTCATTTTACAATCTGTTTTGATTCACTTAAATTTGTCTAAGAATTTGTTTACTTTGTTCTTGTCTTAATTTAATTATTTTCGTCCAAAATCAACCCCATCTTATTTCTTTGAGTCATATTAATTAGAACTTGTCTTAGATTATGTTTTTAAGTGTTTTAGTTCATTAGAAAACCAAAATTCGTCCAAGTTTGTGTTAGAGTCCCAAAACTGCCCAGATTGTGTGTTTAAGGTAGTTTTGAGTGTTTAGGGGCTGTTTTGAGTCTTTTGGTTTGTTTTAGTGTTTTAAAGTATAGTTTTACATTTTTTGAGTCTAGTTAGTGTTTTAAACTTTGTTTTTACGTTTTCAAGTCAGTTTCCAAGTGATTTAGCAATCCCTCCTAATCCCCGGCCTAGAACGATCCCTACTTACATACTTTACTACAATTGATAAAAAGAGGGTTTAATTTGTGTGCTTATATATTTCGCATCAATATTTCCGAATGTTATTTGTACTAAATCATTCACTAGTACTTACTAAAGGAGAGCTTGAACCTATGTACTTATGTAAACCCTTCACAATTAATGAGAACTCATTTACTCCGCAGACATAGCCAATTTGGGTGAACCACGTACATCTTGTGTTTGCTTCCCTATCCTTACCCATTTACATACTTATTCACACTAGTGACTGGAGCAATCTAGTGAAGGTTACAAACTTAACATTTTCTATTGTACCAAAGTCTTCACTGATTTTGTGCATTAACATTTGGCGCTGTATGTGGGAACGACACTTATTCCTACTCTCTTCAGCTTTGTCAAGCTGGTTTTTACCATTCGTACACTCTTTTTTGACCAGGCATCCCTCTCCAACATGGGAAGCGAAGGAAGCCACAGCACACAGAATGACATCCCTCTTGCACTTAGTGCGAATCAACGAAAGAAGAAAAGAAAGAGGGTTGCTCTTCAAGCTAAAGTCGATGAGCTAGAAGCTTAAAATAACAAGATAGCAATGAAGAATGAGATCCTCCAGGAGCAGTATGAGAAGCTCTTTGAGACGCTCCACGAAACTAGGCGTACTCAAACACGCAAGCTCGTTACCCATGTTGACATCAATCATCATCTGGGTGCCCCACAACACGGATGGTCACTTTCCTTCGACATGGGTATCCCTGATGAGGAACGAGCTAATCATCAAAACATTGATCAACATGAGACTTTTCTCAACCCAGATGCTTCGACCTAAAGTAGAGGAAGTGGAGGAAGACACCTCCTTGCAGAAGGGTTGGAAGGATCGAAAGTCGTTTATTGTGATTGCCGAGACTTCCTAAAGCAATGTCGAGAGAATCCCCTCCACATATGCTCGAAGATCAATGACCCAAGGGTTTCTAAAAGACTCAGTCTCCTCCTACGACCCAGGCCAGTTGTCAATCTAGGAAAGGAACGACAGGTCCCAGAGGAACATGAAGGTACAGGGGACTCTAAGGTATTCCAACAGACTTGCCCTTGCTCAAGAAAAAACCACACGCCCTTACTCAAACTTTCCTACTTCCAAGAGGCGATGGAGACTTACGAAAGAAAATTCTAGTTGTATATGACTCCACTCAGGACCCCCTTGTCCTACAGCTCTTTGAGGAAGTAAACAAGTTGAAGGCCGAACGTCAGGCCGAGATACCTGACTGGAACTAACCCAGGCCTGGCCCTCTCACAAGAAGGATCCTCGACACACCCTTCAAGCGAAGACAAAACAAAAGCTTGGTTTACAACTCTATACTGGAAGGGAGGGCCCAATTGAACACCTTAACCTCTTTGAGTCCACCATGGCATATCAGATGTACACCGACGAAGAGCGATGTCTTTTCTTCCCTTCCACCCTCTCTAGCGAAGCTCTAAACTGATGACTTGTACACTATTCGCCAGATAATCCCCGACCCCAAGCAGTCAACACAGTGGGTCGAGCATGTGTCAAGATGACCCCTACCCCGAGGTATGAAGCATACACACATTTGAACGCCACATGCGTGGTCATTTACCCCAGCATAGCACACTTGATATCGAAGCCAAAGTCGAGGCACCCGGATTACAAGCCCACGAAGAACACGGGCACGTTTTGCTGTTACCACGAGGATAACGGCCATGACGACGAGAAATGTATCCCCCTTCATGATCATATTGAAGCTTTGGCATATGAAGGAAAAATTGATCAATTCCTCCTTCACCCTCCAAGGGGTAACCATAACCAACGCCAGGTGAATGTGATATATTCCATAAGTGGTGGCACACCCATATCTAAATCTTCCAACAGGGCCATGAAAAATAGTGAACGAGCTTTAAGGTCTGGCCACTAAGTGTTTCACGTGGAAGACATCAGGGGAGGTAAGTATCAAAAGCCTAACTGGGATCTAATATGTTTCTACCCTAAGGAAGAAAGAGGTATCATCTACCCTCACAACGACCCACTAATCGTGGAAGCTCACGTAGCCAACTTTGAAGTACGACGAATCTTGGTAGACACGGGGGCTTCGGTCAATATCATGTTTGCTGAAGCTTTCAGGGCACTTAATGTAGCTGAACACTTGCTCGATCGCTCGATTTCCCCTCTGATAAGCTTCTTCGGTGATATCGTGCAACCTTTGGGGAGCATACACTTACCTTTCACCATTGGTACATGCCCTTACACAGCTACCATTACCATTAACTTCCTGGTGGTTGATTGTCCAACGGCATACAATGTCATCTTCGGACGCACATGCATCAAGGATCTCAAGGCCATGGTATCCACACATATGTTGATGAAATTTTCAACCCTCTATGGCAATGGTTACATCAGAGAAGATCAACTTAGTGCACGATCATGTTACAACACTTTGGTCAAGCAACAACACCTGTCTGTGCCCAAGGAAACTTTTTTTCTATACATAACCAAGTCATAAATATCAGCCTAAACGAAGCCAACTTGGATCATCACGGTGGCAACAGTCAACCCGATGATCCTCGAGATAACTCTTTCACCCAGCAAGCACAACCCGCTGAAGAGTTGGAGAAGGTTTCTATCTTAAAAGATTATCCGGATCGCATGGTGAAGATTAGTACCACCTTGTCACCACCCATTCGGTTGGCATTGATCTCTTTTTTGTAAGAGAACATTGAGGTCTTCGCCTGGTCATATGAGGACATGCCAAGCATCTTTCCCAATATCATCTGTCATCGCTTAAGTATTGACCCCAAGACCAAGCCAGTGAAACAGAAACGAAGATCTTATGACGTTGAACAGTACGAGGCAATGAATGCAGAAGTTGAAAAACTCAAAGGCATATGCTTCGTCTGCGAAGTCAATTATCCAACGTGGGTAGCAAATGTTATCCTTGTTAAGACAGTGTGATAAGAAATGCTTCATCAATGAAGGGCAACCACAATTCTCAAAAACTTCACACTCTTGATTAAGACAGTGTGAAGCAAACCAATTTATGGTGCCAACAAGAGCTTCATCAATGGAGGGCAACCACAATTCTCAAAAGCTTCACACGCTCTTGATCAAGACAGTGTGAAGCAAAACCAATTTATGGTGCCAAAACCAATTTATGGTGCCAACAAGAGCTTCATCAATAGAGGGCAACCACAATTCTCAAAAACTTCACACACTCTTGATCAAAACAGTGTGAAGCAAAACCAATTTATGGTGCCAATAAGAGCTTCATCAAAGGAGTTCAACCACAATTCTCAAAAGCTTCACACTCTTGATCAAGACAGTGTGAAGCAAAACCAATTTATGGTGCCAACAAGAGTTTCATCAATGAAAGGCAACCACAATTCTAAAAAACTTCACACACTCTTTATCAAGACTGTGAAGCAAAACCAATTTATGGTGCCAACAAAAGCTTCATCAATGGAGGACAACTACAATTTTCAAACATTCGAAGCAAATTCAAGACTGTTCGAAGCAAATTCAATTTATATGGTTCATCCAAACCTTCGACTACTACAAGGTGTGGCTTGCATCACAATCTCTTGCTCGACAGTGTGGAGCCAAAATTCGTATATGTTGTCTCTCCCACATTTTCAAATTTCTAGTTTTCCCAAAAAAAAAATGGGAAATTCAACAAAGCTTTATCAATGGAGGACAACTACAAATTCTCAAAAGCTTCATACTATCTTGATCAAGATAGTGTGAAGCAAAATCAATTCGTGGTATCCAACAAAGCTTCACCACAAAAACTTCATCAATGAAGGACAACTACAAATTCTCAAAAGCTTCACACTATCTTGATCAAGATAGTGTGAAGCAAAATCAATTCATGGTACCCAACAAAAGCTTCAACACAAAAGCTTCACCAACAAAAGCTTCATCAATGAAGGACAACTACAAATTTTCAAAAGCCTCACATTATCTTGATCACGATAGTGTGAAGCAAAATCAATTCATGGTACCCAACAAAAGTTTCAACTCCAAAGTTTCACCTACAAAGCTTCAACTCCAAAGTTTCACCTACAAAAGCTTCAACACAAAAGTTTTACCCACAAAAGCTTCACCCGCAAAAGCTTCACCTACAAAAACTTGACCCACAAAAGCTTCACCTACAAAAGCTTGACCCACAAAAGTTTCACCCACAAAAACTTCACCTACAAAAGCTTGACCCACAAAAGCTTAACCTACAAAAGTTTCACCCACAAAAGCTTCACCCATAAAAGTTTGACCCACAAAAGCTTCACCCACAAAAGCTTCACCTACAAATGTTTCACCTACAAAAGCTTTGACCCACAAAAGCTTCACCTACAAAGCTTTAACACAAAAGTTTCACCTACAAAAGCTTCACACTATTTTGATCAAGATAGTGTGAAGCAAAATCAATTCATGGTGCCTAACAAAGCTTCAACCTCAAAACTTCACCTACAAAGCTTCAACACCAAAGATTCATCTACAAAGCTTAATATATATATATATATATATATTTCGGAAATTCAAAAATTCAAAAATTCAAAAATTTGAAAAAAAAAATTGTCTAGGCCTCCTCTTCTTTGGGCATAACAACTTTTATAACAAATATATATAAATGAAGAGTTTTGGACTACCACTTAGAAAGGAAATGCCTCATTCGTCAACTCCCTCGACCGGAGATTTGGGGAACTCCTACCATATGCTACTGCACCTTGATACTCGGAAGTCTCACGACCACTCAGTAACTTGGATTTTTCAAGTCTCCAAGCGAGAAGTTTTCCTCACTCGGGAAATTAAAGGAGCACTAACTCAACCTACATGCTTCACTCACAAAGCTTCAACAAAAGGAAAAATTCAAAAAACTTAGTGAAGAATGCCTTGGTGTATTTAACATAATACGTTGAAATGAAGCAAAGCTTGTTTATTGATATCTCCGATAAGTTACAAATATGTACATATACATGAATCAAAATAAACAAACAAGAGAGAGCCTTCACAAAGGTTGCTCAGGAGAAGTCTCATCAGTCGGCAGAGCCCCAGAAAGAGGAGGCATCAGATGGTGATTATTTGGAGCCTCAGTACTAGGCAGAACCCTAGAAGAAGGAGGCACTGAAGGTTGATCATTTGGAGCTTCATTACGCGGTACAGCCCCAGAAGACGAATGCAATAAATGCCTTTGGAACAAACCCACAAACCTCTAATGATCAAGTAAAATCTGACCATCAGATTCCTGCAACTGGTCGAGCTTCATTTTCATGTTTGTAGCATAGTCATGTGCGAGCCTGTGCAACTGTTTATTCTCATGCTTAAGCCCCCTGATCTCTTGTTTGAGACTTATTACTTCAGCCACCAATGATTCAACTTGGCAGGTTCGAGCAAATAGGCGTTGGGCCATATTAGACATATAACCTGCACACTGAACACTGAGAGCCAGAGAATCCTTAACAGCCAACTCGTCATACCGTTTGGAAAGTAGTCTGTTATCTTTGGGAGTGAGAAGGTTTCTGGCCACCACCGCAACAATCATATCATTCTTCATCATAGAGTCCCAACGATAAAAGGACCAGTAAGGGATAAGAATGATGGGCGCTATATGTTGTCTTGAGAAGGCATGACTGCCTATTCATCAAAGTTCAAGTCAAAACGACGGTCGAATGGGCAAGACATTTTCAGAAATGATGAAGGAGAAATGGGGTGCAATAAATCTCTAAAATAAGGGGAAAACTCCTACAAGCAATAACTCTTTGAGTGTATTTCTTGCACACAATTGGTGCCCTTATAAAAGAAAGGGCAACATGGTCGTTGGTTCAAAAATCGAAGAGGCACCACTTTTCACACGCAACATCAGCTCCTCAGGTACCACATATAATTTTGCCAAAGATCTCTGACAAAGGTTAGACACATAAATTTTGAAGGTCCAGCTACCATACTATTACCCACAATGGTAAAGGAACAACACCACTGCTTTATAACTAGAAAATCCCAATGTGTGTCAACCTCCGTGCTCCGTGGCAAGGCAGACTGGCAAAAATCTCCAAACTTTACTCACATTCGAGAAAACACTCCCAACAAGATTGCTTACTTAAAAATCAAAGAGGCACCGTTCTTCGAATCTCGAGAGCCAGACTCCTAACAGGATTACGTGCTCAAAAATCAAAGAGGCACCGCCCTCCGAATCTCAAGAGTCAAACTCCCAACATGATTACTTCCTCAAAAATGGAAGAGACACTACTCTCCGCATTTCAAGAGTCAGACTCCCAACAGGATTGCTTTCTCAAAAATCGAAGAGGCACCACTCTCCGAATCTCGAGAGCCAGACTCCCAACAAGATTACGTGCTCAAAAATCGAAGAGGCACCGCCCTCCAAATCTCGAAAGCCAGACTCCCAACAGGATTACTTTCTCAAAAATCGAAAAGACACTGCTTTCCGAATCTCAAGAGTCAGACTCCCAACATGATTGCTTTCTCAAAAATCGAAGAGGCACCGTTCTCTGAATCTCGAGAGCCAGATCCCTGACAAGATTGCTTGTTTGAAAATCGAAGAGGCACTGCTCTTTGAACTTCGAAAGCCAGATTTCCTTGGATAAAGCTTGTCTGCAATCTCCACACGCAACATTAGCTTTCCAGATACCACATACCATTTTTTCAAAGTACTCTGACAAAGTTAAAACACGTGAAGCTTGCAGGTCTCACTACATTGCTATGGCCAAGAAGGGTAAAGGAATAGCACTACTACTTGTTGTTAGGGAGACTCCTATATATGTTGACCTCCATCCTCCACAGCCAGGCAGACCTGCAAAAAAAAAATGCTCAACTTTTCTTCACATCCGAGAGGGCACTCTCAGCAAAGTCTTTCGAAATACTCATCTTCTTTTCCTCCTGATAATACCTCTGCAAACAAGCCACACCAGAGTAAGAGTATCTCATATCATCAGGGTTAAAAGGAAGAGTATCCCATATCATGCTTTTTCTCTTTATTTTCCTTTGACCTTGTTCTTACTTGCAAGACAATGAGAAAGAGAGCAATCACTCAGCAATTGGAATCAAGCTTCCAGTCAGGAACTGATTGCCTGGAACCCCTTGCCTGATTACTTACCTGGCATTGCTCTCGAGTACTCATCTTCAACATCTTATGCTTCCAGAAAAGATACCACATCTGCTTGAGGAACAAATAGGGCAAATGAGAATGATACAAGGAAGCATGTGGAGACAAGCGTAATAGAAAATGTGTTGATACATCCACTACTTTGTCAATAGCAAAAGTATCCCATATCATTAGGGTTGAACGTACTCTAGATTTGATGGACTTGTTTTGACCCTCAAATTTTTGAGTCGGCCTTATACTCTGGAGGAAACCAGAAAACCCTCCGGCCCAGTTCAAGAATAAGCATGTGGAAAGTTACTTCTTCAAAAGCAAAAGTATCTCATATCATCTCTTCTCCATTTGATTATCCTTATCCTTGTTACTGTTTACGACACAAGGAAAAACAGAACAATCAACCGGAAGCCGAAGTTGAGCCTCCGATCCAGGTTGCTTGCTTGGAAGTCTGATTTCTTACCTTGTCTATTACCTCATTCGGCAAATCTCCTAACTCGGCGACTTGGGGGACTCCTATTATAGGGTTTGTATCACACTTGACCAAGCCCGAAACTACAAGTAAGCTTCAAGTGAAATTGATACATTACTTTGTGCATCTTCATCAGTTAAAAATACCACCCCTGGATGGAGGAAAAGTATTTCCAGAGAAGATGCCACATCTACATATGAGACAAATAAGGCAAGTGAAAATGATACCACACTTCGGTACTTAAAAGTTTCGTGATTACTCAATGGCTTGGATCTTGCAAGTCCTCAACCGAGGAGTTTCCCTCACTCAAGAACTTAGGAGAATATTGTTTGTACCATACTTGACCAATCCCGAAACTACTGAGCACCGGTCAACGTTATACCGTCAAGGACCTATAAGAGTTTCCCTCCAACCAGGAGGCCAATCACAGCGCGACACGTGTCGACACCAGAAGCCAATCATAGCGTTACACGTGTCAACATCAGAAGTCAATCACAACACAACACGTGTCAATGTCATAATGAAACTAGAAACTCTCTTCTATAAATAGAGATCATTCTCTCACAATATTTCTGAATGTCATTTGTACTAAATCATTCACTAGTACTCACTAAAGGAGAGCTTGAACCTATGCACTTGTGTAAACCCTTCACAATTAATGAGAACTCCTCTACTCCGTAGACGTAGCCAATCTGGGTGAACCACGTACATCTTGTGTTTGCTTCTCTGTCCCTACCCATTTACATACTTATTCACACTAGTGACCGGAGCAATCTAGTGAAGGTCACAAACTTAACATTTTCTGTTGTACCAAAGTCCTCACTGATTTTGTGCATTAACACAACACATTAATATTAGACGTATATGATACACTGTAATCGTATTTTGTTCTATTATGTGTAAATTTTTAAAGTATATAAATGACAATTAATTTAAGAATTATAATAAAAAGAGTTTTTTTTATAATAATTTTATCTTTTATTATTTTCAATTTCAATGTTGACTTTTGTCTTTATGATTAAAAAAATTTGTTAAGTGCCTTTCGATAAATTAAAAACTAATAAAGTCTTTTTTATTATTTAACGAGGACATAACCAATTATCAAATCACAAACTTGTAACCAAGGAATTAAATATCGATATTATCGGCGAAATATCGCCGATAATATCGTTTTTTTGACCCGGCGATATTTTTTTTAGTAAAAATAAAATATCTTTAAAATATCGCGATATTCGTCGTCGTCGCCGCCGCCGGGAGGTGAGAAAGGGATCCAGAAACCAGATCGAAGAAGATGGATCCAGAAACCAGATCGAAGAAGAAGGATCCAGAAACCAGATCGAAGAAGAAGGATCCAGATCGAGGGAGAGACGAAGACAGAGAGACCGAGGGAGAGACGGAGACGGAGAGACCGAGGCAGAGATGGAGACGGAGAGACCGAGGGAGAGACGGAGACGGAGAGACCGAGGCAGAGACGGAGACGGAGAGACTGAGGCAGAGACAGAGACGTAGAGACGGAGATGGCGATGAGGTGGTGTCGCCGTTGATGTGGTGTGGAAGTGAGGGTGTGGGTTGTTCACGGGGAGAAGGAGAGAGTGCAGAGATGCAGAGAGTGCAGAGAGTGCAGAGAGGGCGAAGAGGGAGAATGAGGGTTGTTCACGGGGAGAAGGAGAGAGTGCAGAGAGTGCAGAGAGCGATGAGGAGGTGTCGCCGTTGAAGTGGTGTGGAAGTGAGGGTGTGGCGTGTGGGTTGGTTCACGGGGAGAAGGAGAGAGTGCAGAGATTGCAGAGAGAGAGCACGGTAGAGATGAAAGAGTGAGGGAAAAGAGAGATCTGAGAGAAAAGAGAGACGGGGACACAAAATCAAGGTGGGCCCCCTGGGCACACCTATTAAGATCTAAAAATAATTTTAAAAGCAAGATAAACTCAAACTTAGTGAAAATACAATTTAAATTGGGGTGGGTGTAACAATCTACCCCTCTTAAAAGAATTTCGTCTCCGAAATTTAAAATCACTTACTAAACTGAAATACTAAAAAATAGGAAGAAGAATATATGTATAAAGAGAAATCAAGTCCAAATAATTATATCATATTAAAATTTGATTAATTTTTTTTCAGTTACATATATTCTATATGATAAATTTCTATTTTAAATCAAGTCCAAATAATTACATCATATTAAAATTTGATTATTTTTTTTTCAGTTACATATATTCTATATGATAAATTTCTATTTTAAATCAAGTCCAAATAATTACATCATATTAAAATTTGATTATTTTTTTTTCAGTTACATATATTATATATGATAAATTTCTATTTTAAATCAAGTCCAAATAATTACATCATACTAAAATTTGATTAATTTCTTTTCAAGTATCTACTTTTGAACTACTCACCACGTTCACTCTATGTGATACTAAGTCACTCATGTATCTTACCATACAATGTATAAAGTGCAAAATATTGTACTAATTCATTATATATAAATGATTATGGTGTGTTTAAACTTATTTCATTAATTACTACATATTTTCTACACTTACAATGTTTGCCAGCTCGCTATATAATCAACTTAAATCAGTTAAATCCATCATGCAATGCATTTCCTTCCAATTTTTTGTGATAAACTAATAGATAATTGACTAAATAAACATCCTGCAAAGTTTCAATAAAAATTTTCAAGTTTTTCTTACAATTTCCGTGGTTTCCATGTAATTTTTATCGATATCGATATTATCCCGATATTTCCATCGATATTTCCGTGTTTTTGGACTACCGATATTTCCGATATTACAGATATTTTCTTCCTTGCTTGTAACCACAGGGAACGTCGTGTCAATGTTTATTCCTCTGCCTTGTAAAGTATTTTTAAACTAATAAAGTTTTTTTTTTTAAACTAATCAAGTCTTTTTTATTACATCCAAGGCATGCGAATGTCGTGTCAATGTTTATTCCTCTGCCTTGTAACGATAAGGAACGGGGGATTGAGACATGGTTGGTAAAATATTAAAAAAAATGTCAATCCTCAGTTTCAACCAACTTTTAATAGAATAAAAACTCGTATATTTTGCAATTTTCTTCAATAGTAGGTAATGGACGATTAACATCGAGTGCTAAGTAATATTAAAGTAATTCTTTTTAGGTAATTGTTATTTGCTATTATTTATAATTATAAAGAAAAATAAATTTATGAGGAAAGTAGAACAAATTTTTTGAAATGTTAATAATAATTCCTTTCTTTTTATTATATTAAAAAGTTGTGGTAAAAAAGTGGAAGCCATTCTTCCTCGCAGGTATGGTGTGTGTGAAAACCCCCACTGATTTCATCACATAATTTCCACTTTAAAGTATATATCTTTATGTTTTGTTCACACACAAAAACACACAATTTGAATTTTTTTTTATAACTTTTTTGGTTGTTAAATAACACACACACAAACACAAGAAAGAGTCTTTATCTTTTCTCGGTTCTGTCTTCTGTTGTAGTATGAAACATGACTCAAAGTCCACAGAAAGTCTCCAACACGTGGATCCGACCAGATGACCGCGTTATATCAACTCTGTTATTTTTTTATTTTTTTTGGGGAAACCATCAACTCTGTTATTTAAACCTCAAGCGACATACCAACGGAGGCAGATTCTCTTCCACTTCTTGTGCCCTTTTGTGCCTTCTTATTTTACGTAGTCACGGTTAAGTCATGTAAATATTTTATATATTTTTTTATAAAGATAATAAAACAAAAATAAATAGTAATATAAAATATTGACGTAATTTAACTGTGAACCCATAGCATAGGAAGTGAGAGGGTAGATAATCTGCCTCCCATACCAAATATCCAACACAATCCTCTCTCTCCTCTGTTTCTCTCTCTAGCATTTTTCTACTCAGTTTCCAACTCATTTCTCAAAGGGCCAATTGAGTCTACTTATCTACATACTGCTGGGTTTTCTAATGCGATCTTAAAGCAGCTAGCTCACCACCAAAGTTCAAATCTTTACCAAAATCCCAACACAATTCTCTCTCTCTCTCTCTCTCAACATTTTCCACTCAGTTTCCAACTCATTCAAATGCAAAGAAAAGCTGAATCTGCATGCAGTAGCTAAAGCTCAAATCTTTACCAAGTAATTTTCTTTTTCTTCAACTAATTATATACCAAAGTATGAAGCTTTACCCCTTCAATTTCTTCTTCTTCTTCTTCTTCTTCTTGTTATTCTGCTTCTCCGTGCCCATACCTATTGTATCTAGTTTGAGCTCTGATGGGGTGGCGCTGTTGTCCCTCCTCAAGCACTGGACTGTAATCTCATCCCCCATATCCTCCACCTGGAATGCCTTTGATTCCAATCCATGCCAATGGGTTGGAATCCAATGTGATAAATCCCACAATGTGGTTGCCTTAAACCTCACTGGGTTTGGAATTTCTGGCCAATTGGGGCCTGAAGTTGGCAGCTTTAGGTATCTGCAGACTCTTGCTTTGGGTTCCAATAGTATTTCTGGCAAAATCCCAGTTGGGTTGGCCAACTGTAGTTTACTTGAGTACTTGGACTTGTCAGAAAATGGATTTTCTGGTGAAATCCCTGAACCCTTGTTTTCGATTTCCAGCTTGGTTTATATATATCTGTATAAGAATAGTTTGAATGGTTCCATCCCTTCAAATGTTGGGAATTTGAGTAAATTGGAGGAGTTGTATTTGGATGACAACCATTTGAGTGGAGTCCTGCCTAAGAGTCTGAACAATCTTAGGAACCTAGTGTATCTTCAAGTTAGTGGTAATCGTCTCCACGGTAGGATTGATTTGGGTTCTGGGGATTGCAATAATTTGATTTTCTTGGATTTGTCACGCAATCAGTTTAGTGGAGGTCTTCCATCAAGTCTGGGAAATTGTAGTAATTTAACAATGTTTGGTGCTGTGAATAGCAACTTAACGGGGACTATCCCGTCTTCCTTTGGCCAACTAGAGAAGCTTGAACTTCTGCTCCTTCCTGACAACCGTTTGTCTGGGAAAATACCTCCCGAACTTGGTAAATGCAAGTCCTTAACCGGACTACAGTTGTATTCAAACCAACTAGAGGGAGAAATTCCTAGTGAATTGGGGACGCTGAAATTGCAGGATCTTGAATTGTTTGAGAACAGGCTAACTGGTGAAATCCCGGTTAGCATTTGGAAGATTCAGAGTCTTCAGCAAATCCTTGTGTACAATAATAACCTCACCGGGGAGCTGCCTGTAGAGATGACTGAGCTGAAGCAACTGCAGAATATTTCGTTGTTTAACAACCTGTTTTCTGGAGTTATACCTCAAGGTCTGGGGATTAACAGCAGTTTAGTGCAGTTAGATTTTCTGAATAATAACTTCACTGGTACAATCCCTCCAAATCTTTGCCATGGAAAGAGGTTAAGGGTGTTGACTTTGGCTTCCAATCGACTTCAAGGTTCCATACCTTCTGGCGTTGGAAACTGCTCTACACTTTGGAGGTTGAAGCTTGAACAGAATAACCTGACTGGAGCTCTCCCGGAATTTGCAAAAAATCCAAACTTCGATTATATGGACATCAGTAGCAATGAGATAAGTGGGGCCATTCCATCAAGCTTGCAAAACTGTGGCAACCTCACAACCATCAATTTGTCCACGAACAAGTTAACTGGACCTATACCGCAGGAGCTGGGGAAGCTTGCAGAGCTTCGTACTTTGGTTCTTTTCCAGAACAGCTTGGTTGGTTCTCTGGCACCTCAACTATCGAATTGTACCAAAATGGATAAGTTCGATGTGCGGTCCAATTTGTTGAATGGCTCCATTCCGTCAAGTCTGAGAAGCTGGACAGGTTTATCAACACTGATTTTAAGCGACAACAACTTTACTGGCGGCATCCCAACTTTCTTGTCGGAGTTCGAAAAGCTTTTAGAGCTACAACTTGGTGGAAATCTGTTCGGAGGTGTGATTCCATCATCAATTGGAACATTGCAGAGTATGTTTTATGCATTAAATCTTAGCAACAATACATTGACAGGTCTGATTCCTCCAGAGCTAGGGAAGCTGATAAGGCTCCAACGATTAGATCTTTCTCATAACAATTTGACAGGGACTTTAAAAGTTCTCGGCGATATGAGTTCACTAACTGAGATTAATGTTTCAGACAACAACTTCACAGGTCCAGTACCAGAGACGTTGATGAACCTGTTGAGCTCATCCCCAGTGTCATTTTTGGGCAATCCCTACATATGTGTCAATTACCTTCAATCGTGTGGCTCAGTGTGCGCAGGAAACAACAGTTTTAAATCTTGCAACAGTCCACCAAGCAACCAGAAAGGCCTTAGTAAAGTGCAAATTGCATTTATAGCTCTAGGATCTTCGATGTTTGTTGTTTTTGTGCTTTATGGGCTGATTTATCTGTTCCTCTTCCACAAAAAGACCAAGCACGACTTTGAGATCTCTGCTCTGGAGGGTCCGTCTACCTTGCTCAACATGGTACTGGAGGCTACAGAAAACCTAAATGATCACTATATCATTGGGAGAGGAGCCCATGGAACAGTCTATAAGGCCTCTTTGGCTCCAGACAAAGATTATGCAATCAAGAAGCTTCAATTTGCAGGGCACAAAGGAAGGCGTTTGAGCATGATTAGAGAAATTCAAACACTTGGGTTGATTAGGCACCGGAATCTGGTTAGATTGGAAGACTTCTGGTTGGGAAAAGACCACGGTTTGATATTGTATCGGTACATGCAAAATGGGAGCCTTCATGATGTTCTACATGAAATCAAACCCCCGCCAACTCTCAAGTGGAATGTCTGCTATAGGATAGCGCTTGGAACTGCATACGGGTTGGAATATCTCCATTATGATTGTGATCCCCCTATAGTGCATCGAGACATCAAACCAATGAACATCCTCTTGGACTCTGACATGGAGCCCCATATCGGTGATTTTGGTATTGCGAAACTTTTGGATCATCAGTCTTCTGCAGCAACATCCATCGCAGTTGTGGGTACAACTGGATATATTGCACCAGGTAATTCTTCTGGTTTATTTTCGATTCAGAAATGTTTGTACATTCATGCACTCAATGAACCAAGTATTTTCCATGGTCTGTTGCAGAAAATGCATTTCGAACAGCAAAGAGAGTGGAATCTGACGTGTACAGTTATGGGGTTGTTTTACTTGAGCTGATAACAAGAAAGAAGGCATTGGATCCATCATTTATGGAGCAAACTGACATTGTAGAATGGGCTAGGTCAGTGTGGAGCAGCACGGAACAAATAGATCAGATGGTCGATTCAAGCCTTAAGGAGGAACTTCTGGATTCAAACATCATGGATCAAGTTATTGACGTGCTTATGGTGGCCTTCAGATGTACTGAGAAAGATCCGAAAAGTAGACCCACAATGAGAGATGTGATCAAGCAATTGTTAGATGCAGATTCCAAAGTGAGAAGCGTAAAGGGCTAGCTCTTGAACTTTCCCAGATCGATTATTGTTGCCTGTATATTTACTCTGCTTTATACTGGGTGTACTCTTAGTGGATAGTTAGCGATGCATCTGTAGCAACTTATATGGAAAGGGTTCGCTACCGCCTGGCATTCTGGTCCAATAATAGTGTTGTATTGGAATGTCATCTTTTCTCAGTGAAAAGAAAGTATACTCGATCAAAGAAACAGATCTTCCATGAGAACGACTGCCCATGGCTCCATCAAACAAAACATTATTCACATGAATTCGGGGTATCGACGACTTCAATTCAGATTCTGGGACTCCACCCGACCTTGTCAAAGAATCATACAGACTTTGTATTCCGAGCAAACAATTGCAATCAACAACTTTACAAACTCAAATCATTCAAAAGAATTCCTAGCCTTGTGACACGAAACGTCGTCCTACAGAAAAAAAAGCGAGGAAGAAGGATGACGGAAACTAAAAATGGTAAACAAAAATTATTATATTGGAGGGGAAAAAGAATTCTAAAGGATACAAGGATAGTTCTCTATTTAATTTACAGAGAGATGAAACTTGATGCGCCTCAGGAACTCCCATGAGATCTAACAGATGAGATTGACTGTGCCGAAACAGAGGCGGTTGGGCTATTAAGATCCCGATCACCGTTCACAGCTTTTGGTTTTCCACTTAATCTTTCAATTGCGTCTTGACAGACTTCATTGAACCATTCATCTTCCGGGAGCACACTGAAACAAAATTTAGAACTCAGTACAAGTTAAATCAACTGCTCAAAAGCAGTACAATACGTCGTGCAATCACAGCAAAATTAGAACTCCGTGTAAGGATAAAAGTGTCCAGCATAAAATAGATGGGTGTCGTATTGGAAGGTTTTACACAACTTTTTAACGACAGGTGTTTTATGTTTATACACCGGCTACATGTATGCATGTATATTATCGTTGATGAAAAATGAGCAACCTAAATGAAGAAACATACCTATTGGGATCCATGCCAGTTGCAGAAAATGCTGCCATGGCTTTAGATATGATCTCGTTAATAGCTCGATTCAAATTTCGAGATAGGTAACGACCTTGAGAGGCAAAGAGTATGACAAACTTCATATCCAGATAGAACTGCACACAGATGAAACAAGTTAATATACAAGTTAATATACAGTATGAGTTCTTGTTAGGACCCTTTTAATATTCGTTCGTATCTAGCCACCATTTCCTGTAGTCTGCATTATTTCCTCACAATTGCTTTAGATTCAATGACGATGTTAAGGTCATGTTTCTATTTAGGGTCAAATCAATATCATCACAATGTTGTGGGCACCAAATGTTAGGTTGTATAAATTATCAGTTAGTAACCTGGGAAGAAATATCAAGCCAAGAAATGGAAAGAACTGGGAATCAGCATATCATCCCGAAAGGCCAGGCTACAAATACTTAGTATCATGACATACGGGCAAGTCCTTTTCATGTTTGATAGGTTGGAGATACAGTTAGCATGGAAAGAGAGCTTCGTAAACAACTAGAGCTGTGATATTATCACAGTTGCAGGCGTTTCTCTCCCTCCCTCACAAAATATACCAATCCAAGATTTTTCCTTCCATCCTCTTTTCTTTGTTTCTACATGTTAGATCTTCGATTACTTTCCTTCTTTCTTATATGATATAGTTCCTTCTCACGTTACAAAAATAGGAACATCCCTTCACATGATTATGACTAAGTGTTTCTTATTGCTTGTCGGTGTAAGGTTTGAGTTGTTATACTGGATTCACGACGACAGATGATCAAAATAAACACAACAAAAAACAGTACATTAGATGGTGCGACCAGAAATTACGTACTTGTTGTAAGCCAAGAGGACCTAAAGGTGGTCCATCCTCAATATCATCCCAAAAGCTCTGGTCTTCCGAAAGCCACAATATGACAGTTTCTGTTAGTCTCATTAGAAGCAATGTAGCAAATCTTTCCCTGCCTACAAACATTTCTGCTGCTATACTGGCCATTCTATTTAGTTTTACAAAAAGTTCCTGAATTCGGAAAAGTTAACAAAAGAAAATTAGGACTTGAAAAAGACAATAAATAAAGCATGTAAATAGTTTAAAATACTCAGGATCTTATAAACCACAAAAAAGTTGAATATGCATATACATTATACACATATAAAAGCGGAATTATCATATGACCCTCAGAACTTTTTGGTCAATTCTCATGTTCTCGCTTACAAATTGAACAATAATGAACAAGAAGTACAAGTATGAATCACGTAAAGACAGCATGCCACACATCTTCATGTGACCATATCACTTAAGGTAATTAGTCCAATTTCAAGGTATCATGCAAGGAGACATGAATATAAAAATCTACAGTGTTAGAAATATTTTTCAAATACGTTTTTTTTTTTTTTTTTTTTTTTTTTTTTTGTTGAAATATTTTGAAAAACTCCGCCTATGTCTTACATGGCCGGTCACAAGCCCGGATAAAGGAGGAGGGGGAGGGCGTCAGGTAGTCGACAGCCGGCACTCCATGATCACGTCGAATCCTTATGAAAATGAATCCAGAACAAAATCGCGCTAAAGCTAGGGCGTCACCCGTAAGTGGCGCGCTGTGTGGCCCGAGCACAGTGATAAGTGAGCAAGGGTCGCTGTATCTCCATCGGCACCCGGATGCAGTGTTAAATGAGCAAGGGGGCCATAGAAACTTCCTTTCGAACGACTCCACTCAAAGTTGTTTGGGAGCATATGCTCCTATCAACTTTACCCGGGACACACAAAAGAAGTACTTTGATCCTATTAGACGGGGGAGGGTGAAGAAGCTAGGACAGAAGGGTAGAGTTCAAGAGAGCAAAATGCGTTTAGGAACGTGGAATATAGGAACCTTAACGGGAAAATCTATGGAAGTAGTGGAAGTTATGGTGAGGAGAAGGATAAATATTATGTGCCTACAAGAAACTAAGTGGGTTGGTAGTAAGGCAAAGGATCTAGAAAACTCAGGGTTTAAACTTTGGTATTCGGGCACAAATAGAACGAGAAACGGTGTTAGCATCATCGTGGACAAGACCTTGGTACAAGATGTTGTAGATGTCAAGAGGGTAGGAGATAGAATCATGGCAATCAAGATTGTAATAGGACAAGAACTTATCAATGTGATTAGTGCGTACGCACCTCAAGTAGGGTTGGATACGAGTTCGAAGGAGAAATTTTGGGAAGATCTTGGAGACTTGGTGCAAGGAATTGCTCAGACGGAAAAGTTATTTATAGGAGGAGATTTAAATGGACACGTGGGCAGGGAGACAGGCAACTATGGAGGTTTTCATGGTGGCCATGGTTTTGGGGAGAGAAACGAGGATGGGGAAGCTATCTTGGATTTTGCAATGGCATATGATCTCTTCTTAGCCAACACCTTCTTTAAGAAGAGAGAAGAACATGTGATCACCTACAAGAGTGGGTCGTCAAAAACACAAATAGATTTTCTTCTAATGAGGAAAGGGGATCGTATAACTTGTAAGGATTGCAAAGTTATACCAGGAGAGAGCGTGGCTAATCAACATCGCTTGTTGGTGATGGATGTACATATCAAAAGAGTAAGACAAAAGAACAAGACTTGGAAGTGCCCAAGAACTAGATGGTGGAATCTAAAAGAAGAAAAACAAGCCATTTTCAAAGAGAAGGTAATCACCCAATGTGTGTGGGATAGAGAGGGGGAAGCTAGCCAAATGTGGGATTCCATGACTAGTTGTATCCGAAAAGTAGCAAAAGAGGTATTAGGAGAGTCCAAGGGCTTTGCCCCACACCAAAAGGAATCTTGGTGGTGGAATGAGGAGGTACAAACAAAGGTGAAGGCTAAGAAGGAATGTTGTAAAGCCTTATACAAGGAGAGGACCGATGAAAATGGTGAAAGGTATAGAAAAGCGAAGCAAGAGGCGAAGAAAGCTGTCAGAGAAGCTAAGTTAGCGGCTTACGACGATATGTATAAACGACTAGATACCAAAGAAGGAGAGTTGGATATCTATAAACTAGCTAGAGCAAGGGAAAAGAAGACAAGGGACCTAAACCAAGTGAGGTGCATCAAGGATGAGGATGGAAAGGTTCTTGCTACAGAGAACGCGGTTAAAGACAGATGGAGAGGTTATTTTCATAATCTTTTCAATGAAGGACATGAAAGGAGTGCTTCTTTAGGGGAGTTGAGTAACTCAGAAGAGTGTAGAAACTACTCCTTTTATCGTCGAATCCGGAAGGAAGAAGTGGTTGTAGCTTTGAAGAAGATGAAGCATAGAAAAGCAATAGGCCCAGACGATATACCAATCGAAGTGTGGAAAGTTTTGGGAGAGACAGGTATAACATGGCTCACTGACCTTTTCAATAGGATTTTGAAAACGAAGAAGATGCCAAATGAATGGCGAACGAGCACTTTGGTGCCTATCTACAAGAATAAGGGCGACGTACAAAATTGCATGAACTATAGGGGTATTAAGCTAATGAGTCATACAATGAAGCTCTGGGAGAGAGTCATTGAGCATAGATTGAGGCAAGAGACACGGGTTTCGGACAACCAATTCGGGTTCATGCCAGGGCGCTCAACCATGGAGGCAATCTATCTCTTACGAAGATTGATGGAAAGATATAGAGATGGGAAAAAGGGTTTACACATGGTCTTTATAGATTTGGAAAAAGCGTATGATAGGGTCCCAAGAGACATTCTTTGGAGGATTTTAGAGAAGAAATGAGTACGAGTAGCATATATCCAAGCTATAAAGGATATGTATGAAGGAGCAAAGACTGCCGTAAGAACTCATGAAGGACAAACCGAAAGCTTTCCCATAACTGTAGGATTACATCAAGGCTCATCCTTAAGTCCTTACCTTTTTGCGTTGGTAATGGATGAGTTAACAGGACATATTCAAGATGATATTCCTTGGTGTATGCTTTTCGCAGACGATATAGTGTTGATAGATGAAACTCAGGAAGGGGTAAATGCAAAGCTTAACCTTTGGAGAGAAGTGTTGGAATCTAAAGGTCTTCGCCTAAGCCGATCAAAGACAGAATATATGGAGTGCAAGTTCAGTGCAAATGGAGGCCAAAACGAGTTAGGGGTGAGGATCGGAGATCAAGAAATACCAAAGAGCGACCGTTTTCGTTACCTAGGATCTATCTTGCAAAAGAACGAAGAATTAGATGGAGATCTCAACCATAGAATACAAGTTGGATGGATGAAGTGGAAGAGTGCATCCGGCGTGTTGTGTGACCGCCGTATGCCACTGAAGCTCAAGGGAAAATTTTATAGGACGGCAATAAGGTCGGCGATGCTGTATGGCACAGAATGTTGGGCGGTGAAACATCAACACGTACACAAAATGGGTGTAGCGGAGATGAGGATGCTTCGTTGGATGTGTGGGCACACGAGAAAGGATAAGATTAGGAATGAGGATATCCGGGGTAAAGTAGGAGTAGCTGAAATTGAAGGAAAGATGAGAGAAAATCGGTTACGGTGGTTTGGACATGTGCAAAGAAGGCCTACTGACGCTCCGATTAGAAGATGCGACTATGGGACAGAGGTTCAGGGCCGAAGGGGTAGAGGAAGACCTAGGAAAACTTTGGAAGAGACTCTAAGAAAAGACTTAGAGTACTTGGATCTAACGAAGGACATGACACAGGATCGAGCACAATGGCGTTCTAAGATTCATATAGCCGATCCCACTCAGTGACTTGGATTTTCCAAGTCTCCAACCAAGAAGTTTTCCTCACTCGGGAAATTAAGGGAACACTACCCCAACCTACATGCTCCACTCAGAAAGCTTCAACATACAAGCTTCAACAAAAGAAAATTCAAAGAACTTAGCGAAGAAGGCTTTGGTGTATTTAACACAATACGTTGAAATGAAGGAAAGCTTATTTATTGATATCCCCGATAAGCTACAAATATGTACATATACATGAGTCAAAATAAACACACAAGAGGGAGCCTTCACAAAGGTTGCTTAGGAGAAGTCTCAGCAGTCGGTAGAGCCCCAGAAAGAGAAGGCACCGGAGGGGGATCATTTGGAGCCTCAGTACTGGACAGAACCCTAGAAGGAGGAGGCATCAGAGGTTGATCATTTGGAGCTTCATTACGCGGTACAGCCCCAGAAGACGAAGGCAATAAATGCCTTTGGAACAAACCCACAAATCTCTGATGATCAAGTAAAACCTGACCATCAGTTTCCTTCATCTGGTCAAGCTTCCTCTTCATGTTTGTAGCATAGTCATGTGCGAGCCGGTGCAACTGTTTATTCTCATGCTTGAGCCCTCTAATCTCCTGTTTGAGACTCATCACTTCAGCCGCCAATGATTCAACTTGGCGAGTTCGAGCAAATAGGCGTTGGGCCATATTAGACACAGAACCTGCACACTGAACACTGAGAGCCAGCGAATCCTTAACAGCTAACTCATCAGACCGTTTGGAAAGTAGTCTGTTATCTTTGGGAGTGAGAAGGTTCCTGGCCACCACCGCAGCAGTCATATCATTCTTCATCACGGAATCCCCAACGGTAAGAGGACCAGTTGGGGAGACGAAGGATGGGCGCCATATGTTGTCTGGAGAAGGCGGGGCTGCCTCTTCAACAAGGTTCAAGTCAAAACGACGGTCGGAGGGGCCAGACATTTTCAAAGGTGTTGAAGAGAGAAGAGGTCGGACAAATCAAGATCTTAGAAGTGCAAGAATGAAGCTTCTACTGGTGGAGATTCAAGTGTGCTTTGGAACTTAATGCCAGCCCCTATAAAAAGCTGCACTCGACGGAGCTTCAGAAATCAAAGAGGCGCCTGCTCAGAAATCGAAGAGGCGTTTGCTTTCTCAAAAGTTGGGCTGCTTAGAGATCACGAGGGTTGATCTCAGAAATCGAAGAGCCGTTTGCTTTCTCAAAAGTTGGGCTGCTCAAAGACCACGAAGGCCGATCTCAGAAATCGAAGAGGCGCTCGCTTTCTCAAAAGCTGGGCTCCCTAGAGACCACGAGGGCCGATCTCAGAAATCGAAGAGGCACCTACTTTTCCAGCCTTGTCAGCACCTATCACACGCACACTCAGCTTTGCGGAAATTATGGGCATTCTGTCAAAGACTTCTGGGGAAGTAGAAAACACATGAATCTTACTGTTCAATCACCCACTTCCCACACGCAACAATAGCTCATGGGTACCACAGATAACTTTGCCAAAGTTCTCTGCCAAAGTTGAGCACGTGAAGCTTGCAGCTCCCACTACATCGCTTTGACCAAGAAGGGTAAAAGAATAGCAAAGAAACAGCACTAACAAAGTTTAGACCCATAAATTTTGAAGGTCTAGCTACCATATTATTACCCACAAGGGTAAAGGAACAGTACCACTGCTGGATAATTGGAAAGTCCATGTATGTCAACCTCTGTGCTTCGTGGCAAGGTAGACTAGCAAACATGCCCAACCTTTACTCACATTCGAGAAAACACTCCCAATAAGATTGCTTGCTCCAAAATCGAAGAGGCACCGTCCTCCGAATCTAAAGAGCCAGACTCCCAACATGACTACTTTCTTAAAAATCGAAGAGAGGGTAAAGAAACAGTACCATTGCTGGATAATTGGAAAGTCCCTGTGTGTCAACCTCTGTGCTTCGTGGCAAGGTAGACTAGCAAACATGCCCAACCTTTACTCACATTCGAGAAAACAGTCCCAACAAGATTGCTTGCTCCAAAATCGAAGAGGCACCGCCCTCCGAATCTCGAGAGCCACTCTCCCAACATGATTACTTTCTCAAAAATCGAAGAGACACTGCTCCCCGAATCTCGAGAGCCAGACCCCCAGCATGATTGCTTTCTCAAAAATCGGTGAGGCACCGTTCTCCGAATCAATCGAAGAGGCGCTCGCTTTCTCAAAAGTTGGGCTGCTCAGAGACCACGAGGGCCGATCTCAGAAATCGAAGAGGCACCTACTTTTCTAGCCTTGTCAGCACCTGTCACACGCACACTCAGCTTTGCAGAAATTATGGGCATTCTGTCGAAAATTTCTGGTGAAGTAGAAAGCACATGAATCTGCCAAAGTTCTCTGCCAAAGTTGAGCACGTGAAGCTTGCAGCTCCCACTACATCGCTCTGACCAAGAAAGGTAAAAGAATAGCAAAGAAACAGCACTAACAAAGTTTAGACACATAAATTTTGAAGGTCTAGCTACCATATTATTACCCACAAGGGTAAAGGAACAGTACCACTGCTGGATAATTGGAAAGTCCCTGTGTGTCAACCTCTGTGCTTCGTGGCAAGGTAGACTAGCAAACATGCCCAACCTTTACTCACATTCGAGAAAACAGTCCCAACAAGATTGCTTGCTCCAAAATCGAAGAGGCACCGTCCTTCGAATCTCGAGAGCCAGACTCCCAACATGACTACTTTCTCAAAATCGAATAGAGGGTAAAGGAACAGTACCATTGCTGGATAATTGGAAAGTCCCTGTGTGTCAACCTTTGTGCTTCGTGGCAAGGTAGACTAGCAAACATGTCCAACCTTTACTCACATTCGAGACAACACTCCCAACAAGATTGCTTGCTCCAAAATCGAAGAGGCACCGCCCTCCGAATCTCGAGAGCCAGACTCCCAACATGATTACTTCCTCAAAAATCGAAGAGACACTGCTCTCCGAATCTCGAGAGTCAGACCCCCAGCATGATTGCTTTCTCAAAAATCGAAGAGGCATCGTTCTCCGAATCTCGAGAGCCAGATACCACAGACCACTTTTTCAAAATGCTCTGACAGAGTTAAAACATGTGAAACTGGCAGTTCCCACTACCGTGCTATGACCAAGCAGGGTAAAGGAATAGCATTACTACTTGTTGTTAGGGAGACTCCTATATATGTCGACCTTCATCCCTAACGGACAGGCAGACCTGCAAAAATGCTCAACCCTTCATCATATCTGAGAGGGCACTCCCAACAAAGCCTTTCGAAATATTCAGCTTTCTTTCCCCCCGATAATACCTCTGCAAACAAGCTATACTAGAGCAAGAATATCTCATATCATCAGGGTTAAAAGCAAGAGTATCCCATATCATGCTTTTTCCCTGTTTTTTCTTTTGGCCTTGTTTTTACCTGCAAGACAAGGAGAAAGAGAGCAATCAGTCAGCACTTGGAATCAAGCTTCCAGCCAGGAACTGACTGCCTGGAACCCCTTACCTGATTACTTACCTGGCATTGCTCTCGAGTACTCATCTTCAACATCTTATGTTTCCAGGGAAGATTCCGCATCTGCTTGAGGAACAGATAGGGCAAGTGCGAAGGATACAAGGAAGCATGTGGAGACAAGCGTAACAGCACACGTGCCGATACATCCATTACTCTGTCAAAAGCAAAAGTATCCCATATCAGCAGGGTGGAACGTACTCTAGATTTGATGGACTTGTTTTGACCCTCAAATTCTTCAGTCGGCCTTATACTCTGGAGGAAACCAGAAAACCCTCCAGCTCAGTTCAAGAATAAGCCTGTGGAAAGTTACTTCTTCAAAAGCAAAAGTATCTCATATCATCTCTTCTCATTTTTCTTCTCTTTATCCTTCATGCTGCTGCAAGATGGGGAGAAGGTGAACAATCAGTCGGAGCTCTGATTGCTTACCTTGTCTGTCACCTCTTTCAGCAGACCCCCTAGCTCGGCGACTTGGGGGACTCCTACTACATGGTTTGTATCGCGCTTGACCAAGCCTGAAACTACAAGTAAGCTTCAAGTGAAATTGATACATTACCTTGTGCATCTCCACCAGTTAAAGATACCACCCCTGGATGGAGGAAGAGTACTTCCAGAGAAGATGCCACATCTACCTATGAGACAGATAAGGCAAGTCAAGACGACACCACACTCCGATACTTAGAAGTTTCGTGATTACGAGATCATTCTCCCACAATATTTCCTAATGTCATTTGTACTAAATCATTCACTCGTACTCACTAAAGGAGAGCTTGAACCTATGTACTTGTGTAAACCTTTCACAATTAATGAGAACTCTTCTATTCCGTGGACGTAGCCAATCTGGGTGAACCACGTACATCTTGTGTTTGCTTTCCTATCTCTATCCATTTATATACTTATCCACACTAATGACCGGAGCAATCTAGCGAAGATCACAAAAAGCGACCGTTTTCGTTACCTAGGATCTATCTTGCAAGAGAACGGAGAATTAGATGGAGATCTCAACCATAGAATACGAGCTGGATGGAAAGAGTGCATCCGGCGTGTTGTGTGACCGTCGTAGGCCACTGAAGCTCAATGGAAAATTTTATAGGACGGCAATAAGGCCAGCGATGTTGTATGGCAGAGAATGTTGGGTGGTGAAGCATCAACACGTACACAAAATGGGTGTAGCGGAGATGAGGATGCTTCGTGGGATGTGTGGGCACACGAGAAAGGATAAGATTGGGAATGAGGATATCCGAGGTAAAGTAGGAGTAGCCGAAATTGTAGGAAAGATGAGAGAAAATCGGCTCTGGTGATTTGGACATGTGCAAAGAAGGCCGACTGACGCTCCGGTTCGAAGATGTGACTACGGGACAGAGGTTCAGGGCCGAAGGGGTAGAGGAAGACCTAAGAAAACTTTGGAAGAGACTCTAAGAAAAGACTTAGAGTACTTGGATCTAACGGAGGACATGACACAAAACCGAGCGCAATGGCGTTCTAGGATTCATATAGCCGACCCCACTTAGTGGGAAAAGGCTTTGTTGTTGTTGTTGTTGTTGAAATATTTTGAAAATAAGTTTAATTGCCATTACATGTGTAGCCTATATATGTAGAATCTCTCTAATGAGTAATAATAGAATGGCACTAAAAGTGCAGGCAACAATTGACAATATTTTTGGTAAGAGAACTTTCAAGTCATGGTATGGGGAAAAAGGATAAACTTAAAATAACAAAAATATATTAATGTATACATGAAAACTGATGTTAGTTGTACAAGACATAATATATATATATATATATATATATAGACAACATTCATTATATATAAGACATTTGTTTTATAACAACTTTGACATCCTCCAACAAGAAGTTAGGCAACAGAAGGCACAAAGGGCGGTCCTCATAAATTTTCTTAACCCTTTCTTAACCATAGAGGACGTCGGCGAGGGAATGAAACATGCAAAGCAAACTAGCAGAGGAACATTTAGAACTGAGTAGCACCACCTATGAATAGCATGATGTCTAAAAAGAAGGAAAAGAAATGAGTTCAAGCAGAAATTATACTAGACAAAATCATTATTCAGCATACCTGGAATATTAAGGATGGGAACCAATCAACCTCTTCCACATTCGCATCCATGTTTATGTACATATCAGCAGTAAGATGGCTATCACCATCCTCTGTAAAAATGAGATCTAGAGCATGCTGACGACAGAAACTATCTTTTAATCTATCAACTGAGCTGACAAGCCGCCTCTTCCACTCCCTTTGCTCAGGATGCCGGTTTTGCCTATCTGATGATCTTCTACGTAGATCATCCCTGTAAGCAACCTGATTCAGTGGAGACAGCTTCATGGCTGCGCGTGGAAGTAGTTCATCTGCTAATAAGGATGCATTTGCCAGCAAAGCAATCTGTTGGGCTTCATTCTCAGCTACACTGACAATTTTATTCCCAGAACCTTCAAAGTTTGCTTCTTCCTCCATTGAACCCGGTAATGCTTTTATGAGCATGTTCACATATGAATTAAATACTTGGAACAAACCCTCCAATGTCTGACCGCCCAACTGCATACTGAGCAATGGTCCTACATCCTCAAAGAAATCCTGCAAGATCAGGTAATCTATGAGGCCACAATAAAATAAGGGATCACATACAACTACATAGAAAATTGATTAATTGATTTTATGCGGAAGAAAAATGATTTACCTGGACCATGAAATTGAACCGATGTGCACTACTAGTAAGCTTATGTTGGAACGCTGTCATATTACCGAGGGATGTAGTTGAAGGCCTGCCAGGTTGCCGTGTAGCAGTTGGAGCATATGTAAGTACCCAGTCATCAGCAGCAGCTAAGGCAGCAGTGCTTTCCTCGATTCTTTTTAAATTAGCGCCTAGTGCTTGTTCAACACTAGGCCTAAAGAGTTTCAAAAGTACAGGACAAAGTGCCAAACCACGAGCTTCCAACAAGGAACAATGGCCTAATGCAATTTGAACACACTCTGCAGCAGCTCTTAACCCCCCAGCAGCAGCTGATGATGCTAATGCATGTCTTTTAGTAAGAGAGGCAAAAGCCTCGGTTTGGTTTATTGCCCACATCACAAGCTCTGAAGTATAATTTGGTTCCTTGCCAAATATTGCTGACGAATCACTGGCAGCTTGAGCAATAGCAGAGAACACCAACTGTGAGAGTGCAGCAGTATAAGCTCCTCCATATGAGGTGCTTGATGGACGAAGGCTTTGCATATTATACTGATATCTTTGGAAATGTGCATTGAGCAGCAAACTGTGTGCACGAGGGCCATCCCCAAGCCTTTTCAGTGCTGAGATAGCTGCACGAAGTTCACCACCACGCGTAGAAGGCTGGCAAGCAGCCTCAGCAAGCTGGTCAGCTAACTTTTGCCTGCGTTCAACAATGGAAGTCTGCAGAGACACGAGTAAAGCTTGATCCAACTTCTTCAGTTGTTTTGCTTCAGCAGCCACACGTTCACCTTCATCTAGGGCATCTAAAGCTTCATCCACTCTCCTTTCCGCTAATAGAACATCCAAGAGATCAGGAAATTCTATTAACCATTTCTCCAGGTCTGTAGGATCTCTATCTTCAAAACTTAATACACCATTTTCACTAGAACCTTCAGGAACAGATTTAGATAGGGAATCGATGTTTACTCCCTCAGCTAGACCATGAATCAAAGCAGCTTGAGTGGACAGCAGGTTTCTGATAGAGGATAGCTCTCCCTCCAAATCTGATATCTCTTTGGAGGTGCTGTGAGTAAGAAATGCAATTTACGTAAAATCCAAATTACACTCGACGAATAATTTGTATCAAAAGGAATGACTCAAACTGAAGATTAACTGGCTTAACCTTCCAATAGAATTTGAAAATTGCATTCAAGTAAACTAGGTACATAAAAGTTACCCCGACAGAGTTGACCCAACCAATAGGTAGACAAGAACGGAAATTTCTAATAAAAAATTAAGTCCTAGTTTAAGGACATAAACAATCACTTTGACTGTGACTATTTTGGCACTAAACAACCTTGGATACCAAATTTCATCAATTGGATCATCTAAAGAAACAAGAACAGAAATTCTAGTAACAAAAACGGAAACATAAAAAAAAAAATGAAAGTTTAAGGAGATATACAATCACTTTGACTGTGACTATATTGGCACTAAAACTACCATGAATACCAACTTTTAACAATTGTATAAAGCAACAATAAACAAACACGTACAAATCCAAAACGTTTTAACTCATAAATGAAAAAATTACGATTGCTATAATCTGCACCACATACAAATAACATTTTGTATCTCAAGTTTAATTATTCTAAACTCTGAAGAGTTAAAAAATATAAGTCAGGGTAAGCTGGAATACTATGCCATAAACACAGCAGCAAAATCCAAACTACTAAGAGAAGAATGGCCATGCAACCACTTGAAACAGGTGAAATTTTATATTTTGTGAACATGGTCTAAACTCTAAATAACCAAATGAGATTTTCTTTTACTTTTTACTTAGAGCTGGAAGTGGTGGGATATTTTACAAAGTACATTTTAAAACTAAAGAATCGCACTATCCAAACCTTGCGTAAATCAAATGTATCAAGCTAGGCCACCCAAATCCCCAACCATATACTAAGCATTACCAACAAGCGAAGGGAGTGCTGTTATTGCGAAGCACCTCGGAATATAAACCGGTAAAGTTGCATATACACTATGAACTCATCAACTTGTCACATTAACCATTTAACGAAAACTCACCGTATGAATGCTGAATAGTTAGCATAGACACTTCTACGCATTTCCTCGGCGGAAGCTCTCTTCAAGTCCAAAAGATATGAACATAATTGTCTTATATCCTGCAGGAAGCGTTCAAAAACATATATTTAACTATATCCCTTTACGATTCCGCAATTTTGAAAAATCGAACTTCATAGCATCTCTCCAAATTGTTTCAAGAAACCAAATTCTACAATTAAACAAAGATAGAATTCCATTCCATCAACAATTCAAGAATTCTGAAAGTTCGTTCTTTCACTTTCCCATGGTTTCTCAGCAACCAAACAGCATAAAATATACAACATTGAGCACAAAAAACATGCATACGTACACAAATATATACGTTTGTATATGTATAGGAATAGAAGAAAGTACCTTCTCGTTGAGGGAGCATCGTGACTGGACGTAGCTCTGGGAATCGAACTTGTCAGACTTGAAGACATTGAGGCCTTCCTCGAGCTTGACGCCATTCTCTTTAACCGGCGCGCCTCTCGACCGGGCCGTCTTCGCCGAAGCCATGAATCGCCGGACAGATCAGATCAATCAGCTGAACCAGCAGCTCCGAAATTAGGGATGCGGGGAGCAAACGGGCGATCGATCCGGTGAGGGCAAAAAGGGAATTTCAAAACTTTTCGCCGGTGGAAATTAGGCCATGGAAGTTGAGCTTCCGAGCTAAGCGAAGAGGGAGAGAGAGAGAGAGGAGTGCTCCCGAAGCGTGTTTTGGTGAAGAGAGAGAGAGGAAACGGGAATGTGATGGAAGGACGGTTTGGTTTGGTTTGGCTTGGCTGTGATTTACTAGATTTTGACAGAGGTTAATATATAGAAAGGAATGAGGTCTGACTGTGATTTAAGGCTCGATTTGTGGACTTACTACATCTTTCTATAGTTTTTTTGGGATTTTCTTACCTAAAAACAAAAGGATAGTTCTTGATTTACTTCAATCGACATCGTTATTACAACCTACGGTTTAGTATTATCCATTTATGTAAAGAGAATGTTTTAAGTTTGATTCTCGTTCACTCTATTTGATTTAGGACTACCGTTATTACAAATACGTAATTATTGTATGATTTATTTTTTCACATTTGTATAATGTAGAGTCTTCACACAAATATTCATAAAATTGAGTACATTTTCAACTAAACCAATGATGAAAGAAATGACTAACTTCGGCTTTACAACATCTAAAACATGATTATTCTTCTTGGTCAAACATTTTAGTCATTTCTTAATTAAATTAGATTTGTCAAACAGCTCTTAAATACAAGTGATACTGCCACTTAGTATTATGGTTTAATAGTATTCATCTTCACTTAGATTTGATAAGTCTTAAATTCAATTCTCACAAAAGACGAAGTTAAACTACATTATTGCTAGCCATTGTGAGACTTAACCGACTCTCTCACCCTCAAATGTAGATAATATTGGTTCAAAAACAAAAATTACACGCGATATTACTATTCTAATCTACACTAAAACAAAGATAGTGGTTTGAACTACAAAAACACAGCCGGTTGAACAAAAAAACTCTAATCACCGAGCCAATCTGCAATGTACAAAATTTTTATATAAAAATATACTAAATATATGTAAAATATATATATCATCACCGGAGAATGGCTAGCTGGCTCAACCAACAACAGCGCTCAGGTTGTTTTTTTTTTGGAAATAATGGAATATTGTATGCAAAATCCTTATCCAAAATAAAATAAAGAGGGAACAACTGTGTTGCATGCCAAGTGCTACCCTACTGTATTTTACAGGCTGTGGCTGTGCTGCTGCTGCCGTGGTTTAGATTCCACCTCCATCTCCATGCATTTCTTTTTCTTTTTTCTCTTTCTTCTTAATCTTTTATTTATTTATTTATGTTTGGTAGAAAGTGGTTTGGTACTTAGCTAGTTTATTCCCTTTAGATGCATCACCTCACCACCACCATAGTGGTTGGGGAAGCATATGCCTTTTTTGCTCCACCCTTTTCTCAAAATTTTACTTTCGAATATATATACTTCAAAGTATCATAAATTTTATTTCTTTTTTCAAGTTACAGAATATTATGCTTCGGTAAAAGAAGAGATAATATTTTCAATAATCTACAGCCTTACATAAGCTCATGTCAACTTCTGTCAAAATTAAATCATAAATCGCCAAGGGAAAAAATAAATGCAAAATAATATTATGAAAGGTTCTTATCGCAGATATGAAGCCGAAAAATGTCCGTCCTAGGGCCATCCGAAGCCGAAAAATGTAGATATGAAGGTCTTTTAAAGGCCCTCTGAATGTTTGGTATTCGTCCATTTTATGTCCACCAAACGTTTGATGTAATGACTGTTAGGCATATTATGATAGCACTCAGGAGGTTGAGTCAAGAGCACTTGTCAAATTCTTTCGACAACAACAAACTCACCAAGTGTTTGATGAAATGACACAATGAATAAACTGATTTTTTTTTTGTTCACCTCACGCTCATGGACGGATGGAGGTAAGGCCCAATGGGGGCACATGCCCCTCTCATCTTTTTCTTTTTTTTTTTCATTACAAATTATTCAATTAATCATTTCCTTTTTTTTTGCTTTGCAGATTATTCAATAAATCATATTAAAATAGTGAAAATCTTCTTTTAGTTTTTAAATGCCCTTCCGTCTTGGATATTTTTCTCACGCACTAATGTCTAAACCTTGTTGAGTTACATGTATTTGGTTAATTAGTACAAATGAGCATTAGATTGTCAACAATTAAAGACAAAATTAGACAATAGAGTAATAAAATTAGGCATTTTGTAATTAATTTTTTCAGCATTTGTAAAAAAACTAGCTTTATTTGTCCAAAAAAGGAGCTCAAATTTTTTAAGAGGCCCCCTCTTAATTAAATTTCTGGCTTCGTCCGTGTTCACGCTCTATATCTATTTAAAAACTTAGGCCTTCAACTGTTCAACATTAAAACCCCAATGTTCCAACCCTGAATTTGCCACTGACCATGCCCGCAAACTCAGAGCAGACCAACAACCGCCAGCTAACTATTCTTATCAACTTTTGGACAAATTATCATACTCTGAATAATCTTCATATTAAATTGTGAAATATTAACTTATTTTGATTATTTGTAAATTATTGACATGAAAGTTCATATCTTATATATATTATTGGTTTGTGTATAACTCATCTGAGATAGCCGAAGAAGAAGGGAAAGCTATGATATGGTAACTGGTAGGCAAGAGAAATTAATTAATTCCAAGAGGGTAATTGTGGTGATGATTATTGGTGCTAAATTGCTAATTAAGCTGATCATCCAGGCATTCCTTCTTACCTTAGGCCTAATGACTCCAATTATGATGGCTCATCCTCAGTTATGCCGTCGCCAAACTAGCGAGCGTGAGTAGATATGTCATGTTATACAGAAATGCAATTTAACATTTGGTCACATACATTACGCTGCAGAATAATCAAGCAGTTCATAAGTGTCAATTACATTATTATAACAGAAAGATCATGCAGAGACACAGATCACATCTATCAAATTGACAACAAAAACATAAAAAAAGCATCTGTGTAGCGCAAGCGCATGAGCAATTCTTCATCTCCCTCAACTCATGCTTCAGGTGTATCCGTACGAACAGCTGTTGAGAAAACAAAAAACACCCATGAGAATATTGGCTTGGCGGGATAAAAATTCGGTTTACAAAGTTAAAAAATCAAATTACCATGCAACATAACGATAACAAGCACACCACCTCACAACTTTAACATGTAAAAAACCCACAACAGAAATCCCAGAATACAAGATATTAGAGCCGCCGGCAAGAAAGCCTTGTTTCAAGCACATTCCATGAAACATAAGAAGCCCCACTTTGAGCAATAATAAGGCGGATTGTGCCTCAATAGTGTTTCGGATTTCTTACATGTTATAAAAGAATTTACATAGGCATGCTATAAGAAACAATATTATGTGGAAGAGTTCCTTCCAATCATGAGCAATATCTCAATGGGACCCAACTTCTGCCCTCCATCTTCCGAGGGATTTGTTCTCGGTTTAATTCCTTATATGTAAGCAGGTGAACCCAAAGAGAGGTTCCTCAAGCACAACTAACCTAAAGCAACACACCTAAGCTGACAATACAGAAGGATTGCAATTTATTTTCCAACATAACCTGAGATGACAAACCAGAGATTACTTTTTTTTACTCTTAAACACAAAGGTATACTATTCTAATATCCGACACTCCGACACTTAGGGTTTTAAGAGTGTCCGAGCAACATCAACGATAATCCCCCAGCAAGTGCAGTCCTCATATTACCTTAATGGTATCATAAGGAAAATACAAACATGTGCAGCTGCTAAAAAGGGTCCAAAATGTTTTTAAAACTGCACAATGGAGATACATTCCCACGGAAGCTAGTCATACGGTGCAAAGTTCAGAGATACATTCTAACAAACCTCAACTCTGAAACTTACTAACACAAAGCATGCGATCATAACATGTTTTCTTCGATGCAGGCGCTTTAAGTCATGACAAAATCCAGATTCATCTAAAAGTTAACACCTTTGACAATATCGAAAAATCTTAAACTGGAAGAAAACTCAAGAACCTAAATAATCTTAATTCAACCAAATGCATTTTCACCACTATTCGCTACCACCACAACAACAATACTTTCCGAAAAGTCCATCATCTGAGCCACTCATTTCCATCGCACCAATTACACAACCCAACATTGCAAATTGAATTCCATCAGCGCATCACAAAATTAAATCTCATTTCACTAGACAACCCCAAAATTTCACTCCATCAGAGAAAAACCCCGAATCCTAACCGCACAGATTGAAATCAACGACTAACAACGATCAAAATATGAGATTTTTAGCATCCAAATGAACAACAAATCACAGAAATGAAGATCTGGAATCCGAAATAGAAATGAGGGGATGAGCTTACTGGGCTTCTCAGGCTTGCCTTCCGCCCACTTGGAGACGGCGAAGTGGACCCTCTCGCGGGAAATGGCTTCGGTCTTGTAAGGCTCCTTGAGGCAATTCCGAACCAGATTCGCACAGATGTTGGAGTAGGTGATGTAGGTCATACCGGCTGCGCGCCAAAACGGTGCCGCTGCGTTCGATGCCATTGTCTTTCTCTGGTTTAGCTCTCTCTGTGTGTCAGTCAATGTGACCTGGACGAACCTCCCCTTTAATTTGCACTGGTGGTTAATCCCGAAAGGGCTTTGTTTATGGGCCTGATCGAGTTTTATGTTTATGTGAGGCCATTAGAGAAGGCCCAATTATATGAATATATCTCGGTCAATTCTAGTAAGGCTATCTTCAACCTAGGGGTGGAAAATTTCCAAAATTTAGCCCTATGTTTTCAACTATTCATCTCTATGCATGAGGTTAGACAGTTGTTTCCTCCAATGGTAAGAGATCTATAATTTCCACCCCCAACTTTATAATTTTAGCCCCGTATTTACCATAACATTCAAAACTAACCGTTGGGTTCCAATGGTCAAAAAATCTGAGCCACAGAATAAAGACCCGTTGGAACAGACTGTAGCTGGGGCCACCACACTTATCACAACCCAAGAATGCGCCTCAACCACAAGATCTCAATTGTAAGACAATCTCAACTATAGAAAGTGTGGAATATGTGCACTCGCCCTCAGCCGATCCGTCCACACTAAGGAAGCATAGGCACAGGGCCCACCTCTGTCTAGTGAGTCATGCGATGCTGCTGCAATGGGGGTCCCACAATCTACTTGCTTTCTTATCTATATGAGGTGGATGTTGATGCAAATTTTCGCTGTCTTTGGTCTTGACGAAAATGCACCTGCAAAATAATTAACACCTTTGATCAAGGACCTAAGCCTGATGTGCCCATTAGGTGGGGAGGGGTTAGGTCGATGGATCTCCGATGCCTAAGTCAGTTTCTCTAAGGATAATAAAGTGTTTAGGGCTTTTTAAGGTTGCAAAAGCTTACTGAAATTTGGTAGAATATAGGGTATTTATAGGATAGGGCCGACCATAGTGTCAGGGTTTATGGAGAAATATTCTCAATATATTAAATAGGAAATAATATCTTGATATAATGGATTAATTATCCCTAATTGATTTAAATAGGGATTACTTATTTAATTGGAGTCAATCTTTCAATTGGGAATGTATTAAAGATGCAATTTGGGTAATTAATCCTTATCGTTAATGCTTTGACCTTTCCTTGCCAAGAGTAGGTGAGCTGTGGGCGGTCGTATTCAACTGCTATGACCTCTAGGGGTGTGAGCTGCGCATGGGAGCATTTGAGAAGCCTGCTCATTTATTGAGGGCATTCTTGTCTTTCTTGGGCAAAAGTCCACGTGTCGCCTTTAGAATTTTTGGGATTATTTTAGGCTTCACAAATGCCCATGGGCCACTCCTGCTAGCTGGGCCATCTCCGTTGGGTTTTCGTAGGCCTGCCTGGGCCTGGAGCCCTTGGGCTCGTTGGTTGGCACTTCTTCGAGTATTTGAATCAACTCTCAATGAAAGCACCAATTTGTCGATGCAAATTTCTGCCGTCTTCGGTTTTGATGAAAATGCACTTGTAAAACAATTAACACACTTGATCAAGGACCTAAGCCTCACATGCCCACTAGGTGGGGGGGGGGTTAGGCCGATGGATCTCCGAGGCCTAAGTCAGTTTCTCTGAGGAGAATAAAGTGTTTAGGGCTTTTTAGGGTTGCAAAAGCTTACCGAAATTTGGTAGAATATGGAGTATTTATAGGGATAGGGCCAGTCATAGTGTTAGGGTTTATGAAGAAATATTCTCAAGATATTAAATAGGAAATAATATCCTGAGATAATGGAGTAATTATCCCTCATTGATTTAAATTGGGATAATTACTTGATTGAAGTCAATCTTCAATTGGGAATGTATTAAAGTAGGATTTGGGTAATTAATCCTTATCTTTAATGCTTTGACTTTTCTTTGTCAAGGGCAAGTGAGCTGTGGGCAGTCGTATTCAGTTGATGGGACCTTCATGGGTGTAAGCTGCGCGTGAGAGCATCTGAGAAGCTTGCTCATTTATTGAGGGCAATATTATCTTTCTTGGGCAAAAGTCCACGTGTCGCCTTTAGAATTTTTGGGATTATTTTAGGCTCCACAGATAGCACCAAATTCCCACCCCAAAACCCAGAATTCCAAAATTCCCACCCCAAAATATATGCCTTAGAGAGGCTTTGAGCCCAAATTTGGTTTTTTATATTTTCCAATCCTCCCTTGGTTCGATTTAGTCCCCAAACTAGTGGCAAATATGAACCAAAACAATTGGTTTAATGATCACTTTGGTTCGCTTATTTCATTTCATGTAATCAAGTAAAGATTATTATCGCCACTTAGTACTATGGTCTAGTGGTATTCATTTTCACATGTAAGTGAGAGGTCTTAGGTTCGATTCTCACCAAAAGCGGATTTCAACCACATTATTGCTATCCTATTGTGAGGCTAAGCTAACCACCTCCCTCGTATAGATAATATCGTTTTTTTTTTAGTACATTGATATTTTTACACTAGAGGGAGGGGAAGTTCGGCTAAATCACACAATGGGCAACCTAATTTTGTATCGAATTCGCTATCTACGAAATTCGAATCTAAGACCTCTCACTTATAAGCGAAGAAGAATATCATACCGTAGTACTGAATGGCAATATCGTTTGTTGAAATAAAAAAATATTATCAAATGGGATTTTGCACCATAAATGAACCACAGTAGCAAAAATTGCTTTACATTGAAGACGGAGAAATCGTGAGAGAGATATGACGTTATATTAATAATTACGTTTTTTTTTTTTTTGTATTAAATGATTGATGCCAATGCAAGAACTGAATTTCATTCATGGAGATAAATACGATTTCCTCCTTATTAGTGTTGATCTGTTACCAGTAATACTGCATTAAGAAGATCCCCATGATCCGAATAAAGTGGCAGGCTGGCAGCTGGCATTTGGTTTGAACAATTATATGAAATGTGTTTACCGCTACTATAGTGTTTCAATATAATAATACGTTGTCATGAGAAGAAAAAACTTCCCTATATAAAATGTGTTTGTTGAAATGCTAAAGTAAAATAAAAGATAAAATAAAAATAAAAATCTCAAAAGGCCTCTGGATCGTCATATTGTCAATTTAATGGTTGTTCTCTTTTTCTTTATGATGGATGACTGAATAATGCGGCCGGTCTATTTATATTACATCAAATTTGTAGCTATCTTTCAAGACTGTTTAGATCTGAAGGTCAAATTAGTGAATTTAATTTGTCTTTTACTCGAAAAAACCTAGCTCTTGAAAGAAAAATCCTAGCCGTGGACTCCTTGTTTTGATCTTACAGTTGGCGGAAATCCTTCCAGATCTGTTGCCTCACTTCTTTTCTTTGTTTTTAGTCATGGTTGCTCTCTCGCTCTATTGAGGAGAGTCTTTTATTTTGTTGTGGTCGCTCTCTCAGAGCAACTCCACCCTGGTAATCCACTATTGAATCCACCCTATTGAACAGTAACTGCCTTTAATGAATAGTAACTGACATTAATGAACAGTAATTGCCATTTGCATCTCCACCCTTGGAGCCCTCCCCCTGGCAATAGGCAATAAAATATTAGTTTTTTTTGTTTGTTTAAATAATACAAAATAAAATTATTTGTAATTTCGGATAAGATTTTTTAAATCCTTCTCGTTGTGCTACGTGTCATTTTATCTAAAAATAATATCTTTAATTCTTTTGCCAAGAAAGTAATGATGAAAACAAAAAATGATTTTTTTTTCTTCCTGTAATCCAACACCTATCATAGAAAAAGTGAAAATAATGCATATATATATCAAGTGTCAGTTGGAGAAGTATGCCTTGGCCAAGTGTCAAGCTTTTTTCAAAAAGGGCCGGACACAGCCTGACACAAAAACAATTAAAAAAAAAGACCGGACCAACCCTTGCGTCATCTCCCCACTCGGGCAGCAGGCCTGTCAATTTCCCACGGGCCTGCAACTCGGGCCCCCACCCTCACTCGGGCCCTTCAACGCTGGACCTCCTCCCACCAGCCCTCGGGCCCTTTCTTGAAGCCTGTCCCCCGAGCAAACTCCATGGGTGGAGTTGCTCTCAACTTGTCAATGGGAGTTTCATGGTTGTGGTCATTGTGTTGACTTTGGCGTTTGTTATTCAGACATGAGGTGATGATTTTTGTGGGTTGTGTGCTGGCAAAAGACTATGAGGAGGACTTGTTAGAAGTTACTGACATCAGTGCTTCTTTGTCGACAATTGCAAGATAATCATGTTGCCGTTAGTTATTCAATTTGCAATGTTTAATTCTTGTGACTAGGGTTTTGGGTTCATGATTAGTGGACCTATGTGGTCGAGGAGTTGTATTCTATTTTTTATGAGTTTGTAATGTGGAATTGTGGTGTTTTGACATGTGTGGGCGCGTTTTGAATTGTTCTAAGGACTACTTTTTTTTCTTTATAAATTGTTCCAAGAACCACACTGGATATGCCTTTTTGATGTACGTTTTTAACTATATTTTTTTTATGAAAGTTACATTAAAAACGAATTTTCTTAAGGGAACTTTATGGGTAAATAATAGGTAATCATGGTGATCCTCTTGGTTCACTACTAAATCATTTGATTAAATATGTGATTATGTCCTCTTAATTGCAGATTTGTTACCAATAACATCATGAAAATAAGAAACCAATTTAGTAACTTTATGTAATTATTCTTAGATTAAGATTTGACTTATTTGATAATAAGATCCATGGAAATCTAGCTACTTTATAATGCTGTTTTAATCCTTTCCGGTAGCCTTTCTACTTTGTTGCACTTGGTTTTAAACGATGAGGCTCCAACTGGTTTTCGCATACAATACAGGACCGTCTCTGAAAATTTGAGGGTTCTGTGCAAAATTAATAAAAGGGCCCCTATTTAAGATAGTTTTTTTTTAAAGATAGGACAATGTATTGACGCTAGAAAGTAATCACTTAAATCAAAATAAAGTTTAGCACTTACTAATTGCAAGTTTAAAGATATCATTAATAATAAATAAAAAGAACTACAAACATAATGTTCACTAAATAATCAAAAGCAGTTCAATCTTAAATAACCAAACAAGAAAAAAAACTTCAAAAACTCTAACTTTAAAGTTTTGGTTTAATATATAACATTATTATATAATAATTTGAAGAAAAAAAATACCCTTTTTAAAGGTATTATTATTGCCATTAAAAGTATCTCATTGTACTCCAAATTTTTTATATTTAAAAAGGAAAAAAAATAAAATGTTATAAGGAATGTAAGATGAGATTTTAAAGTGCTAACAAAAATAATTTTTAAATATAGAACATTATTACATATAAATATTAGGTAATAAAAATTTTAGGGGCCCTTTCAAATTTGGGATCCTGTGCGATTGCACTTTTCACTCCCCCTCACCATCCCCTCTGATACAATAACACCCACTGTAGTTCTAACAAACACAAAAATATCCGATCACAGTCAGGTAAATATGTTTTATTAATTAAACAATTGGGAACTCGTAAAACTCAATTATTCATAAAGTTGTGAAAATTAAAGAAGCTAGGGTTTTTCCAGCTCTTCTCATCTCATATTCGACAGAAACACATGTTTATTCCACCTTCATTAACTTTGCAATATCCACCATATAAACGGTTTTCATGACCCAGGCACCATTGGTTGCAGTCAGGCTTAAAAATTTCGCACGACCCCACGGCAAACAAACAAATTGATACCAGAGAGAACGGATTGAACCCTAAGGATCGAACCGCTCTGATATCAAGTTGAATATCAAAGTGCGCAACGAACAAGACTAACAAAATAATAGGAATATTATTAAACAAACTAGAATGCCGGAACGGTTACAAAACCCTAAGAGACTACATTGTGAATAACTTATTCTAAACTGAATAACAAGCATCTTATTTATAATAAACTAACCCTAACCTAAAAAGGTAAGAAACCGAAACCCTAGTGCTAATGGGCTAAGCTCAGAAAACCAAATATTCAAATAAATTAAAATCCTAATATTTTCCAACACCCTCCGTCAAACTCATGGCGGTATACGACATGGGTTTGCAATGGGTTTGCAAACAAGCAAATGCAAACTGGCTCCGTTAGGCAAACTAGTAGGCATGCAAACTTGACTTGACTTGACTGGCGAACTTGACTTGACTGGCAAACTGGTTCTTGATTCTTGATTCTTGACTTGACTTGACTTGATTCTGGCTGGCAAACTGGTTCTAGTTCAAATTGGCTAGTGTTGAGAGTATGGAAAGAACTCGTCACTAAACGGACGAGATTTTCATATCTCAATTGTAGCAACAAACAAACAAACACAAATACTATTACTCGAGTGGTCACAATTCCAAGTACTCGAATGACGGTCACAAAACAATCCCAAACAGACCAACAACTCGTGTGGACCTAAAAACAAACTTAACCATTTTTTTTTCTTGTTGCCCGGGGACCTTAAACTAACAACAAACAATTGTTTTTCTTTTTCCTTCTCTTTTTGCTTTCTTTTTCCTATCCTTTCCTTCCTTCCCATTTTTCTTTCTTTTTTCTTTCATGCGAACAAACAGCAAAACCTTTCTGTTTTCCTTGTTTTTTTTTCTTCTGTGCAAACAAACAGCAACAGCAAGATCCTTTAAATTTTCTTTTTTTTTTCTTGCAAACAATCAATACCAACTAACACATCTAAGCGAAAACACAAACAGCAGAAGATGACCGAAACAAAACTGATACAAACAAATTGATACCAAAGAGAACGGATTGAACCCTAAGGATCGAACCCGCTCTGATATCAAGTTGAATATCAAAGTGCGCAACGAACAAGACTAACAAAATAATAGGAATATTATTAAACAAACTAGAATGCCGGAACGGCTACAAAACCCTAAGAGACTACATTGTGAATAACTTATTCTAAACTAAATAACAAGCATCTTATTTATAATAAACTAACCCTAACCTAAAAAGGTAAGAAACCGAAACCCTAGTGCTAATGGGCTAAGCTCAGAAAACCAAATATTCAAATAAATTAAAATCCTAATATTTTCCAACATTCTGCAACTTGGAAACCACTTATAAATCTCAACCTTCTTCACATATATAATGATCGTAAAATGTGAATGTGCACGACGCAACGTTTGTTAGATGACCTTAGTACATACCTGAGCTCACACGAAGTAAGGCGACGCTAAGAAACACCATGAAAAGGCCTCTTGTTAGAACATCAAAGTTGGTGGAAGTCATATTGTCGAAGATGTATAGTTTTAGTAGTTGTTGTTTTTCTCTCTTTTGCTGTATCGCGATGGATGATTGAATCATGTGGTGAGAGCATGTGTATTTATTTTACAATTTGCATTGAATTCATATCTTTGCAACTCTTTTTAGAAATGAAATCTTTGCAAGAGCGATAAACGGAAAATTTATGGATGTGCATGATCCTCTCTTAAACATTGCTGATTTGTTGCCAAAAAGTGCATTCTTTTTTAGTTTGCACAAGTGGTGGATAGTTTTGGTGAATAGGCCTACTTCTTCAACCCCAGTTCAAACTCTTGCTCCTTCTTGGTGAACAATGACCTAGTCTTGTTTATATATATATATATATATATATTTTTTTTTTTTAACTAATGATATTACATACACTAAGGGGGTAGGGGACTGAGTTAAACCTCATAATGGGCTAGCAATAATGTGGTTCAAATTCACCATTGGCGAGAATCGAACCTAAGACCTCACATTTACAAATGAAAAGGAATACCACTAAATCGTTGTACTAAGTGACAATCTTGTTTAGAGTATAATAATTTAGTCGGTAATGAAAGAAACACCATCCCTCTTTGCTCAACGGTCCTTAAACCCTAAACCATTAGGGCGCGTTTGTTGCATCGGACAATCTCGGACTCGACTAGCTTCAGGGACTAAACTGGACTGGCTTGCTCTGGACCAAACTGGATAAGAATAGTGTTTGGTGTAGTCTGAACTAAACTACAGACTAATTATTTATTATTATTATTTATTTACTTTTACGTTTAAAAGCAACAAAACAACAAATATTAAAATATTATTTGTAGTTATTTAACTTTTAAAATCCTAATTAATGTTTCATTTGCTACCTTTACTTTTATTTTAGCAGAACAACCTTTATTTTTTTAAGAACGGACCGATATTTCCAAAGCAAATCCTTTATGCTTCTTCATTCCTCTCCGCCTTCTGCCTCTTCACTTCCTCTCACAAAATCGGTTGCAAATCTTAAAATCAAAACACATAGCAAGAAAGAGATTGAAGGAGGCGAGGTGCATGTGTGATTGGCTCGAAGGTAAAAGATGAGGGTTGGATCTGGTTTGGGGTTTCTGGGTTATCTGGGTTCGAATTTTGGGAGTTGGATCTGGTTCTGAAAAGGGAACCTTAGGAAATTTTGTTGCTTTTTTGTTTCAGATTTTGCAGGATCTGGGTTTGAAATGGGTTGTGGGACGCGAGGAAGAGGTAGATGGGAGGACGAAGTGGGTAGGAGTGAAGCGGAGTAGAGTGGTCTTAGCAGTCCACCCAATTTCGAGGGGTTTCGCAAGACCTGTAGCAAAGCTGTTAGTCGAACTTAGTCTAGGCAAGTCTCATTAAATGTAGTCCCCGCGTGAAACAAACACCGGATTACAATCCAGTCTAGTCCAAGGAAGTTTAGTGAAGCCAAACAAACGGGCCCTTAGGGTGTGTTTAGGCTCACTAAGTGGGACTAACTTAAATGAGAATAAAGGGGACTCGCTTGGACTAGAGACCTCAATATAAGTTCTTAGCGAGACCCTCCCCAAACCATAGGACTCTCTACAACCGTCTCTGGTTTTCTGCTACGCTTCCACTTTGCCCTTCTATTACGCCCCTCACATCTGCTTCTTCTTCCCCACTTCCACATCCATTTTCAAATTTGGCTTCTTCCTCTTCCCTACTTCATCCCTCTGTGAGTTCTGGGCTTCGTTATTTTTGAATCTCAGATGGGATTCGCGTCGGATCTGCATATCGTTGGGAGGAAACAAGCGTCGTAGCGACTATTTGCTTTGATCGTCGTCGTGATCGCCATGGATGCCAAGCTCTTGCAAGCTTCAATTCCCAACGCTTCAACCCACAACGCATCAAGGCCTTCAATACCCACTCCCAATTTGGTCTCCCCCACCATTTTTAACATGCCTGAACAATTTTATTCCAATCAAATTTGTCAAGAAAACTTCTCTATCCTTTCCAAATTTCTTCTTCTTCTTCTGCAACCTCTCCCATCACTTTTTGTTTTTGTTTTTGTTTTTATGTTTTTTTATGGGATGTCGCACTGTTTGTGCATTTTTTTATTTTTTTGGTGCAACTCAACTCTTTGATGGGAAAGATAGAAAATTCAAGATTTTGATTCTTTGGTATAAACTCTAATTTTTGGCCTTGTTTTTATTTATAGTGTATTCTAGTTTTTTAGACCAGAAAGTGGAAGTTTTTATAATTAAAAATAAAAAATAAAAAATAAAAATTTAGCCTTAGCTAGTCCAACATTGCACCAAATGTTTCACAATTCTAGTACTACTTAGTCCATGCCAAGCCAGTCCAACTTAGTCTTTGATGCAAATCCAATTCGAGTTGGTCTGATGCAACAAACGCACTCGTAATTTCTTTTAGTGGGATACACTCAAAGAAAATGAAAAATGTAGGCTATTTTCTAGAATTTGTACTACAACCTTATTCCCACAATATTGTTTTGGTATATTAAGTACAAGAAAATCTTGCCTACACCCTCTGAGCTCAGGTACTAAGTATGCTAAAGTCTTACATACAAGAGAGCGCCATGAAAAGGCCTCTTGCAAGAACAACAAAGTTGATGGAAGCCATATTCTCAAGTATATTGATTAGCATTTGCAACAGTTTTGCTAGTTTAGCGGGTGAACAGTGTCAGAAAACTACATTAGCTAGTCTGTTTAACTTTTCACATCCAATAACACACTATTTTAACAAACTTTGGATATTTGATGAAAACCTAACACCCTATCTACTAAGATATTAGACCAGATACTTTTTGACATTTAACAAATGAATAGTGACTATAAATTTGAAGAGCAACTGTTCACTTTACTATTGTATAGTGTTCTTTCTAGAGTTATTGGAGATGAATTTTTAAGATTTAACTCGTTAACATAGAATTTTTGTAGTTTTACAGATTTTCTTGGCATGCTGGCCATAGTTGTTCCTTTTCTCCTTTGATGTATGTGATGGACGATTGGTGTGTGGTAGGAACATCCTATTTGTATTACACTGAAATTCTATATTGCAAGACTACTTTTAGAAATGGTATAATCTTTATACCAAATCAAGCTTTAACACTGGCAAGATTATAGTTGGAAAGCTATTAGAGCAGAAACATGCATGAATGATCCTCAAAAAAGCAAATCTATCTGCCGCCATATGGTATTAAAACTACAATTACAACAAATCCGTATATGAGTAAGAATATGGAAATAAACATGACATACCTCGATATGGAAAACCACATTTTTGTACTATTATATTGGTGTACCATACCAAAGATCTGGATTATCTTCTTTCTATTTTGTCCTCCTCTCAATCCCTTCCTATTTAAACGCTCAAGATTAAATCATATCATCATCTTGTTTTACCTTCTTTGCAGGAGAGATAAAGAAGAAAAAAAAACTTAGAGAGGAGGGGAGGGCCAAAAAGGAAAAAGGGCTGAAAGAGAATCCAAACTCCTTATTTGATATAACAAGTAATATACATGCATACATTATTTATCACATCACACGGTTCACTAATACAGTCCAAATAAGTGGTCTTTCCTATTATTACTTGCAAAGAATATTGGTTGAGGGGTAGATCGAATATAAAGAATATTCGCTGACAATGTTGACCAAACGTTGACCATCCATGTAAAATTTGGACGTCAAACACCCAATAACAATATACTCACTCAAATGGTTACTGCCTTCAACTACACTGCAATAGTGTTTGTGTTAAAGTATGAATTTAAATCTTCATTTTCTCTCAATTGAGTAAAAAAAAATGCACTTACAACAAGCCATGAGTCGTTAGTCGAGTGGTGATTGTAAGTTGTCACCATTTGGTTGGAGAGATTCGAACTCATATAAGTGCAAGCACGATACATATACTTATAGGAATGAGTACGATAAAGTGAAAAACCAGCAATATTAGTGGCGTAATTTGGTCATAAAATATCTTTGTAAACATCTCATCACTTGTTAATTAGCAATCATCAAAATGAAAAATTGAGATTATAGTTTTTTTTCTCCTTTAGCAACCTAAAGAACATCAATACAATTTAGAAGCGGAAAGAAACCTACTAGTACCGGTTGTACTTAACCATTGTATTTTCATTCTCTAATCACATGAGGAGAGAGACAAAAAAAAAAAAGTATGCACATATGCACTCGAACATAGTCATCCAATACAAGCTGAGACTTTAGATGAAAATGCAATGAGGTCTTCTTAATTTAGTATATTAATATAATTTTTCTATCAAAATAATGAAATCAGAAAATATTCAGATCCAGTATACTAACCATCTCTATAATATAATGATTTGAGACACATTAGATTCTATTTTGGAGAGATTTTTTTTCCTTCTCTGTCTTCGAGAATATATATGATATAAAATAATGTTTTTTTTGGATAAATAAATGATGAAGACTTTAAGATATAATTTTAAGATTATGAAAATGTGAACACGGAAAATTCCTGAAACGAAAGAGACAAGAACGAACGTGCACAAACAAATATTTGTATTTGATGATTTTGGGTTACAATCTCTCTCTAATTTGATCCTCTGATTCGATCTCTGTAAGGTGTTGATTTGTGGATGTTTCGTTGATCCAAGGGGGCGTCGAAGCTTGATCTTGGATGAACAGTTGGAAGTTTCTTCAAAGGGCCATGGGCTTGATCTTGAAGAACAGTGATGAACGGATCTTCAAGGGGTTTTGGGCTTGATCTTGAAGGACGGTTGGATGTGTGGATTTGTCGACGTTTGTTGACCCAAAGGGCCGTTGGGGCTTGATCTTGGAAGAACGATGAACGAAGAACACTTTCTTCAAGGGTCGTCGGGGCTTGATCTTGAAAGTGGATGATTGTTGATCCAAAGGGCCGTTGGGGCTTGATCTTGGATGAACGGATGATGAACGATGGTGCTTTCTTCAAGGGCCGTCGGGGCTTGATCTTGAAAGAGCGATGGACGAAGAACGAAGAACGAAGAGAGCTTTCTTGATTCTTCGGGAACCTGGATGCTTGAGAGCTTCGGAGTTTCAGAGTTTCAGAGCTTCAAGGTGTAATATGAATTCGTTCCCTCAAATGAATGAAATAGGCTTATATTTATAAAATTTTCCAAGGCCTAATTTTGAATATAATATCCCATATGAAATAAGTCGTTTCTGCCAGGTGTTGACACGTGTCCTATTTGATGGCTTTTCCGACTCATTTCAATTTTCGTTGAGTCGCATGCTACGTGTAAAATTTATGTAATACATGAGCGTTGACACTTTGATTTATTGGTTAACATTTATTTACCAAAATTTCGATGTCTACAAATGCCCCCACTTCAAGGCACGTCGTATACATGTGCTTGTCACGTGTAGGAGATGTGTTTTGAAGTCCCTTACTGTAGATGTCGATCCAAGGGCCGTCGAGGCTTGATCTTGAATTGGGCTGGAGATTTCTTCAAGGGCCGTTGAGGCTTGATCTTGAATTTGGCTGGAAACTTCTTCAAGGGCCGTTGAGGCTTGATCTTGAATTGGGCTTGAGATTTCTTCAAGGGCTTTTGAGGCTTGTTCTTGAACTTTTGTTTGAAATTTCTTCAAGGGCCGTCGAGGCTTGATCTTGAAGGTTGAAATTGGGCCACAAGGAGCTTCATGTGGTAGATGATCTTTGGCTTTGGTAGTGGATGAATCGGCACGTATTTTGTTGCGCTTGTTGACTTTCCACAGCTTTGATCTTGAACTGGGTTGGAGGATTTTCTGGATTTCTCCAATTGTTGATTTTCCACAGCTTATTCTTGAACTAGGGTGGTAGACACTTAATCTTGAATCGGACTTGTGATTTCCTCAAGAGCCGTCGAGGCTTGATCTTGAATTTGGCTGGAAACTTCTTCAAGGGCCGTTGATGCTTGATTCTTGAAGGTTGACTCGAACACATGGCAAGCAGGCATGAGGTAAAGGTGACAACCTGTTTCTTTGTTCAATCTTTCTAATTCACACCTGAGCAGTTTGGTCAACGATATGATCTTCAAGATTGATGGGCTTTTCTTCCAGTTGGTGACTTGATCTTTAAGGATTTGATTCAAGGGTGGTCAATTGGCACGTGCAGCCCACAACGCCTAGTAAGTCGACCCAAGAATTTGAGGGTCAAAACGAGTTCACCGTCCTCAGACAAATGCGGCATCTTCTCGAGTTCTTCATCTCAGACTCTTTCTGCTGAGTTAACTGTGCATGCTGCATTCTTCTCTGCTTGTTTTTTCAGGCAGATGTGGCAGCTTCTCGAGTTCTTCAGCTCGGACTCCTTCTGCTGAGTTGACTGTGCAGATCGCATTCTTCTCTGCTTGTTCCTTCTGCACGTTGTCTCCACATGCTGCAAGGTATCATTTTCACTTGCCTTATCTATTCTTCAGGCAGATGTGGTAGCTTCTTTGGAAGTACAGCAGCAGTGGGAGACGAGTACTCGAGAGCATTGCTAGGTAGGCAATCAGGGAAGGGTTCCAAGCAGTCGGTTCCTTACCAGAGTTTGAGTGGAAGTTCCGGCATATTGTTTTCTTTATCCTTGTCTTTGTAGGTAAGAACAAGGACAAAGGAAATGACAGGGATAACGCATGATATGAGATACTCTTGCTTTCTACCCTGGTGATATGAGATACTTTTGCTTTGGAGTCATTGGCTTGCAGAGGTACCCCAAGGAATAAGGAACATTGAATGACTCGAGAGGCTTCATTGGGAAAGCATTTTTGGAGATGAAGAAAGGCTCTGTATATCTGCCTTGCTATGGAAGGTGAAGGTGGACAGTTATAGGAAGTTCTTTGATACCTGTAGAGGTACTATTCTTTCACTCGTGTCGGCAACTAACGTGTGATTGAACAGTAAAGTTTCACGTGCTTTCTCCTTCACCGAAAATCTTCGACAAATTGCCCATGATTTGCGCAAAGTTGAGTGTGCATATGACAGGTGATGACACGGCTGAAAAAGACTGGCGCCTCTTCGATATCTGGGATCGGCGCTTCGACAAATTACCCGTGATTTCCGCAAAGCTGAGTTTGCGTGTGATGGGTGCCGACGCGTCTGGAAAAGCAAGATGCTTCTCCGATTTCCGAGCTTGCCTCTTCGATTTTTGAATGGCCTCTTCGAATTCTGAGCTCGCCTCTTCGATCTCTGAAATCCCGTCGAGTGCTGATTTTTTATAGAGGCATGCAGTTCGTTTCAAAGCACACTTGAAGTTTCACTTGTGAAAACTCCCTTCTTGCACTTCTAAGATCTTGATTTGTCCGATTTCTTCTTCCTTCAACACTTTGAAAATGTCTGGACCCTCCGACCGTCGTTTTGACTTGAATCTTGGTGAAGAGGTAGTCCCGCCTTCTCCAGACAACATATGGCGCCCATCCTTCATATCCCCTACTGGTCCTCTTACCGTTGGGGATTCGGTGGTGAAGAATGATATGACCGCTGCGGTGGTGGCCCGAAACCTTGTCACTCCCAAAGATAACAGACTACTTTCCAAACGGTCTGATGAGTTGGCTGTTAAGGATTCTCTGGCTCTCAGTGTGCAGTGTGCAGGTTCTGTGTCTAATATGGCCCAACGCCTATTTGCACGAACCCGTCAAGTTGAATCATTGGCGGCGGAAGTGATGAGTCTCAAACAGGAGATTAGAGGGCTCAAGCAGGAGAATAAACAGTTGCATAAGCTCGCACATAGCTATGCGACAAACATGAAGAGGAAGATTGACCAGATGCAAGAATCTGATGGTCAGATTTTACTTGATCATCAGAGGTTTATGGGTTTGTTCCAGCAGCATTTGCCTTCGTCTTCTGGGGCTGTACCGCGTAATGAAGCTCCAAATGATCAACCTTTGGCTCCTCTTCTTCCTGGAGTTCCGCCGAGTGGTGAGGCTTCAAACAGTCAACCTCCAGCGCCTCTCATTTCTAGCGCTCTGCCGAGTGGTGAGGCGGCACCTGATCGTCCTTGAAGATCCCCTCTTGTAAATTTGATTTGATTTGATTTTTTTTTTGTATGTACAATGCAAATTTATGTAAAAATTTCCAGAAATAAAATGGACTTTTATTTCTCTTAATACATTTGTTTTTTTTTTTTTTCACATGGTGCCAGATGCACCATAACTCTTTATATATATATATATATATATATATATATATATATATATATATATATATATATATTTTCCTTTTCACGTGGTGCCAGATGCACCATCACTCTTTAAATATATTATTATTTTATTATATATATATATATATATATATATATATTGCCTTTAATTATGGTGACAGCTGCACCCCTCCCTTTTTTTCATATGGTGCCAGACGCACCATGTTCCTTCATCATCTTTTTATTATTTTATTATATTTTATTTTTTTTCTTTAATCATGGTGCTGTGTTCCACCAAAATTTTTTTTGCATAAATTTGGATGACGGGTTGAGGAATTTGCAGGGAAGGACGGAGACGGACGGAGAGCTGCAGTCGAGGCTTCATGATCGGTTAGTCGTTTGACGGCGATTATTGAAGTTTTTCGCCGTTGCTGTTTGCCACTGCCACTACACAACCATTGCACCGCCATTACATTCTTGTTGCCTTGCACCGCCTCCATTGCACAGCCACTGCATTTTTTTTTTTTTTTTTTGCAGAGCAAAAGACGGAGCAGCGGAGTTTGAAGCCCGAGGACGCAAGAGACGGAGGAGCTTGGAGCTGCTCGTTGGGGCAGAAGCCGAACTGCTGTTGCTGTCGTCCTTGTTGCTTGAAGACGGTGAGGACCTGGGAGAGCTGGAGTTGAGCTTGGAGGGAGGCGCAAAGCAGTGCAGGTGTTGTTTGTCGTCGAGGTGGTAGACTTCCATGATGGCAGAGTTTTGTGGAAGTTTGTTTACTTGAGGTTTCGCTGGAATAATGTTTCAGGAGGTGGAGCGGAGTGGAGGACTGTAAAAGCCTCCATTGAGGGCAATGACAGCGATGAAGGTCCTGGTGCTGGAAGAAGTTGCTGCTGTCGCTGTTTGTGAAGAGAGATATTGGAAAGGAAACGAACGTGACCAGGGAGGAAGATGACTTGCTTGCTGCCTGCAGCAGATCCTAGATGGACAGCGGCGACTGAGTGTTTGGGCTTCCGTGGCTCGAGCGGAGGATGCAGAGCTGGTGGCGACCGAGACTAATGACTCGTGATGCTGGCCCAGGAGCTCTTGGATGTCGGCTTTCCTATGTTGGAGAGGATGATCCAATATGTTGTTGTGCCATGCAGAGGAAAAGATGACAAGATGGCGTTGTACCATGCGACGCCGATCCAGCAGATCCCGCCTTCTCATCACCATCACCACAGTATGGTGCTCGAGAGCACTATGGACTCCTCTAACACTATAAATTTCTCGTATTCGGCTGCAACGTCGTTTATGTCGTCGTTGACCGGCGACTCCGATAGCAAGCAACTAATGTCGTCTTCAGCTTTTCAAATTACCAATTTTTCCCAGGTTTCCTCAGCCGAAAAGTCGCCGCTTTCCTCCACCTCGCTGAAGCGGAAGTGCATCTCCGAGAACTTGGGCTCTGGGAAGTACGGTGCTGGATCCTCCGGCCGCTGCCATTGCTCCAAGAAGAGAAAGCTGAGACAGAAGAGGGTTGTAAGAGTTCCAGCTATAAGCTTGAAGATGGCGGATGAGGCTGCTGAACACGCAGTGGCTTGTAGAACGACGGGTTGCTGTATTTCCATGCTACATTGCTCCTGCTGCAGACGTGATATGCTGCAAAGACAACGCTCACCATCGGATACGTTGCTCGCTGCACGGAATGATCTTCGTTGCGATGGTGGAGGAGCAGCAGGCATGCTTAGATGGTGTTCTCCAGCGTCGTCGGAAAGAAGAGTTCTGGCAATGGCATGGCAGAGCTGAAGCTGCTGTTCGTTGACCAGAGGATGCGAAGTTTATGCCATTTGAGGCATATCTAGCATTTGGGTGGGAGAAGGCCTCGAGAAGCTCTGGGACACATCAAACATTTACCTCTACTGGTCCTGGAGTTGGACTAGTTGACCAGGCGATTGAGACTGTTATCTTCGTTCAAGATCGCACTCAAGTCACGCTGCCCTGCAAGAGTCTGGAGACGACGGAGCTGCTGAATTAGGAAGTTCATGCATGTATCAAAATCAGGGGCAGGCAACCGAGACATGTTTGATGTCGTAAACTTATCCTTGGTCACGAGCACTTTTTATTGAGACTGGGGGCTCTTCCACTCTCCCTCTGGATATTAGGTCACGGTTTAAGAATAAAACAATGACAGTTATATCATCGTGAAAATGGCGTCGGACCTTCTTGTCAATTTTCTGAAGATCTGAATATCGCATCTCTCTTTTTCTTGCAGCTTCTTGGAGAGCCGTCTTAACAAGCCGCTTGGCGCTTCCCGCATGTGGATGATTGTGGACAATTTCAACAGCTTGTTCATTACTCAAGTGTTCTCATAGACCATCAGAAGCAAATATAAGAAAAGAATCATTTGGATGGAGAGGATGAGAAAGAATGGTTGGTTCGGCAGATAAGGTAGGCATGGTCATTGGTTCGGGAAGTCTGAATTTTGCACTAACCGGCTCCCTGTTAAACCTTGCATGTTTCATATATGCGTCACCTATAGATTTAGATACCTGGATAATGCCTTTTACTCTCCAAACTCCATGCTTTAAAACGACAATTTGAGGATCATGTGGGTGCAAATCTTTCAGTTCATGCCTAACCTCCTCGAGATTTGCATTGTGTTCAGTGGATAACTAGATCGCAGCAACTTCCCCAGTGTTGCCCACTTTCTTTCCCAACACACAACGGGAATCTCCCAGGTTTGCCACAAATAGGGTCCCCAGAGATATAACTCCAACCAGACAGCATGACCCAACAGTTGCTACTTGGGGTCTAGTACCCCACAGCTTCGAAACAAGGGCGGTAAACCCTTCCTCCGTTCGGAGAAAAGCATTTTGAATGGTCTCCGCTGTCACAACACCTTTGGACTCCGCTGATATTACTTGGAAATGTTTGAATAAATTGTCGCAAACGTATCGAGCGGTCTCTGGTCCGCCGTGTCCGTCGTATACGCCGACGAAGGTCCCAAAGGGTCCCGACTTGATCTGGTTCTGATCCTCGAGCACCTGATTGGCCTGGACCACCGCCATAGAGAAATCGCCCCACGCGTACTTTCCAAAATCTCGGAACCAAAGCAAGTTATCTTTGCCATCTCGCCATCCTCCGCCGTCTTCGTTATTCGCAGCGCCGACGATTCCAACAGAGCTGAGTCCCTCACCGTCGCCGCGCCTAAATGGCCTCCAGCAAAGAGAGAGCAGATTCATCAATGCCTGAAGCATCCCACATCTCTCAAAAACCCTAACCCCAAAACCCAAAGACCCTTAAGGACTCCGAATTTGGGGGAAGAGGCTGGGAGAAGAAGCCTAGGAGGAAGAGTAAGAGTTCTGCCTGGAGATAGCTATGGGGTTTGTGAAGGGGGAAGGAGAAGAAGGAGTGGAAGGAGTGAAGTAGGAGGCGAGTGATTGGAAGGATGAAGATTTGGATTGGAGCTTTGAGAGCCGGGCCTGAGCTTGTTGGGCTCACGGTTTGGGTCTGAGGAGACGGGCCTGATTTTGTGGCTGGGCTCAGACATGTATATATATATATATATATATATTTTTTTTTTAGATAACATATGTTTTTTTTTTTCTTTCAAAGAAACTGTAATTTAATTTTGTACAAAGAAAACTGCCAAGTAATTTTGTAATAAAATTGACCTTCACCAATGAGACTTTAATCAAATCCCTTTTTTTTTTTTTGATGTGATGTGACTGAACTCGAAAAATTGAACATTCGAGCTGCCTACGTACCTCTCCAAAGAAGAGATCAAGTCGTAACGTAGTTCAAATACATACATATTTTTGGTATTTTCTTTTTGTGCCGTTTGCAGTTTCAACTCGTGCAGGCAAGGAGCGTTGGTGTCGTTTGCAGTTTCAACTTGTGCAGACAAGGAGTGTTGGTGTCGTTTGCAGTTTCAACTCGTGCAGACAAGGAGCATTTGGTGCCGTGTTGCAGTTTCAGCTCGTGCAGGCAATGAGCGTTGGTGTTGACTTTTATGCTCGTGCAGACCAGGAGCTTAGTGCCATGCAGTTTAGGCTCATGCGGGCGAGGAGCCTTGTGTCTTGCAGTTTAGGCTCTTGCAGACAAGGAGCTTGTTTCATGCAGTTTAGGCTCGTGCGAACAAGGAGCATTTGGTGCCGTGTTGCAGTTTCAGCTCGTGCAGGCGAGGAGTCTCGTGTCTTACAGTTTAGGCTCGTGCGGACAAGGAGCTTTTGGTTCGTGCAGTTTAGGCTCGTGCGAACAAGGAGCATTGTGTCTTGCAGTTTAGGCTCTTACAGACAAGGAGCTTTGGTGAATTTGTCAAGCAATTTTGGAGAGGTGTTCCTCATAATCTTCATAGCAAAGAGCCTTGACTGAGTGATTGAAGAAGTCTTCAGGAAAGAAATCACGCATTGTGATAGGGATGGACGGTCTATGTGTCGAAATTTCATCATCTTCAACACGTTCATGTTGCTTTGAAGGTTGACAAGAGCTGCTTTGCCCCCTTTCCAATTGGCGGACATGTGGAGGAGACGTATGCTTCTTGTGCAATTTCTTAGGAGTGACTTGAGTCCATCCTTCAATTTTGCTTGTCTTGGAGGATGCCCCCAGCGGTTGAGGTGAAAACTTTGAGTCGGAAGAGCCAAAAGTGGAGGTGGTATAGTTTGACTCCACCATATCGTCAAGATCTAGCTCGATGATTCCTTTCTGAGCCAGCTTCATGATGAGATCTTTCAGCACGAAACATTTTTCTGTCGGATGACTGATGAAGCGGTGGAATTTACAGTATCTTGGACTGTCGGTACGATTCATCTCTTCCGGCCGTCTGCACTCAGGCAAACTGATCACCTTCTTGTCCAACAGGTCATCTAACATGGCAACCACATCAGAGTCGGGGAATGGATAAGTCTTCTCCTCAAGCTCCTTCAAAGTGCGTCTACGCATCTCTTGATCACGAAAAGCTTCGGTTTGAATCGCCTTGCCTCGTGTGGATATTTTGACGGGAGATGTGTTGACCGTCATCGCTTCCTTGGTGGGTTTCCATGCAACCTTTTCCACATTTGTCCCAAGAAATTTGTCGTTCTTGTAGTCGGCGATCGATTCTTTCTTCCCATGATGGGCGATGCTCAACTCCATGTCATGGGCGCGAGTGGCCAATTCCTCGAAGGTCCGCGGTTTAATGCCTTGAAGGATGTATTGCAAACCCCATTGCATGCCTTGGATGCACATCTCGATTGAAGAGGTTTCCGAGAGCCTGTCTTTACAGTCGAGGCTTAGAGTGCGCCATCTGTTGATGTAGTCAATGACTGGCTCGTCCTTCCACTGCTTTGTGCTCGTTAGCTCTAGCATGCTCACAGTGCGGCGGGTACTATAGAAGCGGTTGCGGAATTCCCGTTCTAATTGCTCCCAACTGTTGATGGACTCAGGCTCCAGATCCGTGTACCATTCAAAGGCGTTTCCTTTCAGCGAGCGCACAAACTGCTTGGCGAGGTAATCCCCTTCGGTTCCTGCGTTGTTGCAGGTTTCAACGAAGTGGGCAACGTACTATTTCGGGTTTCCCTTTCCATCAAATTGCATGAACTTTGGTGGTTGATAACCCCTCGGCATCCTTAAGGCGTCGATCTTCTTTGAATACAGCTTTGAGTACAACCCGGAGGTATTTGAGCTCCCTTCGTACTGTGCCTTGATGGTGTTGGTGATCATCTCTTGCAGCTGCTGGATAGAAAGAGATCCCATGAGTGCCGCTGCTTGGTCTGGCTCGGGCTTCGCATCGTTTTTCTCCACCTGAGGCTGATAGGAGCATATTTATGCGCCTTAGTTAGCTAGTTCTTATGCATTTCCATGGTGTTTTCTTAGTTAAAGTAGTCTTTTAAGCTAGTTTTATGTGTTTTCAGGTTTTAAGGCCAAAGGATGCAAGAAGATGCATTTTGGAGCTTTTTGGAGCAAAATTGGGCTTGGAATGATTATCACATAATTGGAGCCAAGGTTTGGACGAATTTGAAGACTTGAAGATGATGATTCCTACTTGAACAAGGTTTCCTAGTTGAAGTAGGAAAGTGCTTACATGAAGGAGGATTCCTAATCGACGAAGGATTCCTAATCGACGAAGGATTCCTAATCAACGAAGGATTCCTAATTGAAGATGGATTCCTAATCACATGAGGATTCCTAGAAGAACAAGGATTCCTCCTCCAACAAGGATTCCTACTTGAAGTAGGAAAGTTAAGCCAAGGTTTCCTACTTTGGTTTGATTTTTCCTAATTGTCCCTAAAAGTTCCAGCAATTATGAAGACTTTCTAAGCATTCTAGGACACAAAACAAAAGCCTAGAACCCTTTTGAACCCTTGCCGCACCCCCCTTTGCATTTCCTCTTCCTTATTTCCTGTTTTTATGCTTTAAAACACCTTCATTTTGTGTTTTAAACCCTAGCCGAATTTCCCTTGCCCTTTCCTTTAATTTTCTGATTTATTTCCTAATTCTAGAATCCTTAGACTTAATTTCTGATTTCCTAATCAACCTAGGGTTTTAATTTATGTTTTCCTTTAAATAAACCTCCTTGTTGCAGCCACAAAACATTCCACACACATCCATACAACTCCATTCACGCCAGAAACCTTTCCCCTACCTTTGCCGTGCCCAACCTTCACCCAAATCCATATTTTATGACCCCAAAACCTTCCTAGCGTGCCATACACCCATCCTAGACACTTTCCCACCATTCTCCATCATCCAAAACCCATCCAAATCATCTCCATACCTTGTGCCGCAGCAAGAAGGAAGAAAGAGTGCTCTTGAATGTGCTTGCTAGTCTATTGCAGATTGCTGGAACTTTTAGGTGTAATCTTTCTTATGTTTTCAATATTTCAATTCAATAAACTTTGTGTTGTGAGTATGAGGAACTAAACCCCCTTAGTTAGGGGGTGATTCGAAACCATGTACATGCTTGCAATATGATTTGATTACATTCAGTTGTTATTTCATAAGTTGTGGATTCAATTCGTTCATCTACTTGATTGATAACTTATTTGTGTATGTTGATTGAGAGTGCACGCTTAGTTTTCATGCATGAATATGATGCTAGATTATGAGGGAGTTTCACCTAATAGTTACAATCTTATAATCACAAGTAGTGAAGGTTGCTTGAAAACGATCGCGTTGAATGAATTCTTGGCACGAGTTTCATGCTCATCATAGTAACGAATGCCTTGTCAACACTTATAGTTCTCATTGTGCTTCATGATTCTTGATTGTATCTTTATTGTGCTCATCACGTAAGGAACCTTTGAGGAAGCTTTGAATTGTTGTATGCGCTTTCCCATCCAATTCATTAACTTAAGGAGAACTTGAAGGTTAATTTAAGCGTATCTAATTAACTTGGGGTGTTGAGTTTCATAATTTATTGGAAGAACAACTGAAAATCGTTTTGTTTGCAAGTGTGACATGTGTGGAGAAGAACCTCCTAACTAGCCTTTTATCCATCATTTTCATCTAAAAACGTTTTACAATCTGTTTTGTTTTAAAGTTTCTGTTTTGTTTTCAATTTTCGTCCAAAACAAATCCCCCTTTATTTTGAAGTCTTAGATTAGTTAGAAAGTGTTTTGATTTGTGTTTCTAAGTGTTTTGATTCAAGTTTTCACCCAAATTCGTCCAAGTTCTTGTTAGGTTCTCAAAACTACCCAGAAAGTGGTTTTTAGGCAGTTTTGAGTTTTAGGTTTGTTTAAGTGTTTTAACCTTTAGTTTTGCATTCTTTGAGTCTAGTTTAGTGTTTTAAACTTTGTTTTTGAGTTTTTAAGTCAGTTTCCAAGTGTTTAGCAATCCCTCCTAATCCCCGGTCTAGAACGATCCCTACTTACATACTTTACTACATTTGTCAAAAGAGGGTTTAATTTGTGTGCTTAATATATTTCGCATCAAATTTTTGGCGCCGTTGCCGGGGATTAGCAATTTTGCTAATCCCTTGGATTGTTTTTGTTTCTTTTATTTTACTTTGCTTCAGATTTTATTTAAGTTCCTGACCTAATTTTGTTTCTTGTTTCTTAGGTACTAGTTTATGACTAGAAGCTCTCAAACGGTTCGTGCAAACATCTTGGACTTTGACGACGACTTTGAGAGGAATTTAAGAAGAGCTAGAAATCAACAAGAGCCCATTCCCGAACCTGACCTTGAAGAAGAAGTCCTAGAAGAGGAGGAGGAGCCCACGGCACAAGTGGGTGAAGAGGATCAAGGCATGGCGGTGGACAACCGTACACTCAAAGAGCTCTCGGCCTCGGGATTGGATAATGCCGCACCCTTGTGCATCCAATACCCCACGGCTGCCCAAGGTAAGACGGAAGAGTTTGAATTAAAGTCAAGTTTGCTTCATCATATTCCTAAATACCATGGCTTGTCCATGGAAGATCCTAACAAACATTTGAAAGAATTTGAAGTGGTTTGCTCTAGTATGACTCCCGTCAATGTTGACGGAAGTATTTTGAAGATGAAGGCATTTCCATTCTCTTTGATGGATAAAGCCAAAGATTGGTTATACGAGTTAGCTCCCGGCACTGTCACTTCTTGGGAGAGTATGAAGAGAGCGTTCTTGGAGAAGTTCTTTCCAACTTCTCGCATCATCCTCCTACGCAAAAAGATAAGCGGAATTCAGCAAGAAGAAGGTGAGTCTTTTCCTACATATTATGAACGATTTAAATCACTTGTTGCTTCTTGTCCACATCATCAGATGAAGGAGGAGTTGCTTTTGCAATACTTCTACGAGGGTCTCCTACCTCTAGAACGTCAAATGCTTGATGCTTCGGCGGGGGGAGCATTGGTGGACAAAACACCCATGGCTGCCAAGATCTTGATCTCTAATCGAGCGTTGAACGCTCAACAATATGAGGGAGTAGGCCAAAGGGTACCCCCACGGCACCAAGTACATGAGGTAAGTTCAACTTCCGATCTTCATTCACAATTGGCTAATCTTACGTCTATTGTGTCTCAGATGGCCGAGGACATGAAGATGCAAGGACCAATTGTATGTGGCGTATGTTTCATCCAAGGACATGCCTCTGAAAAGTGTCCACAGTTGATTGAAAATGGTGGATGGGAAAGCGCCCATGCAATTGGGTTTCAAGGTCAAAACCAACCAAGGAACGATCTATATTCAAACACATATAATCCCGGTTGGAGAGACCACCCAAATTTCAAGTGGAGGGAGCCCCAACAACCTCAAAACCAAGGAGGCTTTAGGCAACAACCCCCGGGGTTCTTCACCAAGCCGTACACACCCAATCAAACCCAACCACAATCTGACCCAAATGCTTCAGGTACGTCCCTAGACAATGATGCACTTCTTAAGATACTAACCAAGTTGACTCATGGGCAGGAAAAGCAAACCCAAGCAATGCAAAGCACGAACTTTAGGGTAGATCAATTGGAGAAGCAAATTGGGCAGATTGCGGAGTTTGTTGTGCAGTTTAGAGAACAAGGAAAGCTTCCTAGTTCAACCATTGCGAATCCAAAATGAGGCTTTGAAACCACAAATGCAATCATACTAAGGAGTGGAAAAGAAGTTGGGGCAGGTCCTACACCACCAAAATCAGGTCCCAAAGAGGATGAAACGTTGAAATCTGAAGAGGAGACACCAAGTCCACTTACGGCAAAGGTAGCACCACCTTTGCCGCAAGCACCCATGGCCCCTAAGCCATCCAATCCGTCCACCCTAGGTAAGATGAGTCCAAGTTTGGTTAATTCTAACATTATTCCACCCAATGTGCCCTTTCTTAGCAGATTTTTGCAATTCAAGAATGAAGAGGAGGAAAAAGATGTTCTAGAGACATTTAGGAAGGTTCAAGTTAACATACCTCTCTTGGATGCAATCAAGCAAATCCCGAAGTACGCTAAGTGTTTGAATAAGCTTTGTACGACAAAGAAACGTTTTCGGGAGAAAGAAGTGGTACAGGTAAGTGAGAATGTGTCTGCCATGATACAACGTAAACTACCTCCTAAATGCAAAGATCCGGGTAGTTTCACCATTCCTTGTGTCATTGGTAATACTAGGTTCAAATCTGCCATGTTAGACTTAGGTGCATCCATAAATGTTATGCCATATTCAATTTATGCATCTATGAACCTAGGCAAGTTAAAAAATGATGGTGTAATCATACAATTGGCCGATAGATCTAATGCATACCCAAAGGGAGTTGTGGAAGATGTTTTGGTGCAGGTTAATCATTTGATCTTTCCGGCGGATTTCTATGTTCTTGAGATGGATGAATCGGATCATGCTCCTTCATTGCCCATTCTCCTTGGACGACCTTTCATGAAAACGGCTCAAACCAAGATTGATGTAGCCAAAGGAGAAGTAACTATGGCATTTGGTGGTGATACGATTTGTTTTAAAATTTCTGAATCTATTGAGACTCCTAACGTTGTTCGTTCTTGTTGTGTTATTGATACAATAGAAAAGATAGGGGCGGACCATTCAGCCCCTAACACAAAGGTTGCATCAAGAGCCATGCAAGACGAGGGAATTAGAGTAGAGCATAAGGACCCCACGGCCACTGCCCTTAAGATACCCAATGTGGCCGAGAACACCATGAGGAAAAAAGTTCATGTTGCTGCCACTTCATCACAACACCAAGGTAAGGCACCTAGTCCAAATCCAATTCCCATTAAAGTTGATAGGTGGTTCCCTTCTTTGGTGCAGGTACCCAAGCAAATCCCCGATGGTGGGCGCATGAACATGAACCTTAGGCAACACAACGCACCCATCAACAAACATCACTATCCATTTCCGTTCAAGGATGCAATGTACAAGAACTTTGTGGGGCAGGTTGTGGAGGAGATCCCACTCCATGCCGTGGGCTCCAATGGGGCATGATTGTGTTCTTCATCCGGCTTCAAGACGTTAAAGAAAGCGCTACTTGGGAGGCAACCCATGCAATTCAACAAAGGAAGCCCTAGGAATCACTCCAATTCCAGATTTGCGTTCCTAAAACCCTTCACTTTGTTGCTTGTTTCTAATCTGCCCAGTTTTGTTATTTACTTGCTGTTTGTGTGTTTCTTTTTGTTTAGTGTGGTTTTATGCTTGAAACATTGAGGACAATGTTTGATTTAAGTGTGGGGGGGGGTAACTAAGTGTTTTAGATGCAAATTCGTGGGATTTTATCACCCTTAACTTGGAGACTTGTTCCTTGCTGTTTTTAAGTGTTTTTAAGCAGTTTTGGTGTGTTTTAGTGTGTTTTGATGCAAAAATCCGAAAATCACATAAAAATTTGAAAATTTGTTTTAAAAACCCAAAAAAGAGTTGTTTTTGTGTGTTTGTTTGTGTCTTAGGGTACCTTCCAACACAATGATGAGGATTCGGTTTGTAATTACATGGCTGTTAAAGAGAGTGATTAACATGGATGAAAGTTTGATTTACTCTTTGTTTATGCTTGGTTGTGGTTATAACTTATGAATTCACATGCAATCATAAAAGAAAAAAAATCAGTTTTTGTAACATGCTTGAAGGAAGGAACTCAAACTAACGCTACAACCTTGTGAGACTTGAGCCTAAACGTTTATTTGGAGAGTTAAAATCTGTGCATTATTGTTTTCTAAGTCGTTGCATGATCTCATTATTCCTTGCTTGGTTACTACTTAGAAGGCGTTTCATCATTTAGTTCCAAATGCTAGAACTCATGCCCATTTCATTCAAAGCATGTCATTGAATTGCATAACACATATTCAAGATGAAGTTGTGTAGTGACCACCACCTTAGCCAAAAAGCCGTGTGCCCTACTCCATTATATGTTTAAGTTTAACCCCGTTGAGCCTTGTTTAACCTTTTCTTTGTTAACCCACATTACCCTCACCTAGCCTAGATTAGGACCATCCTTACCCTTGTTCTTGAAGCATAGTAAAGCATGATTCAAATTGAATTCCTTTTGATTTATGTTGGCAGAAAATAAGTGTGGGGGAAGTGTTTTTCATGAGGAATTGTGTGCCATAGGCACGGCAAAGAAAAGAAAAGAAAAAAATTTCGTGGAAAAAGAAAAATTGAAGAAAAAAATATGAAAAGTTTGAAAAAAGAGTTGAAAAGTTGAGCAAAAGAGTTCCAAAGTATTGTTTGTTGAAGTAAGGGTCCAAAACAATGAATTCGGCCCCAAGGAGTTGTTTAAGTCTTCCCCTTGTGTTTTAAAGTTAATTTCTGCAATCTAAGTGAATTCTAAGTCTCAATTTCATTGCTTTGCTTACTATTGCTTGAAGAACGTTTGTTTTCCCTATCCTTTCCTTGTTAACCAACACCCCAAGCCCCATTACAACCCTTAACTTCTATCTTGAGTGTTAGGTGTTTCAATTTGTGGAGTTTGAATTTGGTATGAGCATATGGTGTCACTGGTTCTCGCATCTAAGTAGTAGCATTCCATTCATGAGATCATATCTAAACATGCTTCTTAACTCTAGAAATTGCGTTCTTTGTGAAACATATATGTGAGCATTCGTTTTCATATCTACATCAATCTTCTCACATATGACTAGTGTAGGGTGTGGAGTTAGAAAATCTGAGTGAAAATAGAGTGTATATCTTGTAAGGAATTGAGGGAATTCTCTAAGGCATGTTACTACATTCAAAGCATTGTTTTAATTGATTACTTGTGAACTAGTAAGTGGTGGCTTTAATTAAGTATGTGCTTGTGTAAAGATGACTCAAATCTGTGGGGATAACAATCTTTAACATGTCATGTGCATTGGAAATCCTTGAGGCAAACGTTGGAAGGTTTAGGTTTTGTTTTGGTTAGTTTGTTTCGTTTTGTTTCCTTTCTTTTGTTTGTTTTGCTCGAGGACTAGCAAAAGTTAAGTGTGGGGGAATTTGATAGGAGCATATTTATGCGCCTTAGTTAGCTAGTTCTTATGCATTTTCATGGTGTTTTCTTAGTTAAAGTAGTCTTTTAAGCTAGTTTTATGTGTTTTCAGGTTTTAAGGCCAAAGGATGCAAGAAGATGCATTTTGGAGCTTTTTGGAGCAAAATTGGGCTTGGAATGATTATCACATAATTGGAGCCAAGGTTTGGACGAATTTGAAGACTTGAAGATGATGATTCCTACTTGAACAAGGTTTCCTAGTTGAAGTAGGAAAGTGCTTACATGAAGGAGGATTCCTAATCGACGAAGGATTCCTAATCGACGAAGGATTCCTAATCAACGAAGGATTCCTAATTGAAGATGGATTCCTAATCACATGAGGATTCCTAGAAGAACAAGGATTCCTCCTCCAACAAGGATTCCTACTTGAAGTAGGAAAGTTAAGCCAAGGTTTCCTACTTTGGTTTGATTTTTCCTAATTGTCCCTAAAAGTTCCAGCAATTATGAAGACTTTCTAAGCATTCTAGGACACAAAACAAAAGCCTAGAACCCTTTTGAACCCTTGCCACACCCCCCTTTGCATTTCCTCTTCCTTATTTCCTGTTTTTATGCTTTAAAACACCTTCCTTTTGTGTTTTAAACCCTAGCCGAATTTCCCTTGCCCTTTCCTTTAATTTTCTGATTTATTTCCTAATTCTAGAATCCTTAGATTTAATTTCTGATTTCCTAATCAACCTAGGGTTTTAATTTATGTTTTCCTTTAAATAAACCTCCTTGTTGCAGCCACAAAACATTCCACACACATCCATACAACTCCATTCACGCCAGAAACCTTTCCCCTACCTTTGCCGTGCCCAACCTTCACCCAAATCCATATTTTATGACCCCAAAACCTTCCTAGCGTGCCATACACCCATCCTAGACACTTTCCCACCATTCTCCATCATCCAAAACCCATCCAAATCATCTCCATACCTTGTGCCGCAGCAAGAAGGAAGAAGGAGTGCTCTTGAATGTGCTTGCTAGTCTATTGCAGATTGCTGGAACTTTTAGGTGTAATCTTTCTTATGTTTTCAATATTTCAATTCAATAAACTTTGTGTTGTGAGTATGAGGAACTAAACCCCCTTAGTTGGGGGGTGATTCGAAACCATGTACATGCTTGCAATATGATTTGATTACATTCAGTTGTTATTTCATAAGTTGTGGATTCAATTCGTTCATCTACTTGATTGATAACTTATTTGTGTATGTTGATTGAGAGTGCACGCTTAGTTTTCATGCATGAATATGATGCTAGATTATGAGGGAGTTTCACCTAATAGTTACAATCTTATAATCACAAGTAGTGAAAGTTGCTTGAAAACGATCGCGTTGAATGAATTCTTGGCACGAGTTTCATGCTCATCATAGTAACGAATGCCTCGTCAACACTTATAGTTCTCATTGTGCTTCATGATTCTTGATTGTATCTTTATTGTGCTCATCACGTAAGGAACCTTTGAGGAAGCTTTGAATTGTTGTATGCGCTTTCCCATCCAATTCATTAACTTAAGGATAACTTGAAGGTTAATTTAAGCGTATCTAATTAACTTGGGGTGTTGAGTTTCATAATTTATTGGAAGAACAACTGAAAATCGTTTTGTTTGCAAGTGTGACATGTGTGGAGAAGAACCTCCTAACTAGCCTTTTATCCATCCTTTTCATCTAAAAACGTTTTAGAATCTGTTTTGTTTTAAAGTTTCTGTTTTGTTTTCAATTTTCGTCCAAAACAAATCCCCCTTTATTTTGAAGTCTTAGATTAGTTAGAAAGTGTTTTGATTTGTGTTTCTAAGTGTTTTGATTCAAGTTTTCACCCAAATTCGTCCAAGTTCTTGTTAGGTTCTCAAAACTACCCAGAAAGTAGTTTTTAGGCAGTTTTGAGTTTTAGGTTTGTTTAAGTGTTTTAACCTTTAGTTTTGCATTCTTTGAGTCTAGTTTAGTGTTTTAAACTTTGTTTTTGAGTTTTTAAGTCAGTTTCCAAGTGTTTAGCAATCCCTCCTAATCCCCGGTCTAGAACGATCCCTACTTACATACTTTACTACATTTGTCAAAAGAGGGTTTAATTTGTGTGCTTAATATATTTCGCATCAAGGCTCATCTTCTGGGTTAGGGTTCTCGTCGTCCTGTGGCTCCAGTCGGCTAACGAGTGCAGCGATTTGCAAGTCTTTTTCTTCCACAGTTCGGGTTAGCCTTGCGATTGCTTTATTCATCTGAGCCAGTTGTTCTTCAACGGAGGTAACGCCGATAGTCATGACTTGTGCGACCAATAGACGTGACTTTCCTTTAGACATCCAGGATGCTGATGAAGAACGTCGTTGGCTGCTTTGAGATGTCATCTTATGTGCCTCAGCATCATGCTTCGGTGCCCCCAGCGAGGTCAGGTTGATGACAGACTCGCACCTTGGATGCTCCCCTTGCTCTTTTAGCGGCACCAATTTTGAAGTGGCATGTTGAAGAGCGGTTGTGGCGCCAATGGATTGTCCGTTTGCGGCAGAAGTGCTTAGGATCCTTCCATCAGTGGTTGCAAGAACGGCTTGTCCCTTGCTTGATGCCATTGACTTTGAGGTGTGCTTGGATTCCTTGAACGGAGAAAGAGATAAGAGGTAGAGATTGTCCCACTGGGCGTGCCAATTTGTGAACACGGAAAATTCCTGAAACGAAAGAGACAAGAACGAACGTGCACAAACAAATATTTGTATTTGATGATTTTGGGTTACAATCTCTCTCTAATTTGATCATCTGATTCGATCTCCGTAAGGTGTTGATTTGTGGATGTTTCGTTGATCCAAGGGGGCGTCGAGGCTTGATCTTGGATGAACAGTTGGAAGTTTCTTCAAAGGGCCGTGGGTTTGATCTTTGAAGGTGGATTTGAGCGGATCTTCAAGGGCTTTTGGGCTTGATCTTGAAGAACAGTGATGAACGGATCTTCAAGGGGTTTTGGGCTTGATCTTGAAGGACGGTTGGATGTGTGGATTTGTCGACGTTTGTTGATCCAAAGGGCCGTTGGGGCTTGATCTTGGAAGAACGATGAACGAAGAACACTTTCTTCAAGGGCCGTCGGGGCTTGATCTTGAAGGTGGATGATTGTTGATCCAAAGGGCCGTTGGGGCTTGATCTTGGATGAACGGATGATGAACGATGGTGCTTTCTTCAAGGGCCGTCGGGGCTTGATCTTGAAAGAGCGATGGACGAAGAACGAAGAACGAAGAGAGCTTTCTTGATTCTTCGGGAACCTGGATGCTTGAGAGCTTCGGAGTTTCAGAGCTTCAGAGCTTCAAGGTGTAATATGAATTCGTTCCCTCAAATGAATGAAATAGGCTTGTATTTATAGAATTTTCCAAGGCCTAATTTTGAATATAATATCCCATATGAAATAAGTCGTTTCTGCCAGGTGTTGACACGTGTCCTATTTGATGACTTTTCCGACTCATTTCAATTTTCGTTGAGTCGCATGCTACGTGTAAAATTTATGTAATACATGAGCGTTGACACTTTGATTTATTGGTCAACATTTATTTACCAAAATTTCGATGTCTACAGAAAACATAGTTCAAAGTGAGTCTAAAAAATGCATCCCTTATTAACTTTGCCTGTAAACCCGTTTTGACTCGAAACTTGTAAGTTCTTTGCTTAGAAAGAATCCTAATCTCCTACTACTGCTAGACACAGTCAATGTTCATGATTGTGATTTCTGAACATGATCTAATATAATATATAACTATCTAATTTATACATGAAAAAATGATTTTGTATAAAAGGCTTTTTCTTTCATTTTTTTTAAGATGACCGACATAGTGTGGGCGTGTGTGTCTGAGAGAGAGAGAGAGTGTGTGTGTGTGTGGGTCATCGACAAATTTAGGTTAGTTTAAAGACAAGGAAGGAGGGCAGATAAGACTTGGGATCTGCATTGTCTGTGGCCATTCCTCTCTATCCATTTTCTTGTATTTTTTTTAAGGAAAATTGTATTTGAACCCATTGAATCTCTTTCTACATCTAATTTATTCTTTACACCTATATTATTTTTAATTAAATTTTCAAAATCTCTTTAAATCCAAATTTATTGCCTAAATTATCCTTACAAACCCAATTCAAGGATGTAAATTTATCTTTACATTCATTTAAAAAAAAAATACCAAAATCAAATGAAAAGAGCTGGGAAACATGCGAAAACAATGATGCAAAGGATGTAGCTATTGGTGGTTTGGTTAATTAGAACTTAGATTGCAAAGCTATGACTAATATTATCAGTAAGATATTATACGAACGCAGACATGAGGAACTTAGCTAATCAATGCCGTCTATTATCTAACTGTAACTCTCGAATTAAGTAGTAGCAGATTGATACGTAATCCAATAACAAAAGCAGGATGTTATGGTTATATGTAAATTAAGAAGTAGAAGACTTTGGTATATGGTGTCCAAAAAGAACACCAAATACTTGGTAAACTTATACAGCTAATAGTCATAATGTTAGTATATGGCATATAAATAAAAAAATCAATAATTCAACTCTCGCATAAATAAATTTATATTTTAGTTGGAGAATTAAAAATTTCAAAATCACCCTCCATCTGTCAGAAAGAGCTTTTTTTTTTTTATGAAAGCGTCTTAGGGTTTTTGTTAGAACAAAACGTACGCTAAAAGGTACATAATGGTTAGAGTTTAGTTACCGATTGTGACAGCCCGTCCCTAATTTTAGAGAATTTTTAAAGTTTTAATAAAGGATTTTACAAAAGTGCCCTTTGAGGTACGTGCATTATTCGAGGTTAATCATCATGTTGTGCCATCTAAGATTTGTTTTCTTGACATATCCTCGAAGTACTCGTCGCTACGGACGCGTGGGCGTAGACGGTTCGTTATTTGGAGTTATAACGAAAAAGATTTTAAAGTTTGAAGTTTGGGCATTTTATAAATTTTATTATTAAAATTGGATGGCCCAGATTTAATGAAGATTAAATGGATGGCTTGGATGTAAGGAAAAACAAAAATAAATAAATTTAAGTGAAATAAGGTTTTTGGTGTGTGTGTGCGCGTAAGAAGAAGAAGAAGAAGATTGAGGATTGGGCAGAAACTGCCCAACCAGAAGAAGAGAGAGCCGGAGCTCCGGGAAAGAAAGGAGGGAGTCCAGCGAATCAGGAGAAGAGAGAGGGAGAAGCTGACCAACCAGAGGAAGGAAAGGAGGGAAAGGAGGGAGAGTGGTGAACGGGGGAAAAGGAGGAAACGGGTCATCCTTGACCCATGCGACCCGTGCCTTCAAATCGGCGGGTTCTCGCCGTTCTCGTTCAATTTTCCGACGAATTGGATCAAGGTACCACTCCCAATTAACACCTAGGCCTTCCCTCTTCACGTTTCACCCCAAAAATCAATGAATTTCGTGGTAATTTCGCGAAGAACACCCACACGGGTGCCGCGACTTTCTTGTCTAAATTCTTCAAATTTTGAAATGTTTTCTTTCAATTACTAACACCATTAGCATTCCTTTAGGACCTAGAACAAATCCCAAGAACTAGTAGAGGCGTTGGAACAAGTTTGGAGGTCGAATTGAAGTTCACCCAATTCTAGGGTCCGCACGGAATTTGATGAATTTGAAGTGTTTCCAGGCCAAATTGGCCTTGGCCACAGGTATGAAAGTTGCTCTACTCATTGAGATATTTAATTCTGTATTTTTTGAGAATTTTTGGAAATAGTTGGATTTTCCGGCGAACCGGGGCGGCCGACCGCCACCTGCGGCGGCCCGTGCGGCAGCGCGTGGCCAATGGCCCGCCAATGTCATTCTTAGCATGTGTTTAAGGTTCTAGGTTCAGTTTTAATAATTGATGGACGTAAATTGAGTAATTGAACCTAAGTTCGTTTCGATTCGTGGTTAGGTGAAAATGTGAATTGACGATCCGACCGTTGGATCGTCACCAAACTTTGATAAGTTGTAATACGTAATATTTGAGGATTATAGGAACTTACGGATCGGGAATCTGATTTACGGATCTTTCGGAATTGGAGTTGTAAGTTCATAAAATAAAATGTTAACCGTCACTTGGTTTCCGAAATTGACGGAGATCCGACCGTTGGATGGTAATGAAATTTTAGGATGATGTCCTAGAGGTATATTGTGGACCTCTGGAAGTTATGGATTTGAAATCTGAGTTGCAGATCGTCCGGACCGAACTACGTAGTGACGTGTCTTATATAAGTTATATATTCCATCGATATGAATTCTGAGGTTGGATTTGATTATTGTTCTAGGCGCTGATCGTCTTGACGCCTTGATGTGTGGTGCTACGGAGTTGTTGGGCGAACTCCAGGTGAGTGGGCAGTTTTTTTTTTTTCGTATTACCTATATACTATTAATTGTCCCAGAAATTGAATTTATATGAAAGTATGTTTTCAATTGCCATGATGCATATAAAAAAATTATATGAATTGATATTGATGCATATATATATATATATATATATATATGTGAATTGGTGCTGTGGACACACAGGTGAGTATCAGGTGAGTTTATATGGTTTATATGAATGAATGATGATGTGAATTATGTTGAGAGCTCATAACCTGCACCTCTGGTGTTAGTGCTTATGTTAGTCACCCTGCATCACACGCTCACCTTGGATCCAAGTAGATGCTAGTCGTACAGACCACTAGAGGTGGTTCCGACATGCCAGTCGTACAGATCATTAGAGGGGTTCCGACTGGTAAGTGACCTTAGATTATGTGCACAGATGATTGATGAGAGAAGCACTAGAGCGTATTATTTCACCATATTAGTCGTACAGACTACTATAGGTAGTTCCGACTTATGTGCAGTGTAGTGCCGCACAGGTCACAGTGGTGACTCCGGCAAGGCCGTACAGGTCACAGTTGGTGACTTCGGCTGGATGGGATATTAAGCTATAGAATCAGCCGTATAGGACCACTGTAGGGTCTCCGGTTGATTTATTATTTCGCCTGATTTATATTGATGCATTTATATTATATTTTGGCATATGACATGGCATGACATATTCTTTCTGGAAAGCGTTGAAGGATTGTAATTTGAGCTTTTGATGATATATATATATATATATGTTTATATATTATTATGTTATTTTCTGGGTTTTACAGCGAGGGGTTAGAAATGTTTTAAATGAAATGTTTTCGAAAAACCTTGTTGTACTAACCCACTCAATTTTGTTTTGCGCCCCTCCAGGTTCTAGTTGCAGAGCTTTGGTGGCTACGAGGAATCCAGCGGTGTTATAACAGAAGTTACAAAAGTAGGACTCACCCTCGGGTGTTTCATCATAGTAATTGTATTTTTTTAAAGCTTCCGAACTGTGTAAATAGTTACGTCACACTCACGTGACGGCCAACACGCCCTCCTTCGGGACGGGGTGTGTCACCGATTGTCGGTTTACTAATATCTTATTTTATTTGTTAATTTTATCTTGTACTTGATGATAATTATGCAATAAGGTAATAAAGGTATTTCACTTTTAAAGTTTAAGTTAGGTGTAGAAAGAAATTAAATGAGTTCAAATAAAATTTCTCTATCTTTAATCATATTATTCTGGTAAGTTATGATTATTTTAATCAAAGGGCTCATCTTCCCCATTTTCTGCAACTCTAATACAAAAGCACAAATTCCAAACACCAATGCCAACAAAGTGCTTTCTTTCTTTAACAAGAAGATTCAAGTATTGGGATTTTCTATTAGGATAATGCTAAAAAGATTGAAGTTGTAGATAAAATTTTATATATTAAATAACATGAAAGAAGATGATTATATTATTATGTAAGTGTTAACTAACATGTTTATTTTTTATAATGATAAATCATTTCATTGCAAATTTAATCTACTTAATATTACTTTTTTCTATTATAATTTGAAATCTTGTATACTAGAAGTGTTTTAATTGTGTTTCCCAAAAAAAAAAAAAAAAAAGTTTCCACAAAAAGAAGTGTTTTAATCGTTAAATTATTAATTTAAGATACAATAATTAGGATTAAACAATTAAAAAATTTACAATATATAATATATTAGAACACGAGAGAATTTTCATGAAGTCTTGCTTTCATTCTCACACGATCTGCTACTACATCTCAGTAAGGGATTAGTGAGTCTTTCTTCTTTTCATAAACCAATATTCTAAAATATTTTAATGCACTATAAAAGGGATTCAAAGTCAATCGAGCTGAATACCCTGTTTTGGTCAACTGTATTAATACGTAGTTTCTGAAGGATTTAGTTAATCACTTTATTTATTCATATAATTTTCTATAATCATTTGTCTGATTTTTAGAATCTATTTTAATTCCAATCCGGTAATGGTAATATGTGGAAGGGCAGCATGGGGTCTCTGTTTTGTTTCTATACTGGGTTAATCAAGCTACCATTAATGCCGCCCACATGGATTAAACGTTCAAGGAATGCTGAAAAAACATTTCCCTACAAAGGTAAAGTACACATTTCTGGTAGCCTCAGCTTCTGGAGCTCTATGTTAGTGTTCAAAGAGAAACCACTCCCACACACTCTCTCACTCCTCCTTTCTCACTCCTCTCTCTCTCTCTCTCTCTCTCTCTCTCTCTCTCTCTCTCTCTCTGCCTTTGTACTCTGCTGCATTTGGTTTGAACTAGTGTTTGTCAAGTTGTTGCAGTGTTGGATCTGATTCTTTTTTACCAGTCCCCAAATGGGTTTGTGAGTTTTTTCACTTTTGGTTTCTGGGTTTGAATATTTAGTGCCAAATTTTCAGTCTTTAGTGTTGGTTCTGCTTTATGTCCTCAGTTCTGAAATGGGTTTTTGAGATTTTCAATGTTGTGATCTGGTTTCTGTAGATTCACTTCATAGTTGGATTTGAATTCTAAATTTTTGCTACTTCAGAACAGTAAAAGCTTGAAGCTTGGGAGCAAAATAATGGTACCAAGTCTAGATTTTCCAAGGTGGTGGGGAAAGGAGAGTACAAGCAGGGGAAATCCAGTGGTGGTAACCATGGAGAACCGTAATTACTCAGTGCTGGAGATAAACGGTCCAGATGAAGTTTTCAGGCCGGTTGATAAGGACAGAGGCAAAAATGCTAAGCAATTTACCTGGGTTTTGCTTCTCAAGGCCCATAAAGCAATTGGCTTTGTTTCTTGGATTGGAAACATTGTTTGGTCATTGTTTGTTTCAATAAAAAAAAGATTGATTTTTGGGACACTGGAGACTGAGAAATCTGGGAAAGGGAGGATTTTGTATAGGGTTATTGTGGTGTTCTTAGTGATGGCTTTAGCTTTTCTGGCTTTTGAATTGATGGCTCACTTGAAGGGATGGCATTTGCATATCCCACAAAGTTTGGAGATTAGAGGATGGCTTCATTCGGTTTACTTTTCGTGGTTGGAGTTCCGGGCTGGCTACATTGCTCCTGCAATTCAGGGTTTGACTAATTTCTGTGTTGCTCTCTTCTTAATCCAGTCCACCGACCGGATGCTGCTGTGTTTAGGTTGCTTCTGGATCAAGTTTAAGAAGATTAAGCCAAAACTTAAAGAGGTTCCATTGAAATCAGATGATTTGGAAGGTCCAGGATGCAATTATCCGAAAGTTCTTGTTCAAATTCCTATGTGCAATGAAAGAGAGGTAATAATCTCAATGCTTTTTCGGGTTAATGTTCTACAAAATTACTAATTTGGTTTGATCCTTTTAGTTCAAATTTAAGTAACTTTATAATTGGAAGGGTTACTAACTAATACTATATGTGTGTATAACTGTGGAAATTGATGTTTTAGGTACTGTTTTAGTAGTTTTCAATATATCATTCATTCTATTGGTGACAATGACTGTAACATAAAAATGTATTTAGGTGTATGAACAATCTATTTCAGCAGTCTGCCAACTTGATTGGCCGAAAGAACGGTTGCTGATTCAAGTTCTAGATGACTCAGATGATGAGAGCATACAGTGGTTGATTAAGGGGGAGGTTTCCAAGTGGAACCAAAGGGGTGTCAATATTATCTACCGGCATCGTTTGGTTAGAACCGGTTACAAAGCTGGAAATCTCAAGTCTGCTATGAATTGTGATTATGTGAAGGACTATGAGTTTGTTGCAATCTTTGATGCCGATTTCCAGCCAAACCCTGACTACCTCAAGCTCACAGTTCCCCATTTTAAGGTGGCTAGATCTCTTTTAGTTCTTTCTCTGCAGTTTCTAGCTATTTCTGCTTTAGGTGACTGATTTTGGTTTGTAATTTAACTTGTGTGGTAGGACAATCCTGAGCTCGGGTTGGTTCAGGCTAGGTGGTGTTTTGTTAACACGGATGAGAACTTGTTGACACGCCTCCAGAACATCAATTTGTGCTTCCACTTTGAGGTTGAACAGCAGGTTAATGGGGTTTTCCTCAATTTCTTTGGTTTCAATGGTACTGCTGGAGTTTGGAGAATCAAGGCACTTGAAGAATCTGGAGGCTGGCTGGAGCGTACAACAGTAGAAGACATGGATATAGCAGTTCGTGCCCATCTTTGTGGTTGGAAATTCATATTCCTCAATGATGTCAAGGTAACTTAATCAATTCAAGCCCCAATCCAACTTTACCTGATCCTTCGTTTAGTTTCCGACAATTTGGAATCTTCGTAAATTAGTGTGTATCTAATGGGAAGCTATTTTCCATGTTGCACATGATAAATTCAAATGATGTCTCAAGTTTAAGAAACTGATTTTTTCAGGTTCTTTGTGAGCTTCCGGAGTCTTATGAAGCTTACAAAAAGCAACAACATCGTTGGCATTCTGGTCCGATGCATCTTTTCCGTTTGTGCCTTCCAGCAATCATTCGTTCCAAGGTATTGTTGCAATTTAATTCTTCCTTTTGATCAATTTATTGTCCTGAATCGTACCGTTCTGAGAATAACTCTGCTAAATGCCGTATTGCAGATGAAGTTCTGGAAGAAAGCAAATTTGATACTACTATTCTTTCTTCTTAGGAAGTTAATTCTCCCATTTTATTCTTTCACGTTGTTCTGCATAATTCTTCCCCTGACAATGTTTGTCCCGGAAGCTGAGCTTTCCATGTGGGTTATCTGCTATGTGCCTGTATTTATGTCATTCATGAACATTCTTCCTTCCCTTAGATCTTTCCCCTTCATTGTCCCTTACCTCCTGTTTGAAAACACCATGTCCGTGACCAAATTCAACGCTATGGTTTCCGGTTTGTTCAAGTTGGGGAGCTCCTACGAATGGGTTGTTACCAAGAAGGCTGGTCGGTCATCAGAGCCCGACCTGCTAGAACTAGAGGAGAGGGAAACAAAGGCCATGATTCACCCCCAACTGTACCGAGGAACATCCGATAGCGGTCTCTCTGAGCTCAGCAAATTAAAAGAGCAACAAGAAGCTGCTCCCAAACCTCCTCCTGTGAAGAAATTGAACAAGATATACAAGAAAGAGCTAGCTCTGGCATTTTTACTGCTCACTGCTGCAGTCAGGAGCCTCCTATCAGCACAAGGAGTACACTTTTACTTCCTACTATTCCAAGGTGTCTCATTTTTACTGGTGGGTCTTGATCTAATTGGTGAGCAGATGAGCTAAAAATTTGAGGTAAAAAAAATCATGGTAAAAGTTAAAAAATAAAGGGTGAATAAGAGAATGCTTGGTTTCCAAAATTGGAAGAGGCAGATGCCAAAATAGCTCCTTCTCATTAAAATTGCCCTTATGGATTATTTTCTAGATTTTTTTTCTTGTCCTTGTATTGCTGCAATCATTTGTTTTCTTGATTTTTATTTACATATAAGAATTTAGGACTTATATTACACTATCGGTCCCAAGTCCGGATAAAGAAGGAGGGAGAGGACGTTAGGTAGTCGACAGCTGGCACTCCGGTCTCACGTCAAATTCTTATGATAATGAACACAAAACCGAGCGCAGCCTTGTTTTAGGATTCATATAGTCGACCCCACTTAGTGGGATAAGACTTTGTTGTTGTTGTATAAGAATTTAGGACTTGTCCAATTCAAGCCTTTGTATTGCTGCTTCTGTGTGGAGTGTTGGTGCCAATATTGTATTCCAACACCAGATAGGTTTGTTAATTATTTGAATTTTCGGATTTTACACATGTAAAACTCTCTGTATAGTGCATTATTATTATTTTTTAAATGTGTATGTTGCATTAGTTGAATTGATACCATATTCTCTTCATTTTTTTTATTTTTTATTTTTTCTAGCAAAGTGATTGATATTCTAAACTGCTCTAATTTAAGTGAAGAAAAAAAAAAATCGAACTCTGTGCGTGAGGAGCACAATATTTTATTTGTCTCTTGGAAAATAAGAGAGCAAAAATAAAAAGTGTCGGCAGGCAAGGGGGTGCCCTAAACTATGACCTGCAGTGGACATTGAACCCCACATAAATCTGTACTAATTATATTGCCTAGGGTTTGTGGTTGTGGGTGTGTGCCAATTGTTGTTCCAATAAAGGGATGCATGATGGTGGTACTAGATGCACCAAAAAAAGAAAGAAACCCTACCTCATTGATTTGAACACTTTTGATGCATGATGGTGTATATTATGTATGGGAATGTTTGACCGTTAAATCTTCGTTATTGTATTTTTAATTATAGATTTAGTGGTCAAAATTTTCAAATATATAAGATACAATGAAGCATATTAGAATTTTTTTACCTTGAATTCAAATTTTGCATTTGATTGCCTTTACCCTGGTACAAATTTGATTGACGTTTCGATTTGATAAAATGACCAAACTACCCCTCTCATCATAAATAGATCATGGGTTTACAATTGCCCAAGGTTTATGTGTTATATGATGGGTGTCTTGGAGATCCTAAAGCAAAAGCATGAAAACATCCACAAAGAAATGCATCTGTATAGTAGGTTGATGGGTTGTCATGCTTATCTTTTGATTCTTTTCTATGCTAAGAGGGAGATTATAAGGAAAGGGAGGGTTCTAATTCTATTCTTCATCAGTTAAAGAAAGAGTTCAGATTTGAATTTGTAAAAATCGTCAATTTATTTTTGTCATATTGGAGAGAACCGAATTATAAACCTTGAACTTTCCTTGCCACTTGGGCTAACTCGAAAACTTAAAACCTTCCTCTATTTATGTTCAAACAAACAACTAAATCTAATCTATAGATTTCGGCGCCCTTTCATAAATTTCACACAAGATCTTCGAAATCTCAAAGATGACTCTAATATGGATCTACCTTTTCCTTTCATCCTCACAAACTTTAACTTTTACTGTCTCTGATGGGAAGTAAAAATGTCAGATCCTTTTCCTTTCATCCTCACAAACTTTAAATTTTACTCTCTCTGATGCGAAGTAAAAATGTCATTTTTTTTTATAAATTGACAAGACTAATACATCCGATAACATCTATAAATGAGGTATAGTGCCACTAGTACTGCACCATTACTATCCTTGTGCTTTGATTGTTTGAGATCGAAAGCATCAAAAGCAATAAGAAGGGAAAATGCTAGCACCAGTCGCGCATGCGTCTAAACTAATTTTAGCCATTCATTGTAACGTGCACTCCCATTTCAAGGAGGATGGTGGTCAGCTTCCCTCCCAAATTATTGTGTAGAGACAAAGCTGGGGGACCTGCAAAATAAGCTGACTAACAATTTGAGGATTTAGATTCAATAGTAAGTTGCAGAATAATGGGTCCGTTTAACTCTTGTCAATAATACATAGCAGAACATTGTAAAGTTTCCCCAAAAAAGTGACAAATTAACGAGTCGTTCAATAACCATTTGATTTCATGTTTTCAATTTTTTCACTCTTTTAAAACTAGAAACCAAAAACCAAAAACCAAATATTGAAAGTTGCTTTTTTGAGTTTTTAAATTTTGACTTTCAATTTCCAAGTTTTGGTTTTCAATTTTCTAGAAAACAGTTTAAAAAAAAAAAAACTAAAATGGTTATCAAACGAGTCATAAAAAAAAATGTAGATCGAGCGATCAAATACATGGAGCCGATGAAGAAGATTGTCTTGTCATGCATGAATAGATGAAGGAGAGAACCAAGTGAGGCCTACTGGCTTGGAAGATTCTGGCCTACTAGCACGCTCCATGTTTCTTGCTGGTTTACTCCATATGTAGATCGAGAGAAGTTGACAACCCATTTGGTCTATTTGCATACTTATCTCAAACATCAACACAAATTATTGCAACACATATTTTGTAATTTTTTTTAAAATAAAAACGAATATATATGGTTTCTCTTATACAAGCGATATTAGAAAATGAGAGATTTAAATTTGGAACCTTGAGTGCAAGGGGTGAATGCTCTTACCAACCGAACTACAACCATTACAAAAACGAATATATATGAGGCAAAAAAATGGTGCATGTTGTTTGACGTGTGTCTATTTAATGACAGTCAATAAATGTAAACATATGTGTAATTCTTCTAAGGTAGCGTCACATCCTTTCATCTTTCATCCAATTATCGCACCCTTACATGAATTCTTTATGCCAAATTTCACTTTTCAATTTGTGTGTAAATCCCTTTCATAGAAGGCCTCTCTAGTCATGAGTTACTTTCAGTTGGTGTGGTATTTAGGGCAAAATAATCACTTTCCATGCAACCGAGTGCGTGAAATGAAGAAAGAAACTTACATGTAATTCGTTCTTTGGTGCAACTCAGTGTAGCATGTGAGTTTCCGTATACATCGAGTTGCAGATAAGTTTCTTTCTTCTTTTCGTGCACCAAATTTCTTATCCGTTTTTCATGTACCCTATCGCTCTCATGTGATTATTGATTTGAAAATGAACATAATCACATGCTCCTTGATGTTGAGCTAGCTAGCTACTTGCTACAAAGAAAATTTATAACTCAAGGCATCATTCTTGAATGAAAGGCCGTTATTGTAGCCCTCGTGTTCTTTAAAACCACCTTTGCAATTAGACCATAAGAGTTGGTGTTGTATTCAGTTTATTGGAAAGTTTTCATGTGCTGCATGTCCTCTAATTAATGTCCTGTCCAAACATACACACGTACAATCACGAGATACTTTAGTATGCTCCGAGGCATTCTATACACCATGACCATTAGATATTTGGTTAAAGATCCAACGACTGAGGTCTAACAGCCAACAATTCTGTGGACTTGATACACTGTAACGTTGTAAACTTTACATATAATCACACTAATTTGACGGGTTTGGAATATGCTGAACTGATAATGTTCCCAGTTGATTCTTCCAACACTCTTTCGTTTCTATATCCACCCAGCACCACCCATTTTTAACGTTGTAACATTTACCTTAATTAAATCACTGAATCATTTTATCTTGGAGCAACAGAAAGGCGTCGTACACATGAATTCATCGAAAATAAATCCAGTGATGTACGAAAACAAACGCTATAGAAACTCTACTTGTAAATGAAAGTTCTAGGATGGTACGTACTAGTTTAGCGTAAGGGTGTGAATAGATTCCAATTAAAAAATTCAATTCAATTTTCAATTCTCAAATTAATTCCACATTCACATCACATGTCAAACTATCCTACAATATGCAGTAAAATAAAAAAAATAAAAAGTGCACAAGGATGTAAGATTTAACAAGGTAAAACCCACTACTCGGAATATCCTTGGGCTCCCAAGTCAGGACAAACACTAAAAGAAATGAGTATAGAAAGACTTACAAAACTCATCAACTAGACACGCATACTAGTAGTTTTGTCTCCGCGCTTTGCTACTCGATCTCTCTTCAACCTTCGAGTGAAAGTGGACATTAATGTGACCGTCAATCACTGTCTCCTCAAACTTTGTAAGACACTAATGCGATCATGCAAAATATATGAAATGAAATGTTTTTTGGAAATCAACCAATTATGAAAATCACAAGGCACATTTTCATAATTGATTTCGATTAAAGCACAATGAAAAAATCAATGAACAAAACAAAATTTTTCTTTAAAAGAAAAACACGTGGATACAAACTGATTTTTCTACCATAAACCTCACAGGAAACATATGATTTTTCTTTTAAAAACACAGGCTGCTGACCGACATGGAAAACAAACTTTTTGCTGTTGTATGAATGACGATGCTTTCAGTGCATGTTGTTGCATCAAATGCAAACTACAATGGAACAAGATTGGCTGCCCTCCTACTTTCCATCTTCTTTTATTCCCTCCTACTTTTCTGACTATTGATTTCATGTTAAGTTAATTTAATGCACCAGATTTTGCCACCTCACCAACTCCTCCAAAGCATCTTTAAAGCCCAATTTTCCAAACTACAATGGACATACCTTCAGAGTATGCAGCAATATATAAGAATATATAAATGCAGTTTTTCGTTAGTTTTCCTTCTATATAATGCATGTAGTTGTTATAGACTATTATATATATATGACTTGAACAATGAAAGTGCAGCCGCAATCCAAGACTAAAAAAAACTTATTCTGATATAACAGCAGCATCCTTTTCACTTTCACGAAAACGCAATGGCAGCAACCACAACTCCTTTTTAACCTAGACCCCTATATGAATAACAAGCGGCAACAGCAAGCGACACCCTAATGTAATCCCATCTATATATAAGCTTATTAGGAGACTTCAATATTACTTAAAACTCTAAATAGATGAGATAAAAATAAAAACAAAAACATTTGAAGGTGTTGAGATAAGGCATAAAACTAAATTATCAAGTGACTAATCCGGATGCATATGCTAAGGTTTTGTTCACACTTAAAGGGGTGGTTTGGAAGTGAGGTGCTTAAAAAAGAAGCACCCATGAAAAAAAGCTGTGAGGGTTTTAGGTGTTTGGTAAACTGAAAAAAAAAGCTTATTTTGGAAGCTGCTATGAGAATAAGCTGAAATCAAAGGAAAAAGCTGAAGCTGCTATTTGCAGCTTTGGAAAACTGGTTTTTTTTCAAAGCACACGGAGCTACAATGCTCCTTTAATGAAAAGACCCACTATCAGACTGCTTTTTTTTCCAAAAGCACTTTTACAAAAAGTTTACCAAACACTCTGCTGATTTATTTCACAGCCGCTTATTCTCACAGCACAACCGCTTATTCTCACAGTAGTTTTTTTTCAAAGCACAGCAATACCAAACCAGCCCTTAAAGTCATGGGCTTTGATTAAAACCTAGCTATCATGTAAATAAACCCAAGTTTACTCTTTTCTCTGTAGACATATCACCAAATTGATTATTGATCTAATATATTGTAGTTAAGCCTAACTACATGAATGCATATGCATGATAAACTTACCTGAATGGATGTTTCAGAAATGCTTGTCATTTTAGTGATTGATTGCACGAGAGACAAACTTTGACTAAAATAATTACAACAGAAAACATGTACTAGTCTAAGAGACATTACAGACTTAAGCATTTTGTTTGAGAATTGCCAATTTTACTCTAACAGTAAATTTCAAATCAATGTGAATCACTTGCTGTTGGCTTTGAGTAACAGGAATTGTTCGTTCTCCTGATCCCCACCCTCTCTTTCCTTGCTGTGCTTGTTTTCTGAACACCTTACAACATGAGATCCCGAATGGCGAACATACGGATATGGTTTTAACTACTGTTATTAATGTATGTAATACAGATATAGTTTTAACTACTGTTATCATATGGAAAATACAATTGAGCTTGGGTTATCAATGGCCCTACTTCTAGGCTTGAGCAAGCAGGAAACTTAATGGCAAATAGCCGGTACCACACCTAATCCCCTTAATGGCCTGCTGTAGTGGGGGGCTAGGTCAACCGTAAGTGGACGAGAACCAGTAGATAATTCCACAACATCAGTTCATTGGCAGTTGCTACGACCAGGCAGTTTCGTTATTAGCTAAAAGGAAGTAGAGATGATACAAGAACTGGAAGTGAGATTCTAAGAATGTGATGGGAACCGAAATCATAAATACTGTACTAATAATATATTCAACGTATTGGTAAGAATGGTTAGTCTATTCGAAAAAAATAAAAGGTTAGAATGGTCAGGTAACACCACATATGTAAACTTGTATATGCACCCGAATCCTCGGTCTTCAGTGGTTAAAACGAAGCTCTCTTCAGCATATAATTTTTCACAAAATCATATTTTAGACTTTTAGTTGCTCGATGTGTTCACCAAAAAATCCAATTACTCTACAAATCTTTTAAGGACATCATTGAGATGATCTTTCCTGTCCAAATTTGTCATTTGCTTATTTATTTATATGCTAGGATTTATAGACCAAAACATCCCTTCTTTCTCTTGTATTTCTTAGCTTTACCACGGGAAAAAAGACGTGGGGGTAATTTCAGTGAAACGATTAAAATCCAAAAGCAAAATCAAGTAAAGAACGACCAATACTAAAAATACCACATTGCATTGGATATATGCGAAAATATGTATCTGGTCTTGGAAAAGCTTCTGGTATTCTTGGAGGTCAAGCAGTCCATCCCCAAACTCATATGCTAGATCACTAGGTTGTTCAGTTGGCATTACTTCCTTAAGCTGTCTCACCGTGAAATACAATGGACTAAAGGAATTCGCAAGTCCGGTTAGAAATGATCCACCTGATTCATTACGATAATTGTTAAGAGTTATATCAACAGACTTGATAAGTTGTAGCAAATCAACATTTAGTCTTGGTATTTCAGACCAATGCAATGACAGAATACATTGAAACCGTACCATAATAAACAAACACATTATAAAACTTACAACTCAAATACGAAATTTTGGGGATTCAAAGAAACCTCAAGGAACATGTTAAATTGCAGTAGTTTCATAGCTCTATTTGGGTTCCTACCTAAAAATAAAATATGGAAACAAAGATATACGACAGTAATAATTGGATTCTTCCCTGAGATTTGGATTCGCATTTCTCTAGTTGAAACCACTGCCTTACACGTACGGAACCAGAGCAGTTCACTCCCTCTGCGATGCCTCCTAATCAATCTACAATGTTGTACTATTTTGTTACATCAGCTTCCAAATCTCTTAGGTTGCTCTATCTTCTCCCATTACAGAGGATGATGGACAATCCTTGTAAATTTAGTTATCCATTGAAATTTCCCCTTTGTCACATGATAATCTTCCTTAGCAACCCCCCACTGTCCATCCACACTTGCTAGGAATTTCCTCTAGGTCCTAAAGAAATTATCTTGTACTATTCCTTAGCAAATTCAACATGAGCTTCAATTTAATTCAACTTTCAATAGGTGTAGAATAGAATAATAAATTGAATAATGAATAAAAAATCTCTTGAATTTGAGCTTTCTGTGAATTTGGTTATTCATTCATAATTTCCAGTATACAAGAAGGTGCCTAATATATAGGATTACAACAGTTGACTTTCTATCTATACTAGGTAATTTATACATGACATCAATCTACATAATCTCCATGATATGATCCTAATATAAAGCAGAACATATTCCTACAATCAAGGAACCAATCTTTCCGTTAATACTCCCCCTCAAGTTGGAGAGTGAATGTCATGAACACCCAACTTGCCAAGTATAGGGTGAAACATTCCTTGTCCAAGTGGCTTAGTAAATATGTCAGCAAGTTGATTGGCAGAGGAAACATGTGCTGTTGTAATGGCGCCTGACAGGATTCGTTCACGAACAATATGGCAGTCTATCTCAATGTGTTTGGTGCGTTCATGAAACATCGGATTTGCAGCTATGTGAAGTGCTGCTTGATTATCACAATAGAGTCGAGCTGGCTTGTGGTGTGTAACCTGCAAGTCTCTTAGTAAATATTGCATCCATGTGAGCTCACATGTTATGGAAGCCATGGCCCGATATTCTGATTCGGCCGAGGAACGTGAAACGGTACCTTGTTTCTTAGTTCTCCATGATACAAGTGCTCTTCCAAGGAATATGCAATAGCCTGTCACTGATCATCTCGTTATGGAACAATGAGCCCAATCCGCATCACAGAAACCAGTTAACAACAAGGTGCCTTTGGATGGAAAGAACAAACCTTGCCCAGGTGACCCTTTCAAATATCGTAAGAGACGATGGACTGCGTCAAGATGTGGTTTTCTTGGGTGTTGCATGAATTGACTCAAAATGTGTACTGAATAAGTGATTTATGGCCTTGTAATGGTGAGGTATATGAGTCTCCCAACTAGCCGCCGATAGTAAGAGGCATTCTTGAGCAGTTCACCATCCATGAGCGAGAGCTTGACATTCTCTTCCATGGGAGTTTGTACCGGTTTTGCCCCAAGTAGACCTGCTTTGTCCAATATATCTAATGTGTACTTCCGTTGGGATATTGAGATCCCAGTAGCTGAACGAGCAACACCAAGGAAATATCGTAAATGGCCAAAATCCTTTATACGGAATTGGGTGTGAAGGAAAGCTTTAAGATTGGCTATGGCTGAATCGTCGTTGCCAGTGATAATCATGTCATCTACGTAGATGAGTACCACAGTAAAGGAATCACCTGATACCTTTGTAAATAATGAGTAGTCGGCCATGGATTGCTGGAAGCCATCTTGGCGAATTGCATTAGAGAACTTCTGGAACCAACTCCAGGATGCCTGCTTAAGGCCATAAAGGGATTTGTTGAGTCGACAAACCAATCGAGTCTCCCCCTGTCGAAGGAGCCTAGGAGGTAAGTGCATGTAAACTTCCTCAATTAAGTCACCATGAAGGTTGAACGTGAATTTGGTGGAGGGACCAATTGCGAATAGCGGCAACGGCAAGCAAGCATCGCATAGTTGTGAGTTTGGCTACGGGAGCAAAAGTCTCTCGGTAATCAATTCCCTCACATTGGGTAAATCCCTTGGTGACAAAGCAAGCTTTATATCTTTCAACAGTCCCATCTGAATGGTATTTGATTTTATAAACCCATTTGCAACTGATAGCACGATGGCTAGGAGGCAAGGACGTGATGGTCCATGTATTATTCTGTTCGAGTGCTAAGAGCTCAGCAACCATGTCCTCTCTCCATTTGGGATCATTGTTTTCCTGCTCAAAGGTCACAGGTTCTATCTGTGTAATGACATTACAAATGAAACGCCTGTAAGGAGTCGAAAGTTGTGCATAAGAAAGGCATATAGATAAAGGAAACCGCGTACCTGTGGAGGAGGATGAAGAACTGGGGGCGACAGTGGATGCATGGTAGAGGTGGAAATTGTGAAGTTGAACATTGGGTTTGGGTACACGTGAAGAATGCCGAAGTAGGGGGTTTGGTGGTGGTGTAGGCTGCAGGCCAAGTGGTGGAGAGGATGTTAATGGGGTGTTTAAGGTAGACGCTGAAGTAGGTGGGGCTGAGGTAGATGATGCTAGTGAAGGAGGTATATCAAGGGCGGGGATGATTGGGGATGCAATTACATGCTCATGAGGACTTGGCGTGGGGAAGTGTGTAGGGTTGTTATCAAAGTCTATGAGTTGTGGTGTGGGAAAGACTGTGGCATCAGGTTGGGACTGAGGTGGTAGAGTTTCAAAAGGGAATATATGTTCGTAGAAAACAACATCCCTTGATGAAAAGAATTTGCATGTAGTGAGGTCATAAACCCTATATCCCTTTTGACCTAGAGGGTATCCTACAAAAATGCAACGACGTGCTCGTTGGTCAAATTTATGCATGGGCAAAATGTTGGTAGCATAACATAGGCACCCAAGGCAACGTAGGTGTGTGTATGTGGGTGGCATTTTATAAAGGAGTTCATATGGTGTTTGATGGGAAAGTAGAGGTGTTGGTAATCGATTAATTAAATAGCAAGCAGTTTGTATGCTTTCTCCCCAAAATTCTTATGGTAGGTTAGCTTGAAAATGAAGAGCTCGACCGACATTTAGAAGATGACGATGCTTTCTCTCGACAATCCCGTTTTGTTGTGGGGTTGATGGACAAGAATGGTGAAAATTGATACCTTTGCTCTCAAGGAATGGATGCATGGAGACAAATTCTGTGCCATTGTCGGCTCGAAGAGTTTTAATTATGCAATTGAATTGTGTTTGTACCCAAGAAATAAATGATTGCAATAGTGTTTGTGTCTCGGATTTGAATTTCATAAGGTGAATCCATGTATATCTAGTGAAATCATCAACAATTGTTAAGAAATAACGAGCATCGGAATGTGAATTTATTCGATGGGGTCCCCAAATATCACAATGGATTAAATCAAAAGGTGCAAGTGTTGAAATAGAATTAGATGGAAATGACAAGCGAGTTTGTTTTGCTAAAGGGCAAATTTCACACACATGCTTTGAATCAAAATGGATGTCTGGGGTCGTTTTTGAAAGAACTTGGAGGGGTCCAATGGATGGGTGTCCTAGTCGTTGGTGCCAGAGGTTGGAATGGCGGAGGATGTTGTAGGCGAGCTTAGGGTTCTGTTCTGGTGTGAGGTAATAGAGGTCGTTATGTCGCTTGCCCAGGCCAATCATCCTCCTCGTAGACACGTCTTGCACAACACAAAATTCAGGGAAAAATATCACTATGCAATTTAACGCTCGAGTCAATTTACTGACAGACAAAAGGTTAACTTTGAACTTAGGCACTTTGAGCACATGGTCAAGTTTAAGATTTGGTGTGACTTGGAGTGAACCAATCGATTCAATACTTGTTTGACTGCCATCAGGGGTTTGAATGGTGGCTGTATGAGGCAAATATGATGGATTCAGCAATGGAGAGGAAGCTGTCACATGATCCGTCGCTCCACTATCAATTATCCAACCTAAATGGGAATGTGGAGCAACCGGATTCACGTCACATGAAGGTGTAACAATACCTGCAACATTCGCGAAGTGGTGTGCGTTCCCATCGTTGTTTTTTCGAAGCATTGCCATGATTTGGTTGTATTCTTCAGTGGTAAACCTTGGAACATCATTAGAGGAAAAGGGCTTGGAGGTGCTGTCTGCAGGTTTGTTTGCGTCTTTCGCATTTGGATGATTGGCATTGGAACGTCTTTGGTTGGGAGGTTTGACATTTTTCCCTTAGAACTTGTGGCCTGGAGGGAAACCATTTAAATAATAGCATGTTTCAATGCTATGTCTGTCCTGATCACAGTAGGAGCAATGGAGTGGGGTTCTCTTTTTTCTGAGCCTAATGTGCTTGATTTGTCAACTCTCTATTATTTGTAGCGTGCATGGCATGATGGTTGATGCTATCTCGATTGTGAGACACTTTCTTGTTGAGAATGAGAGAATGAACCCGCCTTGTATCAGGGAGGGGCTGCGTCAAAAGAATTTGGCCACGAATGGCTGAATAGTTGTCATTCAATCCCATGAGGAATTGCATGACTTTTTCCTTATCTTCTCTCTTCCTGAGTGTTTCCAATCCTCCATAAGAACAGGTTGCAGCCTCGTTGTAGGAGGAGAGTTCATCCCACATAGCCTTCAATTTAGTGTAATAGACAGTAACTGACTGTTGCCCTTGTCTATGCTCCACGATATCTCTCTTTATTTGGTAAATCCTTGAGTCGTTTCCTTGAGAGAAACGTTCTCTTAATTCTTCCCAGACCTTTGCCGCCGTGTTTGTGTACATGACGCTGTTCCCAATATCCGAGTGTACAGAATTTAGGATCCAGGATATCACCATGTCGTTGCAGCGCTGCCATGAAGGAAAGTTTGGATCGGTTTCTGCTGGTGCTTCAATGTCTCATGTGATGAAGCCAATTTTGTTCTTCTCGCTTAGACTGATGCGCATGGCACGACTCCATGTACTGTAATTATCTCCTTCCAGTGGTTTGGAGACAAGAACAAGATTCGGATGATCCGAATGATGCAGTGCATATGGGTCAGAGATCTCACTAGAGTTCTCGACTGGTTTGGTCACTGGTTTGCTGGAAGAAATAGTTGATTCTGCCATTCTATGGTGGCGTTGCTTGTTGGAAGGAATGTGTGTTGTAAACGCTTGTCGTGGCGGAAGCGTATTTGGTTTTAGAGTCACCGGGATCGGTGCTCTGATACCATCTTGAATTTGAGCTTTCTGTGAATTTGGTTATTCATTCATAATTTCCAGTATACAAGAAGGTGCCTAATATATAGGATTACAACAGTTGACTTTCTATCTATACTAGGTAATTTATACATGAAATCAATCTACATAATCTCCATGATATGATCCTAATATAAAGCAGAACATAATCCTACACTCAAGGAACCAATCTTTCCGTTAATAAAATCCCATGGAGGATAAAGAACTAACCAATCAATCGTCCATAAATATTACCGTCTGTGCTAGAAAATATCATGAATTTTTTTCCTAACACCACCAGAGCTAAGAAATCCAATTGGAAATAGTATCTACTGAACATCAATTAGAATCCGGGATAAATGATGTTTTACCAACCACTCAAGCAGTTACTAGTCAAATTCAAAATTGATAAACCAACTTGAACACGACCCTTCTGGAGGAATTTCTATATATCAGCTAGAAATTCAACTACGCTAGTGGCGCTGAAACAATGAAGAATTTCTTATCTTTCGCTGTCAATGAAAGAAACTAACATACAATAGAGCTTATATAATGAGCTGAAAACACCTTGGCTAATCAAACAGAATCTAACTAATCAAACATGTGCCGATAACAGTTCTAACAATCCCAACTAATTTGACGGACCACTGTTGACTCTATTGACTTGCAGGCTAGGATCCACTCTATGATGACTAGAATGCTTTGACCCTGGGACTTTCTCTTCGGGATATATGTCAAGTTTGAAGCTTTCCACAGACATAGGTTCAACAACCTTCAAACTGAAACCACTTGCATGATTCACGAGCTAAATAAAAAACCTATGCATGACAAGACTATTAAATGTACATAATGTCAGACTGACACGATAAAAAAAAGTAAACAGATGTTATCTCATATCCAAGTCAAATGATCCACATCCTGTTCTGTAACTCAAAGAAGTTGACTTCAGTCAAATTAGCCTAATCTCACTTAGTTCCTCAATTACATTGTTTTTCGTTTTACAGGATAGTACTATATCACATATACACACAAGTCTACTATATCACATATACACACAAGTCTATGTCCAAGTTTTTAATTGTATGTCAGCAACCCTTTAACTGTGTTATGAAGTAAACTTGATCAACGGTATTGTTGGAGCGAAATTTCCTACATGAAAAAATGCCTTCACATATTCGTTGACTATAATCCTCACTTTTGTTGAATCGCTTGCAAGAGGCGTCCTTGAACAGTCTTTCTCCAAAGCTTCATTTAGGTGAGGGTACCTGCAAAATGTATTGGCCCAAGCTGGATTTTATTCTCCCACAGTACCCCCTTTTTCCCTTTTTAACTGGTGCGTAAAATAGGAGAAAACTGAATTTTCAGTTGCTTGAGACCGATGAAATAATATTCTCTAAGCCAAGCTAAAACTTAAAACCATTTTGCTAAAGCCAAATTTGTGAATGCCACTTTTTTTTTTTTTTTTATTAAGAAAAAATACCACTTTTTCTAAAGCCAAATTTACCAAAGCCACCTGACCCTTTCTTTTTTTCTTCGCTTGCAAAAGCTGACACCCTTTTCTTACCCTTGCCTAACTTACAAATGCCGACTGGCACTCATTGTCTAACTTATGAAAGCCGATTGACGCCTAACTTACGAAAGCCGACTGACACACTTTGAATAACTTACGAAGGCCGACTAACATTCTTCGCTTAAGTTACGAAAGCTAATTGACACTCTTCGCCTAACTTACGAAAGCAAAAGCCGACTACACTCTTTGCCTAACTTAAGAAAATCAACTAACACTCTTCACCTAATTTATGAAAGCAAAATGACACGTCTCTGTTTTTTTTTTTTTTTTTGAAAAAAACGACAAATTGCACCGAAGTTGGCTCTGTTTACACATTACTTTGCTAAGACGAAAGCATTTCCTCAATCACTTTTTCAATTCCCTAAGCTTGCTTCCTGACACTTCCCTCAATTATTTATTTATTATTTTTATTCGCTTCCCTACATGTGTCAACATATATAGATATGTGTGTCGTCCTCCACAATCATATCCTTATGTACATAGTATATATATACACATATATTATATAAATCTGCACACACCTCTCTCTCTCTCTCTCTCTCTCTCTCTCTCTCTCTCTCTATATATATATATATATATCTCTCTCTGCACGTACATATCGGTTTTTGAACTTGCAAACCCGCATACACATAACGTGCCGTCCCTTTTCAAACCTCCACACACGGATTAGACTATGCATGTCATATGTTTATATGTCATTAACTTAGGCTCAATTCAACGTGCTTCATAATTTCACGCACAGATATTCTGCCATCACGCGCGCTTCTTCAATTTTGGAACATGTGCTTCGGAACAAGCAGTGGTCGCTTTCGTCTTTTGCTCTCATTGTCAAATTGTCATCTCCCGTCGGAATGACCTAGATTGTGACTGCAAACTGAAGTATAAATGACAAAAAGGTAACTCTCTTACAAGTCTTATCCCATTCATCAGGTTGTCCATAACCTCTGTCCCCTCAATTAGAGTATCATCCATCCTACGAAGGGATGAATGTTAAAGTCCAAACTTCACATGCATTCCTGTTACCCCCCATGCATGTACTCTTTTCTTTTAAATTGCATTTTTATTTTCCACATGATTACCCTCACTTTTCTTCACTTCCTCCGTTCAGTCCTCCAACGAGCTTGTAGTTTCTCATTTCAGTGTGACCTCTTGGCTTAATTTTCTATCTCGAACTCCTACATGTGGGACTGTCAAATATTTCAAAACTTACACTTAATTTTTAGAGGATCCAAATTCCTTTTCTGACTTCCTTCTTGACTTGATTTCAGTTGGTAAACCTCACCTCCTATTTCTCATGTCGGACACACGCATTGGCCTAAATATGGTGGAACTCCACCACACGTCGAGATCGTCAAGATTTGTGACCAATATCACGTTCTGAATGACGTGCACCTTAGCCCACTTCCTACGGAGCCAATATGTAGTCGGGTTCCAGTATTCCGCCTGGGTCAACCGTTTTATCTCCAAATCACTTAGGAGCCATTAGTTTCCTGAGGCCTGTGACTCATTCATTCACTGCAAGACAGGTAGAAAATGGGTTTTCTTGTTTCACTGCGAAGAGATAGAGAATTCGTACCAGAAAAGCATAAGGGAATTAGAACTCCTTTACTCCACCCTATAATCCCTTTCATCCTATTCTTCACAAACACTCACCTTATGCAGGTGAACCTGAACTCTTAGAATACCTTGTTTGAAATCATCATGTATGCCATATGAGTGAGTAGTGGACACGACACGATTGACAACCATCATTTCCCCTTTGAGGCATTTCACCTGGTGTGCGGCACACTTCAAGTATCCTTTCAAAATGTCACGTTCGTCCAATAATAGGGAGTAGTCAAAGCACCAGGGGGCAAAATAGGTGGCAAAGGGGAGGTGCAAGGACCCACTTCACCTCTCGTTAGTGCATAAGGGTTTGGAGAATGAGCGATTGAATCAGGAGCTCGAGTTGCATAACTCTTCCTCAGAGAAACCCTTCCATCAGTAGAGTTAAGAGCCCGAGTTGCTTAATTTCTCATCAGAGAGATCCTTCTATCAATGGAGTCATGAGCCCGATTTGCATCACCTGGCCTCAATGGAGACCGATATGTGGATTCACGAAAGATGTTAGGAACTTCAGAATAATGAGAAGCCCTTCCTGGCGAACGAGAAGAAAAACTGGAACATAATTCGACGACATTCTTAGAGCCCTTAGAACTCTTTGTGGATGAGAGCTCTTTTTTTTTGGGAACATCAGCACAGAGTCGGAAATGGAGTTTCACTATTGGCTTTTTAGCAATGAGACTCAGGTACTACCTACTTACCCTCAACATCTCTGTATATATAAACATCTCAAGGTCACTAGAAGCAAGAATTTAAAATTTGAGGTGATCGCACTTTATTGGAATAAGTTAGACCCTTGTTTGAAAACTCAAATTTTAAGGATAAAAAATATTGCTCTCATTTATTTAAACGAGAAAAACATAAAGGATTAGCGAGAAATGGCCTATGCAACGGAAGGGCTAAGGCCCAACTCGCCAGTGAGAATTATACTAAGACAACAAATAAAATAAGCGAAAAGTACAACTAACATAGGTACAAACATAACAGAAGTGCAGATAGGGTTTTTAGCCGAGAAAAAGAAATAAATGTCCACGTCAGCTATAGAGCGCCAAAGTGGAGACCAGACTGAAAGCCTCTAAAGCACGAACCCAAAATGATGGGCCAAGTGTTAGTGACAAACCCGTTGCCTAGGATAGGATCAAAAGAAGCAAGGTCTTCTAAAGGCCTTCGATATATCCCCTCGTACCACTCATATTCGCCAGGATCGACCACAAATCGATGTTCCAAATCGGCCACAAATCGATGTTCTAGACGTTGATGGCTATAGTACATGTCAAGATCGACCACAAATCGATGTTCCAGACGTTAATGGCTTTGCACCTAACCGAATCTAAAACTAAAAGCCATCTCCTTACATGTCTGTTTCATGTTCCTCGTATGCTTAGTGGTCTTCGCAAGTTTGACCTAGGCAAACTCTTCCTTCACACAATGCTCTTCAGATGTCGCAGCATTGAAGACTTTCTTTAAATCCGAGATCTCTTCCTTATACTCGTGAAGTTTAGCTTTGCATTCCCTGACTTGTTGCTAATTAAAGCTGAAGAAATCAACCTGGCAGCTAGTCTATCTAATTTTTCCTTATGGAGTGCAGCCATCTGAAAAGCAACTATAGGGTTAAGGCTTATGGGAATTATGAGATATGCCGAGAATGAGATAATATCTTCAGAAGACAATAAGACTTATAGGAATCAAGATTGTCATCAAGCATGGCCTCAAAACGACCAACGTCATTAGATTGAGTCAAACCAGCTCATCACAATAGTAACAGCCCTTGCATTGTCCCATAGATCATCGTCAAGAGTGACGAAACTCCCATTTTTTTATGAACTCAGGCATCCAAGCTTGAGAAGAATCATTGGAACTATTGCCATTGAACAAACTGGAGATATGAGGGGCCGACTACTATTGCATGGGCGCAGGAGTCGTACCGACAATATTCGATCAATCTATGCATATCTCTGCACACCGACACTTATATATATATATATCTGCTCATACACCGACGCTCATATATATCCCTTATGCTTTTAGTCTCAAACCTGGTATATGAATTTACTTTTGCTATCAGTCTTTTTATGAGTATGTAAACATAATTGATCATAAGTTTCTTTCGCAGCTTTATCGGATGGCCCATAACAGATCACCCCGAAAGGACAAAAAATGTTGGCTAAAGAGGTTTATGATGGGGACGGTATGAAGCTCTAGAGAAGTTGTTGATACTCTTACACAGATCACTTCTCTCCGTGACTCTATCATTTACTTCTGGTATTGTTTGGTTGATCGATTATTGTTCCTTGACGCCCTACTTAAATCTTTCTTCGCTCTTAATATTGAGCTTTGGTTTAATGCAGACTCTTCCCTTCTTGGGATGGACTCTTGAACAGAAAGCTAAGAAGAAGAAGACGAAAGATAGGAAGACGAAGAGACAAAGCAAACATAAGCGGACTCTGACTCAGATTATTCTCCCGCTATAGGTTCGCCGCCTTCTGACCTTCCACTTCTAACCGTGCTGCATTGTAGGCAGGGTGAATAAATAACCTTTGGTGGATAGATCCAAAAAGTTTAGGCATGATTCGCCAAATATTTTTAGTACGATCCCTGCGCCCATGTAATGGTAGTCAGCCCCTCACATTCAACTCGGCCGATGGCAATAGTTCCAATGATTCCTCTCAAGCTTAGAGCTCTGAGTTCACAAAAAGATATAGGAGTTTCATCACTCTTGGCGATGATCTATGGGACAATGCAAGTGCTGCTACTGTTGTGGCAATAGGTTTAACTCATCCTAATGACACTAGTCGCTTTAAGGCCATGTTTGACGAAGACTCGATTCCTATGAGTATCATTGTCTTCTGAAGATATTATCTCATTCTCGACATATTTCACCATTCCTGTAAGCTTTAACCCTATTATTGTTTTTTAGATGGCTACACTTCAGAAGGAAAAATCAGATAAACTAGCTGCCAGGTTGGAGCCCTTTAGCTTTAATTAGTAGCAAGTAAGGGAATGCAAAGCTAAACTTTACGGGTATAAGGAAGATATCTCGAATTTAAAGAAAGCTCACGATGCTGCGATATCTGAAGTGCATCGTGCAAAGGAAGAGTTGGCCCATGTCAAACTTAAAAAGACCACTGAGCGCGAGAGCAACATTAAACATATACTTAAAGAGATGGCTTCCATTATCAGATTTGGTTGGGTGAAAGCCAACAACATCCAGAACATCGATTTGTGGCTGATCTTGATGTGTACGATAGCCATATAGGGATTCAGCCTGGTGGATATGAGTGGTACAAGGGGATGAATCCAGCCTTCAGACGACCTTGCTTCTTCTGATCTTATCCTAGGCAAAGGGTTTGTCACAAACACTACGCCCATTTCGGGTTTAGACTTTGGAGGCTTTCAGTTTGGTTCTCACTGTGGTGTTTAATGGCTGATATGGTCATTTATTTCCTTTCCATGGGCTAAAAACCCTGTATGCATTTCTGTTATGTTTGTACTTATGTCATCTATACTTTTCGCTTATTTTATTTGTTGGATCTCAGTATAATTCTCGCTCGAGAGTTGGGCATTTGCACTTTCGTTGCCAGGCCCTTTCTCACCATTCCTTTTGGTTTTACTCATTTGGATAAATAAGAACAATATCTTTTATCCTCAAACTTAAGTTTTCAAACGAGGGTTTAACTTATCTTATCTTGATAAGATGCGGTCACCTCAGATTTTAAATTTTTGCTTCTAGTAACCATGAGAGATTTCTATGTAAAGAGATGTTGAGGGTAAGTAGGTAGTACCTGAGTCTCATGGCTAACAAGTGAAGAGTGAAACTCAATTTCTAGCTTTGTGCTAATGTTTCAAAAAAAAAAAGAGCTTTCTTTTAAAGTTCTTAACATCTTTCGTGAATCCACATATCGATATCGAACAAGGTCAGGTGATGTAAATCGGGCTCCTAACTCTGTTGTTGATGGAAGGATCTATCCGAAGAGGAATTGTGCAACTTGGGCTCTTGACTTTGTTGCTGATGGAAGGGTTTCTTCGAGGAGGAGTTATACAACTCAGGCTCCTGACTCTATCTCACATTCTTCGAGCCCTTATGCAGTAAAGAGAGATAAAGTGGGTCATTCTCGCACACCTCCCCTTCCCCACCCACGTTGCCCCCGGTGCTTTGTTAATATTGGATGAATGTGAAATTTTGAAGGGATACTTGTAGCGTGCCGAACACCAGTTGGATTGCCTAAGAGAGTTATTATTTTCTTATTTATATTCAGTGTGTAGTTGTAATCTAGGTCATTCAGACATGTGCGAAAGAAGAAAGTGACATTTTCTTACTTTGAAGCACATGTTCCATTGAAGAAGCGCATGTGATGGCAGAATTCAACTGTGCGAGAAATTATGAAAAATGCTGACTTGAGCTCGAGGTAATGATATATAAACATATGACATGCATAGTCTAATATGTGTGTAGAGATTTGAAAAGAACGACATGTTATGTGTATACAGGTTGTCAAAGTTCGAAAATGGATGTGTATGTGCATATATATATATATGTGTATGTGTGTGTGTGCGCATGCGCACATAAGGATATGTGTGTGGAGGACGACACACATATCTATATATGTTGACACATGCAGGTTTGACAAGGACAATACATGTATATTAAATATACATAATAGTAAGTAAGTGGATAAAAATAATAAAAAAATAAATAATTGAGGGAAGTGTTAGGAAGCAAGCTTTGGGAATTGAAAATGTGATTAGCAAATGGGGAATTGTTTAGTTTTAGCAGAGTAATGTTGTTTAAACAGAGCCAATTTTAGTGCAATTCGTCTACTTTCAAAAAAAGGACTTGTCATTTCGCTTTTATAAGTTATGCGAAGAGTGTCAGTCGGCTTTCGTAAGTTTGGCAAAGAGTGTCAGTTAGCTTTCGCTTTCGTAAGTTAGGCAAAGAGTGTCAGTTGGCTTTTGTAAGTTATCAGTCGGTTTTTGTAAGTTAGACGAAGAGTGTCAATTGACTTTCATAAGTAGGCGAAGACTGTCAGTTTGCTTTCGTAAGTTATCAGTCGATTTTCATAAGTTAGGCGAAGAGTGTCAGTTGACTTTCACAAGTTAGGCAAAGAATGTCAGTTGGCCTTTGTAAGTTAGGCGTCAATCAGCTTTTGTAAGTTAGGCAAAGGTAACAAATGAGTGTCAGCTTTTGCAAGTAAAGAAAAGAGGAAAAGGTCAGGTGGCTTTGGTAAATTTAGCTTTAGAAAAAGTGAATTTGGCCTTAGCAAATTTGGCTTTAGCAAGTGGTTTGGCTTTAGCAAAAGTTGCTTTAAGTTTTAGCTTGGCTTAAAGAATATTATTTCATGGGCCTCATGCGATCGAAAGCTCAATTTTTCCTAATTTTACGCACCAGTAAAAAAGGAAAAAAATGTGCATTATGGGAGGATAAAATGTTGTTTCGACTTATAGGCCAATACCATTCATTGAAACAGATGTTGTTGCGTAAGACAAGCCTATGACGGGTAGACTAAAGAGAAAATCCCACAAGAAACATGCTAACCCCGCATGTGTCGTGGCTCCTCACTCATGCATGGGAAGGAAAATGTGTCTGACGTTGCAAGAAGAGCTCGGGAAAAGGTAGAAAGAGGCCGATAACTACCTCTACTACGAATGACCATTAAGGAAGAGGGAGCTAAGGACATGTCGTGGTACTTGTTTTTTTAAGCGTTAGAATTCTATAAATAGGGAGAGTAGTAAAAAAACAAGGCACGCTGTGACAACCCGTCCCTAAATTTCGTATGTAATTTCCCCTGAGTATGTGTTTACTGTTATGCCCTTAGGGGCAAATGACGTGGACGTATCTATTTCTTCCTTGTTTATTTTCTCGCTCCGTAATTTAAATTTCACGCGTTCTTTTGAGTATACAAGGATTTTATCAGTGTAGAAATACTATTATGGATAGATTTCAATGTCTTTTTACAGTAAGAAGATCCAAAACCCTATCCTATTTACCCTTTTTATCCAACCCGTGCGCCCCCATTACTTACACCTCTCAATCAACTCTCATTTCTCACCAACCAATCCCATCCACTCCCTCATTTCAGCATCCAATCAGAAAAGCAAAAAAAAAAAAAAAAAAAAAAAAAATCAGAAAAATGAGCTATCTCTCTTCCTTTTCTCTCTCTCTTTCTTGTACACTCTCTCTTCTCTGCAATGCCATGAACGAACCTCAAATGCCATAGATTGAAGCTAAAAACACTCACATTGTACTCCTCTCATCTTCACGAACACAACCATGTTTTTAAAACCCAGTTTGAACAAGTTTTGACTGATTAACTCGTAAGGTCTAAACTCGGGCTAACTAAGTTCGACGTGTTTTTGAGTGAGTTGGGATGTTTAGATGCTTGGGTAGGCTTCTACGCAACCCCACGAAGCTCTTACAACACTTTAGTGAAGAAACAACGTCGAAACAACCCAGTTTCAAAAAGTCGCAGTTTGGCCAGAGCTTTCGAGGCAATTTCCAGCCGAACCACTACGAGTTGGCCGACATGCAAGGTATCAATTTCTTTGTCTCGCTGAGTACTACAACTTTCCTTTTTGTTTCACCCAATTTTGTTGAGTATTGAAGAAGTTATACTCATTTGAATCTTACCCAGTTTTCAGCGACCTCCTCAGCTTTCGAGGTGATTTCCGGCCAAACCACGACGAGTTTGATGTCGTGTAAGTACTATTCTCTTTGCCTCTTTGAGAACTACAACTTTCATTTTCGAATCACTCGATTTCGTTAAGTATTGACAAAGTTATTAACGTTTAAAGTTTGTTCACCTTTCCGGCCGAAATCCGGCATTCCCTTCCGTTTAGCTCCGGCACACCAGGCCTATGGGCCTTTCTTGCCAAGCCCAAATCAACCTCTTTAGGTTTTTGTTTTAAAGGCCTTTAGGGCCTTGTAGGTTAAAGTCCAAAACCAAATTTAGTTTGGTTTTATTTTTTTGTTTCTCAAAAACCATAAGGTCTTGGGCCTTTGTCCTTTAGGGCCTTAGGCTCGTGACTCCAAACCCAAACCCTTTAAGGGAATATTCCATTTGTCAGAGAATATTTCGTCCATCAGGGAATATTCCCCCTGTTGACTTTTCAAAAATTTAACAGTAATTCGATGTCCTGAATCCGTTTCTGACGTTCATTTTCCCAAACTCAATTGTTTTAATATAGTTTTATTAATTGGACCCTTTATGTGCTTAGGGGCAATTACTTGTGACGATTCCACGTTTGCTAGTTTGCATGGCTCTTCGGCGGCTAAGTATTTGTGAGTGGGCAATTTGTTTTTATACCTATACATATCATAGTTTCCATAAATGCGTATTTACTTCATTTTACGCCTATATTGCCTGGTATCATTATTGTGATAAATACTGCTATACGGTTGAGATATTACTATCATGACATTCGTACATACTTGTATACATGCTCATCTTGCTGCACCCTGGTGTTAGTACTTGCCCCAGGGCCAGTCCTTCACGTGTATGTTCACATCGTACCGTTCACTCACCTTGGATCCAAGTTAGGTGCCAGTCCTGTTGGGTAGATTGCATTAGGCAATCTGACTTGTATGTGATCGTGCTTCTGCACCAGCCTTCATGTGATCATAGTACTAGAGCATATTGATTACACCCAGTTATATTCGTGTCAGAAATTATCTGTTCGAACTCGTGTGTTAGCTTAGATGGATAAGCATTTATTTATACTTGATTAGTACATGATTATATTACTGTGGCATTTGATATATCATGACTTGGTATATTTCTGGTTTTAACGCTGTTGTATTACTGTTTACATACTTACGTAGTATGTTTTAAGGAAACTATACTTGTTTTACGACGAGGGGTTAATATATTCAAAAATAAAGGTTTTCTTATAAGCATTATTTTTGTTGATCCACTCAACTTTGTTTTCGCCCCTCCAGGTTTAGTAGCTGTGCTTATGTGTAAATGAGGATTCTGGCAAATCTGAGGGGATGGTTTTCCTCAGTGGTATAACCCTCATCCTATTTTACTGTATTGTTCTTATGCTCTACCATCACTTGTGTAATGGGTGCAATCCCGCTCGCCTGCGCACTATTTTGTTTAGGCACTTTTAGGTTTAAAATTATTCATATTCTTCCTCCACTACACTACACTTTATGGCTTCATCACCCTCTAGGTGTCAGCCAACACAACTCGATTCGGAGTCCAAGTGGACCCTTCGGGTTGGGGTGTGTCACATGTAATTGAAACCCCTGACTAGAAAGCACAAATTCAATTGACTGACTTAAGTGTCGGAGTACCTTTTACAGGTACCCCCACCTAAACAAGGCTTCGAAAAAAGACTGTCCGAGAACGCCTCCAACGAGGGATTCAGTTGACATACGGATTATAGTCAATGAATCTATAGAGGCATTACTTAATGTGGGAAATTTCCCTTCAACATGTGTGCATAGTCATCATATGCTGAGTCATGCAAGTGAAAGTGACACACCTTATACATGTGTGTCTATATATACAACACTTGTTATTTTCCTCAGCAATTTCACAACGAAAGTGAATAACTCGAAATTAGCATTGAAATACTACATATCAAAAAATAAAAAGTTTCTCTGCTTAATAATTTAGTTGGTAGCTCCCTTTCAAGTGTGCATCATTTTAAAACTCCTCAACATTTCAAAACTGATATCGACTACAGTCCTAATATGACTAAAGGAACCTATATCTTTGGTCATGAACCTCCTAATATTCATGATCAGGATGTAGGATGTAGGCCTAGACCAGAGAGATATGGCAGTTAGTGAGGGTAAGTTGATGATTACCTTCATAATACTCAATCAATTGTTGGGATTGGTGAAGGTAAGGTTGATGATAAGTGCAATATTGCCATTGATGATGAGATGATTGCCTCCTCTGTGGAGGAATGTTTGATGGACTATTAAGTTTTGATTTAGTCATTGATCTTCTCTCCCATTATTTTTAATGAGTTTTTTAGTATGGAATGTTAGAGGGGATGTCAAAGAGAATTTTGTCAGTACTGCAATTGATTTAGTTAAGCATAACAATGTTGATGTCTTAGTTGTGGTTGAGCCTAGAATTAGTTATAACAGAGTTGTTGAGGTAATCAGACAATTGAATTTTTCTAATTCTGTTGTTTCTGAAGCTATGGGTTTTTTCTAGTGGTATTTGGGTTCTTTGGAATGACTCAAGAGTTTTTCTTACTCTTATTCTTGTAACTAGTCAAGTGATTTCCATGTTTATTGATGGCAATGGTGTTGACTCCTGGATTTTCTCAGTTGCGTATGGTAGTCCGAATATCTCTAAGAGGCAATGCTTATGGAAAACATTAGATCTTATATACGATAATTCTACTCTGCCTTGGCTCGTGGCTGGAGATTTCAATTGTGTTCTATTTGCAGATGAAAGATATGAAGGGAATCCAATTTGTAACCAAACTGATTTTTGTTGTTGGTTTGATAAAACTGGTATGATTGATATGGGTTTTATGTAGGGGTGGGCAAACGGGTATAGGAACCGTGGGTCGAGATGGGTAATCAAGGTTCGGGGTGAGTACGGGCCGGTTCCAATTTTTTAATAAAAGAAACGGGGCGAGACGGGGCAGGTTGATGAAATTTTAAGGGTTGGCCAATTCCAGATGTATAGAAAAACGAGGCTCCGGACCGACCCGTTTGTAATTGCAATGGACGGACGAGATTGAAGAGATCATCTCTCCATCCAATCTTGATCGTTAGTTTTACCTTAGTTCTCCTCGTCATCAACCTCGACTCTGTCACTCGAGTCCTTGAACTCGATTCTTTCTTGCCTTCTTGCGTGCGTCGTCCCCTCCCCTTCACGGTTTCACCCATACTCCGTCACTTTCTGTCAGTTATCTCATCCACCACCCCGACATTACCGCGTCACGAGTCTGGGCCCTGGCGACCACCACGATGGCCCAACAACCTCGATTGTCCTCCTCGAGTCCTCAACGACATCCCAGAATCCAGGCACCCGCACTATCCATCTTTTCAATTTTGCGATTTCGATTTCATCAAATCTCTCATGTCTCTCTCACCTCACGTCGAATCCCAGATACCTATTCTACCCTCCTCCCTCACCTCATGTCTTTCACTCTTAAAGTTTTTCTCCCTCAGATCCTCAACAGACCCTGTCATCTTCTGCAACAAGATCACCTCTTTAACTTTTCATATAATTCCACATCTACCCTTTGAGAGAATTTAAAGATCATTCCATTTGTTTTTGTACAACAAAAAATGAATAACACAAGGAGTAGGAAGGAGAGAAAGGGTGACCCAGAAATCCCAATCGCTATGAATGATTTTGAAGGTCTCTTGGCCTCTGATTTCAGCTTCAAGCCCTCCGACAAATCCTCCCCAATGTTTGCTCTTCTACTAATTCTTCGCCAAAGCCTTCAACTTTTGATATGGGATCTACTTTTTCTACCCGTAGACCCGCCTCGAACCAAACGAGCTGGGTTAGGTCCGATTCCCAAACTCAAAATCACTTTACCCGGCCCGGCCCATGCCCAGCCATAGTTTTATGGGCAGTAAGTACACTTGGGTAAACAAGAGGTGCTCTAATGGGCTTATTAAACAACCTATTGACAGGGCTATTTGCAATCCTTCTTGGAGAGTTATTTTTCCTGAAGCTTTTGTGAAGCATTTACCCAAGCTTAGCTCTGATCACAATCCTTTATTAATCAGTTTAATGTCAAACAAAGTTCCTAGAGCTACTCTTAAACCTTTTGGATTTGAGGCGATGTGGCTGCAACCTGAAAGTTTTAAGCAACATGTGCAGGCTAACTGGTCTACCAGTAATCATAATATTCCTTTTAAACTCAATGAGTTTAAAGAGGTTCTTGAAAAGTGGAATTGGGAGATCTTTGGGAATATTTTTCATAAGCAGAAAAGAATCTTTGCTCAGCTCCAAGGTATCCAAAAAGCTTTGGATGTCAAGCATTCTCAATTTCTCCTTGATTTGGAAGATAAGTTGCTCCAAGATTATTATTTTATCTTAAATCAGGAAGCTTGTTTTTGAAAACAAAAATCTAGAGTTTCTTGGCTTAAAGACGGCGACAAGAACATCAAATTTTTCCATTTGTCTATTCTTATTAGAAGGAGGAAAAACAAGTTGGAAAGACTTAAAATGGCTCTGGTGTTTGGAAGGAAGGGCAGTAGGATTTGAAAGTTGTGGTGGTTGATTATTTCAAAGAGTTGTTCACTGATAGAAGTTCTAATTAGTCTTTCATGAATTTGCCCGATTTTTTCCCTCCTTTGTTGGAGGATGAAGTTAGAGATCTTAATGCTCAAGTTGATAATTCTGCAATCAAGGATTGTTTGTTTGCTATTGGCCCCCCTAAAGCTCCTAGTATTGATGGGTTTCTAGCCCTCATTTCAGCATTTGCTGGAATGAGTGTGCTAATGAGGTCACCGCTTCTGTTCGGCATTGTTTTCAGCATGACAGAATTCCTCCTAGTATGAATGAAACGTTTATCACCTTTTTACCTAAAATCCTTAATCCAATTTTTATGAATCAAATTAGGCCCATCAGTTTATGTACTACAATGTATAAAGTAGTTTCCAAACTTCTGGTTTGCAAACTGCGGCCTATAATGGAAAAGATTATTAGTCCAAATCAAGTTAGTTTTGTTCCTAGTCATCATATAACAGATAATATTGTGAAAGCTCAGGAAGTTCTACATAAGTTTAAGCTTGCTAAAGGAAAAAATGGCTTCTTGGCTTGGAAAATTGATTTGTCTAAAGCTTATGACAGAGTATCATGGGGTTTCATTGCTTATGTTTTTTCTGAAATTGGTATTGATGAAAGCTTACTCCAGCTCATCTTGAGCTGTATAAGTTCTATTAACTTCAGAGTTATCGTTAATGGAGAACTTTTTGGGAGAAGAGTGGCTCGTAGAATCAGCAGGATATGTGGCTCAAATGTAGCTAGCTTGCTTAGGACATATCTTGGAGTTCCTTTTTTGCATAAAAGGGTTAATAAAGCAACCTATCAATATGTGGTAGATAAAGTTTAGATGAAGTTGTCTTCTTGGAAGAGTAAAATGCTTTCTATAGCAGGTAGGCTTACTTTAATTAAGTATGTTGCTTCTGTAAGAATAAACTATACTTAAAAGATTAATACACTAGCCAAGAACACAAGGATTAATCAACTAAATCACAATTCTTAAATTATGTATGTAATATAAGTGTAAGAACTGCAACAATTATACCAACCTGCAGACATGTTTGTGGATGAAGAAGCCATGAAAACTTGCACACAACCTTCCCCTCTCTGCAAAACTCAATGTTCTCCAAGTTATAGGTAATTGGAACAATAAGAGTGTGCTTTGTGAGAGCATGGGGCTTGTAGTTTTATACTACAAGACCTGGATTGCCCTATAACAATCCCACAAGGAATACAAGATTGCATTCCTTATATCAGTATGAGTTTTATTCTTAAGCTTATCAACACAGAGTTTCAATCCAAACCAAATTCGAATTACTCTCATAAACATATTAAGACTTCTTTCTAGCAATATGAGACAACAAGGATTATTACCAAACCATATGAATCACACTCATACGCTAACATTCTCCCACTTGAGTATGATTCATAACAGTAAATTATCATCTCAAATTCAATATAAAGGTGATCACACAAGCGTTACACATATGTCTCCAATATTAACATGATACTACTCACACATATTAGACAATGAATTCATAATCTCCTCTGCAATACAATGTACAGATTCATCTTATAAATCACAAAGTCCAATTCATGCTTGCAGTAACATTTCATAGCTCATGAGCAAACCAAAAGTTTACTCCCACTCATAAAGCCCAAAATATAAACCAAAATATTATAATTCACTAACAGCTCTATCAAAATTCGAAAATATTAACTCAAGAGCCTTTATTGAATTATCAAACTGTTTTCATTGAACAACTGATCACAGATTTATCTGGAGGGGTTGAACTATATGAAAACATCAACTAACTAGATAACATAAACAAAATCTAGCTACAAAGCATAAAACTAACTATAAAGCATAAAGTTCTAAACTAGAACACTTAGCTTCCAGAAAACCTTGTGCAACATACTCCCACTTGTAAAGCATTCCACAATAGGCTTCCATAAGCTCTTGATAACAGATATAATTACTCCCACTTATCAAGAGCATCCACCACTCCTGTTCGAGCAATATGAGCTTTGAAAACTCCATTTGGAAAGGATTTGGTTAAAGGATCAACAATCATGAAATCAGTGGCAAAATGTTCCACAATGATGGCACCTTCTTTCACTTTTTCCTTCCCCTTAAGAGCAACCATACAAGCTCTATAACAAACTGCAGCCCCATATTCATATAAGTGATCACCAAATCTTTTGGATGACAAAAGCTTAACCTCACATACAACTTACCTATGCATTTTAAAGTATTGAAGTTAAGAATCTTTTCTATTACATCGCAGAATTAACTCAAAAGTCACAACATACTTAATTTGCACTTTGTAATTATGTGAACCAATATAGCAAAACCAAACCAATTTGCTCCCACTTAACTAGGCCATATTTAACACAAAAGTTAAGTACAGGTTAATAGCAACTATATTAACTAAAAATCATTCCAATACAATGAATGACTAATCAGAATCCATATGGAAACCAAATTCGTTTCCATTTGAATGCTAACATAATAGGATCCTTCTCATTACTTAAACTAATTAAGTAACACAAATAATTCAACCAATTGCTTCAATAAAACCATAAACTGGCTTTTAAGCATCCATATGAATTATAATAGCCGGCCTAAATACTCTTAGCCTTATGCTTACATTCAAACATAAGATTCTCCCACTTAAGCATAAACAGAATATACTGCACAACCAATAAAGAAACTGGAGATATGAACCAATTGGTTCCCGATTCCTCACCAATTGCATAATCTCAATTTAGTCATATACATCTAAACCATTATGCAAACAGTCTATGTATTAAAAGATAGTCACAATCCATTCGGAAAAAAAAACTTATCTCACATAAACCCAAAATTACCAATTTCAACAACGATCAAAATCAAAATAGCAAGCACAATATTTTTGCATTCAATTTTATCCTAACTAGTTCAATATCCATCAAGCAAGATCAACCAAATTTTGATAATGTCTAGATATATATCACAACAATATGTTTTAATTAAAACGAGATAATCAAGACCATTATTTATTCTGGATAACTCAAAGTTCATATTCCTCCCTATTTGTGATTTCAACGAAAATATAATAGTAGAAGCATGCATCATGAAATCACAAATATACATATACAATAAGCATGCATCTTAAACTCCATGACTTTCACAATACAATAAGCACAGGCTTTCTTATGAATTCATAAATTAAATCAATATGCATTCAGCAATGTCAATTTGTGTTGTACAAAAATATAGACAACAGATCACAGAAGCTAATTTGTTTATCATCCCTGTATATGGATGACACAAGCTAATTCTCAAAATTTATAGCTTGACCTATATAATCATACAAGCAATATTTTAAAGCTAAGATCAATTTATATCGCCAAAAAATCTAATTTGGGTCAACTAATGAAAATACGGTCATTACAAAAATAAAACCCAAATTACACCAAATGTATACAGATTCGTCATATATGCACAATAACAATTCTACCCAAAACATATTTCACATATATATGTTCATTCATCTGTTCATATATTTTCTTGTATGCATGCATCAATATGCAGAGAAACTTATGCAAGTTCTATTTGATATAGATAAAACCGCATGTCCATAATTACAACATCTATGCACGAATGCTATCTCCATATGCATACATATTTCATTCATATATGCTATTATATATAAATCACAAAGCAATTGGCATCCACTTTATATATGCATTTGTATTTGTTGCTATATAATACCTGCTGACTTGCATATGATATGCAGTCAAATCCATTCCAACCCAAACTTGATATAAATCAAACCAATTGAAAATCAGGAACTGACAATAAGATAAGATGTGCAAGTGCTACTCCCCACAATTAAATATATCGTGATTCCAAACATCTCATGTAAATCACAAGTTGACATCTGTAGGGATTTCGCGTATAATCATGCCTTCACAATATATATATATATATATATATATATATATATATATATATATATATATATAGCATACTAGCCTTAATTCATTATGCTCCAACTCATCGCACTATAATCATGCATATAGGAAAACAATTAATCATGCATAAAATAGTGAACTGAGTTACCCAAATGCATCACTGGACCCATATTTGTCAACCCAATTGAGATTCCTTGACTCATTGCAGATTTGTGAAGTAAATCGCCATTGTTACAGATGCGCCGAACCAAAATCATCGCCAAAGTTATCGGCTAGAATCTCGTTGCCACCAATTCCTAGAAAAAGACAATTCCCATTCAGATTTCAATAATACAAGAGAAAACAATAGAACAAGGAATGAGTCAATATCAATATGAAGAATCATAAAGATAACACAATCTTCATTCAATGGTTTTTAACAACATAATTAGTTGATTAGAATACATCTTTATTCATATAAAGGATTAAGAAACCACAATTACCTCAATCTGTAGACATCATAATGAACACTGTGGAAGTAATAATTTTCAAAATTAGAACTATTATGTTTAAGATAAATGTGTTTTGCTAAATCACTTTATTGATCTCCAAAGAAGCAAGCAAGAATAAGTTTACCCTTTCCCAGATTGAAAAACACGAGTTTCTCCCCTTTTGGATCGACAATGGTAAAAAAAAATAATTTAAAAACATAATAAATCCCTAGTTTTCCCTTTTATGTTGCCAGGGTCAGAAATAAAAAACAAAAGAGTATTCCTAAAACGACGTCGTATTATCATTGTTCTATAAAACCAATAAATAGACTTGTTCTTTAACTTAATTCGCAATTAGTTTTGCAGATTGAAGGACCAGTGATTGAACTTAATTGAAAAAATCCATTGGCTCTTATACCACATGTAAGAATAAACTAGACTTAAAAGATTAATACACTAGCCAAGAACACAAGGATTAATCAACTAAATCACAATCCTTAAATTATGTATGTAATATAAGTGTAAGAACTGCAACAATTATACCAACACATACCTGCAGACATTTTTATGGATGAAGAAGCCAGGAAAACCTGCACACAACCTTCTCCTCTCTGCAAAACTCAATGCTCTCCAAGTTATAGGTAATTCGAACAATAAGAGCGTGTTTTGTGGGAGCAGGGGCTTGTGGTTTTATACTACAAGACCTGAATCACCCTATAGCAATCCCACAAGGAATACAAGACTGCATTCCTTATATCAATATCAGTTCTATTCTTAAGCTTATCAACACAGAGTTTCAATCCAAACCAAATTCGAATTAACTCTCATAAACATATTAAGACTTCCTTATAGCAATCTGAGACAACAAGGATTATTACCAAACCGTATGAATCACACTCATACTCTAACAGGTTCTGCTATATCGGTTTATACTATGCAAACAGCTAGCATTCCTATCAGTATTTGTGTTTCTCTTGATAAAACCAATAGAAACTTTATTTGGGGTAATGTGGATGATTGAGACAAACCGCACCTTGTGAGTTGGAACAAAGTTTATTGTCCTATGATTAAAGGGGGTCTTGGCATTAAAAAAGAAAATCAAATGAATAAGGCCCTTCTTGCTAAATCAGGTTGGATGTTACTGAATAAAGACAATGGTTTATGGGCTAATATGTGTAGGAAAAAAATATCTCAAACATGGTGAGGCTAATCTTTTTAAAATTAAAGCCTCAAAGGGTGCTTCTTCTTCTTATAGGAATATTACTCATAGTGTTGAGACCTTACATAAGGCCTGAAATGGAGAATTGGAAATGGTCAAAATACAAATTTCTGGTCTGATATTTGGGTTGGAAATGATACCTTGATTAATTATGCTCTGCCTTCAGTTCATGGTTTTGATCCAAATTTAAAAGTTGCAAACATCATTGAGAATGGGTCTTGGAATGTTGATAAGTTAAGTGTTATGATTCCTCCCTAAGTTATACAGAACATTCTTTGTATTCCGGCTGCTTTGTCCTGTGGTGGCAATGACTCAATGATCTGGAGTGGCACCAATAATGGAGAGGTCAATGTGAAAAGTGGCTATCTTATGAATTTTCCTAACCAGGAATTTGCTGATTGTTCTTGAGCTTTCATTTGGAATAGCAAGTTGCCTTAAAGTTAAATGCTTTCTTTGGATTTTGTCTCATGGTAAGTTACTGACTAATGAGCAACGTTTTAAATAACACATGTCTAGCAACACTTTTTGTTTGATTTGTAGTTATGCAGGGAAAAATATGTCTCATGTTTTCTCAAGCTGTCATGCAGCTATATGGGCCTGGAGAAATATTTATGTTCCACATCATCTTCATTGAAACCAATTTGATTCCTTCCTTGGTTGTATGGAGGCAAATTTAAAATGCAATGATCCACATGAGCTTGGGTTACCTTGGAATCTTGTTTTTGCTGTAGCCTTATGGTTCATATGGAAGTGGAGGTGTTGTGCTGTATTTTGTCCTAATTTTATTAAACCTCCTGATCCAAAGAAATGCATCTTGGAGTATTCTACTAAATGGCTCAAAGATAATGTTAGCATCTCTAGTAAACACAACCGTGTGCAGGTTGGCTTGGGTTCCTCCTCCGTCTGGGACTTTTTGTTATAGCCTTATGTACATACAATTTTTGCACAACTAGATACCAACGAGGAAAAGATTGAATAGCATAATTTGAGCATTACATGGTTGTTTGGTTTCCGAGAAAATGCTACAAAACAAAAGAAAATTGAAAATTTGTGCTTCATAATTGCTATTACTTTGGACGCACCGGAATTGAAAAACTAAAACTTTAACTAAACTGAACAAGGAGCTAGTTGTTCACTGAGTTAGCATTTCATTGAAGTTTTGGGACATCCACTTACAGCGCTAACATATCTCCGCAACCAAATAGGAGGGAAAGAACTTTCAATTTTTTGAAGAGGTGTGATATCCACACACTCCATTTTACTTCTTATACACCTTTTTAATTTTCGGTCGTTGGATCGAATGAATTGAAGAAGATTAACAGACAGAAATTATCAAGGGATGTGTGAGAAATAAAATGGAGCGTATGGATAGCACACTCCTTTTTTTATTTTATTTGGGGAAATTGAGTGGTGGAGTTTTGGTTACAATTAAGAAAACAACTCACCTTTGACGGAATTATATCGAAGAAGCGGAGGCAGGTGACAGGGGAAGTTGATTTGGTGGAAAATGGGTGATTCGAAGGGGCAATAGGGATTGTTGAAGGTCCCTGCCGCCATTTGCTTCTTGTCAGAGTGGAAAAGTTAGTTTTGGAGGGAAAAATAAAATAAAAGAATAAGTTTACCTTATAAGCCATTTCATTTATGTTTATTTCTGAAATGCCCCAGAATTATACCCAAGTGTCACTTTTACCCTGCTTTTGAAACTGAACAAGTTTACTCTCTTTTTAATTAGAAGATATCTTGGATTCTTGATCAATATGTCATTTACCTTATTGTTAGCATATCGATATTGTGGATCAAAAGTTAACAATTATTATGTACTTAACCAAGTAATGTGAGAATCTAAGCTTTTGTTACGTAGTTTTAGCTTGCATAATGACTATGAACCCAAGTACCTTATGACGTGCTTAATGTGACTTCATACGTCAAATAATTGTGAACAGATTTCAAAATACCAATATTCAATTTAGGCTCCACCACAAATTAATCACCATGATGCTCTATTTAGTTACAAACACATACACTTAAAATAGTACTTTCGTAATTTCGTGTTACTTATCATAGAACCTGAAAGGCATAAAACATTTTTATTAATAGGGCTAGGTTTGGTTGGCAAACCGTGCCAAATTACTTGTGTCACCTACCACCCATATATACATAATTACCGAAAATCAGTTACGGCTAGCCAACTATCTTCTTGCGGTTGCCAAAAATCGGTTTAGCCAAAATTATTGTCTGGTTCGGTTAATAAATGGCACAACCGGTGGTTTGCAAGTAAGGTACAAAAACAACAGCTCCAAACCATGCACCGACCCATAAATAACAAACTAGAAAAGAGAAAAAGAAGTTGCTGCCACTATTTTTCAATTGATGATAAGCCAACATAATCATGACTTAAAAAATTAAAATAGAAATCAAATCTAAACTTAATAAGCCAACAAAAATTGTCAGCAAATATAATCCAAATAGTTATAAGTTCACAAACTCAAAAGTCTAACTAATATAATTGTCTAAATTCAATTGTAGTAACTAATGCATAAACAAAAAACTTAAAACTCAAAAGTATAGTTCTAGTTATAAGATCCCCTTATAACCAGGGAGGTGTGCGTTGAAGAGAAGAAGAAAACTAAGAGATCAAGGCTGCTGGAAGTTGTGCAAGAGTTAGAAAAAAAACTAAACAACCTTTATTTTTTAAACTCTAAAACTGAGGAGTCATTTATTTTCTATAACCCTAAAATTGAAGAGTCAAGCATGTAAAAAATACCTAAAATATCTAAATAGAATACACACACACACACACACATATTGGTCGATATGGCATACTGCTGGTATAATAAATCCAATACCAAAGTCATACCATTAATTGTCGGTTTGGTATAATGCCAACCGATTATGAAAAAATGCCAAAACTATATCATACCATTATGAACCGATCAATATAGTTCAGTTGGTAAATCGGATTATGACAAAAAATTTCATCCCTAGTTATTAAGGGGAAAACAAGCGAAGAATTAGATGCAATGATTGCCACTCAGTACTGCGGTCTGATGGTATTTCTCTTCATTTGGAAGTGAGAGGTCTTAGGTTTAAATCTCGTAGATTACGAATTCGATACCAAATTAGGCTGCCCATTATGTGACTTTGTCGAACTCCCCATTTCCTTCGTGTAAAAATATCGATGTACTAAAAAAAAAGAAAAAAAGGAAAACCCTTTTAGGCCCTATTGTGTCTATCATACAATTGCACACACTTGATTTCTCCCTTTCCCTGCTTATCATCATCATCACCTCTTCAACCCCCAACCGTTTGTACAAACTGTCACTTTTCTTCTGTCTGCAGCCCCCTCCACCCCATTGACCGCCACAACATTTCCACACACATTTCTCTCCACTCCTCACCTATCAAAAACCCAATTGAATCAACAAACCCTAAACCCTAATTTTTCCCTCCAATGCTTCTCCAAACTCAATCTCTCATAACCCATTTGTCCCTTCCATTCCTTCCCTCAAAACCCACCCCCAAAATCCAATCTTTCTCTCACAACCCTAAGATGCTCGCTTTTGGCGGTTTCGGAGCCGACCCAGGTGGAAACGAAGACGCATAGCCACAGGCCGGTTCCAGCTGAGGTTTCTAGGACAATGATATGAATATAATAAGTGATAGGTTAAGTCACTTAGTAGAAGTAATATCAGGGTTAGTCCTTAAGTGGGTGATTAGTAGTTAAGTAGTGACTGGTGGTATTAGTTGATCTGAAAAGATGTATTAAAGGCTCACATGGAGCTTGTGCGATTCGGGTTGTAATTGAAATAAAAAATTATCAATTGAAAATATTGGGCTTCGGCTCCCCTTTCCTTTCTCTATCTTTCCCCGCCATTGTTCCCCTCTCTATCTGAGCTAGTTGCAGGTTTGAGATAGGGATCCGGAGTTGGTCTTTATCATTGGTATCAGCCTTCCGATCCTGGTTTTCCCTCTTGTATGCCCCGCCACACCGCCAATTCCAAGTACGCCGCCATGGACTCTCGCATGGATGTCGTGGAAGCTACTCTTGCTGATTTGCCTCAGATGCTTCAGGCGGCTATTTCCTCCAACAATGCTTCCTTAACGGCGTCGTGGGATCTGAAACTTCAAGCCTTCTTCGAGCAATTTCATCGTGAACAAGTTTTGCCTGGTGGAGGTGGCCAAACTTCAGATCCTAAGTCGCCCGCCACTTTTTCCGTTCATCCTTCACCGCTCTTCCATGATGATGTGGATCTTTGGAGTATTGCGACCCCTCGCCCTCCCCGTCGTGATGGTGGTGAGGGTGGCGACTTGACTTCTCGTCCTCCTGGGCAACCTCGCTTGGATTTTCCTCGTTTTAGTGAGGGCGACGATCCTCTGGCTTGGATCTATATGGCTGACCAATACTTTTCCTACTACGCCATTCCTGAGCATCTGAAGGTGGTTACAGTTTCCTTCCACTTGGATGGTGAACCATTACAATGGTTTCGCTGGCGCCAATGTTTGCAATCCACACCCTCTTGGTCAGAGTTCACCACCGCCTTTTGTCAGGAGTTCGGTCCTCCTGAATTTGAAGATAGCATGGAGTCTCTTTTCAAACTTCGCCAATCAGGAACTTTGAAGGATTACATTCTTGATTTCCGTAAGCTTGCCACTCGATCTAGTGATGTTGGTCCTGCCCTGCTCAAAAGCTGTTTCTTAGGAAGGTTAAAGCGTGAATTATAGTATGATGTTAAGTTGTTGTGCCCTTCTACGGTGCATGATGCAATTTCTATTGCTCTTCAAGTTGATGCTAAAGTGAATGCCCTGAAATCCTCCTTCCCTCGAGCTGCTAATACTTTGAAACCACCACCTACCTTACTACCCCAACTTCCTGCACCTCCACTTCGCCACATTCCAATTCCTTATAAGACACTCGCACCGGCTGAGGTTCAGTGCAAGAAGGAACGGGGTGAATGTTGGTTCTGTACAAAGAAATTGAGTCGTGATCACAAATGCCCCCATAAACAACTGTTGATGTTGGATGTTATGGATGATGAATTAGGGGCTGACCAGGGCGACACTGAGGTAATTCCAGAACTGTTGCATATGGAGTTGAGTGAATGTGCATTCTATGGCACCCCTGCCAATCGATCTGTGCAAACAATGAAAGTTGAGGGTCTTGTGCGGAACCAAACAGTGCGCATTTTGCTTGATTCTGGCAGTACTCACAATTTCTTAGACTCTCGATTAGCCAAGAAATGGGGTTGGGTGGCTGATGGCACTCCTGCCTTTGAAGTGATGATTGCTAATGGTGGAACAATTAAGGGCAGTGGTTGTGTTATGGATGTCCCTCTGTCCTTGGGAGGTTATAACTGTTCCATTGAGCTATTCTCTTTGCCTCTTGGAGGTTGTGACATGGTTTTGGGGGTCCATTGGTTATCCACTATCAGTCTTGTGCTATGGGATTTTCACTACTTGACTATGGAATTCAGCAAAGGGGGATACACATATCGGCTGCATCACAGTATTCCTCCTACGCCTTTAGTGCAAGAGATTTCTGTGCATCAACTTGATAAGGAATCGTATGACTTCAATCTGGGGGTGATATTGTATTCCATGGCTCAGGACAAATTAGAAGCATCTGACCTTACTCATTTTCAGTTACAGCAACTGCAGGAGGTTTTGGGCCAATTTGAGGCAGTCTTTGTTGTGCCTATTGCCTTACCACCCCCTCGCAACCATGATCATCAAATCCCATTGATTCCTGGTGCAAAACCTCCTAACATAAGACTCTATCACTATGGACTGGTTAAAAAATCTGAAATCGAGAAAGCAGTGCAAGAACTCTTGGATGCCGGATTCATCAGGCCTAGTCACATCCATTTTTCATTTCCAGTTCTTTTAGTAAGGAAGAAAGAGGGTACCTGGAGGATGTGCATGGATTACAGGGAATTGAACGCCATTACTGTGAAAGATCGATATCCCATTCCACTAATTGATGACCTGCTGGATGAATTATTTGGGGCACAATATTTTACTAAGCTGGATTTAAGGTCTGGCTATCATCAAATTCGTATGCACCCATCAGATATAGAGAAAACAACATTTCGCACTCATGCAGGCCACTATGAATTTCTGGTTATGCCTTTCGGCCTAACCAATGCCCTTGCTACCTTCCAAAACCTCATGAATGATCTTTTTAGGCCTTTCCTCAGGAGGTTTATCTTGGTTTTCTACGATGATATTTTAATCTATAGCACGACATGGGAGGATCATTTGCTTCATTTGCAAGAGACCTTTGTTGTTTTGCAACGGAATCAATTATATGTGAAGAAACAGAAGTGTGCTTTTGGTCAGAGCACTGTGGAATACTTGGGCCACATTGTCTCACGGGAAGGAGTATCTGCAGACCCTACCAAGCTTCATGTTATACTTGAGTGGCCCGTTCCTACTACTATGAAACAGTTAAGAGGGTTCTTGGGGTTAACTGGCTATTATCGCAAGTTTGTGCCAGGATACGGAAGGATTTGTCAGCCTTTATACCAACTCACTAAGAAAGGCAGCTTTGTATGGTCTCCTTCAGCTAATGAGGCTTTTGAGCACTTAAAAATAGTCATGGCATCACCACAGGTCTTGGCCCTTCTTGATTTTTCGAAGCCATTTGAGTTGGAATGTGATGCTTCAGGAAACGGGATAGGCGTTGTGTTGCAACAAGAAAGAATACCTGTGGCTTTCGCTAGCCAAGCCTTGGGACCAAAGAACCAAGCCCTTTTGACCTACGAGAGGGAGCTCATTGCTATAGTATATGCAATTAAAAAGTGGCAGAACTACCTGCAAGGTAGACACTTCATCATTAAGACTGATCACAACAGCCTTAAATATTTTCTGTATCATAGAGCCAACACTGCTTTCCAGCAAAAGTGGGTTTCCAAGTTACTTGGTTATGACTACGAGATTCAGTATAAACACGGTAAGGAAAATGTGGTTGCTGATGCCTTATCAAGAATTCCCACGCACAAGGATAGCTCAGATGTACCTGTGGAAGTGTCAATTAAAATGTTGGAATGCAGGGCTATCACCTATCCTTATTTTGGGTGGTTAGATGAATTAAGAAGAAAGTTGGAGCTTGATCCTTGGATTAAGAATAAATCACAGGAAGTGGCTCACTTCTTGGCCGACCCTTCGACGCATGCCAGTTCTAAGTTTAGCCATTTCCACTTGGATAATGGATTCTTGAAGTACAAAGGACGCATTGTTCTTAGTCCTACTTCGGGTTGGAAGTTCAAAGTGCTGGAGGAACATCATTGCACGCCCACTGCCAGACATCAAGGGGTGCTTAAAACCTACCAAAGACTCAAACGGTGTTTTTACTGGCAGGGCATGAAGCAAGATATTAAGGCATTTGTGTCAGAATGTGCTGTTTGCCAACAAAATAAATACGAAACAATAGCTCCACCGGGTTTACTTCAACCTCTCCCCATTCCAGAGAAAATATGGACTAGCATCAGCATGGATTTCATTGTCGGGTTACCGAACTGCAAGGGCAAGACTGTGATAATGGTGGTGGTTGACAGGATGTCTAAGTTTGCTCACTTCATTGCACTCTCTCATCCATACACTGCAGCTAGTGTAGTCCACCTATTTGTGGAACATGTGTTTAAGCTTCATTGCATGCCCTCTAATATAGTCAGTGATCGAGACTCCGTGTTCCTCAGTCAATTTTGGCAAGAATTCTTCAACTTGCAGGGCTCTAAATTGAGCATGAGTTCTGGATATCATCCCCAAAGTGATGGGCAAACCGAAGTCATGAACAGGTGCTTAGAAACATACTTGAGGTGTTTTGTGAGATATCAACCAAAGAAGTGGGTTAATTGGCTTCCGTGGGCTGAATGGAGTTATAATACCTGATACCACACATCTGCCAAGCTCACTCCATTTGAGATTGTGTATGGTATTCCTCCTCCACTTGTTATCACCTATGAACGGGGCACGGCTAAACTGGAAGTTGTGGAGCAAGCTTTATTGGAACGAGATCAGATGCTTGCATTGCTGAAATCCAATCTGGTGTGGGCTCAAACCCGAATGAAGAATCAGGCTGATAAACATCGCACAGAGAGGGAGTTTACAGTGGGAGATTGGGTGTTCTTGCGGTTGATACCTTATTAGCTGCAGTCATTAAATTCCCATACCTTCCACAAGTTACATCCTAAGTTCTATGAACCATTTGAAGTGGTGGAAAGAATGGGCAAGGTGGCTTACAAACTCAAGCTTCTTGAGGGCACCAAAATACATCCTGTATTCCATGTGAGTTGTTTGAAGAAAAAGGTGGGTTCTCAGATCACTCATATGGCTGCTTTACCAGAGCAAGTCACGGCTGGTTTGGAAGTGAAGAAACCACAGGATGTGCTACAGAGGCGTATGTACAAGAAGGGTGATGTTGCGGGAGTCCAAGTCTTGGTGTTGTGGGAGGGTTTGTCGGACAAGGAAGCTACCTGGGAGGACTATGATGAATTCATTGCCAGATTTCCCAACTTTGTTTTTTAAACCTTGAGGACAAGGTTGTTCTCCAAGGGAGGTGTAATGATATGAATATAATAAGTGATAGGTTAAGTCACTTAGTCGAAGTAATATCAGGGTTAGTCCTTAAGTGGGTGATTAGTAGTTAAGTAGTGACAGGTGGTATTAGTTGATCTGAAAAGATGTATTAAAGGCTCACATGGAGCTTGTGCGATTCGGGTTGTAATTGAAATAAAAAATTATCAATTGAAAATATTGGGCTTCGGCTCCCCTTTCCTCTCTCTATCTTTCCCCGCCAATGTTCCCCTCTCTATCTGAGCTACTTGCAGGTTTGAGATAGGGATCCGGAGTTGGTCTTTATCAGACAATTATGGAGTTGGTGTCTGTGGGCACGCTTTCTACTCTGACCCAAGAGGGTTGGCCTTTGGGCATTGGCGTCCGGTTCTCGGTCGACCCAGAAGGGACTCCGGTGTTGTGCTTGAATGCCTCTAATCGGCAGTTTTCTATTGACATGAGGTCTAGCTTCCATGTCCAGTTGCTTTAATGGGGTCTGATTTTTTTAAATTTAGATGATTGATTGTAAAGTTTAAGATGATTTTTGAGGTTTTTAAAGGGTTTCTGCTGTCGATTTTGGCGCGCAGTTAGAGCAAAGCGGGTTGCGAACACCTCAGTGCACGATTTTAGGCAGCATTGACAAACCGGAAGATAGGGCAATGTTGAAGGTAAATCAATTTTGTTCATGTAGAATAGGTTTACTGGAAAGTGGTTTGTTACTTGTGGCTTTACCAAGTGTGTTATAATATGGGTCAGCTCAGTGTTTGCGTGTTGCTTGAGTTGTAAGGAAGCACGTAGAAAGCATAATTGTTGCCGATTTTTTAGGACTAAAAATGGAATTCACTATGAGGGATGCAGAATTAGAAAAGGAGCATAGATGCTTCGTGTACCTAGTCCATTTCTGATTGAACCGTTTGCAGTGGGATAGAATACTAGGATGGTTATGTCAGACTGCCATGGTTTTTGTCAAGTAAATGTTAGAGTTATCACTTAAATGTCTGCCTTGCGTAACCTTTAAACAGTTTGATTTATGATTGGCCATGTGTCATATCGTGGTTTTGACGTGCAATATAGGGTTTTGGATGTTGTATGCTTGACATTAGGATTGGGTTGGATTAATGTTCGTGTGTGATGTTAGAACTTGTATTTCCATTCAGTTTTTGTACAGACATGAGTTCCAGCATATGTGGCTGGATTTATTTACTGGACTCAGTCCTCCGACAAAGCATACACAGGCCCACGTAGGTATTACGTGTAGTGGCCTTTTAATTCGATCCATTCTTAAAAGAAAAAAGGAAAACCTTATGATCCATTTAAAGCTCATAAAAAGCATTATGTATGATCTGTTTTAGTTTATGCTAGTATGTATTTGTGAGGTGAGAATGTATATCTTTTTAATCAGTATTTCATCTGGATTTCAATGCTGTTTCTTTCAGTACCTTCATTCAGTATGGAAAAAGAGGTTTGGAGAAGAAGTTGATGAAGATCTGATATATGTTGTTTCTGTGGAACAGGTACTTCAGTTGGAGGACTTTAAGAGGTATTATGGCATTTTCTTTGCTCCTGTGCTGGACTAGTAGACATACAGATAGTTATTTGCTATACACAATAGTTATTTGCTATACTGGTAGTCTGGTAAGACTGGTGTGGGTAAATCCTGCCAAGTTTTACCCCTAGTTCTTAAGTCAGCACTTATTTGAGATGGATTATGCAAAAGCAGTTCTGTTTTCTAACTCTTCTGATATTCTCACAGGTTGGTATGTGGGTTACATCTTCAGATTATAAAAAGGCACAACCTGATCCTCTTAGGGACTTTGCGGAAAAGCTGGTAAATGAGATAAACACCAACAACATTGAAGATATTAATCGTTTTTGCAACGTCTATGCTGATTTGAACTTCCAGGTTTGTGCCAACCCACTTTTTGTGATTGTTAGTTGTATTGGATATTGCAGTTGACACCTTGCTAAGCTGGTACTGGAAACACTGAACTATATACAGAATTCTTAACTTAAGTTAGACAACGCCAATCATAGTTGGAAGGGAAAAACTACAGTTGACCAGTAAATGTTTTTCTTCACCAAAAATGAAAAATAAGAAACCAGCAACCAATGAATGAGCTTTCATGTCCGGGGTTCATGCAATATGATGAAAAAAATCATCCTAGACTAATGGCATTCCCAACTAAACTGCCATGTTACTTTTCAATCACGCAAACCATAATTTGGACGCTCGCATGTTCAGCTGTACGGATCTGTCTGCAAAATTTGAGCACCTTTCATTTTTATCTACAGGATTTCCATAAACCAAATAATCATTCTACAAGAAGCTTAAATACATTTTAGCCCGAATTATTGAATCCTTTATCGACATTTCATGAGGACTTGTTTGTACATCACTTATATCAGTGATTCTGCGATGGTAATGGTAGTTTCCTTGTGCAGGTTTCTGAAGCAAAATAGGCTTTGACCTGCGCCTTTGGTCTCCTCAGGAAAGTATATTTGAGGTTTGCATTCCCTTCCCCAGGGATGTGACGGATGAGAAGGGTGTGAAGTCAATGTTTAACTGCATGTCTCAATTAGCTTGGGAGGTGGAAAAGAATTTCCATGCCCCAGATGTCGAAAGGGTGAAACAAGTTAAGCAGATAGCCTAAAAGAGTAAACGTTGTGCGTGCCGTGTCCAACTTCTTTTAGATGCACAAAGGGAAACTTGGTTGAACTTTGTTATGTTCCGAGGTTATGACGGCCAACTATTCCCCTCAAATTGAGCTTGGTGATTATGTACACGGCTTCCATATCCCACTGTTACTAACTCCCACAGATGTCTAAAATTAAAAATTCCAAAGCGAAAAATTGTGCCAATCTCATAAACCATTTTGGATAAAACAAACACAATTGGACAACGCTGCTAACAAAATAAGGACTAAAATGCACAAAAATACTTCAAAGAAGAAAGTGAAAGTACAAGTAAAAGACAGGGACTAGTATTGCAATTTACCCAAAAGTACAAGTCGCGGCAAAACATAAATAAAGACGAAACGAAACGAAAATAAAAGGAACCTCCACTCAGTGTCCATCCATCTCGTCATAGAAAGGTAATAAACCCTAGACCCTTTTTCTACCATTGAAGCAAGGTGAAGCTCTAATTAGGGTTTTTATAAATATCCTTTGTATTTAAATTAGGGTTTTTGTTATACGGGATCCTCTAATACCCTCGATTGATTGCATTTGGCGTTTGATGCAGTACTTATCTCTGAATTAGCAGCCCTAGCAAGAAAACCCAGATATCTGAAATGGGTTACGCGCAGCTGGTTATTGGCCCTGCCGGCAGCGGCAAGGTAAATTTCACCGCCCAAATTTTCTGTAGCACTCACTTGCATCACAGTCACATGGGCAATCAGTAAAATTTAATATTTTTTTTATGTTTTTGTGTACCCATTACTATTTTTTATGAGTGAGTTTGCTTTCCGGTCCATTTTTGCTCCAATTTGCACCAACTGTTTGAATGTGGGATTCTTGATACATGGGAATTAGGTGCTTGTAATTTTTTATGTTACTATGTATTTTTTTCTAGTTTTGATGAGTTTGCTTTGCTTTTCGGAACCATTTGGATTACTGATGTAATTGGGGCACCATTGTTTGTATGTGAGATACATCATAATCATATGGGCAATCACTATGATTAACATTTCTTGATGTTTATGTGTTCCCATTACTATCTTCTCAAAAAAAAATTAAAAAAAAATGTGTTCCCATTACTAGTTTTGACGAGTTTGTTTACTTCTTGTGACTGTCAATTTATTGCCCCAACAGTGTTTGAATGAGGAATACATTATAATCACACCAGGACCGCTATGATTGTGTTTTTTGATGTTTTTTATGTACCGATTACTAGTTTTAATAAGTTCGTTTACTTCTTGGAACCAGTCGACTTATTGCTCTAGCTTGCACGAACACTGTACGGCTATTGGGAGGAATATCAATATTGTTAATCTGGATCCTGCTGCTGAAAATTTTGACTACCCTGTGGCCATGGGTAAGTAATCAGTTCATTTATTTGCTCCCTTATTTAGTTTCATGAACCGCACTTGACTTGTTTTTTGTTATTTTCCCTCTCGCAGATATTAGGGAGCTTGTTTCCTTGGAGGATGTTATGGAGGAACTTGGTTTGGGTCCCAATGGTGGACTTTTATACTGCATGGAGTATCCTTTTTCCAAATTGTTCTCTAATTTTCTTCTGTTCTTTTCCTTCTTGTACTTGGAATGCTTGCCATTCTTTTGAAGGGCACGGACATGGAATGTTTGCGTGTGATAACAGCAGTGAATCATTTTGTACCACTTCTGGGTGTACTCCTCTCTCTAAATCTTATAATTTCTTTGGTGAATGTCCTTAATCTTGAATTCTAGACACCTGGAGGACAATCTGGATGAATGGCTCACAGAGGAATTAGACAATTACACGGATGATGACTACTTGGTTTTTGACTGCCCAGGTATCCATACTAATCCACATGTTTTGTTGTCATTATCTTGTCATGCATTGCAGTTGAGATCTGTTGATGGAAAAATGGACTACAATAAGGTTAAAGTTTTTCATGAATGATATTATTATTACATTACAAGGAAGAAACAATAGTACTAGCTAGGTGACATGTTTTCTGAGTTGACAGTAGGTACCCTACTATTAAAAGCAAACTTATTTCAAGGCTCTTAGTTCTCTGTGCATGGGTGTTTGGAGGAATTTTTGTGAAACATAATAATTTGAGGCTTCCACTTGTGTTATAGGCCAGATAGAACTTTTCTCGCATGTGCCTGTGCTTCGGAACTTCGTGGAGCATCTGCAGCGTAAAAATTTCAAAGTCTGCGTCGTGTACTTGCTTGATTCTCAGGTCTGTGATAAGTGTTTGTAGTTCTATCATGTAATCTTTGCTCAAACATTTCCTCTTCCTTCCTTGGAATTACTGTTTATTCTGTTTGTTCCCCCAAATAAATATATTTATTCTTCTATTTGAAACAGTTTATTACGGATGTGACAAAGTTTATTAGTGGGTGCATGGCATCTCTTTCTGCCATGATTCAACTTGAATTACCACATGTTAATATTCTCTCCAAAATGGACCTTGCACCGAGAAAAAAGGATATTGAAGAGTGAGTTACTCTATCCTCTACTACTTCCATTAACCCATCTGTATTGATCTGTTTAACTTATTAAATAGCTCAATTTTGTTTTGTATCTTTTATGTTTCAGCTTCTTGTATCCGGAGCCTCAAGTTTTATTGTCAGAGTTGAATCAACGCATGGCTCCTCAGTTTGCAAAGCTAAATAAATCTTTGATTGAACTAGTGAGTTATAGTGTGCATCTTTCTTATATAAATTGTCTCCATTTGAGTTTGTGAATTGGAGATAGCTGTTTAGCAAAGCATACTTCCTTCCGGATGAGATTTTCTTTATGGTTGTTCTGTATGTTTTTTTTTTTTTCCAAATCGTTCTGTATGGTTTGCTTTGGTCCCTTGGTTGTATTATCTTTATCAGTTATCCTGTCAGTTGAGGAGCCATGTAACCTTCACTTGACTTCGGCTGTGGGTTACATGGTAGAGGGTATGTATGATGTAGGGTTGTACCATGTCCTGTACTGACTAGCATCAAGTTTTGTGGTTATGGTTATGACTTGTGGTGGTTATAGGCGTTGTTTTGTAAACAAATTACTCATAATCTTACTGGCCACAGTCAGTGCATTAAGGAGTAACTATCTTGTTGGATTGTCAGGTCGATGATTATAGCATGGTGAGTTTTGTGCCACTAGACTTGAGGAAGTCAAGCAGGTACGCACTCTCTCTATGCACATTTTTCTGTATCTATCTGTGCACGTTTTCCTGTATGTCTTTTCTTGTTTGTGCAACTTTAATCTTATCTGGTGATCGCTGTTTTGCTCATCAGGCTGAGTTATGTTGGTCCTGTGAGATTTATCACTTTAAAATAAAGATGTTTGGCATTTAAAGTTTTGGTGTTGGAAATCCTTGGATAATGACATTCTGTTTAGAGTTCTCGGTCGTTATATGCTCACGATAATAGGTTTCTTAGGTTGAACTAGGGAGGACCTTGTTATTTGGGTCTGAAGCTGCAATTTTCTGATCCAAAGTTGAATGGCACTTTTCTTTTATTTTTTGTTGGGCCGCTGGAGGGAATGTCATCTGTGTAGCGTTAGCGCAAAGCAGTCTCGTATATTTCTATTCCTTCGTGGGTGGTTTGACTATACATTATTCTGTCGTTTTGTTTGTCTTAGGACGAAAATCGTCAAATACTGTGAGGCAAATTATCTTAGATACTTATACTTGGATTAAAACACTCCTGGACTGAATCAAGTGTCGACGTAGTGGATGACAACCGTACATAGTTTATTACTCATCATTCGATGAACCAGAGAACATGGCTTGGGATTGATTTGATAAAAGCTTGATGGGGTGGTAGAAAGTCATAGGATTTGGCATTGCTTTATCCTTTTTTCTCTGTTTGCATCATATATTTCTATTTTTTTTTGTGTTTTCGTTACTTGGTATTGACTGTTTGATTAACGGGGACGTATGATCTTCACTTCAGTTGCTTTTTCATTTTTGATTTATATCATCTACAATCAGAGAGTAATGTTGGGGTTTTCCTTTTTACAAATATCTTTTTGGCAGCATGAGCTATGTTTTGGCTCAGATCGATACCTGCATTCAGTTCGGAGAAGATGCCGATGTGAAGGTTAAGGAATTTGATCAGGAAGAAGGTGACTGAGCTTATTAAACCTTTTACCTCTTGATATTGAAATTACCGTTGCAGCCCCTGCTGGAGGTGTTTTGAACCGTGAGGAGTGAAAAAAGGTGACTCAGGGTAGTATTGTCAATATACAAGACCAAATTATTAACTTTTAACTTTTGAATTATCAGAATTATATGAAAGATGATAGCGCATTTGTGGTTTTTGCCTCTGAATGATGGAATAATGTAATTGTTATTTAAGAGAATTTGTTGTATTTTGTGAGGGCAAAAAACTACAAGAGGCTACATTTCGTTCAGAAATACAACATGTCGATGTGCATCGATACCAAACGCATTTTTATGCGTATAGATTGATCTCGTATCATCCAACGGTTGAGATTTGTTTATGCATGCCGGTGGAGAATTGAATTATCCGTTTACGCAAGTGAGTGTTGAACGCAAAACTTAGATCAATTGGGGAAAAAAGTCGGATAAAAAAAGGGAAGTTTAACGAAAAGCACTTGGTACTGTTCACTTTAACGAAAAATCACATTTTTACATTAAAAAGTCAATCATGTACTATTCACTTTATCCTTTATTTTGTCCTTATCATTAAAACTCAAAGTTTTTAAGTTCTTTTTATTAGTTTTCCTATAAAAAAAAAGTCATATCAAGGTCAAAGAAACTTGTGAAATTAGGTAAATGATCAAAAAATAAATTTTAATTATTGAACTAATCAAGATAAAATATCAACCATCAATTTGGCCAATTTCACAAGAAATTTTAGAATTTTATTTCCTTTTGGTTGGCATTGGCAATGAGGGATTTGATCAGTTCATCCAATTTCTTATCCGACGATCCACCTTTCTCCACGGCACGCCTCGCCGTGCTCCCCAGTACTCTTGCCCTTTCCCTAGCCCTCCTCCCTTTCTCACCTCCCATCAGCTCCCTCACTCCATCACAAATCACATGGCGATCAACGGTCTTGATCTTCTCTGGTTTAACCATCAACCCTGCTTTCAATCCCACTGCAACATACTTGGCATTCAGTGGCTGCTCTGCTCCCATTGGCCAAGCCAATAATGGGACCCCCATTGACAAGCTCTCCATCACGGAGTTCCACCCACAGTGGCTCAAAAACCCACCCACCGTTGGATGCGCTAGGATGCTCCGCTGGTCCACCCAATCACGTACAACAAACCCTCTCCCTTCCACCCTTCTCTCCCACCCTTCACCCGCCCTCCAAGTCTTCGATCGAACGGCCCATATAAACCGATACCCCGCCATCTCCAACCCGTAAGCGATCTCGTCCATCTGGTCATCCGACAATCGGGCTTGTGTACCAAACGACACGTAGATCGCCACACCGGATCCGTCCTGCTCGTCGAGCCACTTGATGTACGGACACGATACACTCTCATTGCGGGGCCTATCGTCCCCTTCATAGAGTGGAACCGGCCCCACACACCATGCTTTGGCATGCTTGTAGAAACCTTCCAATGCAGCAACGTACTCACATTCAAGCTCTTGGAAGCTGTTGACAATCACACCCCAACTATTCTTATCCACCTCTTCGACTTCTGAGATGACGCGTTCAAATGCGTCATTCGGATCAAGGGATCGAGGAGGTAAATCGGATATATCCAACGTGAAGGGAAGTGCCAAATTTGGTAATAAATCTGTTGACTCCAAGTCTAAAGTCTTCTGGCGTTGACGTTGGTATTGGCATCGGACGTGCATAGAAGCGGCTTTAAGAACAAGCATAGGCAGTACACCCATTCCATGTGACACAACACGTGGAATGTCGAATGATCGACACGTGTCCAACGTCCAACTGAGGAAGAAGTCTGAGATTACACAAAGTGGCCGGGAACCACCGTCGACCATATCATGCAGAAGGGTTTCGAATTGTGGTCTCATTTGTTTGGTGGCAGTGACGAAGGGAACCCACGAGTTTATTGAAGGAAGGTCGGCGGTATTCTCACAGCCCTCCGGAAGGTCCGGGACATGTGGAAACGGCACAACGGAGACGGTGATGGACATGTGGTTTGAGAGTTTGGAGTGGATGAACGGTGCATTTAGTGGGGTGGTGACGATGGTGACTTTTAGGCCACGGTTTGAGAGTTCCCTTGATATGTCTAGCAATGGAATGGTGTGGCCTTGAGCCATGAAGGGGAATATAACTACGTGCGGCGGTGGTGGAGGCGGCAGTGAGGGTGAGGGTGAGGAAGTAGCCATGATCTCTCTACAACTATCAGAATTCGAGTGAGTCGGAAAAGATTTTGAGTTGGGTTTTTTTATAGAGTTTAAATGTGTTCATTGTTCATAGGATTTTGTAGAGTTTAATAGGTTTTCCAAAATACATAGATTTTGTGAGGCGCCTCCTTTTTATTCAATGTATTTACAATTAATCTGTGATTATATATTCAATTCTTTGTATTTTGCCCTATCTTTGCCCAGTGAGTAGATTTTCTTTGCAAATGTGATTGGAAGGACGACTGAATACACATGATTAAGTGCACCAAAAGATAATGAAACAAGAAGGAAATATGACTAATACGGAGGATTTTAACGACTGATGGAATTTTTATAGATTTGAACTTGAATTCTTTACAACCAAGTACAGGAAATACATCTAAATTGATAGTTAATTATATCATGTATGGCGCGTTAATAAAATTTAAAAAGGAGCGTAAAAATATGAGGATTCTCCACCTTCTATTGAGTACTTTTTTATATAAAATATGGTCACGTGACGTTACAAATCCCACTTAAATCATAACATGTATTTTTTGTTGTTGATATATACGTGAGAAGTGAGACATATGCATCAATGTCATTCACCCTTATTATAATGAGTTGAATGCTACGTCATATGAGTTGTGTTCTTTGTATACACGTAAAAATTGCTTTTATTTTGTGTTTTTTGTTTCATTACTTCTTCTAAACTCCGGTATCGAAACCTTTTCTAATAGCACTTAGGCATCTCAAGTATTTTATGGGTATACATATGAACAAGTCCTTTTCTCTTAGACCTCAACAACAAAAAACATCAACAACAAAATCTTATTTCATTAAGTGAGGTCAGCTATATGAATCATAGAACACCACTGCATGAGGTTTTGCACCAAGTATTCTGTTAGCTCCAAGTACTTCATGTCTTTTCTTAGAGTATCTTTTTAAGTCTTCCTAGGTCTTCCTCTACCCCTTTTGCCCTGAGCCTCAGTCTCATAATTGCATCTTCTAGCTGGAGCATTTATAGGTATTTGATTCACATGCCCCAATCACCTTAACCAATTTTCTCTTATTTTATATTCAATTGTGGCCACTCTTACTTTACCTCGGATATCTTCGTTCTTAATCCTATCATTCTCGTGTGCCCACACATCCAATGAAGCACTCTTCTCCGCTACACTCATTTTCCATTACAAGCTAGTAGTGGAGGAGGACAATTTGGGAGTTCTCACACAATGCTTTGCGGGTGACTTTTGTTTTTAGCTCATCGAAGCGGACTTGAACTGGTTGAACCCTTAGATTAGTCATTAACTTGATCATGACTGCTTGTATCCTGAACTCATAAGTTGTTGCAATTGGTTGTATGTTATTTGATATGAGTTTGGATGAAGAACTTGAGGAATTCTGCAGAGATATTCCAGCTTGCTCTATGAGTGGTAAAATGATGATAACATTCTCCAAGTAGCTCAGAATTGCGTTTTGCAAAATTTTACATAAATCTGACATCCATATCTTTGCGATGGTTTTGAGCAGATACAGTTTAACTTGGAAAGTTGGCAGCGCTATTGTGATGTGCTGGTTAAGGAGAGTCTTGTGGGGCTCGGAGCCTGCTTTTAGAAGCGATGTCTACTTGGATCAGTGATGTTTGTTGGAGTTGGAGCAACGGTTGATACGATCGTTTCCCCTTCAAAGGTTATGGTGCTTATGTAACCGAAAACGAAAATCTCAGTCTGAGGGGTAGTCCCGCTAGAATTCTCCAAGTTCTTCATTTGATTTTCGACGTCCACGAAATTGTAGTGGCTCTCAGCTCGAGCAGCCATTTGGTTTTTTAGCAGCTTTGTCAATAGAGGTGTTAATATTCATTAAGGTATCCTAAATGTCGTCCATGGAATGAGGGGACCTGTTGATCGGACTTTCATTTTTTCCAAGCGTGGTTGTCGTCTCCTGTGGGCTGTTAATTACTTGCTCTAGAAGTGGGGGAGGTGTAAGTAGCGGGTTATCCACCTTTGGGATAACGGATGCATCGAAAAATGGGTTGTCTCCCATGATGGGATTAACATTAGAGTTAACAGAGCTTCCTTTAACAATCATGCTTGTGGTGGTGGCGATGCACCAATTCTTCAGCAATCATATTCTCAATGAAAGCACTAATTGTGTTGGAACCAAATTCACACACTGTCGTTAGTGGTGGAGATGCACAAATCTGAGTAACATGTGAAAAACAAACAATTGTGAGCAAGCCTAAGACCGGGGAAGGTGTGCCGACCAAAGGCTCTCCAACAGTCAAGTTAGTAAGCAAATATAAGACTTAAGTGGTGGGAAAGAGAATTAGAGTGCATAAATTGCTTTACCATAAACAAACCCTAGATTGGTGTATTCATACCAACCAAGAGATAGACCTTTTTGGGATAAAATCATACTCCTAAACCGAGAGAATCCTGGAGGAGATCTAGAAATAGAAACTGCACCCTCTTAGGAGTTGTGGTTACTTGCGGTGCACGCCAATTCTTAGATTGTAGGAACTCCAAGACTTATAAAGGATATGGCTAATTCCACAACCAAATCAAATCCCGTGTCTTGCAGAACAAGGATGGTCATACCAACGAAGTGGTGATGGCACCACTACTCCGTTTGTTTGGGTCTTATTGCCCTAGAACATCTAGAACAAAGTGATGGTGGCACCACTGCTCCGTTTGATCCAGCTCCGCTCAGAGATCTTGAGTCGCTAACTTGGCTTCTGAGGTATCTATATTCCGATCAACCTTACTTCAGCCCTAGAAAATAATGGTCCCATAATGGGTGCTTCTTGAAATGGCCTTTTGGAGGCGATTATTAACGTAAGTTAGTTTAGATAGTAGTTTTGTGGTGTTTCCCATAGCTATGGTAGTTGTTGCATTAGAGTGCTATGATGCTAGACATTCTTCATAATTCACTTGAAAACAATGATGGGTAGTTACAACTCAGACAACATTCCATGGACATAGATAGACAAAAAAGTGATATTCTTATTCTTATTTTGCTTTTTTTTCTTACTAACTTCAACTAAAGAAATTTTGCTGACAAAGTTGTGTTATATTCCAAGGGTGTTATTGAAGCGGTTGTAAACATATTTCCACACTCTCCACATAGACATTGTTGTAAACACATTTATAGAAATAATAGAAAAAAAAATAACTCTGGGTTACTTCTTCGAAGTAACTTTTGGAAAGCGGCTAAAGGATATGATGTTGTGACTTTTATAGAGGAGATGGAAGAAATAAAGAAACTTGATGGTAATATATTCTATCAAATTTTAATATATTAATTACTGAAATAATGACTCATTTATTTTAAGAAAAAACAGGAGAAGGACTAGATCTTTTTCTATAAAATGGATTTAGTTCGCGTGTGTTTCTAAAAAAAAAAATTAAAAAAAATCAAGTCTTAGAAAACAATTCACATTAATTTATGGACTCTAGATCTCAGCTTTAATAATGATACAACTTTTATTTTGTTTAAATTTATATAAAATATTGAGTCGGAAATTAAGAAAAGAACATGGATTAATTTTAGAACGTTTTAATAAAAAAATTAAAAGCCAACCGTATTTAATTAAAAATGTAGAATTTGAGGGGTTGAATCTAATTACTTCTTCATTTATATATTAAATGTGCAGGTCATGCAGCAGAAAGAACGGTTAGTTTTTGGTGGGACCATACATAGTCATTGCGCACAGTTCTCCAACTGCAACAAGTATTGCCTCAAAATATTGGGGGCAGTTGCAAGGTTGCACCCAGATGCCTGAATAAAAATCATAGCTTATCAGTTGACGTGAACTAGTTATATCAAGATGGTACAACAAACCACAACTTAGTATAGTATATGACTCTGAATATATATATATATATATATATATATATGTTATTTTTTCACATCTATGTGAGTCTAACTTAAGACATCTTCTATCAAGTATAGTTAGGCCAACCGATCAAAGTGTCTATTTGTTCTTATTTCGGACGAGAATTAATCTGACAATTACTAGATATAAGCCTGCATGTTTCATCAAAGGTTTCATTACAGGAAAACAATTTAAAGGGTTAAACTCTGTTTATTACCCTGAAGTTTCGTGGTTTTCAACATTTAGTACATCAAGTTTTTTTCATTCCAGAGTCATACCTAAAGTGTAAATTTTGGGACAATCTCATACATCCGTTAGTCAAATTGTTAAGTCTCATGTTAAGTGATGACGTGGTGTCCATGTGGACACTGACTGGGCACCACGTACCATTAAGGGGTCCACGTGGAATATTTTCTTTCTTTCTTTCTTTCTTCTCTTCGGAGGTGACATGGATTTTTTTTTTCTCTCTCTTCTTCTTCTTCTTCTTCTTCTTCTTCTTCTTCTTCTTCTTCTTCTTCTTCTTCTTCTTCTTCTTCTTCTTCTTCTTCTTCTTCTTCTTCCTTTCTCCCCAGAATCCCCACCTCCCTCCACCCGAGCACCCCTCCACCCCCTTTGTCTTCTCCACCCGAGCACCTCTCCCTCTATTTCTTCATGCAATGGAAATTCACTAATTAATTCCCCCAAATTCATACCCCCAATTCTCCATCCAAAACCCTAACATTCAAACCCTCAATCAGCAATGGAGCAGCTCAACACCATTGGCCGGGAGCTTGTGATGGGCTCGTAGGGCGGCTTCCCTCCCTCTTCTCGTTTCCATTCCCGATCCCTCCCTTTTCTCTTTCCTGATCCCTCCCACTCCTCCCTCTTCACCTCTTTGACCCACCTCATCCCTCTCCCCCACCATATCTAAGAACAACAGAACCCAAGTCCCCAGAATTTCCATAATGTGGTCGCCAACATACCCACTACTGCTAGGGCTCGACGGCCCATCAATATCCAGCTCCGCATTGGTCCTCGCCCACACAATACCACCGCCGACTCTGCCACCTGGGTCCGGTTCCGTTTTTCTCTTCCTAAGATCTGTTTCAACCCATGATCGACTTGGAATGCGACTCTCCTTTGGCTTTCGGGTCCAACCCAGATCCGGATATCCGCATCGGAGTTCAATATGGAGGTGGGTTTTGGGTCAGAAATTATGAAAGTTTCAGGAGCAAGGGTTATGGTAATAGTAGCGAGAAGTTTAATCCCAAGCTTATCTCAAAGCCTGGTGGTAGCAATGGAGTTGGTTCAAGAAGTGGGTTTAATCAAAAATTTCGAGGGGGTTTGCATTCTAATGGTGTTGGTTTAGAAGATTTGGGTGGGAGTTCAGTCAGGAAAGGGGTGGATGATCCGATTGAAGCGATGACATGTTCGATAGAGTTTTTGGGAGAAGTATTTGTGAAGATGGAAAAGAGGAAGATGGAGATGGCAAAGGAGATGGAGAAGATGAGAATGAAGATGGAGATGAAGCAAAATCAGATGATAATGGAGTCGCAGAAGCAGATAGTAGATGGAGTGATCTGAGCAGCTGAGCAGAAAGAGAAGAGGGAGGGGAGGGATCGGGGAAGAGGGAGGGTGGGTTTTTTTTTATTTTTTAATATTGAAATAGACCCATATTGACATGTGGCGCTCAATTATTGTCCACGTGGGCGCCACATCATCAGTTAACTGAAATTCTAACGGAAAACTTAACGGATATATGAAACTGTCCTAAAATTAAGACTTAAGGTATGACTCTGGGATGAAAAAAACTTCATGTACCAAATGTTGAAAACTACGAAACTTCAGGATAGTAAACAAAGATTAACCCCAATTTAAAATAGGCTTTTTAGCCAAAATGGTCCATGACATTTGTATAACACATCAATTTGGTCCCTGAGATTGTCCACCATCCATTATTTTGGTCCTTTCCATTAAGTGTCTCAGAACTCCTAGCCGAAAGTTTAGGCAATTTTCAAGCTTCGTAACTCAATTGTTTCTTAACCAAATTCGACCCATATTATATCAAAATGATGATAGGAAAGTGTAGAACAATATTATACCTATTTGGAAGCCCAATGATTGCCATAGATGATCGAAAAATAGCCTGAAAGGTGACTGGTCGGCGGAAAAACTGGAAAATTTGCCGGAAATAGGGTAAATTTTAAACGTTCATAACTTCTTCAATACGCAATGAAATCGAGTGATTCAAAACTAAAATCATACTTCTCAATGAGACGAAGAGAATGGTATCTTTCTAAATGGCTAATTAGCTGTGGTTTGGCCGGAAAAATGCTCGAAAGTGGCTAACTCGAGACCAAAATAGCCACTTGTAAGCCGTTTTCCGAACAAACCATGGCGAGTTAGCCATAAAAACAAAAAAAAGGTACCATTCTCTTCATCTCGTTGATAAGTATGATTTTCTTTTCTGAATCATTAGATTTTGTTGAGTATTGAAGAAGTTATGAACGTTTAAAGTTTACCCAGTTTCCGGCGAGTTTTCCAGTTTTCCCACGGACCAATCACGTTTAAGGCTATTTTACGGCCATCTCCGAGAACCATTGAGCTTCCAAATAGGTATAATCTTGTTCTACATTTTTCTATCTTCATTTTAATATATTATGGGTCGAATTTAGTTAAGAAACGATTGAGTTACGAAGCATTGAAAATTGCCCAAACTTTCAACCAAAAGCTTCGGGACACTTAATGGAGTTTTTAACGGAATGACCAAAATAATGGATGGTGGACAATCTCAGAGACCAAAGTGATGTGTTATCCAAATCTCATGGATCATTTTGGCTAAAAAGCCTTTAAAATATAGGATACACTAAAAACTCTTAAAATCATAAAAAATATTGATCCCAACTTGAGAGCTAGGACCAGTTATGTATTGGAATAGACACCATATTGACTTTTTTTGGGTCTCATTTTAAGGAAACATGTCTTCAGGTAGTTATAATTGTCAGTGAGCACAAAGATTTACAAGACATAAAATATTTGGTGCCCAAAAAATCCTATTTAGGAAATACAACATTCATTATAAATGTCAATAAATAATATTTTTAACTACACCACTGGTAAGTAATTAATAACCTTCCTAAAGTTATAAAATTGGTTAATTTAGACCCAAATTTATAACTTTAGAGAGATTTTATTGTATTATTTGAGTAAAATGAGAAGAAAAAAAATGAGTTGATTTGCAAATTTGCTAAATTTTCTAGAAATGAAAAATGCAAATGACTGTGATCCTATTTTCTCAATGTCATATTATTGTATTGAGAAAAAAACTTTTACTATTAGCAACAAATCAACAATTAAAAGAAACTTATTTTATTGATTTATATTTCAATTTGGTGCTAGGATTTAGCACCCAACTAAGCATATTTAGGAGATTATAAACTTATATAATAAGTAACAAATCAGCAATTCCTTGTGTCGTTCTAATTTTATCAGATGTACCCGAAGGGACAACAAACAGCAATTAAAAGAAACATATTTTATTGAATTCTATTTCAATTTGATGCTAGGATTTGGTAGCGAACTATAAGTGTAAATATAAATACAGACATTCTCTTTGGTGATTCATCATTTCATATACCATTGAGAATTTTCTGGTTTTGCCCTTTACAGTATGGCTTCCATCAACTTTGGATGTCTTTTTTGCATTGCTTTAATTCTTCTAAGCTCATCAGGTATATATATTGACCATATCAATTTTTTGTTAATTACCCACCCACCCCCACCCCCAGCTTCATTGTAATTACTGTAATGTCCTACACATTGATTTGATGCTCATGCTGGTCATCTTCGTAACGCATTATTTGGGTATTATCTACAGGTTGCTATGGACGGAGTGTAGTCGAAGAGCACCAATTGCACCACCAGGACCAATCCATCCACAAACAACATGTCGTATCGGGCGATAAACGTCTTTTGCATTATCCCAAGGTGAAATTGGGTTCTTCTCTTAGACAGACACCAGGGGGACCAAACCCTATACATCATGGTGGTCAGGGTGGTGGTAATGGCGACGGTGGTGCTGAGCATCAGCTGCACTACCAGGACCAAGCCGTGCACAAACGACACCCCTTATCGGGCGATAAACGTCTTTTGCATTATCCCAAAGTAGAATTGGATTTTTCTCTTATACAGACACCAGGAGGACCAAACCCTATACATAATCGTGGTTAGGGTGATGGTAATGTGGTGGGGCAGTATAAATATAATTACAATAAGTTCAGAGGCGTTTGATCCCCTGCAATGTAACAAAAATAAAATAAAGGGCTAATTATATTTTACCCCTTTGGGTTTAAGTGCAATTGCTATCTTATATAACATCTTTAAAATATTTCAATCTCATACATTAGTTATCATTTTATTTCAATTTCATGCAACCGTTAAAAATTATGTTAAGTTAGCCGTTAAGTGATGATGTGGTAACAATGAGTTCCGCATTTGTGCTGACATGGCTGCCAATTTGTGCCACATGGACAAATGTGGGGAGGTTTTAGGGATTTTTTTTATTTCTATTTTTCAAGTTTTTAATTATACAACAAAATTATTTTTTATTAATTAAATATTTTTTTAGTTGTTTGGCCATGTGGCAAAAGTTGTCGGCCACATCAGCAAAAATGTGGAACTAACTGTTATCACGTTATCACTTAACTTAACAAAAATTTTAACGGTTGTATGAAATGAAATGAAATGAAATGAAATGTATGTCTTTGGTCAAATTGATTGTTTAATCCATCAATAAATTGATGACATGATGAGTTTGAAATCATTATATGGGCTATGTGTAAGTCACATTTACCTCATATTGACACAGACAACTCATCAATTTAATAGAATTTTAGATGTTCAAAGAGATAAAATATGTAAAATGGCACAATTTCAAAACCTCATAGTGCAATGTGAGAAAATTAGAACCTTATAGACTAGTTTGAAAATCACCGCAAACCTGAATGGTATAAAACATAGTTAACTCGAAAGGAAATGTGTATGAAGGGAGAAAGGAATTAAGAAAATCAAGTTTAATTCTTGAGTTAACTTTTTCCTTGTTCACTGAATTAGAGGTGTCGACAAGAAAGTTCAATTCTGCAATAAGATTGTAGAACTATACCTATGCATCCTGGTGTGGTTTTGTGGAGTTTTGTCATTAATGAGTTGGGTATGAGGGATAACAAGCTATGATGGAGATGCGCTTGGGGAATTTTTCGGTATGGTTATCGGGGTAGGGCCGTAATGGTACTTTAATTTTCAACATGCACTTATTCAGTTTGGAGTGTATAATAATTTTTTTTTTTTTTTATGATTCAGTGATAGTGAAGATAACATAACTATGAACCTATTAAAAACAAAACAGTAAAGTAACGGTTCGTTTTTAATTTTATTTTTGTAAATCAATTTTCAAACAAATAAAAATTAAAAATTAAAAATTAAAAATCCAAAAACAAAAATTGTTTTGACGTTTCAAAATGTTGGGAATGCTCGTATAATAAGCTTCAGTGGCTCCTTCTTACTCGAGTGGTATATGGGCTGTCAAAACTATTGATCAGAGCGAGCGAGAGCGATCCTAATGAAACTACGACAATCTCCGATGGATATTTTCTCGGCGAACCCTAAGACCTTCAAGCTCCACAGGAAATCGCCTTTCGCTCGGAAGCTCAAATCCTCCATTGCCGTTAAGCTTCCTCAATTTCTCTCCGAGTACACAGACGACGTCCTCGCTGTAATTTTTTTCATCCTTTCCAATTCCTCCGATCGGATTTTCCTTTGTTTATTTCCATTTTTCGAGTCTAATCAACGATAGAAATTGATTTTTTTGGGAAAATGTACGAGCGATTCTCTTTCGTAACTAGTTGTTTGGATGCTGAGAAAATGTAGGCAGAGAAATTAACGCTACGCTATGTTTCGTGATGCTTTTGCTTTTGGTGGAATAAGAGTGAAAGTTTCGTATGCTGCTTAATCAACATAATAATAACTGTATGTTTGGTTGCTGAGAAAATGTTGGCAATGAAATTAGCAATCCAGGCTACATTTCGCGATGATTTCGTTGTTTGCTTGCTAATTAATGCGCGGTTTTTAAGATATAGTCTCGGAGTTGCATGCGCGTCTCTATAGACTTTATCAATGTGTAATATCAGATAGAGCAAGAGGCTAGAGCTTACTTAACATCTTCCATAATCGAAAGCATTTGAGTGGACAACAAGAAAAGAGTGGCCTTATAATCGAAGGATTCGGGAATGTTATCCAACACTGAATAGTATTCAATTTCAGTAATTGTTGACAAGGTGCTTTTAACTTCTTTATTTGTTTCTTTTTATTGTTAATCTTGTGTTTGAAATTTTACATTGAACGCACATTCGTGATTTGCCCTGTTCTCATTAACAAGTTTTCACAGCTTCATGGTTGAATTTACTCCAAATTTTACTGAAAGTAATATGTTCATTGCTTTAGGAATATATAACAGTGCTGGTTTGTAATGGAAAGCATCAATATCAGGCAAAAGAGGATTTAGAGGCGTTTCTTGGCGACGTGACTGTAGATTTTGTATCCTGGTACCCTGACTATCAAACTCTCTTGATTAGCTACAATTTTCTTCTTTACATGCTAACTCAGTTTTGAATAGTCGATGCTAATCCCTTTGCGCTGCCAATTTAGGTTATGGAATCTTATGTTGGAATATGCTGGTCAATCTTCTGCAGACACTGGCTTATTGAATGCAGATGAAGTTGCTACTGTTAGTTACCAAGAGAGTAAGAGATGCAAGGGTGCAAGCACAGACAGATGTGCAGAATTCCAGAATCATTCTACTAGACATGCTGATGAACTTTTGGTAATATGAGTTATCCGAATTTATTTCTTTATGTATAATAGAGCGTTAGGAGGAGTTTGTAATATAACTTTCCCGTGGCAGATGAAAGATGATAAGGCCTACCATATGTCAACATGTGATCCTGTTTCTTGTGAGGATGTGAAACTTGCTAAAGGTTTTCAATCTGTCCCTTTCAGTGAGGTGAATACCAAGAAAACATTGTCACGGACATGCAGAAATGAAATTCTGAAAAGACCTATTGCAACTGATAATATCAATTGTGAGCTAGTTAGAAGAACTCGGTGTATAAATAAAATTAACCAGGTTGGCCTATTAAACAGTTTAATACAGCAGCTGACAGTGATTTTTAAACACATTTTTCTTTTTGTAAGTTCAGAATTGTCTTATTGTAGAGCAGATTCTCAAGCATGAATCAAGTGAGTTGCCTAAGGAGCTCTTACATTTGCCGAAAAGAGAGGCAGAGTCTAAGGTTACGCAATATGTCATATCAGGTACTATGTTTGATTACCTCAATGCATGCTTGAGAAAATTGTAAATGTAAATATATAATTACGTGCCTGTATGTGATTGTATGTGTGAAACTGATTTGTTTTAGCTGCCTTTCTACAGACGTACAAATTTAGTTTGCTCATGGATCAATAATGAGGACTCTTTTTATGCTTTCTTCCTGCAGGACGTCCTTGTCCTAAAGAGATCTGTGGCAGTAACCCATTAGAAAGCAGTCTGTCACCAAGATTAATAGGTACAGGGTTTGTGCATAGTAAAAAACCTCGGGGTAGTGTTTGGGATAGATTGGGCAAGCCATGTGAGGACATATTTGTAGGGCACAAGAATGTTCATTTTTATGGTGTTGGCCATATGACACAAGATGGAGGAGTCCATAACCAGCCCCCATTAATGCCTCTGAAGAGAAATCTTGAAGTTCCTGCTCTTGGGACGAGGTCTTATAGTCACCCTGTTGAGACAAGGAAACTGAACCGTGGTGGTAGTGCAATGGGTGAACCTCATAGTGCAAACAATATTGGACGTAAGAGGCTCTTTGGCGAAATCAGGGCAGGCCCTGGCACTGGTTCAGCTTCTTTGGTGCATGAGAGAAACATGGATCCTCAGTACAAAGATATCTCACAGAATTTCAAGAAGCCAAACTTGACCAAAAATGGTTCGAGGACTACTCAGAAACTGGCATCAGTATGTCCTTTTCCTGTTAGATCATAGTTAATTATAAAATAAAGCTAGCGCTAACCTCAAGTCTGGTAATTTTAAGAATCAACTTAGTTTTCCCTCCTTGACTGATTTTCTCCCAGGAATTGCTTGAGGTAAAAGAAAGATTGCATCAAATTGAAATGGAAATGTCAAAGCTTCAATCAAAGCAGGTGGTGAAAGTCGATCATTTGTCAAAATCTGGTAAAGCCTCTAGATAACTTGGACCAATTTTCTGAAGTATGAAATTTGTTTCAACTTATAAATGCTTTGAATTTTGGTCAGAGCTAGAAACAAATGTCTGTGTGCACAAATGTAGGGGGTGGGGGAAGGTGGTTTTGGGTGGATGTGTTCTAATGCAAGCATTTACAGATATACGAAAGGATTTGGAGAACAACACTGAGATTGAGTCAAGGACTGTATTGGTGACAAATGTAAGATCTTTCTGTATAATATTCCTTCTTTTATTCACTCTATTAGTGAAATATTATTCACAGTAGTGTGATGAGAAGTGGCTGACTTTGCGAACACGAAATCACTAAGGGAAAGTATTCAGTGGATTGAAATTCTAGGTAAACAGTTGATAATAAATAGATGGAAACCAGAGGGGTGTGCCGCTGTGGAAATCCTTTGAGATGGTTATAGAAACAGACTCTTGTTGAGAGCGTAGACTGTAGAGCTTTTGTTTACCAGATGATAACAATTAGCTGTAGTGATACATAATGATATTTCTTAAAGTTATTTTTAATTACACACATTGTTAGGTCATCTTTGCGAATGTTGTTACAAATTTCAAGTCTGTATTTTAACTGACATTGGTATTTGGAGGCAGTATTCTTTCACATCTAGTAATTTAGGCTTGCTTTCTGTTCACCTCTTAGTTAAGCTAACTAGTACCTGAGGATTGTAACTTGTAAGCACATTCTTTAAAATAAAGTGCAAATTGTTTGTGGTTAATTTCCATGGAGATTGCTATTATTCCTCCTTATTTTTATTAATTTAATTGTTGTATCTGCAATTCTGCATTTATGTAAAATATCTCATAAGCATACCATGTACTGTTTGAAAAAAAAAAAAAAAAAACAGGTACATTTTTCAGCAACTAGAGAAGCTTTGTCATCATTCTTTGCCAAGTGTGGAGGGGTTTTCAATGTGGTGATTCTGACAGACGTAGTAACTGCTAAACCACAAGGGTAATGCTTATTTCGTCATCTGCTCTATTATGATCTAAGGAGTACAATTTCTGTTTGTATGTTTCATCTTGGGTCCGGGACCGGTTTCTCACATTTCTGTTCTTAGGTCTGCTTATGTTACCTTTGATAGCAAGGAATCTGTTGACAAAGCCTTGGCATTGAGTGGGACAACGTTTTATTCAAGAATAGTGAAGGTGAGCAAACAAAAAGTGTTAAACAAAAAACAAACAAAAAAAAAACGAAACAGATTGAAAGAAAGAACAAAATGAAAGGGGCGAGGGTAGGCTGTATGGAGATTGACTTGGTTGAGTGTAACAAACCTGATACTCTATTGTTATACCTTTTACCATGTTCATTAGGCAGTGGATGCATGTTGAAAATGCTACATAATTGCCCTTATTTTCCTTCCAAGACTGAAGACGAACCAAGTTGGGAAAAATATTATAAATTGAATAGTTTGATACTATTGAGCTTGTTGGGCTGTACAAGTTTCTATGTGCGTCTCACATATTTCACAAACACACACAAGTATTGTAAATTTGAGATTCACCTTTGGAGACTGACATATTCTAGGGACTAGAATTTAAATTTGGCCTTTGTTTTCTAACTTTTGACTTGTATACATTTTGTATAGGTTCTAAGGATACGAGAAGCAGCTTCTGCAGCATCAGCCCCAAACCAGATTTCTGCAAAGACTTTCCACGCACATGTACCCCATGGCAACAAAAACGCTATCCCCAAAACACCACATTTTGGGAGCTCTAGTCTACAGTGGCGGAGAGAGCCTAGCACTGATCCATCAGCAGCAGCCCCCAAACATCTTTCTGATTCAGACAAAGAAGGGAATGCTTCATCAACAGAGCCCGCTGCAACTGCAGGTGCTTAATTCTTAGAATCAGCGTTGCAATGGCGTATAGTTGACGGAACTAAATAAATCCTAACTAATACCATACTGAGGATCCGCGAGTTATGAGGAGATTAGGTTGATCTATGAAATCTACTTGTAAACTTTTGAAGGGTGTTTTCTATTTTGTTTTCTGGGCGGAATCAGCTGGGTAACCTCCGTTCTAATTCCACACATAGCATCCGTGTTGTTCCTCTTGAAGATTATAGAAACTCTTTTAGGATATAAATAGTTTTCGCAGCAGCATAGCCTGAAAGTGCACTTCTGTTGGTTTGTAAAGAGTGATTTGACAGTTTCACGTCTGCAATCACTCCGCAGGTAAAATTACGGAATATCAGATTGGCGATTTTGCCACGAGAATGTAAACTTTTGTTCATCGCATTGACAGAATTTAGCTGTAATTGCAGGTGCTCGTAGTACTTCGGAATTATTGGGTTGAAGTCAACTTAGAATGTGATGTCGAAAGGTTCCTCACCATTTCTAATGTTACGGTTTGGACTTTGGACTGATAATTCAGTAACAAACATAACTGCAGTACTAACCATCTTTAGCCGGAATCTAAACCGAAAAAAAATCTACTTCCAGATGTCCTCGTCATCAATCGATTTATGTTTTATGCCATCCTGCTCGAAATTCTTTTCATTGAAGTGCAGGTGAAAATCAATCGGCACAAACCTTTTTTTTAACGCGACGAAAACATGTAGCTACAAGGAGAAGTTTCCGAATCAAGAACATCAATACGAATGAAGAAGTTGATAGGAAATCCGAGAATAATAATTTAAACCAATACGTGTTAATTAATTTTACGTGTAGATCTGTACAAGGAAATTACCAAAACTCTAGAAATGTGATCCTCTAGCATTACCCTATGAACTCACATTGCGGTCAGCGTAACACGAAACTGATTGGTGACGACGTTTTTCAGCTTGCCGATAAAGCGAATATGTTTGGTACTGCAGTACTTGCTACGCTGGGGCTGAAAGAGTGAGCTCAGCATCTTCTCCAAGCTTTGTGTAGTGTGTTTGACATACTTCCTAGCACTTGCATCTTGTTCCAACAAAACTCCATACTTCTGCATGTAACTTTTATAAACAGGTACAACTGCCTGCACCAAAAGTTGGCATACCTTCTGCCTCAAGCAATCGTCCGAAATGATCCAATTCGAGTGCTTCTTGTACCTCTCGTCGAATGCCTCGTTGAATGCCTTGAGCCTTTTCTTATCGTCGGAGCCCTGATGATAATCCGTTGCTCCCCCGACAGGGGGCGATATCCAACCCTTTTGGGTTAGGAGAATCAGAAGCTTTCCCCAACTCTCTCTCAAGTAGAGAGCTGCGTAGTAGTCCTTGTATTGCTCATGTCCTCCTAACCAAGAGTTTCCCATTATTTCCCCAAGCTTTGTGCCCTTCAATTGGCTGAAATGGCAGTGATTGTTCATCATGAAAAGGTAGGAGAGGGAGATGTCTTCGTAGGTCTTCGACCACGTATCCAAATTTAGGCCGATTTCCTTCATCGTGCTAAAAATTTGTATCAAAAGAAGATCATCATCTTCATCTTCGTGTATATCGGTTTTCCAGCTTTGATGGATCTGCAAGACCTGGATCAAGATTGGCTTGTAGTCTTCCCCTAGAAGTTGATTGTAGAAATTAGTTATAAAGGTTACTAGCCCGGGAATGCCACCATCCGATGGAGGAGAAAACCGCCCTTGCAACTTCACTTGACTAGGAAGTTCCCAGAAAATCTCACAAGCCCCATTGACAACCTCCTTGATCAGATCCCTTGTGAGGTTCTGAATCTCACCACAGGCCTCCCCTCCGAAAAGCCGGTTAAAATTGACCCTTAGATTTTCTAAAACCGCGAATACATCTAGTAGCTTCAAGAGCTTGACCGGGCCCTTCTTTATCTTGGTGACACTCCTGCCAAATTGGAGGAGAGAAACAAGCCTAAACTCTTCGGCGAATCTCGCAATGCAGCGCTTCCAAGCATCTGATTCTGTCTTCTCAAAGACACTGTTGCAGAGTTTGTACTCAAACTCGAGAAAATGCTTCACAACCAACTCCAAATGCTCGCCCCATTGCTCAATGTAAGAGTCGATGCTCTGCATATCATCAAACTCAGAGACTTGTATCTCAAGGTAGTTGAGATCGAGAGCCTGCAAGCTTCTCCTAGCATTCAAACTCCGCACGCCAGCGTACAGCAATACGCACTTTTCAAGCCGATCAGCAGCATTCAGTCTCTCAACTATGGCTTGAAGCTTTTGAATTACCGGCACTGGTAATGGCGATGAAGCAATGCAGGCTGTAGCATTGTTCTCCATTAATAAGCTTACAAATTCGGTTTCCAGCTTGTTGAACGCAGCATTGAGAACCCCTCCATCAAGGCGAGCACAACCCTCGATTGCGCGCAACACCCGTAGAATTCTCAGAGCTTTCTTCACATTCAAGAGGCTTTGATCATTGGCAAATGCGTCGGCTTCCAAAAACTCAACAATGTCATGCAGCCACGGAATGGCCAGCCCACAGCTGCCAGCAAGAAACCTCAATGCCCCTTCAAGCCTTTTCATGGTCGAAAGATAAGCGTGGAGATCAGAACATGATTCGAAAGACAGCGAATTCTCTAGCTCCCGAACGACATCATACACTTTGAGAACAGCAGCAGCAGGGCCAATGGCACCATTGATTTGGTCCCTCATTGCAAATAATCCACACTTTCGCGTCCCAACGGGCCTAATTGCCGCTTCCAAAGATGGCAACCTCTCCTTCATGCGTTCCACTTTCAACCCAACTTCATCAATCGCCGACGAAAGAGCTGAAGACTGCTCCATACTAGCCTTCAACAATTTCCGGGCAGCTTTTAGATTCTCAAAACTTTCATCATCAGCCATTTTCCGAAAAAAAGCACTTTTCAATCTCAGAATCCCCAACCTATTTTACTGAACCAAAACTTGTGTGACATTTTTATAGTGCACCAAGAGCTTTCACAAGAGTGCAGTAAAAAATAGAGTCGTGGTTTCTTCCACACTAGTCGAAAAAGAAAAGAAAAAAAAAACTTTCCACCAAACAGTACCAAATGAAACTAAGGAGAGTAACCAGATTCAAACCAACCTTGTACCAGCAAGGATAAACAGCCCACAAGAAGCCTCAACTACCATGCCATGAATTTCCTTTATTGTTTACAATTACTTGCAAACAAACAAACATTAACATGTTAGGCCCCCAAACCACCTACTTATAACTTATATACATATACTGTTTTTTATACATGCGCACACAAACATATACTAGGCTCTTGTCACACGCTTACGTGTGTGACAATTGACCTGTGTATGTTAAATTAAGTTATTTTTAAGATATTAAAAAATTTTAAAAATTAAGTTATTTTGATTTCTATATTTTTGTTTATATAAAAAGAAAATAGAAGTCAACCGTAAACCACCCACTAATGTGGGGGTTTTGTTTTTGTTATTTTGTTTCTAAAGTTTTAAACATATTCTCATAGTATAGATAATATCGTTTGTTAAAAAAAAGTTTTAAATTTAAATTATTTAAAATTAAAATGTTTTGTATTACAATTTTAATTTCATTTAATGTAACTTTTGGAGTTTTTAAAGACAATTTATGGTATTTTGAATGTTTAACCATGTTAGGGTGCTCCCTACATGGTGATGCTTCCTCTTTATATATATATGTGTGTGTGTGTGTGTGTGTGTGTTAACAACAACCACTTAGTACTAACGTCTATTGGTATTCCTCTTTACTTGTAAGTGAGAGGTCTTAGATTCGAATCTCGCGCAAAGGTGAATTTCAACATTACAACTAGCTCATTGTGAGGTTAAGCCAACTCTCTCCTCCTTTGATTAAATAATATAGTTAACACACAAAAAATTAACCAGATTTTGACTGGCTACTAAATTCTGTTGAACTTAAAGTTGTTTGCCCATAAATTAATTTTTTTTTTAAATTCTCTAAAATTTGTTAGAACACTAATATAGTAAGGACAGTTAAGGTGGTCAAGTTAGTTAGAACAGTGTGCTCTCTAAACTCGTGCACTCAAAGTTTGAATCCCACCCTCCTTGGAATGTAGATGAATTAAGTATAATATCATATCTCGTTTGTAAAATAAAATTAACATTAAGGTTCATGGAAAGTTTATTTACTATTATTTTTGTTTTTGGGATTATACGTTTCTTGGAGTAAATTGCTTCTTTTGCGTAACCAGAATGCTGGCTGTTGCCTAATTTGCTTGCTTTTAAGACACCATAAGGTGTCAATTTCTGAGATTAAGGGCAGGTTTAGTATTGCTGTGCTTTGAAAAAAAAACTGCTTCTGCTATGCTGTGAGAATAAAGAATAAGCTCATTTTTACCGCTTCACATTTTCAGCTTTTTTTTTTTACCCAAAACTGTGAAAATAAGCTGTTTTTAAGTGTTTAACTTTTTTTTATACCAACTTTTTATAAAAGCACCTCAGTACCAAACCAATACTAAGCTTGATCGAATTACTCCAACTTCCTAATAGCATTACCTTGTTTACAAGAGTAAATCACTTATAAGAACCGGACTCGAAAAACTTGTATGGCACGTAATGTCACTGTGAGTGCCGTAGAGGTCATCCTTGATGAGAAGGGAGTGAATATGCACATAACCAGTACTAAACTTAGTGCTGGAAAAAAATCCCAAAAATCCCAAACCAAACCAAAAAAATCCCGATCCCAAACCAAAAAAATCCCAAACCAAAATTCCCGAAATTTTTGGTATTTCATCCCGAACCAAACCGAAATTTTCGGTATGGGATTCGGTTTTGCATTTCCATTTTTCGGTATTCCTATACCGAACCGAAAAAAATATTATATATATTATTTTTTAATTATAAGAGAATTATTTCCAACCGTTCATTGTTTTAGATTTAATCTGTGCTGTTCATTTGTTTCTAGGTCAGATCCCATTTCAGATTTCACTTCCGTTCATTTGTTCCATCCAATCGAACTCGAAGCGCAGCCCCTTCCCTCATCGAGCCCTCATCTGACTGTTTGTGTTGAATTCCGGCCAGCCACCAGCCTACCACAACACCGAGCCCCTCGTCTCTGACTCTCCAGCCTTCCTTCACCACACAACCACCGGTCTCTCTCGCGATCTCTCTCTCTCGGGCGATTCTCTCACGGACAGAACAGAACCAGAGCGACACTCTACGACGTCACTTCGAGCAGTTCGGCGAAATCCTCGAGGCTGTCGTCATCACCGATAAGAACACCGGCCGATCCAAAGGCTATGGCTTTGTCAGTACTCAATAACCCATCTCTCTCATCTTCCTAAAAGTATGAAACAATCGATCAAATTTTGATCAATTTGAGATTAATCAGCTTTTTTTGGTTTCTGGGTTGTTTTTGTTTGGAGGGTTTAGGTCACATTTCGTGATCCTGAATCTGCAAGAAGGGCTTGCTTGGATCCCAATCCTGTGATCGATGGCCGCAGAGCTAACTGCAATCTTGCTTCTCTGGGTCGTCCCCGCCAACCTTTCCTTTTTCATGGTATATTTTTAATCTATTTCTCATTGTGTTTTTTGTTTTCCTTGCATTTTTGTTCTGCTGGGTACTTAGGAACTGCATTTCTAAAGCTGTATTTGCAATCGAATTGTTGCTTTGGTTGATTGGATTGCAGGGCAAGTGAGATCACCAGCTCCAATCCTCGGCCGCGTGCAGCCGCCTAGAGCTGCTTACATGGGGAGCCCCAACCCTGCTTACCACCACCCTATTCCTCATGGTTACCAACCCTGTTATCATTTGATTGTGCATTGTAATTGCATGCTTATATAATAGCTCTACTTCATGCGCAAATGCAATGCATTGTTCATTTGCTTAATGATCAATATCTTCATTCTTGTGTCTGCTACTTTAAAGTCTTAACATTTTGGTTCTGAATGCTATTTTTTTGTGTGCTGATTAGATGTTTCCATCACTTGTATTTGTCTCCTTCTGATTTTATGTTTTTCATTATCAATGCGCTTGTAACCCCAACGTTGGCAGCCCAAATACCATATCAAATTTTAGTCCAAAAGCCCAAAAGCCCAAAACTATTTTGGGATTCCCGATTTTCCCGAAATCCAGAAACTATTTCGGGATTCCCGAAAATTGGGATTCCCGAAAATTTGGTTTGGGATCGGGATTGAAATTGGGATTCCCGAAAATTTAGGTTTAGGAATCGGGACAAGGGTTTCGGTATGGGATCCCATACCGAACCACCCCTAACTAAACTACTCCCAGCACCGAAATATCAGACTGATGCAAAAACTAAAGCAAAACGGGTCAATAAACTTGGACGTGAAATGAGTAACGCAACGAGCGAAAAATGCTGGCACAAAAACTGGTGGACTGATAGCAACAGCTATTACAAAGTTAAAACATGAAACATTCATTTGACAATAGAAATGTGTAAGGTGGACATCACTACAAATTTACTTTGAATATATTGTGGATAGTAAAATATGTCCTATCTATCCACTTACTGGGAAAGGCATTGATCAAAAGAATTGAGCTAGACTGTAACGTCCAAGGCAATGACATAAGAAACCAAAAATTCCTATAACAAACTTGATCCTAAGGAAAAACATGAACGTAAGAGCACGATGAATAGAGGTAGGCCTCGGCTGCAATAAGCAGACTCGTACTCACAATGTTGACGAAGGTAGAACAGCTGCAAAATTAGGGTTAATGTTCGATCAAGGGCCGCCTTTCTGTTTCAAGGTGATTTTGTCCCCAAGACTGAGGGCAATGCCTTGAGTCTTGCTTCTGATTCTGATGTATCCACTTAGCTTACCATCTGCTTGTTTCTCAACACTCACATTCACCAAAGCATCCTCCCCAAAAACACTCTTTGCATACAAATTAGCAGCGAGGACTCCACACTCTCCTTCCAGTGCCGATCTAATGCCCAATTAGTAAGGGATGATCAGGAATTAATAAACCATCAATTATCCAGCAAGAATGCATAAGAAATTAGAGGAATTGTTCCTACTCTTGGATGCATGTTACATGCATGTGTATCACACTTGAAAAATGACCAACATGTAACTAAAGTAGCCAACTTCAACTTCTTAAATGATTGTTGTGTAATTATATATGCATATGTTAAGCTTCGTACGCTTGCATAAGACCATGGCTATGTATGATTCTGTGTATCTAATTATGTAATAATTTCATATGTAACAGTCTAACAGAGTAAACAACATAGTTAATAGTGTAAAACTTACGGTGGAGTCAGGCACTTCATGTTAGTCGCTTTTACAACATGGTTCAGAAATTCCTTCTCGTCTTGAATAATAGTATTTACGGCAACCTGGGAAACACAAGTGTGTTAATGCATGGTAGAATCCAAGTGCGTCTATATCAAGGAACAAAACTAAATAAGTACATATAAGATGCACATTGCTTTCTGATGTGAGAATGAAAAACAAATCCATGAGAACTATCATTCATAAAACAGGCAACACATTTATGAACCCAACAATGATTCAGAAGCACAATCTAAATGTCCAACAGTGATTATATAAGCACAAAGAAATGAATAAATTTGCATCATTTGTGGTGCAACAACCACACAACATAAAATAGAATATGTATTTACTAGAACGAGAAAAGTGATTCTGAGGCTAGACGGCTGTCGTATAGAGATTTTAACTCAGACCAGTTGCCCATAATGCATGGGTTCAAGACAATACTACTACCATTCAAAAAATAAGGATAACTAAAACAGTGCTAGCACATGTTGCAGTAATAATCACCAAAGCTGACCACCCATAAACTATCAAATGATTGTTTAAAAAAAATCAGATGCTTTAGAGTAATTGTGAAACCATTTCTCGAAGAAGCACCTAATGATCATATCAATGAAGCACAGAAAATAATGCAAAAACATATCAAATCAGTGTACCTTGTTCTCCCACTCAAACTCAGCCCACATTGCCCTAAATGCTACATCAGCACATGATGCAGGAGAGATGTAATCCATTATATCAATATGGATGTCATTGAGGACAATAACCGTTCTCTCAAGCACATTTGAAGAAGTCTCGTATACAATGTTGCCAAATATAACTCCTGTTTCAGTTGAAGAGACCTTAATGTTTGCCTTTATCTGTTTGCTTGATTCCGGAGCTAGTGTGTAGTTTTGAGGACGCTCAACAAGTTTGAGATCACCCATAGTGGCCAACTCCAAGCACAAATTCTGAAGGGTTTCCTTTGTTCGATTGATGACAGTAACATCAAGAACAATGTCATAATGATTAACTGTAACATATGCTTCAGCATAAACAGGATCACTGAATCCTGTGAGCTGAAGAATGCGGTTGAGCTTGTTTGCATCATCGTTATCCTTTGTGAACTCTCCAGTAGCACGTTTGAGATCATCTTGGACCTCATCCTCCAACTCAAGCTGGCTCATGCCCTGAAAAATATATGCATATAAGAAAAACATCCAAAAGCATGTGATACAAATGATCGTTTTGGTGGTCAATCTGAATTCAACATTATAAACTGTATTGCAATTGCACTAGGTTGTTTGTTCCACAATTTTATAAACTGCTAAATTACCATTAAATAGTCAAGAAAAATGTTAAGCTTCAATATCTAAAGCAAGTCGGAACATGAAAAAAAAGTCATAAAGAAACAATATCAATTCCTTGATTGGGTATTAACTTCACGGAGTGCAAAAGGTGAGAAGCATAATTCTGCCTTACCTTTCTGCTCTTGAGATGGTAGAAATCAATAAGGTCATCAGGTTGTGCATTCAATATCTGGGCCTTAGCTTTACTTTCCTCTGTTTCCCGGAGCTGCTTATCGGCAAGCATTTTTACAAAGCTCTGTCTACATGACTCTAGCCATATCTTCCTTACTTCTTCACCTTTATGGCATAGTAATCGGATGCAAAGGACAATTCTATCTTGAGAGTCATTATCAATCGGATGTGGAAGGACTGAGGATTGACCCAGTTGCAGCATAGAGACCATGATCAACAATGCCTGTGTGGTTGCCTTGTTCACTTCAACCTTTGAAGGCTGAATCTCTTCCAATCTTAAAACAAGCTTTGTTAATGTGCAAGCCACAACTGTCTCAAGGAAAAAATCGCCCGAGAGAACCAATGATCTCAAGTTCCCCACAGAAGTCAGAGATCCTTGAAGGACAGGTGCAGAGATAGCAGTTTCCAGTGCAGCAGATTGGGTGGCATAGGTCCCGTCTGCAAGGATCACAGGCCTCCTAGAAGACACGGTGCTCGAGCTTACCACCTGAGAGTTCTTTGAAGCATCTTGTGCCTCCTTTTCCTCAGTAGCAGTGTAGAATGGAAGCTCCCCAAGACCCTGCTTAATGGTTGCAATCCCACTCTCAACCTCCGAAAGCGAGAGAGCATACTCACCAATAATCCATAGAGCATGAGTACACACCCTGGAATTGCGGATCTGGTAGAAAGTATCCAGCAGCCTCATTATTATAGAAACACGCAGCTTGGGGTTGGTTTCAATTATCTCACGCACAAAAACTGCCACGTCCAGCGCTGAAGCCACATTAGAATCGCCCAAGAAATCCATCAAAGGATGCACAACTGTGCTCGCCACCTCAGGAAACTTAACAGCACACGCGTAAATTGCTTGCACCAACATCTGCCTATACTCCCCATTCTTCTCAAGTTCCCCACCCTGAGTCTTCACGACCTCCTTCTTCAACATCATCACAACCTCATCAACATTCGCGGGGGTAATCAAATCAAGCACAATGTCAAGAGTCTTCCTCCTAATATCAACATTCGGACTTGACAGTGCCCTGAGCACATCCATAACCAACTCAACCATAATCTCCCTGTGTGAAGCCTTAAGCTCGCTAATCCTATCCAGCACAATCAACTTCACATTGTTATCACTCTGCGACAACAACAACTGACAATACGTATTGGCAGCTGCCCGAATTGCAGTAGGTGCCGAGGACAGCGACACAAGGGTTCCGGCACACTCATAAACAACGGCACTAGACGGGGCATTAAGCAACGAGATTATAACCTTAATGTACTTCCCTTTCTCACCTTTATTAACCCTACAGACCTTCTTAATCAATTCCAACACAACCATCTGTAACTGTTCCCCCCAATCAATAATCCTATCGATATGCGTAAATAAGTAATTCACAGCCCTATCCTGCGCGCAATTAAACAGCATAAGGAAAGCGTTTCGCTTACTCGACGGGTCCTGCTCCGACGCCAAGAACCGATCTATGATCTCCGGCGCGCTGTCCAGCAACGTCTCCCCCTGCGGCAGCCGGTACACGGACATGATCGCCAGGACCGCATTCCGGCGCACGAACGGGTTGCGGTGCTCCAAATTGGCGAGAATCGAGGGGATCAGCGGCTCGATGATCTCGGACTCGTTCAGGCGACACAGGAACCGGAGCGTGACTCCGCGGATGTACTCGTTGGGGGACTGGAGGTTGTTGCGGAGGTTCTGGCAGATGAGAATCATCTCCGGCAGGACCTTGCCTTTGGAGTCGGTCTTGTCGATGATCTCGAGGTAGAGGAGGAGGAGCTTCTGGACGGTGTGGTCCTCGGAGGGGAGGACGTAGCGGATGATGGTGATGAAGAGGTGGGGGATGGTGTCGCCATTGAGGAGGAGCATGATGGCCTTCTTCAGGGCTTCGATCTTCAATTCGACGTCGTTTCCTTCGAGGGCTTCCTTGATCTCGTTGGCGAGGGCGGGGGTGCCCTTGTCGAAGTGGACCAGGAGAGTGCAGGACTTCTCCATCATTGGGAAAGATCCGAAATTGGGATTGGATCTCGGCGGATCCGAAACGGGCAATGTCGGATCTGAATCGGAGAAATGCGGAGGAGATCTGGGTGTCTGTTTGGATGGTGGGGATTGGTGTGGGTGGACGAGAGAGAGCGCGGTGGGGAGGGAGTGAGAGGAACAGTTGGATTGGGCCGAAAGAAATTGGGTTGGGTTGGGTTGGGTCAAGGAAAATTACCAAACCAATAAGTTGGATCATTTCGGACTAACTGAATAAGGGCGAGTTGCAACAAATAAGTTTTCAATTTGGAGTTTTGGATTTTTGAAATGTTATTCTCACTAATTATAATTTTTTTTAGTAAATTACATAGTAGCCCTTCAAGATTAAGGTCTATTACAATCTCATACAATATCTTTAAAATATTTCACTTTCATACCTCACGTTCTATTTTATTTCAAAATAATACATCCGTTATATTTTCCATATATTGATCCATTAAGCGCTGACGTGGCTGCCACATTTGTGTCACGTGGTTGCCAAATATGTGTCAAGTGGCAAAAATAATAATTTTTTAATTTTTTTTTTAAAACCTAAATCTTCTAAATTTAAAAAAAAAATTAAAAAATCCAAAAGCTGAAACCTTATCCCCCTCTTCCTCCTCTTGGCTAGGGATGTGGTGGACCCGGGCCGGGATGTGACAATAGTACTGATGTATGAAAGTGAAATGTTTTAAAGATGTTGTATGGGGTTATAATAGATCTTAAACCTGAGGGGTTACTATGTAATTTACCCTTTTTATATATATACACAGCATTTTTAAAGCATATTGCCCACGTTGGATCAAAATAGTAGTGGATTTGAATGTTTTTGAAATACTCTTACTGTTTTTTGGCATGCGCTAAGAATTTAAATGATTACGAACTTACCCAAAAAACCCTATTGGGCATTCTATGCTCACCCCCCTTTTTTTTAATGTATTTTCAGATGATGTAGGGAAGGCTAGTGTCTCTACTTACCTAGGAAAAGAACCATGTAACATCTAATCACTTGCCTTTTTTCTTGTATAAATTTTCGTTCATGTATAATTTTCATAAAATGACCTAAATATGTTTTTGTAAGAAGCTTGAGGTTTCTTTTGTGAACTTGTTATATTTTTGGGGCTGGATGAGTTGTGTTTTGAGAACCATTATGAAGATTGGTTGTACTCAAATTTGGCTGATTATCTACTACTTAATTTGTATTTTGCATTTTGCATTTTAGATTTTGACACTTTAGAACGTAATCGGCTTTATATTGAAATTTATTTTAGTGTAAATTACATAGTAGCCCCTCAGGTTTGAGGTCTATTGCAATCTTATACAACATCTTTAAAACATTTCACTTTCATACCTCAAGTACTATTTTATTTCAATTTCATACAACCGTTAGATTTTCCATCCATGGATTTGTTAAATGCTGACGTGGCTGCCACATATATGACACGTGGCTGCCAAATATCTGCCACGTGGCAAATAAAATAATTTTTTAATTTTTTTTTTAAAAACCTGAAATTGGAAGAAGAAAAAAAAAAGTGACCGAATCCAGAAGGAGGAAGAAGAAGAAAGAGGAGGAGGAGGAGGAGGAAGAAGAAGAAGAAGAAAAAAAAAAAAAAGGGTCCGAACCCAGAAGAAGGAGGAAGAAGAAGAAAGAGGAGGAGGAGGAGGAGGAAGAAGAAGAAGAAGAAAAAAGAAAAAAAAAAGGGACCGAACCCAGAAAAAGGAGGAAGAAGAAGAAGAGAAGAAGAAAGAGGAGGAGGATGAGGAAGAAGAAGAAGAAGAAGAAGAAAAGAAAAAAAAAAGGGACCGAACCCAGAAGAAGGAGGAAGAAGAAGAAGAGAATAAGAAAGAGGAGGGAGGAGAAAGAAGAAGAAGAAGAAAAAAAAGATAAAAAAAAGAAAGGGGTCCGAACCCAGAAGAAGGAGGAAGAAGAAGAAAGAGGAAGAGGAGAAGGAGGAAGAAGAAGAAGAAGAAAAAAAAAAAAAAAAAAAAGGGACCAAACCCAGAAAAAGAAGGAGGAAGAAGAAGAAGAGAAGAAGAAAGAGGAGGAGGATGAGGAAGAAGAAGAAGAAGAAGAAGAAGAAGAAAAAAAGAAAAAAAAAGGAAAAAAAAAAGGGACCGAACCCAGAAGAAGAAGGAGGAAGAAGAAGAAGAGAAGAAGAAAGAGGAGGAGGAGGGAGAAGAAGAAGAAGAAGAAAAAAAAAAAGGGGTCCGAACCCAGAAGAAGAAGAAAGAGAAAGAGAAGAAGAAGAAAGAGAAGAAGAAAAAAAAAAGGGACGGAACCCAGAAGAAGAAGAAGAGAAGAAGAAAGAGGAGGAGGAGGAGGAAGAAAAAGAAGGAAAAAAAAAAAAAAAAGGGGTCCGAACCCAGAAGAAGAAGAAGAAAGAGAAAGAGAAGAAGAAGAAGAAAGAGAAAGAGAAGAAGAAATGGCAGATATGTTTTTTTTTTTTTAATTAAAAAATTATTTTATTTGCCACGTGGCAGACATTTGGCAGCCACGTGTCATATATGTGGCGGTCACGTCAACATTTAACAGATCCATGGATGGAAAATCTAACGGTTGTATGAAATTGAAATAAAATAGTACTTGAGGTATGAAAGTGAAATGTTTTAAAAATGTTGTATAAGATTGCAATAGACCTCAAACCTAAGGGGCTACTATGTAATTTACCCTTTATTTTATTATATTTTTTTCTTCAGAAAAACGGCATCTTGCTTGTTTTACACTTCAATTTTCTTATAGTTTCCGAACTCAAAAACCCACAAATTTTTTACACAAGTTATTCCTTTATGTCTACCTTGAATTTGAAGTTGTTCACTCTTTAGTTAAACGAGTGTTTTTGGTGAATTTTATGTTACATGTCATTTTCTGCAATTTGTAATACAACAAAAAGCCCTTTATTTTATAGGAAAACTAACGAAAAGTCATCAAAAACGGTAGTTTTAATCACAATGACAAAATAAAGGGTAAAGTGAATAGTACCATGAGTGACTTTTTGTTAGGTCCCTACTCTACATCTTCCACAATTGCACAGAGAGATACTAACAAAACAACAATATCATTTCATTGACTACCTTCTTCTCTTACAAACCACTATCTTATAGCTAACTCTCAATCCCAACTAACTAATAACAGCCTCTTGTACACTTGTCACCACCATATTATGCCATCTGCTATGGCATCCTAACACTTTTAGGCTAAAAATGTCCTTAACGTTAAAAGTGAACAATACCATAAGTGTTTCATTAAGACTTCCTTTTTTTATTTGTTAAAGTTCCACTGATAGTTTTGGTTACTATATTTGTTGAGTTTAAATTTTACTCTGTCAAACTCTTTGGCTAATGACTTATTTACACTCTTAAACTATCATCTTGATCTCTTTATTCCTTTTGATCTCACACCTCAAGTTTTGGGGTGTGACAATATCCCCTTTCTTTCGCCATATTTACCGGAAAACAAATTTTATAGCAAATGCGTTAGCTAAAATTGGTAATCTATATCATGAGTCATGAGTGTAAGGCTTGGTGATACACTCTTCCGTTTTAGTTCTTGCCCGAGGGGCTTCTCTTTGTGAGTTTGTTATATAACTCCTTATCATCTCTAATTACAATCCCTTCTTTAGGATAAGTTTTATCCCATAAGTTATGACAACTAATTTCTGTTTTTGGTAGGACTTTGCACAACTTATCACGATTGTTCATATCATATTTATTGAATATCATTAGTTTAAGATATGTGATCAACAATCGAATCAATAAATGTGTTCTTATGTAGCTTGAAGATTAGTTGAGCAATCCTGTTCTTGTTCATTCAAACCAAGCTTTCCTTTAATTAATTAAAATGCTGAAAACAATTGCCCATCTAATTAAACCAAAAAAGCCACTTGAAATAACTTATAAGTTCATTAACGTCATGAAGAATAAGCATCTCAAATTTAATTAGAGCAAACCGTACCACCTTAATCATTTGATTAATTAATTTCAACGCCACAATTTGTAAAATAATATAGCAGCAGTTCCCCACAAAAAATTTATATATGACTTATATACGAACGCTCAAGTGCTAAACAGTTAGTAAATTAATATAAAACCAACTAAATGTAAAAACAAAATATGAAGCAAAAATACTAGTACATAATTATACTTTTTTCGGAAAACTAAATGCATGATGATAATTTAGTCTAATAACACCTAGTCTTTCAGTTCAAATATCATGAACTTCAATTGTTATTATTATTATTATGTTTTAATAAACGATATTATCCTTACAATATGCTAGAAATAATGTAGTTCAAATTCGTTCTTTTCAATTGTTAATTAAAAGCAAAATAATATACTTGAATCTTATACTATGTCATTCATAGCTATTTTCTCAGCAATCGAACTCTTAACCTATCGATTTTCTGAATTCATTGCATCCTCCCCACCTCAAGAGTTAAGTTTTGTAAGGCATATAATATGCAATTTTTAGAAGACATTTTATTTTGATCATATACCTAGTGATCAAATGATGTCAGTTTGAATACAAGAGGTATCACACCACATATTAATGATATATTAATCCCTTAGAGTTTCGATACCACATAAAGCAACATCATATTTTGTACTCCTGAAATGAGAATTGATTTGAATAACGTGAATGAATTCGACATAGAAGGTAACACTACAAGATTGATCCAAAATTGTGCTAGTAACATTGTTTGCTATCTTTTCTTAAAGAGGAACCTCTCTTTGTATAGGAAGACTTATGCATCTAACTTAAGTATCTAACAAAAAAGAAAAGAAAAAAAAGCATCTACTTTAAATAAGTAGATCTCGGATCCAGTACTCTGCCAAAACAAACAAAATTAGCCACTGATTTTATTTTATTTTTCTTAGAAGATCTTAGATTAATTAAAAAAAAATATTGGCATGAAGATGTTGAAGTTTTAATTTAATAAAATATTTGAACTGATATTATAAATATATTTAATACATAATCCCTGCAAACACGCGAGCCAAATTTCATGGACGTGTTTGTCCTTGGTTGACTCAGACTCCCGCTGTCTTAGGCGGATGATTGCCGTTTGAGACGGCTCCTCACCAGTTTTGGCCACTTCTACTTTTTCCATTAATATTATTAGTCTAAAGCTCAAGTGCAAAAGTCTAACTTACTACAATCAGTTGGTTATAAATGATGTGATCATAAATATAATATTTGACATTAAGAGTAGAAAACGCAAAATTTGTAGTTCAACTGGTTAAGTGCGTGTGCGTTTTTAGGTATAAATTCATGTGTTTGATTCATCTTTCTGATTATCGCTTGTATGTATTTTAAAAATGACTAAAAAAATGAAGAAAAGTTAAGATGTTGTCATATTCGTTACAAGGAAATTAATAGACATTTACAACACGGTACTGCAATAAAAATATGTTATGTCAGTGAGGCTCGCAACAATTAGGTGAACTCATCATAAGTTAACATATATCGTCCTCTTCAACTATATCAGTCGAATTTGAAGTTTTTTTTTTCTGACAAAATGGAAAAAAATATCATTAAAACAAAAACTAGTAAAGTAGTGTTTCCATATTACAAAGAATAAACATAAATACATTCATTGCAAAGTATGTACGTAAAATGTTTATAAACGCTAAAATTCCACTCACTTACAAAGTGATTTAACTAGTCTAACCCGTAAAGGACTTATAGTTCAATCAATTATTCGCATTTAAAATTCTCAATTTGATTTCCCGTCGCTATATCTCTTGTCCAAAAGAAAATTTTAGTCTGGCAAACGTTGGATTAGCCATATTATCATTGACTAAGAAAGCAAGATTTTTTTTAATTTTTTTTTCTTTAAAAATATACGGAATTATTGATAATGCCACTCCACCCACCTTTTTAAAAAAAAACACACACACACACAAGGTCAAGGATAGGTGTTATGGTCAATAAAATATGAAAGCAGTAGTTGAACACTCGATTTATGTTACAACTACATTTTTATAATTTTCATTTCAATAAATATTTTTTATCATAACTTCCTCACAACATTTCTCATACCGAGAAAAAAATAGGAGATTCTCACAAAAGTTAGACTCTTTATATACTTTATGTTACCTTACAATTTAACGTCAATTTTAGTGCCAACATTATAAAATATTGTACCAAAAACATAAAGGGATAGAGAGTGCATGAAGAGTCTCACTTTTGAAATAATCTTATTAATATTTCTAAAACCACTAAGGTTCTAACAACATGTCACTTAAGTATCCCTCATTTTTTTTTTAACGATCGATATTATCTACCCTAAGGAGGTGAGGGAAAAAGCTATTCCTCAAAACCTCATTTCACATCTTTGAAAGGAAAGCTATTTTCCCACTTTATAATTATTGATCTCATTCTCAATTTATATTTATATTTTTCTTTATAAATCTATCAGATATGTTAAGTTGTTAGAATTTGTTCAAAGAAAAAAATATTATGTTGTTAAATAATTAATTCAGAATATTAATTTGTGGAATTTTACTTAAATGTGAAATCCAAATTGATAACCTGAAATTTGGTTAACCTTTTTCTTTCCATCCAACAAAAAAAAAAAAACCTTTTTCTTTTCCAATCAATCCATGAAAATACAAAAATACAAAAATAAAAATACAAAAGAAAAGAAGAAAAATAAAATATTAAAAATTAAAAAGAAAAGAGAAAATGAGGGAAGGTGTAAGGTTTGGGCAAGGTGTCATTATCCCAAAGGAGAGTGTCGGTGGTGTAAGAAGGAGGACTTACAATTACACAACGCATTTCTAGTAATATATGATCTGATTCATTTCCTGCGCTGGACAATTTTCCTTTAAAGTTTTCCATCTTTGATTGAAATCACTCTCTGCTTTTTCCCAACTATTTATTACGCAAGTTCTTTGCTTGATTTTCAAGTGCTCCAATCCATCATTACCCACTTGGGTTTCATCATTCTTCATCTCTCTCCTCTCCCTCTCCTCTCTCTCTCTCTTCATTCAGCAGAGTTAGTGAGAGAGTGTTTTGCAGTGAGTAGGATCTGTGACTCTGAGTGGGAAAGGAGAGTTTTTTTTTATTTTTTTTATTTTTTTTTGTAGAGAGAAAGGGAGAGAGATGGGTGTGGATTTGAGGCAGGTAGTGGCAGGAATACTGACACTGGCAATGTTTGTGATGCTTGGGAACATGATTAAGAGAGACCATTTTGATTCTGTTGAAGTAAGTTCACAAAACCCACCATTAATCTCTCTCCACAGTGCTAAAGATGATCACTTTACTGTTTTTTGTTTGATTTTTAATTGCACAATAATCAAATGTTATGTCATTGTGCAACAGCATTTTATCTGCTTCTGGGGTTTTTTTTTGTTTCATTTGATTTGTTATCTTTGATGGGGTTTCATTGATTTGTTGTAATTGAAGTTTAATCACCTGCAAGTTTCAATCTTTGTTTTTGGGTCACAGTAGATTTGTTGATTTAGATTTAGCCCATTTTGTTAGAAATTGAGAAGCAAAATGGATTCAGAACTTGAGTTTTGTAATTGTCGAAGAAAGATTTCTTGTCAGTGACATTTATGGGATTCCAAAATGGTCAAAACATTTCTAATTTGAAAATTTTGATTTGTTATCCAAAAGATCTCTTTTGTTTCCCCTCTCAACCATTTGGCACACTTCAGTTTTCGGCGTTTTCCCTCTAGAAGAGTTGTGTAGTGTTCAAGTCGCATGCATATTTTTATGCAGATTACATTGTTTATTTTCAGCAAAGAGATTTGAGCATTGATTTACCCGGATATTGTGTGATTTTCTGCTCTTTTGCTTTGTATAGGAGAAATTTCCTGGAGGAGGAGGAAGAGATACCTTAGAAACTTCCAAGTATTCAAAGGAGGGCCTCGTTAGCTTTGCTAAGAAGAATGGCGGGCCTTGGAAAGATGATGGCGAGGAGCTAAAACAGTGTTGGTCTAAGCCATCTGGTAAGTTTTCCTTGTCTTTTGAAATCATTGGTAGTTTCATATACTGTTTATTGCAATGATGTGTTGCCTTGCCTAATTATTTTCATAAATTCTTATCTTCTTACTTGGTTAGCAGATGATGTAGAGCAGACGGAGGGGTACGTCCTGTTCTCATTAACAAATGGCCCTGAATACCATGTTTCACAGGTATTTAATGAACAGTTGATTTCGTTGATAGAGTTATTTATTTGGGTCCCTGAAACTGATATAACATTTCCTAAATATAAACTCTCAAAATTTCTATAAATCCAGTCATTTCATCCTTTTATCAATTGTTAGAGTATGCTACGTTATATGTTCATCTCTGTTCTCTATTATGTCTATTTCCCGGAAATCTTTAGTATTGATTCTCTAACATTCTCTGCGTAGAGTGTTCATAACTTCATTTACATCAGACTTATGATCAGACACGTGTATTGCTACTTTATGGAATGATGAAAATCCTGGGTCTTTTTTTTTAAAGATTTTCTGGTGTACATTCTTAAATTAGCCATTTGATCTGTAAACCAATTCGCTATTCTCTCATTAATCTGTACCTTGGCACTCTTCAGGTCGCGGATGCTGTTGTTGTGGCAAGGTATCTTGGGGCAACTCTTGTACTTCCTGATATTAGAGGGACCAACCCAGGGGATGAGAGGTCAGTCGCTAATGCTCCATTAAAAGCATGTTTTCTTCGATTGTTTATAGTTGAAGAATAAGTAATACTCCTTCCCGTGTTGCTGCGGTGTTACTCTATCTGCACTTTGCTGATATCTTCTCTACTAATACCATAAACGAATTGGTTCGATTTAGATAAAAGATTTTGGCAGCCAACTAATTTAACTGAAATTCCAGGAACTTTGATGAGATTTATGATGCCGAGAAGTTTATAAGTAGCCTGGATGGTGTGGTCAGAGTAGTAAAAGAACGACCCGGTAAATTATCCACAAGGAATCTTGCCGCTGTTAAGGTTCCCAATCGGCTTACAGAAGATTACATTGTTGAACATGTGGAACCAATTTATAGATCGAAGGGCAACATAAGGCTGGCTACTTACTTTCCTTCGGTTAATATGAAGAAGACAGAAGGAAAGAGTTCTAGCGATTCAGTTGCATGTTTGGGGATGTTCGGAACATTAGAGTTGCAACAAGAGATTAGTGAAGTGGTCGAATCAATGGTTGAGCGTCTGAAAACTTTGAGCCGCAAGTCAGATGGCCAATTTGTAGCAGTGGACTTGAGGGTTGACATATTGGAGAAGAAAGGCTGCCAAGGAGGAGATGAAACCGGAACAAAAAGTTGCTATAACGCACAAGAGATTGCTTTATTCCTGAGGAAACTTGGATTCGCAAAGGATACCACAATCTATCTGACCGAATCAAAATGGGACAGCAGTCTTGATGCTCTTAAAGACATCTTCCCGAAAACTTATATAAAGGTGCATGCTTCTTCTGTTATGCCTTATATTTTACTTTGTTTCAGTTACTCCCGAAACCCATACCATTGCTATTTCAGATGTAGTTTTTGTACTTAAATGAGTCCGGAATTCATTGCAGGATGGCATTATCCCAGCAGACAAGAAGTCAAAGTACCTGGGTTCCGAGGGGTCTGAATTCGAGAAGATCATTGACTTCTACGTGTGTGCGCAAAGTGATGTATTTGTACCAGCCATTTCAGGCTTGTTCTATGCAAATGTGGCAGGTAAGAGAATTGCTTCCAGTAAAACTCAAATACTTGTCCCAGCTGACATCCCCGACGCCTCTGCATCTGCCTCCAAATTCATGACACATTATGTCTCGAAGAAGAACCATTTGGCTTATTCATGCTACTGTTAATGTCCCTCCGTGAGAAGAAACCAGGGAAGAAGAAAGGCGTGGCAGATGCATCGAAGCCTTCAAAGAGGGTGTTAGCTCAATCGAGATTTATATGGTCACGCAGATTGGACAGGCTAGTTTGTATAATAATGTATACTTAATCTGGGTTACAAGAAACCTTAAACAGAAATTTGTCTGTTAAAAATGATGTTTTGAAGACACTGTTTGATAGGGCAGGAAGTTTTGAACCTTTAAATGGTTCATATCATGTGTTTGATTTTATATTCCATAACATTTTTCCTATATTCATTGTAATATTGTTATCACATCGTATACAATTTTGCGTCTCTCATCGCTTGTTTGTGACATCTAAGAATCTCACTATTAAAGTATGGACATGTACACAATTGGGGCTAGTAAAAGATTGATTAGGGAAACGATTTTCACACTGCTTTTTCCGTCTATTGTTGACAGTTGATCATTCGTTGAATCCAAAAGCCGTAACCAAAGAAGAGAGTGGGAACGGAAAACAAAAGACGGCGGAAATCATTTTCCGTTAAAGTAAGGTTTTTAAAATCACATTTTGGGATCACATGCATGATGCCCTAAAGTAAGGTTTCGTGATTTAAAGAATTTAAAAATAAAAAAAAAACATTTTCGGCAAGATTTTTATTGAGGTTTTTTTTTTTTCTTCTTTTTTTTTGTTTGGAAGAAGATACGATAGCAGTTTTATTCATAATATTAATGAAGCATACAATCATGTAGGAGAGCATCCTGAATGGTAACCGCAGGCACCTCAAACCAAAGACTAGGAATAGTAGAACTTAAGGCTAATTTAGTTGTACTATGCATCGTAACATTGACGAATCTACGTATATGATTTACTTTCACTGTAGCAAAACTCTGACATCCTCAATTAATAAACTAGTAGTAGAAACGCCACAATGGGGACCATGCAGTGCTTGGACCACTTGTAAGGCATCGCTCTCCAGAATGACTAGCCTCCAATGCCATTGTGCAACTTGGTGCAAACTTGCACGAGCTGCTAGAATCTCCACAGTATAAGGGTCGATCGCATGAGGAATTTTACAAATGAAACCTCCAACATAAGTACCAGCTTCGTCATGAAAAACCACACCGATACCCCCACTCTTTGAATATGAACAAAAGGAAGCATCGACATTAATCATAATCCATTTTGGCGGTGGCGAAGACCACCGAGAAGGAGAAAGCAGGGGGCAAGGAGCAGTTTGGGGTTGTGCAGACACAAAATCGGATAGGAAAAGGCCCGCCAATCTACTCACCACAATGGGGTTCTCTTGCTTATCATCCCGAAGAAGGGAATTCCTAGCACGCCAAATAGAATGGACAAGGACAAGAAGAAGATCAAATTGACCATGCTTGAGGACAGCAACACGGCAACTAAACCACTCCAAGAAGCAAGAGAAAGAAAAGCGTAGTGGTCCAAGCTCAATGTTGGCGGACGAACAACCGGCTCTTGCAAATGGACATTCAGTAAACATGTGTAATGCGCCGACTCCGAAGATAAAATACAAATGTCATCCACCGCAATACCCTTAATGAGGTCCATTGTTTGCACTTTATCCTAACTATGTATTTCCTTCTTCGTTAATGAATATCGTACTTGAACTAAAAAATAAAAAAATAACCGTCAACAATAAATTATGTGGTTTACAAATTTAACATTATCCGTATAAAAATATTAAAATTTAATAATGTGTCACGTATTATCTTCCACTTAGTCTGTCTTTGACAGAATGGTATACCCTACTCCCACGAGCTCCTTCTGAAACTTGTCTACCATTTTAGCTGTAAATTCCAAACCGTAAAATACCAAAACAACCCTCCCAAACCAATTGGATTGTAGAAAATGAAATGTCATCTTGTTGGGAAGTGGTCATTCTTACCAAGATTTCAGATGAAAATGATTTTTGCATGTTTATGTTTATTTCTGACAATTAATTTTTATTTTTTCAAACGACAAATTTTGTTAAATTAGATATTAGATTAGTTATCGACGTTGTTCGAATCCACGTCGTCTTATAAGAGCTCAAATCCTTTCCATCACTATAATAAAATGCCACTTCCGACATTCAATTTCTTTTATTTTTATATATTCTCTGAAATCACTTTTCTTTTCAAGTTTATCCATTCCACGGAAGAAAACGAATGACAAAATGGTTAAATATTGAAATACAACAACAAAATGGTGAGATTGAGAGATAAATATAATGAAATGAAAGACAAACACATGTGAGCCGTCTTAGCTCAGCTGGTAGAGCGCGTGGCTTTTAACCACGTGGTCGTGGGTTCGATTCCCACAGACGGCGTTAAGTATTTGTTTTTGTATGAGTTGGGAACGGAGCCCAGAGTTGAACCGTGAGCCTTCCGGGTCGAGTCGAACTAGATTTGGCCTAGCTCCTGGGATTTTTGGGTCCATAATTAAGAATATTATTCACATTAACTATTTTTTTTTGTTTTTTTTTAAAAAGATCAGCTAGTAACTTTACCACAGTAATTCATTTTTTTCGGGAGTTGAGAACTATATTACTTTACTGTTCATAATTTTATTTTGTGATAGAAGATTTTATTTTCATCATCTTTTAGTCGACAAAGAGAGTTTTATTAATATGTAATTTATATTTTAACAAAGCTTTCTTCTATTTGAAGTACGTCGAGAATTTCATAAAAATCCAAGTGTTTGCACCAATTAGGAAATGCATTTAAAAAATAATTTTGTTTGAAGCATAAAAGTGTTTTTATTAGAACTTCGAAAATTTCAACAATTTTTTTTTTTAGAAGCACTTCAAGTAATTTTATTTATTCAAAATATTTTTAAATTTTCTACCAAACATAATCGACTTTTTAATGATCTAAAAGCGCTTTAAAAGCACTTGCAGATATAACTTATATTTAAATTTAATTATTTTTTCATTTAAACACAAAACCTACTGTAGTAATGAGTAAATCTGAGTTTAATTTTTTTTTGGATTGTCCTTACCATAATATGAATTCCTTCTTCTGATTCCAGGGGAAGGAACAAACACTTTTTGCATCACATCTTTGTTGTCGGGGCTTATAAAATTGGAGGAATGTGTCCGGTTTTTTTTTTATCGAAGGGTTGAATATCAGAGTGCAGAACAAATAAGACTAACAAAATAATAAGAATTTTATTAAATTAACTGAGAATGCTGAAACGGCTACAAACCCTAAGAGACTACATTGTAAATGAATTTATTCTCAAACTAAATTACAAACTCTATTTATAGAGCAATGAACCTAAGAAATCCTAATGCGTAAATGCCAAAAATACCCTACTACAAAATCAAATCAAATCTCTAATTAATTTCCTAAATAAACCTAATAAGTTCCAACACCCCCCGTCAAACTCATGGCGGTACACGTCATGAGTTTGCCAACAAGCAAATGTGGATGCAAGCTCCATTAGGTGGACAAGACAAGACAAGCTTTGTTAGGCAGACACGACAAGGCAAGCGATTCAAGCGAACAAATGAACAATCCATTCCAGCAATCAACAAATTCTGGAGGATTAGGCTAAAGACAGGTTCTAGGTGCAGCGGCAGTGGATGCAAGCGAGGTGGGGCGAGTCGAACTGGTGCAGATGAAGTGGATCTTGTACTGCTGCAGGAGTGGTCCAGGCGGGCCTGGATGCGGTGATGTAGTGGTGGGTGACTGGATGGCTTGGCGGCTGCGAGACGACGGCAAGGGATCTGGGTGCAAGAAGGGCTTCGACGAAAGTTGCAGAGATGGGAGTTGTGTGACTTCCGAGCAAACATATTCAATTTTTTTTTTCAAAACTAAACCTACGACAATCTAAACAACGAACAAGACAGACAAACAAACTGATATGAATCAAGGGCAGATTAAATCCCGAAGGATCAAACCTACTCTGATACCAAGTTGAATATCAGAGTGCAGAACGAACAAAACTAACAAAATAATAAGAATTTTATTAAACTAACTGAGAATGCCGAAACGGTTACAAAACCCTAAGAGACTACATTGTGAATGAATTTATTCTCAAACTAAATTACAAGCTCTATTTATCGAGTAATAAACCTAAGAAACCCTAATGCGTAAATACCAAAAATACCCTACTACAAAATCAAATCAAATCTCTAATTAATTTCCTAAATAAACCTAATAAATTCCAACATTTCCCGGTGAAGGGAGTGGTGGGAAGAGGGATTTGCAGAGGTTGGAAGTTGTGACCAAGAATGAAAAAAGGCGAATTTGAGATCAAAGATCTTGGAAAAATTCGATACTGCCTCAATCTGGAGATTGTACAATGTTTTGACGATATTCTGGTACAGTAGTTGAACTATACCGAGAAGGTGTTGCGTCACTTTAATGAAGATAGATCAAAGCCTTCGAGTACTGTCAAGCTCCATACCTGAATTGGTAGAAAAATCGAAACTAGATCTGGCACGCAAATAAAAGTAAAAATAAATACGAAAAACAAATTTCTCTTGTACAAATAACTCCAAAATCCTTACAGGGTGTACAGGATAAATTAAAATCCTTAAAAGTCTTAAATCCCTCGTCTAGCACAACCTCAGCTCGTCTATCACATTTCTTGCCAAATAACTCATTTGTAAAATAAAAGGTGAGGGGTGAGCAACAACCACTATCGCCCATTGAGTAGAATATGTAATATGCTAGTCAAGCAATGTCGTGTTTCACACGCTAGGAAGTATGAGAATAATATCAAAACCTTTAGCCATGTAATTCCATATCACATCATCCCTTTATGTATTCATTAGATCCTTCATCAAATTTAACTCACCACGTGACCCCTAATATCCATTCCACCCTAATATCCCCATGTGCAGTTTACATTTATCCCTTGGATTAATGCAACACTAGAGTTCCCATGCTCCATGAACATCTCAAACAATTCCACCTAGAATGTATATATATCCCATCATAAACATTTCAACAATTCTAACATGCTTGATTTAAAATAGATAGATATTTGTAAATAGATGAAAACCCACGATAGCTTGTGCGTTTTGTTTAAACAAAAAAAAGATTTTGAAACACATTACATAAACTCCCCACCTCGATCGATAGCTAGAATCTCAGCAAGAAAAGTCCACTGACAATCTCCACACAACCAACACTGACCCTAAACTTTCTTTATTTTCTCTCTCTCTCTAAATATAAATATATACTTATATATAGACACACAAATATATATATAGATTGTAACTAACACTTTGCATGCAAACTACGTGCAACGTAGATAAAAGAAGGGAAAAGGTCGAGGAAATGTAAATGAAATGGAGAAGTGGCAGAAGGTATTTATATAAGACAGGAGTCAACAATTATAGCAGGAGGTGTCCAATATCATTTGATAATAAGGTATGAGAGATTGACACTTGTTAGGGCAGTAGTTTTGGCTGCCAAGTGGATACGTAGGTGTCACTTAAAGAGGATGAATGGTACACACAGAGCAACCTCAAGCTCCAATGTAATGACTGTGCAAATAAGATTGGAATGAATGATTGGATGGTTAATATGGTGGTGCACCTAAGAAGTGGACATTGGGTATATGAACAACCTCAAACAACATTGATCTTGATCACCACGTCTTGTATGCAGGAGGATGTGTGCTAACCTAATGCATGGAACAAAAGATATCTATACTACTATGGTTTATTATACACACTCACACACACACACACACACACACACACACACACACACACACACACACAGAGGCATAAATACGTATACAATACATAGAAAATAACAAACATGAAACAAAAGATATTTAAAATATCATATATATTTTTTTAATACGGGTCTCACAAGTACTCCTATGGTTGTCTAAATGCTAGATGCAAAACGAGACCCTCTTCGTCTTAAAGACGATGAGAAAGAGTATTGGAGCTTGAAGTAACATATCTGAGTGCAATTGGCACTTTTTTGTACTTAGCTCACCTAATATCTCCTTCCCCGTTAATCTCTTGGCAAGACATAACAATGCACCAACACGCTGACACTATAATGGTGTTAATGACATCCTTCATTACCTCAAAGTTACTACAAGTTTGGGCTTATTCAGTCCCTATTCATCTCAGAATAGATCATACCCCATTAGTCTTCAGAATGATATTTGCCTTGTTGATTATGTTGGTGTAGGTTATTTATCTGATCCACAAAAGGCACATTCTCAAATGGGTTATATCTTTACTATTAGAGATACCTCAATATCTTGGAGATCAACTATATAAACCTTAGTTTCAACTACTTCGAACCATACTGAAATTCTCGCCCTTCACGAAGCCATGTGCAAATGCTTCTGGATGACATACGTTATTGAGCATATTTGAAGAACTTGTTGACTTTCTTCTGTCATTGATGTCTCTGTTAGGTTGTCGTACTACAACAGTCCTGATAACGAACTACGAAGACAACGCCGTCTGTATCGACCGTATCAAGAAATGACTCGTCAAAGGACATCAAGCATATTGTGTCAAAGTTTTTCTTCTCACATTAGCAACAAGAGCATTAGAAGATTGAAGCCGACCTCTTCACAAAATCATAGTCAAAGCCTACTTTTCAAAAGCTTGTTCAAGGAATTGGAATGCGTAAATTGTCTGATTTACAATGCCTATAGTTCTCATTTGAAAGTTTTGTCAACTCATGGGGAGTATCCTGAGAAATACTTATTTAAACTTAATGTACTATTTTCCTACCATCATAATCTTTTTATCCCATTGAGTTTTTGTTGCCTAACAATGTTTTGATGAGGCACATACTCTGGGTTGGTCATACCCTTATGTGTGTTTTACTTAGGAACTCACTTTTCTCCTCAGCCTACGAGTTTTGTCCCACCTCAGATTTACCATAGCCAAGTTTTGTGAAGTTTATCCCTATGTACATTCTTCCTTATTTTGAAACTCACATTTGCTACTTGAGCCAACTAGACAAGTAGACTTCATCAATTGCTTCTACATCATCCGTGAAGATCTGATACGGTATTCACTTGAGTATTTACACACTTAGTTTTGTAGTTTGAATTATATGGCATATGTGTTATTGTGTAAATCCTAGTGTATTGTATTTAGGATTCTTATGTAATCTAGAAGATCTTAGGCTTTCTTACTCGTAGCTCAAATAAACCCATTATGTTTACTATAAATCAAGGCACAAAGTAGGGGGAAAGGGCACACCCAGAATTTCCCTACAACGATCTTTTCTCTCTCTTTGTCACCACACCGTTTCTATCTCCAATTTAATTTAGGTCCCAAACTTTCGTATTATTCTTTCTAGAAGGCGTTAGATTTTCCCTTTTTTAATTGGGATTCTGTTGGGTTAGTAAATTATGACAAATTTGACATATCGACAGAAAATAGGTAAGTTAAGAGTCTCGTTTTATTGGTCACCTAGTGACTAAGAATATACGACTGAAATCAAACGGCGGGTGACTATGCATTCTTCGATCACTAGGTGACTATGAGAACATTTTTGGATAAATTAATTAGCTGAATTGTAGTAATATCTTTAGATTATAGGAAAAATAATGAAAAAAGCTTCAAATCTTTACATTTTAATAAAAAATCACCCACTAACTTTATTTTAATAATAAAGACAAAAGACTAAAAAAAAAAAAAAAAAACTTAACAAAGCCACTTGCACTGGGCGTGTACCCCCACCACCCCTTAAAAAAAAACCAAATTCAAACAGTCCATTTTTTTCTTCTACCTTTTGTCCAATCGTCAGCTACATTTTTTTGTTTTTTGTTTTTTTGCATAGAATAAGAAAAATACTTCGAATTGAATTACATTCTCCTGTTTTATTTTTGTGGTGTTGTTTTCTAATAGTAGTCATGATAACGAGAAACTTTTTAATGTGCCCAGAACACGGGATGGTACACTCCATACAGGTTGCGAGATTCTTATGTTAAAAAATTAATAACATAAAAAATAAAAATTTCCACCCCACTTATATAATAACACGTGGTATACCATTTGTGTTACGAACACAAGGAAAAATTTCTCTAAGATGACACCCAAGCTCAAGAAATTGGATGGAGATCTACATTTATTATTGTAGATATATGAAAAAAGTGAGGAAATTTTAATTTGGTAATTGAAAACGGCTTTTTAAATATAATTACTGAGAATGGAATCTTCTCAAGGTTTTGATCTAAAGAGTCACTTATGGGTTCATCGTTTTCGACGCAATAAATGCTTTTACAGGACCAAAAATGGTCTAAGTTTCAAACCTTAGGAAACTGAACCAAGAATTAAACACTATTTATAAAACTTCACCAATAAGTAGACACTATTAATGAAACTCGACCAATAAGTAGACACTATTTATAAAATAGGATCAATAAGTTTACACTATTTATGAAACGAAAACAAGAATTAGACATTTTTTCAAAAACTAAACCAATGGGTGGAAACTATCTATAAAGCTGTATTATACACTATTTATGAAACTGGAGTAAGAACTACATAATATTTATGAAATATGACCAATAACTAGACACTATTTATGAAAGTGGACCAATTACTAGACACTATTTATGAAACCGAACCAAGAAAGAGATACTATTAATGAAACTGTACCATATACTATACATTATTTATGAAACTGGACCCAATAAATAGACATTATTTATGAAACATGATCAAGAACTAAACACTACTTATGAAAGTGGACAAAAAACTAAGCACTATTTATGAAATTAGACAAATAAATAGTATAATACTGTTTAGTTTCATAAATAGTTTCAATTTCATAAATAATTTCAATTTCATAAACAGTGTACAGGTCATGCGCGCCTGTCAGATTTTTTTTTAATTTTTTAATTTTTTAAATTGTGTCATTTTCATTAAAAATTAAGTTTTTTTGTCCTTTTTATTAAAATTCAAGGATTTTTCATGAAATTTTGATTCTTTTTCATTAAATAAAATTATAGCATGATTTCTTGTTAAAATAAACTTAGCCCAAGCTTTTTTTATTAAAGTTCCCTTAGATTATAGCCCAAGTGCATTTTTGCCTTATTGATGCAACGACATTGGGCGTGGAATTTGCGGTTAACCACTCAATAGTCCAACTAAAACTAGGTATCAACACTGCCATTTGTAAAGTCGAACTTGAAAATTTTCACTTAAATGTTGAGATATCTCTAAATTATAATACTAGTGGCAAGTTACGATTTCAGCTTTAAAGTTCTCATTCTGTTAAGGGTGGTAGATTGTCAGCGGCCACCCACCCCTGAATTTGATATTATGGTTGAAATATAATATAGTCATCCTCAAACTAGGACACTCGTTACACTACTTGTTCCTTCCGTTGGTACCGTCAAACCTTTTGTTTTTGTTTTTTTGTTTTTTGGTTTTTTTTTTAACAAACGATATTATCTACACTAAAATTGAGGAGTAAGCTTAACCTCATAATGGGCTAACAATAAGATGATTCAAATTCGCTTTTGGTGAAAATCGAACCTGAAACCTCTCACTTACAAATAAAGAGAAATACCACTAGATTATAGTACTAAGTGGCAAATCTTTTGTTAAATGTAGGGGAGAAATTATGGGTATTTTATCAAGTCAATGTTGTAATTGGGGTGTTTGTAAAACACCCAAATTAGATAAGGTATAATAAAAAATGGATAATAATAACCAAAATAAGATATAGCAAGTCCCATGTCGAACTAACATGTCATTTGGTGAAAATTTAAACGTACCAAACAGATATTAACCACCCCAAAAAATAACATCCCTTTGATTTTGATACTACAAGAGGCCGTTGTACATTTAGATTCGCTCGTTCAACGATAATTTACCAAAAACTGGATAACTGCAAGCACACTATACGTGCATATTTGAGTAGCAACAATGCGTAATGGCCTGGAAACAAACATCACCCTTTTAACAGACGAAGGACAGACAATTAAACGTAGCATGCTGTGACTCCGCCGAGACCATTATACTAATACCCTCCATACTCGGCCAAAAATGCAAAGTGGAACTGAAACACCAGCTAAATTATCAAGACGCCGAAGAAACATGAAATAAACAGGGTAATGAATGAAGCATAGTAACATAACATTTGTACCCAAAAAAAGAGAATGAAGCATAGTAACATACCATCTTGTGGATTAATCAGTCATCCAGGTAATAATAGGACCCAGCTGCTTTTTGTTCCCTATCTTTCGTCGACTCCAATTTGTTGATTCTTGGGCGATAGTTAGTCGGGTCACGCCTAAATGTGATATCAAGATGCTGCATGCATGCATCATTTTGAAAAAAAATCAATGAAGAGAGCAAAATTAAATTCTTATCATCACACACTACAATAGTCACAGTCCAAAACAATCGAGTGGAATGAAGAAGTTGCAAGACTTACAGATAAGAAGAGATTCATCCCAGTCAACAATGACTGCGGAGCATTTGCGGTACAATCAATTGATGCCTGCCCCTCATAGACAATAACCCTATCTGCCAAGTAAGTAGCCATGATAAAGTCGTGTTCAACGATGAATGCCGTTTTCTTAGCATGTAGGATAAACCTCTTTATGACTTTAGATGCAACAATACGCTGCTCAGAATCAAGATATGCACTCGGTTCATCTATAAGATATATATCTGCAGGCTGCATTAAGTAAATCCAGATGTAGATTAGAATGTGTCCATGACAGGTGATTTGCATGCATCTTCACCAGCCAGAACAACGGAAATACTATAATTCATGGCCTTCCCAGTGCCAAACAATAAAAAGATTAAAAAGAGTGAAACTGTTATTGTGAACATGTAATCACTAGATACAATGTTACCTTGAAGGCAGAGGATAAACAAATGTATGGCAACATTGGCAAGGAAAAAAAATTATTTTAGGATTTTAGAGCACAAACCTAGGAATGACAGATGGTCATGATATATGGCCAAACATGTTCAAGGATAGAAAAATCTAAAACAAGTCGACAATTCCCTCCTACTCAAGATGCATCCATGGAAACAAATATAAGGGGTAGCATAAAGTGTTGAAAATGATTCATTTAGACACACAAAGGCCCATTTATTAATTCACATCAGAACCCTATCTCTCCCTTCCTATGAAAGGCTGATATAAGGGAAAAATAAACACAACTTCTGATTTTCAAAGACAGTTGAACCTTGTGACCTTTCACCAAGTAATTCAACTTAACTACCAAATCATCTGTTGAAAATCACGAATCCACGAAAATAAACAATGCTTATTGAAAACTTTAGGCTTCTAAATTTCATAACCAAGAAACAAAAAAGCTTAACGCCACAATGTAACAAAGCAACCCAGCTGAACAACATTATTCCACTAATCCAATGATTTATAAAAGGTGGATAATAATAATAATATACCTTCCCAAGGCATAGGCATAATGCAACCCTTTGCAGCTCTCCACCAGAAAGATTCAGAACTTCTTGATCCATTAATTGTTCAATAAGAAGAGGTTTCATCACATCTGACATGAATTGGGGGTGAGTATATGAATCACGAATTTTTGAATGTAACAAGGCTCTGACAGTGGATGGAAACTTTGGGCTGATTTTCTGGGGCTTGTAAGAAACATTGAATTCAGGTATTTCCACATCGGAATCTTCCACAGTATCAGGTTTCAATAGACCAGCCTGAAAATTGGGCATATGCTAACTCAACATCCAAAGCTGCAAAGTAATTATGACTGAAGAAAAAGAAATGAAAAATAAAGAATACCAGCATACGGATGAATGTTGTCTTCCCTGTTCCATTCTCTCCCAGCATTACAATAATCTGAGAATCAGTAAATTCGCCTTCAACCGCACGAAGCCTGAAGTTTCCCTGAGTTTTAGTCATTGATGGGTATTTATATCGTGCATATGTATCGATTTCTTCAGCACTTTCCTGTGGAGTCTCAGCAACCTGGTAAAGACAACAAAGTAAATCACAAAGCAATGATAAGTCAAAGGAGTCTTTCTGTTTTTTCCAGTTGCAAGTCAAAAAAAGAGCATTTCATGGACAAATTTATAATCTTGCCTTGAAGGTCAGAGATACATCCCGGAACCTAAGATTCTCTGTAGGAACAAATCCAGCCAAGAAGATGTTGATTCCTTCTCTAACTGAGAAAGGAAGAGTTACAACTCCATATGCACCCGGTTTCCCATATAAACAGCAAATGAAGTCTGATAAGTAATCCAAGACACTAAGATCATGCTCCACAACTATTACATAGCTGAAAATAAGAGAATATGACTATTAGCTAAATATGCAGACAATCAAGAAATGGAATCCAACAAAACCATGCAATTCAATTTTGAGGAAAGAAGAGAAAATACGAAATTAAACCTATTAGGCCTGAGCAAAGATCGGACAACTTGGGCAGCTTTAAGCCTCTGTTTGACATCAAGATAACTTGATGGTTCGTCAAACATATATATCTCTGCATTCTGTATGGCAACGACAGCAATGGCGAACCTTTGAAGCTCCCCACCTGATAAATCCCCTACCTTACGCTCTATAACCTGGTTCAGCTCAAGATCAGCACATAATTTTTCCTTCATATCCCTCTCATCTTTCTGACTGAGCACCTCCCCAACATTCCCTTGAACTGCTTTTGGAATGTGATCGACATACTGGGGCTTTATAATGGCCTGTTAAGTAAAAAGAATATTAAGCAAATTAGCAAGAAAAACAAATTTAACATGAGACAATATACTGGTTAGAGACAAGAAACGATGGCCAAGATATAGCCACAACACAACAGGTAAAATTATATTCATTTAAAAACTAAACTCATTTCCAATTTAGTACGAAAGGTTATGGACAGCAAAATTAAATGGTACCTTCAAATTATCTTCCAGGATACGGGTGAAAAAATTCTGCAACTCAGATCCTCTAAAGTAGGTCAAGATTTCCTGCCAATCTGGAGGATTCTGCAAAAAAAAAAAAAAAAAACCATCTAGATAAGATAATCGAAGAATGCACCAAACAAGTTTGAAACATAATAAACTTGTCAAAGAAGGGGAATTTGTGTAAGGAGTCTTACTTTGAAACGACCTAAATTTGGTTTCAACTTTCCACCCAAAACTTTGAGGGCAGTTGACTTCCCAATGCCGTTTGTTCCAACCAAACCAAGAACTTGACCTGGCCTAGGGACTGGTAACCTGAAATTACAAAATTTATGTTATCACAAACCACATAAATGCTCAAACGATCACTTCCCAATAATGTGGTAAGGAGCTAACCTGTGTAGCTTGAAAGTGTTAGGCCCATAGCGATGGGTTGTATCTTTGTCTAAATCCTTTGGCAAGTTAATGATTTGGATTGCTTCAAATGGGCATTTCTGCATCATCAGATGGTACATAGTCCAATTAATGCCTTTAAAACACAACTATTGCAGATAAAAAGACAACTGACAGTAACAGCACTTCTTACAGACCTTAACACAAATACCACATCCAATGCACAATTCTTCTGAGATGAAAGCAATCTTGGATGCAGGGGTAACCTCGACACATAGTTTACCTGCATATAGACCGATTAGTAGTGTGTATGTTTGTAGCACTACAGGACAAAAAACATAATAATACTAATTCCGGTTACAATAAAAAAGTGCTCATTAACAGAAAAGCAAACATAGTTGGTATGATAATGCATAACAGGAACTCACCAACAGAAACATTAAATCTATTTGGAGCTGTCTCATATTATGCAAGAGCTCATGCCTGTATTTTTAGTAACCTTTAATACAAGCTTTCCTTGATTTTATCTACCAATAATCTCTTTTAGTGGAAAGTTTTGAGCATAATTAAAATTTCTGAGTGTTTCTCCTTGCAGGAGGCATTCCATTACCTTTATTTCCTTTCATCATAAGTAGCTTTCACGACCACATTTGAATACAAATAATATGACTCAAGATAAATACCAAGTTACATGATAATAATAATATAAAAAAAAGGGGGTGACAAATCCAAGTAATCAAGAACCGTGCATCTTAGAAACCCTACAGAAAATATAATAGCAAGATCATAATTCAAGAAACAAGAAAAGATTCTATTGTTTTCATTAGAAATAAAAAACAAAACAAACCATTATCTGAGTAATTCAATTAATCCAGATATTTAATTCCTTTATGATATCAACAGACATATACACACATATTATTACATAAACAAAATGGAAATGATATAAGTGAGAAGAGGTAACTATAACATACCAGTGATGACAACAGGACAGCTCCTCTTGCATTCCTGGCGGCACTTCTTGGGTTTGCATCTGTCGGAGCTCACAATAGCTATGCGGGTCAATCGGTCTGACATCTCCTAATCTTCTTCTATCCACAGTAAATCCACGGATCAAATTAAGCAAAGATCAAATGGACACAGACTGAACAATAATCAAACTAAAGGTGCTTACGGGCCGGAAACTAATCAAATTTGGGCAAAACTAAATCCAACGCAAGCTGGCTAGTATATTAATTTTGCAACCAATCCAACCTAATTTCAGTACCCAAAGCTCAGAAGCAACCCAACATCTAAAACCAAACGCCTGAATATGTTTACAGGTATAAAAAATAATCCCCAATAGCATGAATTTCAACATTACTGAAAATCAAATCCCTAATTTCACCAAAATCCCCAACAATCACAAATTCACAAATCAAGTCCCCTCCTTTACATATAAAAAAATACCCAAATATCACAATCAAAAGCTGATTCTTTTACACAATTCGAAGCTCGAAAGGTGAATCTTTAACACAAATCTCAATCGCAAGCTAAAGGAAAGTACCTTGTTTGACAAGAGGAGAAAATGGAGGAGAAGCTTGAGTCGGATCAGCTGGCAGCTGCAAGTAGAGGAGTGGTAGAAATACACTGAACACTGACGGAGAACACGAAGCCGATCAAACGGCGATGGCGACGGAGACTGAGACTGAAAAAGGAAAGCTAGAGAGAGAAAGAGAGAGGATAGAGGGCGAGTGACGGTTAAGTGTAGGGAGAGGCAGGTGTGGGAATCGCTTGAGAGTCGGACGGTGGGAGGGAATGGTTCTGTTCATACCCAACTATTGACTGTTCACACCCAGAAGTTAAAAGACAAAAAAAAATTAGGGCATGTTAATTGAATCCAACTTTTTAAACTCAAAAATAATTTTCAAGTTTTATGTCTTAAAAGCTTGTTTAGTATGATTATTTTCAAAAACTGGACTCAAGATTAATTAAAAAATATAGTCTATTATCTAAAAACATAAAAAATGAGTTTTAAGAGCTTTTAAACTTAAACTCACTTATTTCTTTTCTTTCCCTCCTCCCCTCACTCCAAATCTCTCTCTCTATCTCTTTTTTTTTTTTTTTTACATTTCTCGTCTTTCATTCTATCCACTCTCTTCATTCTCTCGTTTTTTTCTCACTCCTCTTCCTCTTTATCTCGTCTGATCTTCTCTCTTCTTTCTTTTTCATTCAATCATTTCTTACTTTCTTTTCTCCTCTCTCCTCTTTCTCCCTCTCCTATGACTCCCTCTTTTTAGATATCTTTGTCTAGTTTAAGTAGTAAGATTTAAAATTTTTAAATCGCAAACCAATCAAGTTTTTTAATATTAAAGAAAATTGTTTCAAGAGATGTTCTTAAGAAATGTTTTGAGAAATGATAAAAAATTTCAAATAGGATACCAAACAGGCATGTACTTTTCCATATATTTTCTAGAATTTATAAATTTTATTGTTTGATTAACTTAAGACCAATTCCTTGGAGTAAAATTCAAATTTTAGGTTCTAAATTTATCTCAACTTACTCTAATATTTGGGGCAAATATGAGTTTTAATCCAAAACTCATTTCGGGGACAAATTTAGTGTAGGATTTACCTGAGTTAGTGAGGTTGGCCCACCATATATGTATATATTTTTTTTAGTTTTATATTTATAAATTTATTGAATCTAACTGTTAAAATCTAGTATGATCAAATCCAATGATAAAAAAATGATATAACGGTCTAAATTTAAATCCAACGGCTAAAGTAATTAAAAAAAGTCTTTTATGTGTTTTATATGCTTTCATAATGTTCCACGAGTTTCATGGTGTCGGTTTAGTGATTTTTTCAATATATATCAGAATCTAAATATTTTTAGGCCAAAATGTTCACAAAATTAAATTAGGATAGTCTACATAATTTTTTTTCTTTTTAAAGTTACTTTAAGAAAAAAAAGTCTAAATTCATTCTTTAATCATCTCGAGCTAAAAATTTAACCCATAAGGGTTGAGGAGAAAAACTGTTTCTCAATTAAAACCTAAATTTTCTGGGTTAAAAATTTTAGGTTTTAACCCAAAGATTGGAAATGGTTTAAAAGAACACTACAATTTAAATACGGAATTTGTTATTTTTAAACTCTCACGCATAGAAATTAGAAAATGACACTTATTTACATAGAATTTAAACTTGGGGATTGGAGGTCCCAAATTCCAAGTTTTTTTCCACGCATAAATTCTAGCTATATTTATAAATCCAAACAAAGAAATTGGTGCATGTCAATTTATAAATTATGATGTTTGTCCAAATTCCAAGTTTATTTCCCACATCCAAACATAGTATAACACACTCATCAGTACGTCCAAACCCTTACTGCACATATACATGTAATCGTACTAGTCCACTTTATCCAATATTCAATCTTGATCTCCTGCACATTTTTTTTCTTTAATGAAATGATAGTAGATTCTCATTCATAAAGAGAAGTCATTACAAAGGCCAATTAAGGCAGGGGAAGTCATCAAAAAGGGTGTCCATAATTATACTCAGTGAGAGATCCAACCAAACATACAAACAACAACAACAACAACAAAGCCTTTTCCCACTAAGTGGGGTCGGCTATATGAATCTTAGAACGCCATTGCGCTCGGTTTTGTGTCATGTCCTCCGTTAGATCCAAGTACTCTAAGTCTTTTCTTAGAGTCTCTTCCAAAGTTTTCCTAGGTCTTCCTCTACCCCTTCGGCCCTGAACCTCTGTTCCGTAGTCACATCTTCGAACCGGAGCGTCATTCGGCCTTCTTTGCACATGTCCAAATCACCGGAGCCGATTTTCTCTCATCTTTCCTACAATTTCGGCTACTCCTACTTTACCTCGGATATCCTCATTCCCAATCTTATCCTTTCTCGTGTGCCCACACATCCCACGAAGCATCCTCATCTCCGCTACACCCATTTTGTGTACGTGTTGATGCTTCACTGCCCAACATTCTGTGCCATACAACATCGCTGGCCTTATTGCCGTCCTATAAAATTTTCCCTTGAGCTTCAGTGGCCTACGACGGTCACACAACACGCCGGATGCATTCTAACACTTCATCCATCCAGCTCGTATTCTATGGTTGAGATCTCCATCTAATTCTCCGTTCTCTTGCAAGATAGATCCTAGGTAGCGAAAACGGTCGCTTTTTGTGATCTTCGCTAGATTGTTCCGGTCATTAGTGTGGATAAGTATATAAATGGATAGAGATAGGAAAGCAAACACAAGATGTACGTGGTTCACCCATATTGGCTACGTCCACGGAATAGAAGAGTTCTCATTAATTGTGAAGGGTTTACACAAGTACATAGGTTCAAGCTCTCCTTTAGTGAGTACAAGTGAATGATTTAGTACAAATGACATTAAGAAATATTGTGGGAGAATGATCTCGTAATCACGAAACTTCTAAGTATCGGAGTGTGGAGTCGTCTTGACTTGCCTTATCTGTCTCATAGGTAGATGTGGCATCTTCTCTGGAAGTACTCTTCCTCCATCCAGGGGTGGTATCTTTAACTGGTGGAGATGCACAAGGTAATGTATCAATTTCACTTGAAGCTTACTTGTAGTTTCAGGCTTGGTCAAGCGCGATACAAACCATGTAGTAGGAGTCCCCCAAGTCGCCGAGCTAGGGGGTCTGCTGAAAGAGGTGACAGACAAGGTAAGCAATCAGAGCTCCGATTGATTGTTCACCTTCTCCTCATCTTGCAGCAGCATGAAGGATAAAGAGAAGAAAAATGAGAAGAGATGATATGAGATACTTTTGCTTTTGAAGAAGTAACTTTCCACAGGCTTATTCTTGAACTGAGCTGGAGGGTTTTCTGGTTTCCTCCAGAGTATAAGGCCGACTGAAGAATTTGAGGGTCAAAACAAGTCCATCAAATCTAGAGTACGTTCCACCCTGCTGATATGGGATACTTTTGCTTTTGACAGAGTAATGGATGTATCGGCACGTGTGCTGTTACGCTTGTCTCCACATGCTTCCTTGTATCCTTCGCACTTGCCCTATCTGTTCCTCAAGCAGATGCGGAATCTTCCCTGGAAACATAAGATGTTGAAGATGAGTACTCGAGAGCAATGCCAGGTAAGTAATCAGGTAAGGGGTTCCAGGCAGTCAGTTCTTGGCTGGAAGCTTGATTCCAAGTGCTGACTGATTGCTCTCTTTCTCCTTGTCTTGCAGGTAAAAACAAGGCCAAAGGAAAAGACAGGGAAAAAGCATGATATGGGATACTCTTGCTTTTAACCCTGATGATATGAGATATTCTTGCTCTAGTATAGCTTGTTTGCAGAGGTATTATCGGGGGGAAAGAAAGCTGAATATTTCGAAAGGCTTCGTTGGGAGTGCCCTCTCAGATATGATGAAGGGTTGAGCATTTTTGCAGGTCTGCCTGTCCGTTGGGGATGGAGGTTGACATATATAGGAGTCTCCCTAACAAGTAGTAATGCTATTCCTTTACCCTGCTTGGTCATAGCACGGTAGTGGGAGCTGTCAGTTTCACATGTTTTAACTCTGTCAGAGCACTTTGAAAAAGTGGTCTGTGGTATCTGGCTCTCGAGATTCGGAGAACGATGCCTCTTCGATTTTTGAGAAAGCAATCATGCTGGGGGTCTGGCTCTCGAGATTCGGAGAGCAGTGTCTCTTCGGTTGATACACAGGGACTTTCCAATTATCCAGCAATGGTACTGTTCCTTTACCCTCTCTTCGATTTTGAGAAAGTAGTCATGTTGGGAGTCTGGCTCTCGAGATTCGGAGGACGGTGCCTCTTCGATTTTGGAGCAAGCAATCTTGTTGGGAGTGTTTTCTCGAATGTGAGTAAAGGTTGGGCATGTTTGCTAGTCTACCTTGCCACGAAGCACAGAGGTTGACACACAGGGAGTTTCCAATTATCCAGCAGTGGTACTGTTCCTTTACCCTTGTGGGTAATAATATGGTAGCTAGACCTTCAAAATTTATGTGTCTAAACTTTGTTAGTGTTGCTTCTTTGCTATTCTTTTACCTTTCTTGGTCAGAGCGATGTAGTGGGAGCTGCAAGCTTCACGTGCTCAACTTTGGCAGAGAACTTTGGCAAAGTTATCTGTGGTACCCATGAGCTATTGTTGCGTGTGGGAAGTGGGTGATTGAACAGTAAGATTCATGTGCTTTCTACTTCACCAGAAGTCTTCGACAGAATGCCCATAATTTCTGCAAAGCTGAGTGTGCGTGTGACAGGTGCTGACAAGGCTAGAAAAGTAGGTGCCTCTTCGATTTCTGAGATCGGCCCTCGTGGTCTCTGAGCAGCCCAGCTTTTGAGAAAGCGAGCGCCTCTTCGATTGATTCGAAGAACGATGCCTCATCGATTTTTGAGAAAGCAGTCACGCTGGGGGTCTGGCTCTCGAAGATTCGGGGAGCAGTGTCTCTTCGATTTTTGAGAAAGTAATCATGTTGGGAGTCTGGCTCTCGAGATTCGGAGGGCGGTGCCTCTTCGATTTTGGAGCAAGCAATCTTGTTGGGAGTGTTTTCTCGAATGTGAGTAAAGGTTGGGCATGTTTGCTAATCTACCTTGCCACGAAGCATAGAGGTTGACACACAGGGACTTTCCAATTATCCAGCAATGGTACTGTTCCTTTACCCTCTCTTCGATTTTTAAGAAAGTAGTCATGTTGGGAGTCTGGCTCTCGAGATTCGGAGGACGGTGCCTCTTCGATTTTGGAGCAAGCAATCTTATTGGGAGTGTTTTCTCGAATGTGAGTAAAGGTTGGGCATGTTTGCTAGTCTACCTTGCCACGAAGCACAGAGGTTGACACACAGGGACTGTCCAATTATCCAGCAGTGGTACTGTTCCTTTACCCTTGTGGGTAATAATATGGTAGCTAGACCTTCAAAATTTATGGGTCTAAACTTTGTTAGTGCTGTTTCTTTGCTATTCTTTTACCCTTCTTGGTCAGAGCGATGTAGTGGGAGCTGCAAGCTTCACGTGCTCAACTTTGGCAGAGAACTTTGGCAAAGTTTTCTGTGGTACCCATGAGCTATTGTTGCGTGTGGGAAGTGGGTGATTGAACAGTAAGATTCATGTGTTTTCTACTTCCCCAGAAGTCTTCGACAGAATGCCCATAATTTCCGCAAAGCTGAGTGTGCGTGTGACAGGTGCTGACAAGGCTGGAAAAGTAGGTGCCTCTTCGATTTCTGAGATCGGCCCTCGTGGTCTCTGGGGAGCCCAGCTTTTGAGAAAGCGAGCGCCTCTTCAATTTCTGAGACCAGCCTTCGTGGTCTTTGAGCAGCCCAACTTTTGAGAAAGCAAACGCCTCTTAGATTTCTGAGATCAACCCTCGTGATCTCTAAGCAGCCCAGCTTTTGAGAAAGCAAACGCCTCTTCGATTTCTGAGCAGGCGCCTCTTCGATTTCTGAAGCTCCGTCGAGTGCAGATTTTTATAAGGGCTGGCATTAAGTTCCAAAGCACACTTGAATCTCCACCAGTAGAAGCTTCATTCTTGCACTTCTAAGATCTTGATTTGTCCGACCTCTTCTCTCTTCAACACCTTTGAAAATGTCTGGCCCCTCCGACCGTCGTTTTGACTTGAACCTTGTTGAAGAGGCAGCCCCGCCTTCTCCAGACAACATATGGCGCCTATCCTTCGTCTCCCCTACTGGTCCTCTTACCGTTGGGGATTCCGTGATGAAGAATGATATGACCGCTGCGGTGGTGGCCAGGAACCTTCTCACTCCCAAAGATAACAGACTACTTTCCAAACGGTCTGATGAGTTAGCTGTTAAGGATTCGCTGGCTCTCAGTGTTCAGTGTGCAGGTTCTGTGTCTAATATGGCCCAACGCCTATTTGCTCGAACCCGCCAAGTTGAATCATTGGCGGCTGAAGTGATGAGTCTCAAACAGGAGATTAGAGGGCTCAAGCATGAGAATAAACAGTTGCACCGGCTCGCACATGACTATGCTACAAACATGAAGAGGAAGCTTGACCAGATGAAGGAAACTGATGGTCAGGTTTTACTTGATCATCAGAGATTTGTAGGTTTGTTCCAAAGGCATTTATTGCCTTCGTCTTCTGGGGCTGTACCGCGTAATGAAGCTCCAAATGATCAACCTCTGATGCCTCCTCCTTCTAGGGTTCTGTCCAGTACTGAGGCTCCAAATGATCCCCCTCCGGTGCCTTCTCTTTCTGGGGCTCTACCGACTGCTGAGACTTCTCCTAAGCAACCTTTGTGAAGGCTCCCTCTTGTGTGTTTATTTTGACTCATGTATATGTACATATTTGTAGCTTATCGGGGATATCAATAAATAAGCTTTCCTTCATTTCAACGTATTGTGTTAAATACACCAAAGCCTTCTTCACTAAGTTCTTTGAATTTTCTTTTGTTGAAGCTTGTATGTTGAAGCTTTCTGAGTGGAGCATGTAGGTTGGGGTAGTGTTCCCTTAATTTTCCGAGTGAGGAAAACTTCTCGGTTGGAGACTTGGAAAATCCAAGTCACTGAGTGGGATCGGCTATATGAATCTTAGAACGCCATTGTGCTCGATCCTGTGTCATGTCCTTCGTTAGATCCAAGTACTCTAAGTCTTTTCTTAGAGTCTCTTCCAAAGTTTTCCTAGGTCTTCCTCTACCCCTTCGGCCCTGAACCTCTGTCCCATCGTCGCATCTTCTAATCGGAGCGTCAGTAGGCCTTCTTTGCACATGTCCAAACCACCGTAACCGATTTTCTCTCATCTTTCCTTCAATTTCAGCTACTCCTACTTTACCCCGGATATCCTCATTCCTAATCTTATCCTTTCTTGTGTGCCTACACATCCAACGAAGCATCCTCATCTCCGCTACACCCATTTTGTGTACGTGTTGATGTTTCACCGCCCAACATTCTGTGCCATACAGCATCGCCGGCCTTATTGCCGTCCTATAAAATTTTCCCTTGAGCTTCAGTGGCATACGGCGGTCACATAACACGCCGGATGCACTCTTCCACTTCATCCATCCAGCTTGTATTCTATGGTTGAGATCTCCATCTAATTCTCCATTCTTTTGCAAGATAGATCCTAGGTAACGAAAACGGTCGCTCTTTGGTATTTCTTGATCTCCGATCCTCACCCCTAACTCGTTTTGGCCTCCATTTGCACTGAACTTGCACTCCATATATTCTGTCTTTGATCGGCTTAGGCGAAGACCTTTAGATTCCAACACTTCTCTCCAAAGGTTAAGCTTTGCATTTACCCCTTCCTGAGTTTCATCTATCAACACTATATCGTCTGCGAAAAGCATACACCAAGGAATATCATCTTGAATATGTCTTGTTAACTCATCCATTACCAACGCAAAAAGGTAAGGACTTAAGGATGAGCCTTGATGTAATCCTACAGTTATGGGAAAGCTTTCGGTTTGTCCTTCATGAGTTCTTACGGCAGTCTTTGCTCCTTCATACATATCCTTTATAGCTTGGATATATGCTACTCGTACTCATTTCTTCTCTAAAATCCTCCAAAGAATGTCTCTTGGGACCCTATCATACGCTTTTTCCAAATCTATAAAGACCATGTGTAAATCCTTTTTCCCATCTCTATATCTTTCCATCAATCTTCGTAAGAGATAGATTGCCTCCATGGTTGAGCGCCCTGGCATGAACCCGAATTGGTTGTCCGAAACCCGTGTCTCTTGCCTCAATCTATGCTCAATGACTCTCTCCCAGAGCTTCATTGTATGACTCATTAGCTTAATACCCCTATAGTTCATGCAATTTTGTACGTCGCCCTTATTCTTGTAGATAGGCACCAAAGTGCTCGTTCGCCACTCATTTGGCATCTTCTTCGTTTTCAAAATCCTATTGAAAGGTCAGTGAGCCATGTTATACCTGTCTCTCCCAAAAGTTTCCACACTTCGATTGGTATATCGTCTGGGCCTATTGCTTTTTTATGCTTCATCTTCTTCAAAGCTACAACCACTTCTTCCTTCCGGATTCGACGATAAAAAGAGTAGTTTCTACACTCTTCTGAGTTACTCAACTCCCCTAAAGAAGCACTCATTTCATGTCCTTCATTGAAAAGATTATGAAAATAACCTCTCCATCTGTCTTTAACCGCGTTCTCTGTAGCAAGAACCTTTCCATCCTCATCCTTGATGCACCTCACTTGGTTTAGGTCCCTTGTCTTCTTTTCCCTTGCTCTAGATAGTTTATAGATATCCAACTCTCCTTCTTTGGTATCTAGTCGTTTATACATATCGTCGTAAGCCGCTAACTTAGCTTCTCTGACAGCTTTCTTCGCCTCTTGCTTCGCTTTTCTATACCTTTCACCATTTTCATCGGTCCTCTCCTTGTATAAGGCTTTACAACATTCCTTCTTAGCCTTCACCTTTGTTTGTACCTCCTCATTCCACCACCAAGATTCCTTTTGGTGTGGGGCAAAGCCCTTGGACTCTCCTAATACCTCTTTTGCTACTTTTCGGATACAACTAGCCATGGAATCCCACATTTGGCTAGCTTCCCCCTCTCTATCCCACACACATTGGGTGATTACCTTCTCTTTGAAAATGACTTGTTTTTCTTCTTTTAGATTCCACCATCTAGTCCTTGGGCACTTCCAAGTCTTGTTCTTTTGTCTTACTCTTTTGATATGTACATCCATCACCAACAAGCGATGTTGATTAGCCACGCTCTCTCCTGGTATAACTTTGCAATCCTTACAAGTTATACGATCCCCTTTCCTCATTAGAAGAAAATCTATTTGTGTTTTTGACGACCCACTCTTGTAGGTGATCACATGTTCTTCTCTCTTCTTAAAGAAGGTGTTGGCTAAGAAGAGATCATATGCCATTGCAAAATCCAAGATAGCTTCCCCATCCTCGTTTCTCTCCCCAAAACCATGGCCACCATGAAAACCTCCATAGTTGCCTGTCTCCCTGCCCACGTGTCCATTTAAATCTCCTCCTATAAATAACTTCTCCGTTTGAGCAATTGTAAGACCATACCTAGCTAGACAATGGGTAACCTCGTTGGTTTGGTAGCGTGAACGGGAAGAAGAAACTTCAGTAATCGTGGAAATCAAAGCTTTGATATCCTCAATAACCTGTCCAAGTGGGGAAAGATTACGTGAGGAATCCTTCAAAGCTTGAATGATCTAAAGCGAATCAGACTAAAAAATCATCTTGTGAAAGCCCCTAGAACACACCCAAACCAAAGCCGAACGAATAGCCAATGATTTCGCCTGAATGGGGGGAGAAAGTATCTCTGAAATTCCCAGCTTTTGCTACCATAAAAGAACCAACAAAGTATTTGACAACAAGAAACCAGGCGGGGGGCAGCCCACATAGGAGAGGGAAATGACTAAGGAATGCGTTTATACTGTACTGCCCTAGTACGCACAAATTTCTGCCACCAAGTGATACATTGGGTCACAACCATAACGGGATTGTCCCAAGTGTCTGACCAAAACTTTGGATTTCGAGCACCCCAAATTGCCAAAAGAATCATGAAAGCCAATTCGAAATTCCTGGAGGCAATTTGATTCGCCATGTCAATAATCCAATCCATAAGAGCAGGGGGGTTGAGGTCTCGTAATGGAACACCTAAATTCGATGCAAGCCATACACATATAGCGAAAGGGCATAAGCGTGATAGGTGAATAACCGATTCCTCGTAGCCATTACACATTACACATGAGGGGTCAATGGTTATATGGTGTCGGGTGAGATTTGCATGGGTTGGAACGAAGTTATTGCACAGTTTTCATACACACACCTTTACCTTCGGTAGAACATGAGATTTGCAAAGCTTGTCCCAGACCATGGCAGGTGGGGACGAAGATCCCAACGATGAACCATTGAGCTGAATAATAACCTATTTTTCCAGGTAGTAAGCACTTTGAACTGAGAACACATCGTTCTTCTCATGATGCCAAACAAGTGTGTCCGGACGGGATTAAATGTTGATCGGGATTAAACGATTGAGATTGACTTCCTCTGAAGAAAATAAAGAATTGAGTATCTCAGTTCTTCAACCTTTCATATCAGGATCAATCAGATCACAGACCCTCGAAAAACTGCAGTCCGGAGGCTTGGGGGAAAAAAGGTCGAAAGGTTGACTATAAAAGGATCCATGAGTCTTCCCAAATATGGATTGAGCTTCCTTCCCCAACCTACCAACGACAACCCCGAGAAAGGATAGTCTAACTAGTACAAATGTTTTTCCAGCAAAACAAAGCATCACTACTAACTCGGGCATAAAAATAAGTGTTGGGAAAATACTTAGCCTTCAACACTTAGGCCACCAGCAAAGTTGGGCTGGAAAGAATCCTCCACCCTTGTTTGGTAAGCATTTCCAAATTGAAAGTGTAAAGGTTGCGAAACCCAAACCCACCCTCATTCTTTAACGTGCATAGTTGATTCCAAGAGCACCAGTGTATCTTGCGTTCCCCTTTATCCCCATTCCACTAGTATGACATAATGAGTTTGTTTAAATCCTCACAAAAGTATTTGGGCACTAGGTAGCAGCACATGGTAAATACAGGGATAGCTTGGGCCACCGTTTTTACCAAGATTACTTTCCTCGCTGCGCTAAGGAGTTTCCCTTTCCAATTTTGAAGGCATGCCCAAATATTTCTCATGTCGGGAGACATATCGAACACCTAGGATTAGATTCAACCGATTCTTCATAGGAGGTTTAACATTCCTACTGAAGCACACCTTACTCTTGCTCAAGTTTATTTTCTTCCTAGATGCCACTTCATAAACACGGAGGGCGTTCATAACATGGATACACTCAGATGCATTGGCCTGACAAAAGAACAAGTTATTATCAGCAAATAGAAGGTGACTGAGAGGTGGAGCTCCAAAGCAAATAGGCATGCCCCTGATTAAACCAACATCTAATTTGGGTAGAGAGGCCATTTTTACATAGAAGAAATAGGTAAGGGGAGAGATGATCGCCTTGGTGAAGACCTCAAGATGGATGGAGATAGCCCATCTAGCAGCCATTAATATAGCACGGATGAGACACAAACCATCGTTAGCTCCACCCATTTGTGAGAAAAAATCGAGTTTCATAAGAATTCCCCGAAGGTAACCCTAGTCAATCCTATCATAGGCCTTGCATATATCCAATTTTAGATACATAAGACCGTTATTGGCTTGCCATCGTTTGAAGATGTGGTTGGAGACCTCGGCAACCAAGATTATATTATCAGAGATATTTTGTATGAGGATGAAGGCGCTCTAGTAAGGGAAAACAATGTTGTAATATGACCTTGAGCTTATTAGCCAAGACTTTAGAGGCAATCTTGAACTGGACGTTGCAGCGGCTGATAGGCCTCCAGTGTGTCATGTCTTCAGGGTTCTTTTGCTTGGGTATAAGTGAGACTAGAGTAAAATTAATTTGCTTTAACAACTTCCTGAAGAAAAGAATCCTAAAACAGCATTCGAGACGTCATTTCCCACCACATGCCAAAATCGTTGGTAGAAGAAAGTGGTCATCCCGTTCTGGCCTGGTGTTGTAGAAAGGTCCATTTGGAACAATACAATCTTCACTTCCTTTTCACAAAAGTTTTGATCAAGGGATTGATTCATTTGGGCCATGACCCTAGGCTTAAGGATATCGAGAATTGTGTCGTAATTGACCCGTCAATCAAAAGAGAATAAGTCTTCAAAGTAATTAAGAATGTGTTTTCAATGTTCCTGTCACCATAAACTCATACTCCGTTGTCACTTTTGAGTCTGTTGATGTGATTTTTAGCTAGCCTGCAGTTGGCCCAACAATGGAAGAAGGCTGTGTTTCTATCCCTGTCACAAATCCAAAGCACTGAGATTTTTGGCGCCAAAAGGCTTCTTCTTGGCCCAATCTCCTGCACATTATTTTAAAAGAAAGAACGGATGAGAATTAACTAGAATATTTAATCTTAATTTTTTAGTTGTGAATAAAAACATGCAGGAAAATTTATAATATTCAAAACTACTTTCTCTGTTCGAAAGTTGGCTTCCTCCGAGGATACGGCGGTGGTGGCAATCTGGTTTATGTTGCTTGAGATTAGGGTTTTTTTTTTTGTTTTTTTTTCAGCCTTTGGGCCTAAGCTTATGTGGGCCTTCCGTTGTATCTTGGGTTACGGCTTTCATTTTGCTTGGACCTAATTTTACTTTATCTGTTGTTGTTTACTTGACTATTTTTTAGCCTTGTACTATTTTTTTTAATATAATGGAAGTTCTCTTCTTGATAATAAAAAATTATACATTGGCTAATTTTGATGATCCTACATGTTGTGTCTCTTACGCGTTTAGTTTATGCAAGCACCATATTTTGCATCTATGGTTTGATTTATGGGAACTTATTCATAACTTTTGTGCTCATTATGTGAACAAGATAAATGCAAGCATTTTGGATGAGAGGTTAAGATTGAGGTAATTTCGGGTGGATTGGATTGGAAACAACGTTTCTGAATTCCAATTTAAAATTTCAAAATTGAATTGGATCGGAGCAGAATTTTCAATTCCCCTTTTAGTGATTATTCATCTACAAGGCTTCTACAAATCATGAGTGACACCTAGCAATATGTCATAGGTACCCAAGCTAATCATAAGAGGTTGGAAAACCTATTCAGTTTGGGATTACAATGCAATACGGAATTTCTCTAAACCAATACTCTTAATCACATTGTTTGTTTGATAGTTAATTCATGTTTACTATCCAATGTGATTCTCTTATATATATGATTACCTTGAATATGATTTGGAATGACTTCCTAAATCTCACTCATACTCTAACTAGAGATTCTTAATCATATTGATAAGTCGATATTATACTATATATTTTACTCTATTCTTAGTATTAATTTATTGATTATTTTGGTAGAACTTTGATACTTTGTTATATATTTTCAAAGTAGGACATTTGACTTCCTTTAGAGAAAAAAGTAAACAAACGGATGAATTTTTGAGTGATTCTAATTGGAGGATGTTCTTGAGCCTTTCAAGATGGTTGTGTCAAAATTCCAGATTTTTCTACCAAGCCGTTTGACCGCGGTGAAGAAATAAAAGCCCAACGCGCAGCTTTCCTAGATTGACGTTTCTGGACGTTTTGGGCATTTTGAAGGTCAATAAGGCATATTTTAAGGAAGATTCCTTCTGAGTATTTGTAGGGGACGTATTCAGCTTTCAAAAGAGACCTTTTGGGACCAAATCGGAGTTAATTTGGTTGGTCAAAAGACTAATTTTCTGAGAACTCCGAATTCTAGTTCAAATAGGAAACCTTTTATATTCTGTTTTATTATTTTATTATGTCTCCTAGTTTTATTCTAAGACCTTTTAGGATTTTATTTTCTAGTAGTATAAATAAGACTTTTTAGCCATTAGGTTAAGAGGGAGATACGGAGAGAGTGCACGCATTTTGGCTTTAGTGAGTTTTTGACAATTCAAGTTTATTTTCAAGGTGTTTTCTATCTATGTTTTTAATAATATTTTATTTTATAATTGTTCGTAACTAGTTTCGTTGCTAGGGTGAGGCCACGAGCTTTAGCAAGAATATGTAGTTTTTTTTCAATTTTCTTATGATATTATGCATGCAAGTTTTAAATTATTAATCGCTATACTTTAAATTATCTAATTGTCTTGATGATTGGCCACCATTAGGATATTTAGAAAAGTAATTTGATGCAATTTTACCGGAGGGCTGTCCCTGGAATTGGTGCTGACTTCTTGTGGTTAATATGTGTAACTTCTTAGGATGGACGACGTGTCTTAAGGGTTATATGGTTTTTCAAACATGTTCACATTCGATCTGAACGCCATGCACAGGTTTCATGTTAGATATATGTTATATGTTGGAGGTTCCAAGTAGGACATACTTTAGGAAAACCTAACCTTCAAATATGCATGGGTAATTCATAAGTAATTGGAAGAACCACGTAGTATTGTTAAGGTAACGGTGGAACCCTGGGCCTTTTACAATTTGGTTTTCAAAACGTTTTCCTTTGTTTTCTTTACTTTGCTAATTTCTTTAATCATTTTAATTAAATTCGTTTTTATTATTTTTAAATTCAAAATCAACCTTTTCCAATCTTTGTTTTCAAATAATTAACTAAGAATTAGTTTAAATACATATTATTCATTCAATCCATGTGGAGAACAATCTTGCTTGAGCTGCTATACTATGATAACCTTGTACTCTTACAAGTATTTTTAAGTATTTTATCCCTACTTTTGCAGGTGGTAAAAATCCTTAAAACATATCATAGAGTATTCCCCCTCAACAGTTTAAAGGTTAGATATTCATTGTTGTACATTCAAATGCCCACATGACAAAGTAGCTTCACCCCAACGATATCTTATACATCCTCAAAGGGAATACCTTTAACATAGTCAAAGACTAAAGATCTAACCACAAAACAACTACGATGTCTCAGGTCAAATGACTACTTTGCAGTATCCTAACTATGAGTTCTCATGTGACATGAGTATGAGAACTCCTTGTTGATCACGTTCAGTTGACTCACTCTTTTTTAAGCACATACATACTTGTCTTGGTGTCATTCACACCAATGAGTCAAGACCAGTTACTCTCTTAAAAGAGAAGACATAACATGTATTGATCTATTTGATGCCTAATTGGCAATCCTATGAATAGGAATGTTTACGATATGTATATGAAAGAGAAAGGTCTCATAAATTTAACTTCTTTAGATCACATTCTCTTAATTTTATATTCATTGGACTTATCATTTAAGTGTATAACAATTAATGAGACGACTTTAAATAATAATTTTTGCCCTTTCATTCAACTAGATTAGTTTAATATGTGAAATGTTCGTAATACATCATCTCATGATTGGCTTTAGGGGCACATTTTCAACATGTATGAGATTCAAAAAAGTAAACATAAAAATCGAAATAGTTTCGACAATTATCAACATTGGAACATTTCATTTGTACTCCAACCGTGCCTCTTGAGCGTGTTCACTGTAAAGCATTAAGTCGAATCGAAATAGATGATCTTGTTACAGTTTAAATATTGAGGCTAATTGTCACTTAGTACTAAGGTCAAATAATATTTCTCTTCACTTGTAAGTGAGAGGTCTTAAGTTTGATTATCACCAAAAGCGAATTTGAACCACATTATTGCTAAACCATTGTGAGGCAAAGCTCACTCCCCCACCTCCTTAGTTTAGGTCACTCCCCCACCCCCTTAGACCAACTCCAAACCTGGGCTAAGCCAAATTTTAGCCCAAAATTTTCCCCCAAACACCACCCAACCCAAGCTAAAATATTGGGCTAAAAGGGGAATGCTAAAACTAGGCTAAATTCCCCCCCAAATTCCCCCCTATCTGTGTGGACTCGCCACAATTTGGGTCACTCTCGGCCCGCCCACTCGCAGACGCGCCCCACGAGCCTGGTTTGCATTTGCTTCAAACAGCGCAGGGTCCCACTGCCAGGGCCCTGTCGGCCACTACCCCTGAGCCTAACGGCTCTTTTCCCCATCCGACGACCATCATTTAAGGATCATTGGTTGATCCAACGGTCCAAATTCAAATTTCATTTTTAAAAAATATGTTATTTTAAAATACATTGAATCCAACGGCTGAGATCGAATGTAATCAAATCTAACGGTAAAAAAAAGGATCTAATGGCCAAATTTAAATCCAACTGCTAAAATAATTTAAAAAAATTATTTAAGTCAAAATTCACCCAAAAACTCTATAAATACCTATGTATTTGTTCAAACATCCACATAAAACTCAATTTTCTCCTACAATTCTTCCAATTATCTTTCTACCATTTCTTTCCATTTCCAAATTATTCAACATGGCAAAAGAGCATGTTAGAGGTCGTAATTGGACCTATGAGGAAGTTCTTTATGCTTGGCATGAGTTTCTGTTAGCGAAGATGGTGCAATTGGCACAAATCAAAATAAAAAGGTTTTGTGAGATAAAATCATTGCAAAGTTTCAAGAAAACTGCAACGGCGGCGGGTGGGACGGTGGTGATGTTTATGATCGGTGAAAGACTATCAACAAAGCATGCACTTTATGGAAGGGAAGCATGGAGAGAGTCATGATTGGCATGCCTAGTGGAATGAGCGCCATAGAAATTGTGAGTTTTTTTCTTGATATTTTATTTGTCATGTACATAATATTATTTTGTAACTAATTATTTTTATGTATTTTTTGCTTAGGGTGACAAAACAATGGAAATTTACAAGACAAGAGTAACACCAAAAAATCAAGTTTTTAAGTTGCAACATGCTTGGGACGTCCTCAAGGATTGTCCGAGGTGGGCAACCGATGCAGACCAACAATGGGGAAGATTATTTCAACATGAAGCCGCACCGAGAAATGAAGGTGTCGATGAAATGACCCAATTTCCTTCTTTATCAAGGCCCCCGGGAAGAGATAAGCAAAAGGAAGCAAAAAGAAAAGGGAAGGCCCAAGATTCGACGAGTGGAGACTTTGCTACCGGAATTGCAAAATTGCACGAAACTCATAGCGCTCGCCAAAAAGAAGCGGCCCGAATGCGTTTGCAAATGAAGGAAATCTCGGATAGGGAGGAAAATAGGTTTGAAATTGAATTCATGATGAAGGACCTCAGCAAATATACTCCAGAGAGGAAGAAGTTCTTACGTGGTAAGCAAAAGGAAATTATGCGAAAGTCTGCCTCAAGGAGTATGTTTCAAGATAATGAATCCTCTGAACCCTATATCCCAACATTTCAACGAAGTCCATCACCAAGTGAAGATGGTGGATATGATTGTTAATTAAGTTTATGTAGTGTATGAATTATGTGCTTTATTAATTAAGTTTATTAATTGTCGTTTGAAGGCTTGCTTTGTGAAAAAATTAATGATTTTTCAATATTTATCGAAATATAATTTTTTTTAGATTAAAATGTTCACAAAATTAATTTACAATAGTCTACATATTTATTTTTTAAAAAACAAATTGATTTAAGAAAAAAATTAGCCTAAGTTCATTCTTTAATAATCCTGGGCTAAAATTTTAGGCCAGAAGGGTTGAAGCAGAAAAGCTGTTTCTGGGCTAAAAGCCAAATTTTCCGGGCTAAAAAATTTGGCTTTTAGCCCAAGGGTTGGAGATGGTCTTAGTGTAAATATATATCTTGAGGCCAATTAATTGGTCATGCATGATTTTTCATTACAAATTCATCGAAATAGTTTAGCACAAGAATTATTCATCTAGGATGATTGGAATTTTGTTTTGTTATTAAATTATTTACTTGCTCAAACTATGAATAAGCCGGAATAATCAAGGAAAATTTGGTAGGGCGGTTACGACACTCTCATAAACAGTGAGACTTTGTACATTGAGAGATTATTTCAGTAAAGTCTGTTATGCTTAACTATTTAGCTGGCCATGCTGTCATACTCAAGTTTCTCTCTTTGGTCTGGACATTGGGCACGCATCATCATTTGCTAAAAACCCAATGAGAAGTTAATCAGATATAGAGTGGGTTTATAAGCCAGAATAATCAAGGAAAATTTGGTAGGGTGGTTACGCCGCTCTCATAAACGGTGAGACTTTGTACGTTGAGAGATTATTTCAGTAAAGTTTGTTCTGCCTAACTATTTAGCTGTTGATTCTCCTTCTCCAATATCGCTTCTACAGAAAAGCACAATAGCCTGAATCTAATAGAAATAAGTGAAATAATTTGTAGAGCGAGAAAGGTTACAAAAAAAAATCTAAACTTTTGAGAAAAAAGAATCATAAATTAGATAAACACCATAATACCCTAACAATTCATATGGAAAATCTTCAAAATTAATGTAATTAATTTATGCCTTCCATTGCCTTCAATCAAATCTTTCCTCAAATTTTTGAAACTTTGACAAAAGAAAGTAGCCGTTATATTGTTTCCAACATTATACAAATTTACCACCCTAAGCATTCGTGATTGAATTCAAAATATTCAAACGGATCTATGAATACCTAATATATATTGTAAACAAAATCTTTGACAAATATTACAAAATCCCTCAGAAAATTTCGATTTCCTCGAAAATTTTGAGAAGCAAAATCTTTTGTTTAGATTCTTAACAATCGCTTTGTGGAAATCTAAGGATGTCTAATCCAACGAGATGTGCAGCTTGCAGATTTTTGCGAAGAAGATGCCCTCAAGATTGTGTTTTGGCACCCTATTTTCCCTCCTCCAATCCTGAGAGATTTTCTTGTGTCCATAGGATCTTTGGTGCCAGCAACATTACCACAATGCTAGAGGTAATAACCAATTAAATAAGATATTGGTTGCCATTGATTAAGTAGCTTTTTTTATACAAGCGATACTCCACTTTGCACATATTTTTTCTAGCCAATGTCGCTACACTCACATCGAGTGTATTTGTTTAGGTTGGTTGTCTCAACTATTATTAGCCATTTGTGTAAAGTGCAACTAAATCCAAACACATTTGGAAGCACTACAAATTGTTCAGCATACCAGTTGTATACAACCGTCTTCTCTTTTTCAATGAGTGGAAGAAGAGAAATTCGAACTTGTGATCTTTATGAACGTGTATACAAGTAATGTCTATGTGTTTACTTTAATCCAAAATCAAAGGCGGAGCCATGAAAGGACTATGATGGTCCCAGGCCCATTTGGACATTTTTTCATGCAAAAATGTTTAATGTAATGTTTATGCTTTTTCAAGGTTTTCCGAAGGCTCAAGGCCCAATCCGACATTTTTTACTTTAATTTCTTTCATTGGGTTTGATTTGAGGTTGGTGGCTCCTATGAAGTTTAGGCAATCTGTTGCTTGTGAGCTTTGAGGAGTTTGTATGGGGATCACTGGAGGGAGAGAGGAAGAAAATCAGAGAGGCTTGGAGTTTAGGTTTAAGGAGAGGATGATGAAGATGACACCAAACCAGACTCAAATGACATTGGTCGTTTGCTCCACTCATAGGCTAAAATTCTGGCTACGCCATTGACCCAAATTTTAGTCGAAAATATGAGAAAAATTTGAAAACCTTGTTTCTTATTTTTCAGATATACAAGTATAGAATGTGTTACTAATCTTAATCAATCGTCTAATTGTATCGTAAATGCAGCAACTTCCAGTCCATTTAAGAGAAGCAGTAGCAGACTCCATGTTCTACGAGGCATCGTTACGTGTTGAAGATCCGATTTACGGATGTGTTAGAATCATTTCTCAGCTGCAACACCATTTATTGGAGGCTCAATCTGAGTTACTCAAGACCAACGGTCAAATAGCATCCAACCTTGCACAACACCAACTGCAGCAGCAGCAGCAGCAGCAAAATGGTGTTCATGGTGTTAGTTACCACCAAGACCAGCAGATCAGTGAACCTTCGGGGCTCAGCTTGGACATGCAAGCTTTCGCAGATGACTGTTACCTTCACCCGTAGAGATGTGCAAGTTTTCAGACGCGAGCTATGCCAGTTAGCTATAGCAGTGTGCCGACCCCTTGCATTTAAGTTCTAATTCTTTCGCCCAAAGATTAGAATAGCATAGAATACCATCTTTGCACAAATATATGAGCTTAATTTGTTAAGTCCAACGGTTTAATTTGAATTCTCATTTGATTGATAAAATTGCTCAAGAAAATTTGAAAATTGTTGAGAGCAGCGTTCTATTTACACTTGGCTAAAAAATTACACGGCAAATTTGCTAAAATTGGATATACAAATCTTTGCCAAACCAACACTTGGCTATAACCATCCCCATACGCCGGAATAAAGACTTTCAGACAAAAAAAATGAGAGATTGCCCTGAGAGACGAAGAGGTGGAAAAGCCGGGAAGGGCATTTCCGTGGAGAAGGATGTAATCCGTCTTGGCCAAATGCCAATCCTCCTAGTTTGAAAGATCAAATGAGTTGAGTTTTGAGAACGATAACCGTTGATTTTCCTCATTTATTTCTCGTAGTAAGAAGAAACTCGGATGCCTAGCGTGATCCTTGCTCCAGTTTCGAAGATCTGGAGACTGATGGTTTGATAGCATGCGTACAGAACACAACTAGGGAGATGAGCATTAGGTATTACGATTACGAGAATTTCTGCACCGCTGAATAGGCCGACTGAAGTACTGGGAAAACGGAGTCTTTGGGACCGGAATTAGTTTTCCAATAATGGCAAGAGGCCAACTGTCGGAAAATAAGGTCAGTTAAGTACCGCGATTAGGCAAATATAAATTGCAAAACAGAATGACTCGCATATTTTATGAAACCGATTTCGTTACTTCCACTTGTGGTTCTTAAACTTTAGCCAAACTTCATCCAGTTAGAAAAAAAACATAAGGAATCATCAAGTTAACGTACCTGACAATGGCAATTCCCAAGCATATGAGCCATTGCTGCCATGATAGTCTAACCGTTTTTGTAAATTTTCCGAGGAACATGACGATGATTATCTGAAAATAGAGTTGTACTCGGTAATTATTTATAGTAAGAGCCCGAAACCAAAAATATAAATGCAGAGGCCTCTCACCTGAAGTACAAATGTAATTCCTATTATTCCCATGAAGAGGTAGTTTTTGGTCACTCCAGTGAAGACATTTATTTCTTCAGGCTTTCGAGCATTGAACTCGTTGAAAATCTGTAAGAAGTTAACATAAGCGTTGGAACAAATTACTAAACCAGCTTAACTAAACAATTGAAACGCAACTCCTAATCGTAATTCACATAGCTATTTTCAAGTCCTATACTTACTTGACAAAAGACGAATGCATTGAATATGACAGTATTCTTCACACCAACGGCATGCTTTGGGACATCCTGCTGCAGACCAAGAATGCTATTTCCCAAAAAGTTGAGGACAAGGAGGACAGTAACTTGATACATAGCCTGTGCCAAGTAAAAATGATGAAATTAGAGAACAGAGTGATACAATGTTAATTTATGCTTCTTCAACTGCGATGTTAGTAACAGTGCCAATGATAATCGAAAGAGAGGAGATACCTGAATGAGTAGGTTCCTCCACATGATGTTCGTTATAAGAGGTGCCCTGAGAAACAAATATCAGATTATTACTTCACTTCATCGAAATCTAGCATACAACAAGAATTTGACTTTGAATAGTATCAAAGTATGTCATTGCTAGCTAATCACACGATTTCACACCTTCGGCCAACTGGTGTTCTATGCATAAGGTTGTCTGTAGGTGGTTCGGTAGCCAACGCAAGGGCTCCTAGAGTATCCATGATCAAGTTAACCCACAGAAGCTGGACAAAGAACATGAAATAAATTATTAGAAGAAAGATGACAGAGAAAAGTAATGAGCCTAAACCGCAGAGGATTCTTTCACTCATCTTTGTTCTGGCTTCATATTCCAGATTGTACAAAATATGCAGTGCCCAAGCCATGAAAAAACATGCTGTTGTGTGTGTGTGTGTGTGTGTATATATATATATATAGAAGAGAGTGGGGGGAGGGGGGGGGGGGGGAAGAGAGAGAAAGAGAGAGAAAAAGATACCTGTACTGCATTTAAAGGAACACGACCAGAAGAGATTGCGGCCACAACATTAATTACAAGAGCGGCAACATTAACAGTAAGTTGGAATTGGATAAATTTCTGAATATTTGCATACACAGAACGTCCCCAGCGAACAACCTACATAAAGTACAAAGAGAGACACTCAGAAGAGACAAAATCACCACTCCAACCCTATTATTGTTTTACATTAAGTATACTTTCTCACCTTTACAACAGACGCAAAATTATCATCCAAGATAACGATATCCGAACTTTCCTTAGCAACTTCAGTTCCTTGAATGCCCATAGAAAGACCAATATCTGCCTAAAATACATAATGGTAAAGATCTGGTCAGCTATAACTAGGTAAAAAGCATGACACTAGGAGAAGGGATGTTATCGAGGGGCGAATTTTGCTAGAAAGATGGGTTATCAGGATGTTTAAATCTAAAATGGCATGAAATGCCAACCACATGAACTTATTAAATTCACAAAGGCGACAAACCTCATGAAGTGCCGGAGCATCATTAGTGCCATCCCCTGTTACTGCAACAACTTCACCTCCCTTACGCAATGCTTGCACAAGCAACAACTTGTCATTGGGAGAAGATCTGCCCATTACCTAAGCAATAACGTGACAAAAAGTTCATTACTGTTAGGAACAATCAGAGATGCAATCTAGAAATAACAGAATTAGCAAGGGTAACAGACTGAAGATCAAAAGCTAATACAAATTCTAAGAATTGCCATAATGTAGGAACCATACTGTTATTTTCTTGGCGAGTTGTTCCCTTTCCCTTTCAGACAATTCACGGAATACTTTTCCTTCAATGATAGTAGGCTCAGTAGCATCTTCAAGTGAAAGTAGTATTCCACACTCTAACGCGATCGCTTTTGCTGTTTGAAGATTGTCTCCAGTGACCATGCGTACCTATAGGTTCACAAAAATGTGATTCATATGGTCATTTTCCAGACACGAGAACCACAATATAAAATATTTTATAATGTAAATAAGTATACATCATTATGTTTGCAGAAGTGTAACATAAATCAGGATGTTAAAGAACCAATGAGAAAAGTTACCTTGACACCAGCTTCTGTGCATTGTTTCACTGCATCTCTGACACCAGGACGACAAGGATCCTACTCACCAGACATACATATTAGCTCAAAGTGAAGTTTGATAATACTTTATATTAAAAGCAAGGCCTAAGAATATGGTACTGTCTATGCCATAGGCTATCAAAAAGATATGCAATAAACAACTGCAATAGTTGAGAATTTACTTTGTGGATATGCGTACCTTTATGCCAACAATAGCAAGCAGGACAAGGTTATCTTCTGGTAATGCCCATTGACTTAATTGCTCTTCATCGGTAGGAACTTTGTCCAATCCATATGGTCTATATGCAATGGCAACACACCGCAAACTGCTCTCTGCCATGTCATTAATAGCTGTCGCGAAAAATTCCTGCAGAAGGATATAACAAGACATCATACACAAATTTCACAGGACAATTTCAAGAGATTAAAGAATATTTCTCATCTTTCTAATAGAAACCTAATTATCAAATGATAATAAGGGCCCAATTGGATTGAACGAAAATCATACGGGTGTTCATTTTTACGCCCAAGGAGGTAACATGTGGATTTTCTGAACATAAGAGCAATATTTATCGAAGTACAACTAAGCAATTTACATTCAAATTCGGATCTTCCATCCAAATGGACCCTAAGAGTTTTGTGCGTATTAATTCTCATCATTACCAAGAGTAGAAGTGTCAAATATAGCGCTCATATATATAAATGTCATAATAGATTCTTCATCCATAACTTCCTGGAGTATGTTCATTTAAATCAATGAGAAATTCCATTTGTTCCTAGATTTTAATTTCTCAAAGCCGGTTCAGAGTGTGTTTTTTTTCTCTATGCTAAGACTTTCTGATTATGTCTTTATGGATCGTGTTCCCACCTTGTCATCTTTAATATTATGCAAGCAACCATCTGAGTCAAGGTACTCTGTGCATGAGGCTAAAAGTATCTCCGCTGCTCCTTTCCAATGTATATGAACATTAGAGTCAGCCTGTCACGAAAAGAAAGAAAGTGAAGAAATAACATTAGCATGGGATTAATCGGGCAAACGAGAGAGAAGCTGTGCACAGAAAAGGTTTAAGGTAGCTCTATTGCTTGTGCGATTTTATCTTTGGAGGTATTATCATGTATTTATCACTATGTAAGTATATTAATATTGCATTCAAAACATGCATAAAGTGATATTTTCCAGATGAAAAATGCAGAGGGTTAAGGTTATGTAAGGTATCCACAATGCAGTATAATTGACAGGAACTATACGTTTTTGGTCTTATTCCACATGATAAGTTGATTAAGCATGTATTTGACGAGATGATATACCATCAAGAGAGAAATGATAAGTTAATGGAGTATATATTCAACGATATGGCATAACTTCTGAGTCACTTTAACTAGTTTTGGAAATAAGAATGGTTCACTAAGTTGGGTTGAGAAGTTCTTTACAGTGATTTTGTCACCGGAAAAACTCATTTATGTTAGGTGAACAAGACACAGTCGCTTTACTTCAAACTCATCGATAATGTTACACACCACGTGAGGCTTTCCGGATGAACTAAAAGACATCTCACTATGCAAATCCCACTGGGTCTTAATTGATTCCGAAATTGAAAATTTACACCTTTAATTAATCAATTACCTGCTTTACTGCAACACCACCTCGCTTTTTCTCTGAGTTGAAAGGGAAGACATGAAGGACTGTAGACTCCAATCTGATAACACCAAACTTCATTCCCAACTGTGATGCAGAATTTGATAACTAAGAAAATCTTCAAATATTGGAGAAACAAGAGTACCAGAATACACTAAAGCACACTTAAAACAAACCTTGAATGCCCAAGAAAGTATAGCCTTTTCCGTAGGAGATCCAGAAATCTCTACTTCACCACCCTGCTAAACAAAATGAATTTTTGCATTTAAATATTAACATTTAGAATTTGAGAATACCATCAAAGCTCAACAGCTAAGGGAAACAATGTCATCCCCCCCTGATAATGCCGTGACAACTGAAGAAAAATATTACCGTTGGCTCAAATACATTGCCAGTGGTATTCTGCGCAACGCCCTCACTTAACAGAGTGGAAACCAGTGGATGCAACTGTGAGGAATCATCTGGTGGATTTATCTTCTTTCTCCCAACATATGCCTCAACCACAGTCATCTGCCATATCATATATTTTTGTCACTATTTCTATTTTACCAATACATTTTTCAGATCGAAACAACTACATGATACTCAAGTTTCACATGCTGCCCGGTACCCTGCGTTTATAAATTGATGAAAAACAATATTCAGTTTTGATCATAGAGCACACCTGATTTAAAGTCAATGTCCCAGTTTTATCACTGCAAATCGTTGTTGCTGAACCCATAGTTTCACAGGCTGACAGCCTACGGACCTGCACATATTTACTGTTAATAGCTAGTTTGACGAGATTTTTACAAAGACATTTCCTAGCAGAAGCTAGAATATCACAAAAATGAAAACAGAATGATGGTCGACCAGTGAAAGCCAAAGCGAGAAAAGACAAGAAAAATATTTTTTAACATTTAAGAAACCGAAAAACTTTCAATTAAAAAGACCAAAGACACTTACCAATGCCTTATCTGCCATCATTTTCTTCATTGAGTATGCTAGCCTGTCACAGAATTGAAGACAGACACAAAGTTGATAACACAAATGAGAACTATATTGGTACATTAAACTTAGATTCCTGTAATTGCAACCCGAAGCAAAAGTGGTTGATGCTACTTACGTCAAGGTAACGGCCAAAGGTAGCCCCTCAGGGACTGCAACAACCACAATGGTGACCTGCATGGTTCTATAGTTTGTCAAAGAAAGGCCTACATATAACCTTAAAGCCAATTGATCCGGAAGCTTCACTTACAGCAATCGTGAAAATTTTTATTGCTCCATCAAAAGCTTTGCCAATTCTAGTCTGACCAGCTATAAACTGGACTTTTCCATCTAGATCTCTTGTATTTCCAGTGAAGTATCTAAAATTTTAAATAAAAGCAAGGCTAATAAGATGATAAACAACTCATGTAAAATAAAATTTTAATTATTCATTGATCACAATGTTACCTGGCCCAAAGGACGGCAAGCACCAAAACAGCTACTGAAAGCCCAACTATGCCTATAAAAGTTGCAACTCCATTCAAACGCACCTATCACAGAGCACCAAAGATATCGTTGAGCTGTAAATAATAGATTTTCTACAGATTAAACAACCATACTTGTGGAAAAATGAAAAAACCTGTAAAGGAGTTTCTTCACCAGTATCCTCTGAGATGCTTGCCATCAACAATCCCCATTCAGTATTGATCCCAACACCAGTTACCTACAGATAGCCAAAAAGGTGAAGCAACCTGGTGGTGCACGTCTTACGTTAAGTAAAAAGGAGACTAGAAACATGGGATTATAGGGAAAATTCCAGCATCAAAATACAGAGATGCGAAACGTATGATTGTTTCAGTCAAGTTATGAAAAGTGAAGTACAATTAATTAATTGAAATTATTTACCAGCATAGTACCCACTCCATCAGCCACTTTGCAACCTGACATTAAGAAAGGTGCTTTCTGATCCTTGTGAACCTGAAAGAGATGGCGCTTAAAAACTGTATTGGTAATTGTGATAATTAAATTACTGCATGGTACTGTATAAGCACTTACAATCTTGCTTTCACCAGTCATGCTAGATTCATCGATAGCAAGTGAATGACCAGTGACTAAGATTCCATCAGCAGGGACCTAAGTACGAACAAAATAATTTGGTTACGCACTATCAAATTAATATCCAGTAAAACAATAAAACATTAAGTACACTCACTTGATCACCTATTCTGAGTGGTACAACATCACCAACCACAATATCAAATATTGAGATCTTTACTGATCTACCGCCTCTCAGGACCTGTAGAAATTTTCATATAAGTCGATTTAGCATCCAGAGAGTGAATGGTAACATTCCAATGGTGTACGAGTGCGCACCTCCAGTTGTATATTTTGTTTTTCCGAGTTAAGATTTTGGAACTGAAGAGATTGCCGATAATCACTAACAGCTGGCAAACAAAAAAAAAATGACAAGGGGAAAATTAGTCCCATGCTTACAAGATGAGTCTAATTGAAACAAGATCAAATCACGACTACAATATCAATTCCAATACCTGTAACAATTATAACAAGAAACACAGCAAAGAAAATGCTTCCTCCATCATACCATCCTTCCTCCAGACCCTATGAGGATATCAAAAGAAAAAAAGGTAGACAAAACTGTTTATAAAAAAAAACATAGAAACAAAAAGAATAGAAATCCAAAACACGCCCAGATAATTAGACAAACAGGCACCATTTGGTTATAAGATAAATGCGAGAATAGAGGATGCAAATGATCAAGAATACCTCAGTTTTTATTCCGAGTCCCAATGACACGACTGCAGCTATGATCAAGATTATAAGAGTTAAGTCTTGCCAAGCTTCCCAAAGGAATCTCTGCAGGACATAGCATAGGAATGAATTTCAGTTATTGCAACATGTTCCTAACTAAAACCACAAAATAACAAAAAAGTAACACTTTGTAATTAGATAATATACCAAGAAACTCCGCCCTTTTTTCCGAGGATATGTATTTGATCCAAACACTTCCTTTCGTTTTACTACATCTGTTTCAACCCCATCAATTCCCTTCTCCGCATTCGATTTTAGCAACGCTGATATGCCTTTAACCTAATGAAATGATGATTGTATTATGTATGTAGAGCACACAAAACATTACCAAAACAAGGAGAAACACATTTTCAGTTGACTTACCCCTCCATATTGCTGTAAAGCGGTAATGTTGTTCTCCCTGGTCAATGTAACAAGTTCGTCTAGTGCAATTCCATAATCACCACTGGGAGTTGGGGGCGCAACTGTTGTGCCAATCCCTATATCATCCGGGACAAAAGCAAATCATGCAAATAAGCAACTAAAATGGAATCTTCTGGACAAGAATGAAAATACAGCTAGAATTATGTTTAAAGAACTTCTGAACTGTCCAACAATATAACACAAGTTACAGATCCAATGTATATCAAGCCTGACAGAACACAACATGCAATAATGCTTCCCCTTCACTATGGCCCTACCAAATAACCTAAACCCCGAACATGAGCCTCTGGGAAAAACTAACGAAAGTAGAGAAATAAGGTAAGTTATCAGCATCATATAGAAAGCGGACCAGTATACAACGTGAGTTTGAGTACTTAAGCGACCATAAAATGCAAAAGCTTCAGTTTCAATGAAATAAGCCCAATAATGTCTATGAAGTCTAAGACAACAAATATTGACAAACTAAATTGTGTAAAACCATTCAACTTTGACAACAAATTAAGACTGATGCTGCAACGAGAGACATTATGGAAATGGTGAAAATTGCTAAATGACATGAAAAATTTGAATACAACTTAAGAAAAACGCTAAGCAAACCAATAATATGCGGATGAAACACGTAAGCTTCATAAAATAGCATTGTAATTAATAAACAACTGGAAGCTAGAGTGAACATTTACCAAGTTCCCGTTCTCCTGCCAATCTGAAAAGCAATGCTGCCTAATATGACAAGTAATCATCAGTCGAACGGATAAAAATAGTTCCAATTACTGAAAGTTGATTATTGTTTGAAACATTACTCTTATGACTTGTGCATGGGATCTAATCATCCGCCTGCTATTTTCTTTTTCTTCTTCCGCTTTCAAGTCCATAGTGTACCTGAACCGTCTGGAAGCATTTAACACTAGTGCCGCTTGCTGCCAAGAAAGTGATCATAAGCAAGCGCAGTTGGCAAAATAATCACAATAAGATTATCCACAAAAATGAAAAACAGAAAGATACGTCCCATTTCGACACCTTGTAAGTTTTTTTCCGGTTACATTGGAAGGAATCGAGCCTGAACCTATCGTACCACTTGGGCTAACCCGAAGGGGTTTGTACATTGTTAACGTATATTTTTTTTGTATGAACGCTTGTGTAATGTGCCCCATTACATTACACCAATGGCAATTGGCATTATTTTCAGGCATTGAAAAAATTGACTCGATTCGATTCCAATCCAAAATCCAATACGAAATGGACAATGGCGATTTGTTTCCTCTTTCAATCAACCAAAATCAATGCTAGCAATCATCACGTTGCAATATTATACAAAAAATTTATGTTGCTGAATCCACAAAAGCGGCATTGCTATTTGCAATGCAACCAGTGCAATGTGGTTGAAATGGAATGTCGTATAATACGTACCCTCCATCTCCTGAGCGTCGCGGGAGGCGCGTTCTTGGTGTGGGCAATGTCGAAGGGATCGGTCGGCATGTCGTTCGCCGCGGCAGCGTCGTCGTCGTTGAACTCGGTCTCCAGTCCCACCCTTTCCCCTCCTCCCCTTCCCCCGGCCTCCATGTCGTGGTGGTTCCGCTCCGACAACGACGTCGGCAACAACCCGTTCGTGGAAGACGACGAACCACGCGACGCGGCCATCTGTCAATCGTTGTACGGTACGAACAAAGAGTTTGGTCTCTCTCTCCTCCGTTTTGGCTCGGCCCCCGAGCGTTTCAAACTTGTGCTGGGGCCCACCCACCTCCTTTGCCAAAAAACACACCAAACAAAATGTTAAAAAAAAGAAGCAAAACTCCCAAATAAGGAGAACACAGAAACCAAAGCTGGTTTGCAACACGGCAACAACAACCGTACAGCAGAGGAATTAATGTTCTGTTTTTTTTTTCTTTTCAGCGGCGATGCTACCGTTTATGTTTTGGTGGGTTTTATTTACCAAAAATAGGGTTTTTTATTTTTTTTTATTTTTCCGGCAAACAGCCTTATAAATTTGACCGCGAATTTAGGAGTATAAACCGGAAACGAGATATTACCTGTACACGACGCGTACGCCGCATTGCAGTTTGGAGGATAATGAGAGGCAGAGAAGAAGGAGAGCCTTCTCATTTTTTTGTTTTGGCTTTTAAACGCTAACAGCACATTTAAATAAAATGTTTTAGAGTCAAACTTTAATATAAATATAAGTTAATTTTTCAAAAACATTTGAAATGTTTTTAGCAAAAAGCATTTAACATTGCGCTGTTCAAAATCCATTACGCCTGGTTTGGTATTGCTGTGCTTTAAAAAAAAACTGATTCTGCTGTACTGTGAGAATAAACCGCTGTGAAATAAAGCAACAGAGTGTTTGATAAACTTTTTTGTAAAAATGTTTTTGAAAAAAAAAAGCAGTATAATGGTGTTTGGTAAACTCATATGTAAAACAGATGTGAAAAAAAAAACCGATTTTTCAAAGCTGGGTTTTGCAGCTTTGTGTTTTTGGTTTTTTTTTCACCTAAAACTGTGAAAAAAAGTTGAAGCTGAATGTTTACCAAACACAAAAAAACTCTCAGCTTTTTTTATACTTTTTTTTTCAACATTACCTCAGTACCAAACCAGGCCTTTGATTAGCGACAATTATATTAATGGGAATTGAAGGACAAATGAAGAGAGTGTGAGAGGACGTGTTGTTACCCATTTTTTTCAAAATTACTTCGGTACCAAACCAGGCCTATGATTGGTGACAATTATATTAAGGGGAATTGAAGGACAAATGAAACGAGTGTGAGAGGACGTGTGAGAGGACGTGTGAGTAGGGAGAGATTGAGGGACAAGGATTGTCTGCCCTCCTAGTTGTGGTGCCCTTCCATGCCCTCCTATTTTGTGCGGTCACGGTTAAGCCACGTCAATATTTTATATTTTTATTATTTTTTGTCTTATTATCTCATTAAAAAATTAATATAAAATATTGACGTGGCTTAACCGTGACCGCACAAAATATGAGGGCATGGAAGGGCACCACAACTAGGAGGGCAGACAATCCAAGTCCGAGATTGAGAGAGGTTTTTTTTTAATTAAATAAATTAAAGGTGAAAAAATTATTTGTAGGTGAGATTTGCAAAATTTTGTTTTGTAAAATTGTCTTTAATTTTTTTATTGTGATAAAAATAAAAATATCTTTTTACTTTCTCTTGATTGATAAAAAGAATTTCATTAATATTAGTTTAGTTAAATAAATTGTAAGTCACTCAGTACTACAGTCTGGTATTATTCTTCTTCACTTGGAAGTTATAAGTTTTAAGTTCGAATCTCTTGAATGACGAATTTGATACCAAATTAAGTTGCCCATTGTATGACGTAACCGAACTTTCATTTCCCTTAATGTAAAAATCTCTATGTACTCAAAAAAGAAAAAATAAATAAATTACAGAGAATCCCCTAGGGCAAATATGACCGCTAGCACTATCCCACACCAAGCTGAGCAATTTTTTATTGATTTATTTAACAAGATGTTTGTGTTTATTTATCAATGTGTATTATAGCTAGGTTTATGATATATCAATTTTATCGTCCATGGCAACAACTTTTACATTTGAGCATTCTCAACTCTCTTTTCTGATAATTTTGTATTGTGCAATGATCTAAATATCTATTTCTATGTCACTTAAACTCTTCATTTTGACAATGATAATTAAGTTGTTAATATAATTTCTCATTTAGAAAGTAGGTGGTTTTACTCATCAAGCAACATTTCAAGATGAGAATGATGACCAAGAAGGTAAAATGAGAAGGTTGCTAACATTTTTTCCCTGTAAATCGCTTTAATTGATAATGTTAAGAGGAGATATAATCATCACACTAAAAGAAAACCGTGTGAGAAAAAGAACAAATAATACAAAACTTTTGGCCACTAGTACTACATGTAGTGATAACTTTTTTTCTTCTATGAGCGAGAAGTTTTAAGTTCCAACTTTCATATTTGATATCAAACTAATATTTATTTATTTAATGGCTTAGCTAAATCGCCTGCTCAATATTTTTGTACAAAAAAAAGAGTAAAATTAGCATAATACTTTTATTTTGAAGAAAAAATTTGTGCATACTTCTGTTTATTTTTATCGCTTATAATTAGCCCCTTGATTGAATGTGGAAAATACTTTCCAGCTAAATACAGTCCAAAAAGTATGTATTGCAATCGGTCCAATGGCACCGACAAAAAGTACGCGTTGCAACCGTTCTTTTTTATAGATAGTAGTATGTCTTGCAATCGGTCCAATCGCACCGACAAGCACCGACGAACACCCACGAAAAAAACACCCTTGGTACAATATTGAGATCTCACAAAGATTGGTTTCAGTAAATTTCTATTTGCTGATTTAATCTTTTATGGAATCGGCCCCCCTGACTGTACAAGAATATGTGGAGCTCAACATGTCTGGAAGCACAGAAGAACGTTCTTTTGCATATATTATTACCAGTATTCGATACTGGGTCATTCATAGCATTACTATACCTTCCTTATTTATTACGTGTTGCAACCATTCTTTTTTATAGATAGTGATATGGGTACAAGATTTTTCCAATAAGAAACAAAATGTGCAAAACATTGACTGAGGTTCACCCAAAAAAAAAAACATTGACTGAGATGTCTCATAATCTTAAGTCCAATCTATTATATATTACTACATTAAAGCCGCATGATGCGATGATAAACAAGTTATTTTAGAGCAATTCCACCCCTAAAAATGTGCTAGCATTCAGTCTATTTAATCTACTCAAATAAATAGTGATTAACCTCAATGAATAATAATTGGTTAAATGCAACTTCATCCCTAAAAAATGCGGTAGCATAAAGTCTAAAAAATGCGCTGACACAAATGTATCTTCATCCCTAAAAAATGTGTTGGCACTCAGCCCATTTAAAATATTATTAATTTTTTTATTATAAAATAATAAAAAAATAGTTTTAATTTTGGATAGAATTTTTAACCAATATTGTCACACCACGTGTCATTATCCGAAGGGGTTGAAAATATTGAAATGTGGTGTAAGGTGGAAGATGATGGTTAGGTATTTATAGAAAAAAATAATATTTTTAATTTGTTTTTTTTGTATTTTAAACAATTTTCAATATTTTTTTATTAAATTTTTTAATAAGTTAATTAATCTGAACTGTTGGATTTGAAACGTGGCCAACGATCATAATTCTGACCATTTTGTATTTTTTTTTCTTCATTTTTTGGGCGAAAATCGTGGACCATTGATCTTGGAATTGGACGGCCCAAAACACGCCACATCACTAGCCGTTGGGTTTCAATTTCAATTTTTTTGACCGTTGGAAATCCAGCGGTCCAAAAAACTAGCTGTTGGAAATCCAACAGCCCAGAACGAGCCATGTGGCTTCGCCCCGATCCAAGTTAGTGCACTGATACGGCAGGGCCCGATGTGCTTTTCCTGTCGCCAACTTGAGCCCACTTGCACTTGTACCCCACACGCCTAACGCAAAAAAAATCAGGGGGCATATGCGACTTCATGCTTATGCCAGCATGACGTCACATAGGCCGGGCCTTTGCTCAAAACGTTTTGGGCCGGCCTAGAAGTTGGCTTGGGCTAGGTGCCAGCCTATTAGGCTTGGCTGGAGTGATTTTGGGGTGTGCCAGCCACCTTTTTGGACTTTAGGCTAGCCTAACAAATTAGGGTGGAGTTGCTCTTAAGTTCCTTTATGAAAATTGGACACGAGAGTGAGGAGAACATGTCAACAGTCTTTTAATTTTTAATTTATTAAATTTTGTTATTTATTACTATACTCATAGTTTTTTAAAACACATTTTAGAAAATGTGAGGAATTCAGTTTGATTGACACTTGCATTTTTTCTTTGGAGGAGTAAGCTCATTCTCCCACTTATAGATAACGTATCTTTATCGTACAAATGTTATAATCGGAACTGTTTAATGTTTTAATCTTTATTTGAAAATTATTTCTTCACAAGATCATTTGAAACAGTGATCGTTTAGGTATTCAAATATATCAACGGTATGTAGGTACCAAGTAACATAATAATGATAAACTATCTAGTTATTTGATACTTTTGGATGACTAAACGATATCCATTTTGAATGATTTTTTTAAAGAATAATATTAAAATGAAAATTAAGAGATTGAACGATTCCGATTATAAAAAATTTATGATAAAAATACGTTATTTGTTAGTGAATGAATGAGCTTATCCCAAAAAGAAAATGCTAGTATTATTCATTAAGTTTTGTGACGCTTTCAATTTAATGAAAGTTTGATGGAATTCATGTGATCCACATGCCAGTAGTTGTCTCGACAAATCTTTTTCTTTCCTTTCATTTTTTGTATGGGACACAGACGAATCTTTTTTTAAAAGGATTCACGATTAAGTAAATTCATTTTAACAGTATCTATTTTATTTATTTGTAAGAGTGACAATTGCAAATAAGAAGATAGTTTTCTATGTTATTGAAACACGGTCCGGTGGTCCGGTATACCGAGACGTGTTTCGAATATAATAAAAAGTCTCTCTTGTAAGTTGTGAGATGGACAAAATGGATAATATTTAGGTACTTGAGTATGTACCTTATACACTCATTCTTTGATTTTGGTCCAATGATATTTTATAGTTTAATTAAAAAAAAACATGTTAATTAATTATTATTATTTTTTTTTTTTTTTGAGAAAGATTTTTCTTGGGCTTTAAAAAACAAGAAACAAGTGACAACTTAGTATTACCCTCTAATGATATTCTTCTTCACTTGTAAATGAGAGGTTTTATGTTTGATTCTTGCCAAAAATGAATTCGAACCAAATTATTATGGCTAGCCTAGTGTAAGGCTTAGTCCATTCTTTCACCCCCTTAGTGTAGATAATATCGTATATATTAAAAAAAAATAACAAGAAACACGTGGTATTTTTCGATTAGGCAAAATTAAAAAAGTGAGTATATAATGTACTCATTAGCAACTACATGTAACCTCAGGAGTGTTAGGTAGACTAAATTTTCAAACTAAATGATGTGTCACCAATAAGAAATAAGCACGTTAATCAACACTTGGTAATAATTCAATCATCCACTTCAATGTCTTTTACTTCACAAAATTTAGTCTACATATTTAGTCTCTCTAGCATTACCCGTAACCTAAATATTATCCCATCAAAATATGAATGTTTGCGGAGTGGGTGGAGGACAGTGGTACACGTGGCTATTAAGATAGGAGTAAAGTTATTTATACTATGTTTTTGTACCACATTTTCATACTATCTTATGTGACATTTGATGTGGACAACTACATCATTTAAATTAATCAGATTTTTAAATTTAGTTCATTATTTAGTAAACTAATAATTAAGACAAACTACTTAATAAAATGATGATTGTGGTATACGAGGAGTATTTTTCCTTCATTTCCTTGGGTTTTGTAAATTTTTCAAATGATGTGACTGTCCACATCAGATACCATCTAAGATGGTATGAAAATATGGTATAAAAACATAGTATGAATATCATTACTCTTAAGATAGTGTACAAGGGTTAAGATTCTTAAGAAGAAGAAAAAAGCTGAGCTAATATAAGTTAAGATATACAGGGCAATACTTGAATATCGACCGGTTAGCCAGTGCCCAATTATAATGATCGACCTTCAATGTAGCTCAATTATGCGAGAGATTTCGGAGAGGATGTATTAATGGTGATGGACGAGAGAAAAATGGGTGGTGGGCTGACGAAAAAGGTCATCAGATATACTATTAGATATAAATAAGAGAGATTTTGGATGCGATTTCTAACTATATCAATATTTTTTTACTAAAATTTTATTCACTAAAGGGTGAGAGAGTGAATTAAGTCTCATAATGGGCTAGTAATAATGTGGTTTAAATTTGTTTTTGGCTAAAATCGAACATAAGACCTCTCACCACAAGACCGTAGTTCTAAGCAACTCTGACATTAATGTAATAATGTATTTCTATGTAGGTTATTATATTTTTTAAACTAAAAATAGCTTTTTATCCAAAATGGTCATTGAGATTTGCATACCTCTTTATTTTGGTACCTGAAATTTGAAATCAATAAAATTAGTCCATAAGTTTGTCCACAATCAATTATTTTGGTCATTCCTTAAAAAATCTCCATTAAATACCCTTAATTTTTGTTAAATCATTTTGGCATGTTGTTTATTAAATTGAGGATAGTTTTGTCATTTAAATCTTTATTTAACATAACTATTATGGTAGGCAATCTTAGGATCTACTTGTATTGATTTCAAATCTCATTGACCAAAATAAAGAGTTATATAAATCTTAATAACCATTTTGGCTAAAAAATCAAAAAACAAAAAACACAAAGAACTCAGAAGATATATAGAGTGAAAGATAACCAATTTTTTTTAGAGAACTTTAACGAAAAGCACCCGGTACTGTTCATTTTAACGAAAAACCACATTTTTACACTAAAAAGTCAATCCTGGTACTATTCACTTTACCCTTTATTTTGTCCTTATCATTAAAACTCAAAGTTTTCAAGCCCTTTTCATTAGTTTTCTTTTTTTTTTATCAGCAGACATGCATGTTAGTATAGGTCAAATGGAGGCGCGCGCAATTAATGATGATGGCAAATACATACGAATTTATAGTCATATCTATAGGCCGGTGCCTAAGTTTATAGTCATTAAGATTTTTTCTTTTCTCCATCTTTTTTCTGCCAAACCACAACCCTCAAAAACATTTTTCCTGCAAAATCATCCTCAAAGCAATTCTCTCCTCCCTCTCCGCTTTTCATCTTTCTTTGTCCCAAAGCTACTCTCTCCCCTTCTCTATCCATTTCTCTTTGAAATTTTCTAGAAAAAAGGAAAAAAATTTAGAATTTTTGGAAAATAAGGAAGAAGTTTTCTATTGTTATTGTTTTTATTATTGTTTTGCTTTTTCTTTTCGAACTTTTGTGTTGAGATTTAGGCGGCAGTTGGGGATAGGTTTCAGATATGGGCCTGGATTGACAAACGGAGTTGCCAGAAGCATGCTTCCAGACTTGCAACGTTCATACGTGTAGACGTCGTACGTAGGTTTGGAGACAGGATTAGCAATCCCATGGTTTTTTGGGGTTTTCGCTAAAACTGGCTAGCCCCAACTTTTAGTCAAGGCGTGCGAGAGATAGTCTCATTAAATTTAAAGGAAAACTAATGAAAATAGTTTGAAAACTTTGAGTTTTAACGATAATGATAAAATAAATGGTAAAGTGAATAGTACCAGGATTGACTTTTTAGTGTAAAAATATGGTTTTTTTGTTAAAATGAACAGTATCAGGAGTTTTTCGTTAAAGTTCTCTAAATTTAGTCCTTATGGAGAATAAACACAAGACTAGATTTAACCTTTAGTCTTATTCAGTCCAATGAACTTTAGTAAGGGCAAACGAACCACCATTATATATATTCGAACGCACCAAAGTTTTTCTATTTTTTTTAATAACGATATTATCTACACTAAAGGAGATGTGGTGGGCTTAGTCTTATAATGAGTTAGTATAATGTGGTTCAAATTCGCCTTTGACGAAAATCAAACCTAAGACTTTTCATTTACAAGTAAAGAAAAATACCACTAGAAAGTAGACAATAAATGTAGAGCCTTTGAAAAGAATTTTTTTAGGCTTTTTATATTAGCATCCTACAAAATGTTGAATGGACCTAGGGATGGGCAAATACCCATTGGTTATGGGTAACCGTGATTACCCGCCCATTTAAATTAAACAGTTACGGTTATGGGTAACCATTTAGATAAATAAACGGTTATGGGTATAACCGTTTACTCGCGAAATTTAAATGGACGGTTATGTGTATTAACCGCGGTTATAAACGGGTAACTGTTTACCCATTTATTTTATATATGTAAAACTAACACAAACCATGTTCTCGATCCAATAATACTTCGCACCCAATAAATTAGCAAGGAATTCATCGATCATTTTCTCAATAACACTGCTACAGGAATGATGATTATCATAATCAAGGAATTAGCCAAATTAATTTAAATTCCTTATAGGTAACTGTGAAATTGACAGAGATGCTTTGACAGAAATGTCTTCTAAACAATTTTTGTAACCCAATAATACTTAGCAAATATTATATTTACCTTCATTGGTAACAGTTAAAAATATCATCCGTAAACTATTATTTCAATTATTGGAATGGTATAAAAATTTTAAAAATTAAAATATGGAAATGTATGATGAATGTACCTATAACGGTGTTTAATTGTAAAAAAAAAAAAAATTATGACAATTTATTTATTTATTTTCAAGTTGTTAAAAAACATGTAGACGGGTGAAAAAGGGGTAATGGTAAAAAAAAAAAAAGATAAACGGGTTAAAAAGGATAAATGGGTAAACGGGTATTAAACGATTACGGTTAAATGTGTATGCGGTTATGGGTATGGTTAATTGTTTATAAATGGTTATGTGTATGGGTATAACCGTTTAGGCAATTACCCAACGGGTAAACGGTTATATGGGTATGAGCATAAACGGTTATAGGTAAATAACCGCGGTTACCCGTCCGCCATAACCGTTGCCCATCCCTAAATGCACCCCACATTGAAATTTAATATTAAATGATTTATTTATTCTACTATGCAATGACAATTTTGACCTTCTTAGGTTTTTTTTTTAAAAAAAAAATCTAAATACACCCCAAATCACTTTTAACGTATTATTTATCTTCTTCAACTATCAAAATCCCTTTGACCCTCCATTATTGAACAAAATCCTAACCAATGAAACTACAAACATGTTGATTGAGAAAAATTATTTTTGACGAATGAAACACGAAATCGATGTTTCGGAAGCTTCACATGAGGTAAGCCTTCATATTTTTTATTGTTTTAGTGATTTTGCCGACATCAATAATGATTTAATCTTGCTTTTGCTGTGTTGTTCAAGCTTCTATATTCGTATTCATCTTTTAGGGATCACAGGGATTACATGAAGAATTAAACACCTAAAATTACCACCAAATATTAAAAATAGACGACATGGGTTTTAATGGTGGAATTGAAAACAATCCACATATACTTTAAATCCTAGGCGGCATCTTTTGTCAAAATTCTAGTCAGCATTTTTTGTCCAAATTAAAAGCTTTATAAGATTTGAGAAATGTGGGGTGTATAGAAAATATGAGGTGTATGTAGAAAATGTAAGGTGTATATTGAGAATGTGAGGTTTGAGGGTATTATGAAGAAGTATGTGGGGTGTATTAAGATAATTTTTCATTGAAAAACAAATATTGGGTGTATTAAGTATGTGGAATTTATTCAATAATTTGTGGGGTGCTAATATAATAAGCCTTTTTTTTATATATTACAAGCAATATTTTCCTTTTAAATCGAAACTAAAAAAGAAAATTTAGACTCAAAACGCAAAAAGTTAAAAAAAGAGGGATTTTTGATATAGATGTATGAGTCTTCAACTTTATAGACTAAACATCTATTGCTTTTAGAAATTTAATAAAAAAATTTCCCTACAATTTCGAGTCTCATCTGTCACAACTATCCTTTATTCTGATTCATATCAAAACCACATATCCTACCATTGCTTAAATTCTTCACGTCAAGAAAAAATGCAGAGATATTGAATCAAATTTCCTACAATCTAGCTCCTTTGATTCCGTTTAAAGATAATTATACAAAAAAAAATGATTATATACTATTTATCAAGAAATAAAATTCCGTGCCGTTTGATTTTTTTTCCCTTTCATTGACGAAATTACAATACCATTTAAGATATTTGATCAAAAGAAAATTTTAAATATAAATTGCACAACAAAAATAACATATATAAATTTTTGTAGTAATCCATATAAGAAAATAACATCGACAACAAACAATACAAACGTACCAATAATAAAAGATATATATGAAATCAAACCTGACACACCCCGACCCAAATCAGGGCATGCTGACCATTACGTGAGGGTAACGTAGCCATGTTCACAGTGCAGAAGCAATAATGATATAGAGAATATGAATAAATGAAACCCAACTCCTAAGAGTGCTAGTTAAGACAAGTGCTAGATTTAGAATATGTGCGAATTCACAAATCAGAGTATAAGTAGCCTAAGTTCGGTCTAGAAAATAAGTACTAATTAAATGACACCCAAAGATGTCCTACATTGTGATAGTCTGTCAGAACCTCCGTAAAAATCCTCGTGAGCCACCAACGAACAAGCTTTCCTAAAACCTGGAGGGGCGCAAAATAGAAAACGTGAGTGGGCAAAAACAAAGTTTTTCAAAATCATTTATCAAATGCTCTAACCCCTCGCCGTAAAACATGTATAATTTTCCCAAAAATAGAATATAAATATATATATATATATATATTCAAATCATGCTTCACATAACCATAAACATAAGTATGCCATGCCAAAAATATAGAACAGAATAAGTAACTCGGGTGAGAATAAGCTCATGGAAAATAACATATTACTCGGAACCTTTGCAGAAGTTTGTACGGCTGAATTCATAGCTTATTAATCAATCTAGCCGGAGTCACCACCAGTGACCTATACGACACTACAATTGCATACGAGTCGGAACCACTGTAATGATCCGTACGACAAGACTGGGTGTAATATAGTTATGCTCAATACTATGCTCTCATGATAGCTGTGCAATAAATCGTTAGTCACCTACGAGTCGGAACCACCTATGGCGGTCTGTACGACAAAACTGTGCACCTAAATTGGATCCAATGTGAGCATATGGTATGGGAGGTGACATCATAAACAAGCCTGTACCATATCTCTGGCTAAATCACAATCACTTGGGGTGCAGGTTTATGAGCTCTCAATCACATCTCACATTATCAATATCTCATATAACAAAACATAACTCACATGGTAGTTACCTAAGCGTCCACAGCACCAATTCATATTATGCATCATATACTAATTCATATGCTGAATATAAATTTATATGCATGGCATTTCAAAGCATACTTTCATTTAAACACATTTTCTGGGAAAATATCAAGTATATAAATATATACTGAAAACCAAAAGCCCACTCACTGGTATGTCAAAGGGTGGGAGCCCCCGAGTCGCCCTTGACTGTGCTCGTCCTCGAGATAGGTCTCACCTATATGCGAAATAACTGAATAAACGTTATTTAAAGCACATAGACAAAAGTAGTTAATAACCTCTCATATATTGCTCAAATGGGGTGTTTAAATATACCAACGTGATCTACACAACCTTACAAACATCCCCATATTTTTAGAAATTTTTTTCGATCACCCACGCGTCGGCCAAGGCACGGCCAGATGCGCCCCCACGCGCGGCCAACCCTTACGGAATCCTTAACCGCCGTTAGGGAATATTCCGTTAAAACTAACCTAACACCATTAGCTGTAGTTAGGAATATTCCGTTAATATTAACGGAATATTCTCCATTCTTCTCCGACGAATTGTTGGTCGCCGTCGCCGAAAATTGGAAATTCGGAAAACCTTAATATCTTCTTCATTTCTTAACCAAAATCCACGAATTTTATACCAAAATGAAGCTTAAGACAAGTAGAACAAATTCTTACCAATTTCAAGCTCCAAAAATCATGGGATCAAATTCTTACCAATTTCAAACTCCAAAAATCATGGGATCTCATCGGAGAAAGCACGATAATTCTGACCAAATTTCAAACTCGCCAAACTCGACTTCCTGACGTCCAAAACACTTAGTTTTTCTTCTCCGAGCTTCGCAAATACATTCTAAAGCTCCTAGAGGCTTAAAATCTTCTAAAAACTTCACATTTACATGTGCATGAACAGTGCATCAAATCGAAATTCGAGTTCTCACGATCCAGACGTCCTCGCGACCAACTAAGGGTACCAATGTGTTCTTGGGCTTGCAAGGAGCACGAAACCAACCTTTGAATCTTCAATCCGTGAATGAAATGGTTACTTGAAGCTTGTCTGTATGATTTGTACAGAAAATGGGAAGAAAAATCGAGAGGGAGAGAGAGAGTAAGTCAACGGGGGACGGAGAGAGAGAGTAAGTCAACGAGGGAGAGAGATAGGGTGTGTGTGTGTGGTTCAAACCGGTCCCCAACAAAAAACACAATAAAAAAAAATCTAAGTTCTAGTTGGGTCCAAAAAGTTAGGAAGAAAATGAATTGGACATCATTAGCCCATTTACACACACCATCATAAAACGCTCAAGGGTAAAAACATCATTTCACACCATCGATAAAAATATTTCGGGATTGGCTGTCACAACCTACCCCCTTTAAGAAAATTTCATCCTTGAAATTTCAAACAATAAATACAATTCACTAATAATCATAAAACAAGCATGGATACATTTCTCTCATCTGATCCTCTGTCTCCCAGGTATCCTATTCCACTGAGTGATTTCTCTACAGAACTTTCACCAAACGCATGGTTTTATTTCTTAGAACCTTATCTTTCCAATCCAAAATAGTCACTGGCTCTTTGTCGTAAGTCAAATCCGAATTAATTTCCAATGGTTGAGGAGGAATCACATGTGATGGATCTGAGATGTAATGTCGAAGCATAGAAACATGAAACACATCGTGCACCTTAGACAACTCTGGAGGCAACTCAAGCCTGTAAGCAACTTCACCGACTCGCTCGGTAATCCGATACAGTCTGATGTACCTAGGACTCAGCTTACCTTTCTTCCCGAGCTGTACCACACCTCTCCACTGTGACAACTTCAAAAATACCCAATCGTCACCTTTATACAGTCGGTTAGTGGCATGTCTGTTTACTAGACTCTTCTGTCGATCCTGGGCCGCTTTCAGGTTAGACTTAATCACCTCAACATTCTGTGTTGTCTCATCCACGATCTCAAGGCCTACTAAAATTCTTTCGCCCACTTATGACTAACATAGAGGTGTACAACAAGATTTGCCATATAGTGCTTCAAATGGTGCCATACCAATACTCGAATGGTAACTGTTATTGTAGGCGAACTCCATCAAATCCAAACAATCATGCCAACCATCACCAAACTGCAGCACTGAATATCTCAGCATATCCTTTAATGTTTGAATAGTCTTATCAGATTGTCTGTCTGTTTGAGGGTGATATGCTGTACTATAAAGTAATCTCGTACCAAGAGCCTTCTGGAACGCTACCCAGAACTTAGAAGTAAATCTAGGATCCCGATCCAAAATAATATAAACTGGAACACCATGGTACTTCACAATCTTCGATATGAACAACTTAGCTAATTGGCTTAATGAGTACTTCTCCCTCACTGGAATAAAATATGCTGGCTTAGTAAGCCAATCAACTATCACCCAAATTCCATCATATCCATTTTGTGTACGAGGAAGTTTATGCACAAAATCCATGGTAAAATTTTCCATTTCCACTATGGAACGGGAAGCGGCTGCATCAATCCAAAAGGCTTTTTCCTTTCAGTTTTAACCTGCTGGCAAATGGCACACCTACTCACATACTTAGCAATTTCTCTTTTCATACTTGGCCAATAATAAAATTATCGAATGGTATGATACATCTTAGTACCTCCTGGATGCATTGCATATGCTGAAATATGCTCATCATCAAGAATTTCTTTCTTTAACTCTACATTATTCAGCACATACATTCTGTTATCTTGCATAAGCATGCCATCAGTTTCTCGAATTCTGAAGTCTTTCTTCTTGCCTCGATTCATTTCTTAAATTAATTCTTGGGTTTCTTCATCAACCAACTGAGCCTCGAGTACTCGATCGATTAATATTAGCCAAACTTGAAAATTAGCAAGTAAGGCTTCCTCTCGATCTTCCACCCCTAGCTTCACTCTTGTTGATCTTAAATCTGCAAGAAGAGGAACACGACTAGCATACAAAGCATTAATTCTGCCTTGAGATGTTCTGCTAAGTGCATCAGCTACCACATTTGCACGACCAGGGTGATAATCAATCGTGCAGTCATAATCACTAAGCAACTCAATCCACCTTCACTGTCATAGATTAAGATCCATCTGGGTGAAAAGATACTGGAGAGTCTTATGATTCGTAAAAATCCTACATTTTTCTCCATAAAGATAATGTCTCCAAATTTTCAAGGCAAAAATGATAGCTGCTAATTCCAAATCATGTGTAGGTAATTCTTCTCTTGAGGTTTCAACTATCTCAAAGCATAAACAATCACCCTACCATGATGCATCAACACACAACCCAAACCATTCAAGGAAGCATCACTGTAAACCTCAAAATTACCACTATCATCTGGGAGTGCCAAAACAGGTGCATGAGTGAGATAATACTTCAACTGCCGAAAACTTTGCTCACAATTATCATCCCACTCGAACTTAACTTCTTTTCTAGTCAACCTTGTTAATGGCAAAGCAATGATTGAAATATCCTTAACAAACCGTCTATAATAACTTGCTAGGCCAAGAAAACTCCGTACCTCAGTGATGGTTCGTGGTTGTTCCCAATTCTCCATCACTACTACCTTTTGAGAATCCGCCTGAATACCTTGAGCAGAAATGACATAACCTAAAAATGCCACTTGATTCAACCAAAATTGACATTTGCTAAACTTAGCATATAACTGATGTTCTCTTAATTTCTTCAACACCAAAGTAAGATGTCAAACATGCTCTGATTTAGACTTAGAGTATACCAGAATGTCATTAATGAAAACAATGACAAACCTTTTTATAAATGGCTGGAATACTCGATTCATCAAATCCATAAAAGTTGTTAGTGCATTCATTAATCCGAATGGCATCACAAGAAACTCATAATGACCATAACGAGTCCTGAAAGCTGTTTTAGGGACATTTTCACTTTTAATCTTCAATTGGTAATAACCAGACCTCAAGTCAATCTTGGAGAACACACAGGCACCTCGGAGTTAATCAAACAAATCATCTATACGTGGCAACGGATAACGATTCTTAATTGTTACCCGATTTAATTGCTTGTAATCAATGCATAGCCTCAAAGTTCCGTCTTTCTTCTTTACAAATAAAACTGGAGCTCCCCAAGGTGAAGTACTAGGTTGAATGAATCCTTTATCCACTAATTCCTGCAACTAAACTTTCAATTCCCTCAAGTCAGCAGGAGCCATTCTATAAGGAGTCAAAGATATAGAATCCGTACCTGGAAGCAAATCAATTGTGAACTCTACGTCTCTATCTGGCGGCAATCCAAGTAAATAATCAGGGAACACATCTGAAAAATGCCTGACCACGCGTACATCTTCCACACTACTAGGAGCATTGTCATTCAACACCACATGAGCCAAATATCCCTGACAACCTTTCGACAACAATCTTTTAGCTTTCATGGTAGAAATAACATCATGCCTTACCCCGCTAGGCTCTCATACAATTGTAACTTTGGGTAATCCAGGATGATGGAAAGTGATTGTCTTTCCATATCAATCTATCTTGGCATGATTGTAGTGCAACCAATCAGTGCCCAGAATCACATCAAAATCAACAATGTCCAACGGAATAAGTTTAGTTGGCATAACAACATCCTCCACCATCACTGGACATCCTGGATATACCCGATCCACATAACATCTATCCCCTCTAGGAATAGAAAAATCTAAATCATATCCTAGATGTGTAGGATGAGGTTGCGTCATTTGAGCAAATGTATGAGAAACAACAGAATGCATAGCACCACAATCAATTAATACTTTAGCAAAATGACCAAGAATATTTAACGTACCCATGATTAAATCAGGATTGTTCTGAGCATCCTGCAGTGTCATGTTATGGATACGTCCCCGATTCTGCTATCATCCACCATGACCTCTGTTAGCATGAATACCTTGTCCTTGTCTTAGCTGACCTGATTGCCTCAAAGATCCTGCACTTCTAGCAGTAATCTCTACTTGTTGGGGTTGTCCCCCTAATACCACTGGGATCCACATGCTGAATGAGGCTGATACGGCATAGAACCTCCATGATACTGAGGGTAACCACTCTGATAATGAGGGTCTTGTGAGTACTGATATTGTCATGCAGTATAAGGAGTGGCATCGCCCTGACAATGATAAGCACCACCACGACCAGTCTGGGCATAACCACTAGGTCTTGAAACTTGCTGAGTTGGTGTAGGTGGTGGTAAGAGAGGTTGTTGGGGCCTTTGCTAATTCTGAGCGCAATGTGCAGCCCTATGCCCCATCTGTCCACAAGTATAGCATCCACTGCTGCCTCTCTTACACTCCCCAAAATGCCTATTATTACCTCTGCGGCATAAAAGAGCACCTGAACCACCAAAATCCCTCTGCTTCTGAAATCTAGGGTCTCTAGAAAATCCACCACCTCTTATTTGTACATTAGAACTCAAACCTCCACTAGAAGAGCTGTAACTGACACCACTTCTCTTAAAACTCTGGGTCTTATGAGGTCTCTGAGAAGATTGACCTTTACCTTTATCATCATTTATTTGGTTTCCATCTTTGTCTTCTTCCTCCTCACTCTCACTGGGCATATTCTCTGAATCCTCAATCCGTAATAAAACCTCATAAAACTCTTGGTAAGTGGTACAGGGAGTCGATGTCGCTATAGAACACCATTTCTTTTTAGTGCCCAACCTGAAACGACGAAGCATCTCAACCAGATTCGCAGCAACCTCCGGATCATATCGAGACAAATCAGTGAACCTCCTGTAATACTCATTCGCTGTCATCTTTCCTTGTCTCAAATGTGTAAATTCTTGTTTCTTGCGATCAATATACTCAGGGGGAATAAACCTTTTCTGAAACAACTGTTTAAACACTTCCCAATCTGCTACTACCTCTGGTGGCATCTGATTAGATTCCTGTCTCCACTAGGATGCAGGATCCGGACCTAGAAACTAGGTAGTCGTCTCGACCCACTTATTAGGAGGAAGATTCCCCTGACTTTACATCACAAGGGAAGTCTTCTCGACATGATTAAGGCAATTCTTCGCTCCCTCATAACCTTCATTACCCATGAAATGATTCAGCTTCAGATTATACACAATCTCAAGATGTGTCCTTTGAGGAGGACGGAGCGAAGACTGAATGACATTAGCTATAGTTTCCCCTAACTGAGCAATATTAGGGAAGCCAAACTCAGATGGGTGACATGGCTCTTTACGAGGCGACATAGTTCTGACAGAAGACATCACAATGATTACAATATTCATGAGCTATATAGGACTGCTAAACCTAGGCTCTGATACCAAACTGACACACCCCGACCCAAATCAGGGCATGTTGGCCGTTGCGTGAGGGCGACGTAGCCATATGCACAATGCAAAAGTAATAATGATATAGAGAATACAAATAAATGAAATCCAACTCATAAGAGTGCTAACTAAGACAAGTGCTAGAATATGTGTGAATTCACAAATCAGAGCATAAGTAGCCTAAGTTCAGTCTAGAAAACAAGTACTAATTAAACGACACCCAAAGATGTCCTACATTGTGATAGTTTGTCAGAACCTCTGTTAAATCCTCGTGAGCCACCAACGAACAAGCTTACCTAAAACCTGGAGGGGGGCAAAACAGAAAACGTGAGTGGGCAAAAGCAAAGCTTTTCAAAATCATTTCATTTATCAAGTGCTCTAACCCCTCACCGTAAAACATGTATAATTTTCCCAAAAATAGAATATATATATTCAAATCATGCTTCACATAACCATAAACATAAGTATGCCATGCCAAACATATAGAACATAATAAGTAACTCAGGTGAGAATAAGCTCATGGAAAATAACATATTAGTCGGAACCCCTGCAGAGGTCTGTACGGCTGAATTCATAGCTCATTAATCAATCTAGCCGGAGTCACCACCAGTGACCTATACGGCACTACAACTGCACACGAGTTGGAACCACTATAATGGTTTGTAGGACAAGACTAGGTGTAATATAGTTATGCTCAATACTATGCTTTTATGATAGCTATGCGATAAATCGCTTGTCACTTACGAGTCGGAACCACCTATGGTGGTCTGTACAACAAGACCATGCACCTAAATTGGATCCAATGGGAGCATATGGTGCGAGAGGTGATATCATAAACAGGCATGTACCATATCTCTGGCTAAATCATAATCACCCGGGGTGCAGGTTTATGAGCTCTCAATCACATCTCACATTATCAATATCTCATATAACAAAACATAACTCACCTAGTACTTACCTGAGTGTCCACAACACCAATTCATATTATGCATCATATACTAATTCATATGCTGAATATAAATTTATATGCATGACATTTCAAAGCATACTTTCATTTAAACACATTTTCTGGGAAAATATCAAGTATATAAATATTTACTGAAAACCAAAAGCCCACTCACTGGTATGTCAAAGGGTCGTAGCCCCCAAGTTGCCCTTGACTGGGCTCGTCCTCGGGATAGGTTTCATCTATATGCGAAATAACTGAATAAACGTTATTTAAAGCACATAGACAAAAGTAGTTAATAACTTCTCATATATTGCTCAAATGGGGTGTTTAAATATACCAACGTGATCTACACAACCTCACGAACATCCCCATATTTTTAGAAAATTTTTTCGATCACCCATGCGCTGGCCAAGGCACGGCCAGATATGCCCCCACGATCGGCCAACCCTGACGGAATCCTTAACCGTCGTTAGGGATTATTCCGTTAAAACTAACTTGATGGCCGTTAGCTACCGTTAGGAATATTCCGTTAATATTAACGGAATATTCTCCTCTCTTCCGGCGAATCGCCAGTCGCCGGAAACTGGAAATTCGGAAAACCTTATCTTCTTCATTTTTCAACCAAAATCCACCAATTTTATACCAAAATGAAGCTTAAGACAAGTAGAACAAATTCTTACCAATTTCAAGCTCCAAAAATCACAGGATCTCGTTAGAGAAAGCATGATAATTCCGGCTAAATTTCAAACTCGCCAAACTCGACTTCCCGACGTCCAAAACACTTCGTTTTTCTTCTCCGAGCTTCGTGAATACGTTCTAAAGCTTCCTAAAGGCTTAAAATCTTCTAAAAACTTCACATTTACGTATGCATGAACAGTGCATCAAATCGGAATTCGAGTTCTCACGATCCCGACGTTCTCGCGACCAACTAAGGGTACCAATGTGTTCCTAGGCTTGGCAGGAACACGAAACCAACATTTGAATCTTCGATCTGTGAATGAAATGGTTACTTGAAGCTTGTCCGTACGATTTGTATGGAAAATGGGAAGAAAAATCGAGAGGGAGAGAGAGAGTGAGTCAACGGGAGAGAGAAAGAGGGTGTGTGTGTGTGGTTCAAACTGGTCCCCAACCAAAAACACAATAAAAAAAAATTCTAAGTTCTAGTTGGGTCCAAAAAGTTAGGAAGAAAATGAATTGGTCCACATCATTAGCCCATTTACACACACCATCATAAAACGCTCAAGGGTAAAAACGTCATTTCATGCCATCGATAGAAATATTTAAAGACGGGCTGTCACAAAACCTACCAAAATCGGAAATAAACATATTAGTAAACAATGTTGAAGATCAAAAGTAAATGTACAAATCAACTATATGTATAAAATTAATTGTATCCATATAATACTAAATGGTACATTAAATAATATATAGAAAAGAAATTGCACCAAAAATCGAGAAAAAAACCTATCAATCAACTAGATGTACAAAATCAAACATACCGAAAACTAAAACTAAATGTACCAATCAATACAAAATAAATGTATGATAACCAACAATAAACGTACAACATCACCAATCAACAATATGTACAAATTCAAATGTATACAAGATAATTATCTAACAAAAAGTATACAAAATAATAAACACAAAAAGTCTAAGCGTCCATCATTTCAATTATCTTGAAGATATATATATATATATATATATATGTATGTATGTATGTATGTATGCATATTTTTTTTAGTATTTTGATATTTTGACACTAGGATTAAAAGAATATTTTGAAGCAAGTGGCCATTTACCACAATGGTGGAAATGTGTTGTGCCCTTGCATGACAGCGTGGGTTCGAATCTCGTCAATGGCTAATCTAATATTTAACTTACTAACGCTATCGTTTCACTAAAAAAATGAATATTTTGAATGAAAACAAAAATTAAAAGAGATAATTAGGTATGTTGAGCCAAAAAACCAAAATTATCTCCTAAAAAAGAGTCCACAACTCCTAAAATTCATTAATAAAAAAAATGGCTGTATAAAAAAAACTATCAACTAATTAAAAGGACAAATTTAGAAATCAATATGTAAAATTTTAATTTCAAAAATTCAAATTTTATTTTTAACTTAAAATAAAAAAGAAAATACTGATATGACCTAATATACCAAAAACGTCTTGATCAAAATTCTAAAAAACATACATTTTTAATAAAAAATGCAAATTTTGAGAGTTTGAATCTAATTAACTCCAAAAAAAAATCTCGGTGTGCGGGACGCAGTTGGTTTTGCCAATGCCATGCACGCTCGCCTGCCATTTAGACATAGCAGAAAGAGAAACTGAACTCTTTTTAACTTTTCAGAAAGAGATTTTGTAGACTAGTAAAATCTTTAGATAGTAAGCAAAATCATTTGGATAAATGCGGTGCAACTACTTGTGAGAATATTTAAATTGTGTCTCTTTATCATATAATTAAAAAAATATTTTTAATATTATTTATTTAAATTTAAACATAAATAATACTTGATCAAAATTAATTAAACAATGTACTATAAACGAACATAATTTACAAATCTCCGCAATCCTCATAAAACAAATCAAGATAGAATATACTTGCTTGTTTTCTGCAAGAAAAAGGCCCCAAACCAGGTGTCAATGTCAATTAGTCTTGGTCCCCTCCCTTTTCCAAAAAGAATTAATCAAATAATATAGTCCTGGTTTTTTCCAAAAAAAGAATTAATTAAATAACAAAGTCTTGGTCTTTTGCTTTGCATACGTCAAACGACTGACTGACCATGAATAATTCTTTTTTAATCATTTTTTAATAATACCACAGGGATTAAATTTATAAATAAAATTTGATAAATTAAATAATATGAAAACTAATAATTAGATTATTACTCAATTATTAATAACTGTACTCATTCTTATTAGTAACACATAGGGCAATACTTGAATATGAGTAATGCTAACTAAAATTTTAAACTAAATTTGCAACTTAAATGATGTGTCATTAATCGAAAATAAATAAGTTAATTAATAATTAAGTAATAATCTAATCATCAACAACCACATCATTTAATTTTTAAAATTTAATTTAAGTATTTAGTCTCTCAAGTATTACCTTCAAGGTCGACCGGTTAGCTAGTGCCCAGTTATGATGATCGACCTTTAATGTAGCTTACTTATGTGAGAGATTTCGGAGAGGATGTGTCAATGATGATGGATGAGAGAAAAATGGATGGTGGGCTGACGAAGAGTTCATTAGATGTGCCATGACATCAACAGATGGGTGACGATTAAGGAAGATGGATATTTGGTTATGGATTTTGAGTCAGGTGTTTCGTTAGGTAGGGAATACAAAGTCTATAAGGAATTTTATTTTTAAATGATAATATTATGGTTTTTTACTGTAAAAATTATCTTTTGTGAGTTATCTTGACATATTCTTGAATGTGATAAGATAAGATGCAAATTATACCTCCAAGCAAGTGGAACAGTCTGGATTAATTTGGAGTTGTTAACAGTGCAGCAGATTAGAACGGCTTGGGTGTATCTTCAAAAGATTGACATCACATTCGTTGCATGCACCTAGTCTAAAAGTATGGGGGAATGCCAAGATAAAAGTATTGGATAATAGTGACATTTAAGAAGCCTAGGGTGGCTAGGTCTTTTTAAGGTGATGATGATGTTGTCAGACATTATCAAATCAAAGACTAATTGCTGATTGCATGCAAGAGATAGAATTGAAAAGCAATCCGTGGGATATTAAACATTTAATATTTTGAGGAATATTATTGAGATTAAAAGAGAAAGAAAAAGAAAAAAAAATAAAAAAAAAGGGATTGTTAGGGTTGTCAAAAAGAAGTTGCATTGAGAAAGTTTTAAATAGATTCAACATGTCAGCATGCGGCACAACTGAAATGCCTATATCGAAGAGTGCTAAGCTAATCAAGGAGCAATGTCTTAGAAATAATTTGGAAAAGGAAATGATGAAGGATAGTCATTACGCCTCATTAGTAAGGAGCTTAATGAATGCTCAGGTTTGTACTAAGCCAAACCTATCTTTTACCATTAGGTTTTTAGGGAGATTCCATTCTGATGCAGGAGAAGCACACTGGAATGCTAGGAAAAGAGTTCTAAGGTACCTGTAGAAAACTAAGTCTCATATGCTGGTTTATAAGAAGACTGAAAACTTGGTCTTAGAATGATACAAATGACGCAGACTTCGCTGATTACCCAGATGATTTGAAATCAACTTCAAGCTATGTGTTTATGATGGCTAATGGAGCTGTCTCTTAAAAGAGTGCCAAGCAAGACATCATTACATTCTTCGACAATGGTGGTTGAGTACTTGTCTTGCTGTGAAATTGTGAATTAGGTAGTTTGGTTCAAGAAGTTTATCATTGGTCTTCATATTGTTGACTCAATCTCAAGACTCATTCAGCTTTACTGTGATAATAGTGCAGTGATTTTCTTCACAAAGAACAATAAGAGATACAATACTACAAGGAACCCATAGATTAAGTTTTTTGTTGCTCGTGAAAAGGTGATGATTGGTTTGGTTAAAATTAATTATTTGGAGACAGGTTCTATGATAGCAGATCCGTTAAACAAGGCCATTGCAAAGGCAATATTCAAGAAACATATAAGGAAGATGGAAGTGCTGGAAGTTTTTGGTACTGCAGAACAGTGGGAGTTTAGATCATGTTTAAGACATTTGTTCTTGGACATTGGTTGATTCAGGTATTTTTTGGAATATGCATTAAAGTATTTATGTTTAGATCATCTTAACTAATAAAGTAATACGCTGATCATCTTAACTAATAAAGTAATACGCTACTAGTTGCAAAGGTTTCCCAGAAATTGCAGTGTTATAGTTATGATACAGATACATTATGAAAGTGTATTTTGGATGACAATTTGTTTGAATTGTTGTAATAGAAAAGCAACTTAAGGGTCTCAGTACGAGACAATAAAGTGGACTAGTTTACTGGTCTTGAGGGAGGACCATAATGCAAGTGCATTAAAGAAGCATTCGTATTTGCATCTTGTATTATTTTTCATGTCTTGATGGAGTTTCATGTGTTTGATGGTTTCATGACAGTAATTTTGGGGATAATGTTTATATATTGGAGCATGACTTCCCTTTAGTTCTTCATGAATACTAACTTATGACAGAAACTTGTTATCGGGGTTTTGTTAATCTTATTCTCATGGCCATTCAAGTATGATTTCTTATTAGGTAGTACTGTGATAAACAAGTGTTGGCTCTAGTGGGAGAATGTAAGCTTTGTTAGAGCTGCTCACTTGTTTGACACGTGCTTAAGGGTTTGAGATCATAAGAGATTAGGATTGACTATACTTGTAAGCTATATGTGGACTAATATATAGCTAAAGTAATTCTGATATGAGTAGATATATCTATACTGATATGAATAGTATGGTTTTGTGGTGATAAGGGTTATCGGTTTGATAGTTTGATAAGGATTACATGATGGGAAGTATCCTTATCAAACACCACCATTTAGGATATATAATAGGGTCCCCTGCTCTCACACTAATTACGCACAAAAAGATATCAAGCCCCATTGATTGTAGTAGTGCATTCGGTCTGTGTTGAGAGTAGAAGAACCCTTAGTTCATTGCAACAATGGCGTCAAAGGTTAGTGGTTAATTTGGTATTGTGATTTTTATTCCGCATATATTGATCTTACACAACAATGATGAACGGATGTGATTGTAAGATATTCGGAAACTATGCTTACAGGACACAATTTGCGTATGTAGAATTGTTAGGTTAAATGTTAGATTAGTGAGTCGACAAAATTTAAACTCATTCTGTAATACAAAAATAATACTAATCTCTACTATTGTAGTAGAAGGCAACTTGCCCGCGCGAGATGCAGTTGGTTTTGCCAATTCCATGCGCGCCCGCCGGCCTTTTGTTAACTTTAGATAGAGAAACTGTATAACTTTTCAGAAAGAGATTGTGTAGGGCTAACCAAATCTTTGGATAGTAGTATGGTACACAAAAATGTTCATTGAAATTTCAAATTAAGGAGATGATCAGTGTTGACTGTTGACAACTACTTACACGTTTTCTGTCCAAAAAGTGTCAATGCCAATTAGTCCTGAAACCCTGATCCCCTTCTTTGTCCAAAAAATAAAAAATAAAAAAAATCAAATAATCAAAGTCTTGGCCTTTGGCATATGTCCAACGACTTAGATATTGACCATGATGGTTCTTTTTTTAATAATTTTTATGGTATATACCATTGAATAATCCAAACAAATTAATAGCTAAATCTCGTTAATAAGGATTTAATAGATCTTTTTAACAGTTAAATTTTGCATAAAATCTGTAACACTAAATAATAAAGTGTGATATCCACACATCCCATTTTACTGCTCACACACTTTTTTAATTTTCGACTGTCGGATCGGATAAATTGAAGAAGATCAACGGACATAAATTATTAAAAGGTGTGTGAGAAGTAAAATGAGGTGTATGTGGATAGCACACTCCATAAATAATATAACCGTTGTAGTCAAACGGAAAAAACAAACTAATGCACTTACACCTTGGAGACTGCCTAATTTCTTAGGGTCTTTTCATTTGGGTTTCACACGCAAAACCTTATGGGTGCGTTTGTTGCACCGGACTGTCTTGGACTGGACTAGCTTCAGGGACTAAGCTGGATTGGCTTAGACTAGACTAAGCTGGACTAGCTTAGTGAAGCGTTTGGTGTAGTGTCGGACTAAGAAGCAGGATAATGAAAACAATATTGTCACCAATTTGGTGTTTGCTCAGACTAGAACTACATTACTGTTATATTTTAATTGCTTTTTTATTAAAGATATTATTGAAATTAACTAAATCCACTTTTCTCTACCTGCCCAATTCAAACAAAACCAAACAATTTCTCAGAATTAAAACATAATAACAAATTTCTCACAAAGCCACCCAATAAAAAAATAAAAAAATAAAATTAGGGAAAAAATTGTATTGTAATCCTTTTGTCTGTCGCCATCTGAGGTTCTGAAATGTGAGCCCAGAAATTGTATTGAGCCACAAATTGAAAGAGATAGTAAGTGATGCCAAAGACAATTCCTGCAGTATGCTCTCAATTCGCCCAGGCATCAGCAGTCAAAGTGAACCAAAACCCAACCACAAAATCCAAAAATCGACAAATGGAAAACCAATTTCAAGCAAAACATTGAACCAAATCAGCAAAAAAGGGAATCCATTTCCTAATTTCAGCAGTGAGAGAGAGAGCACTTGGCAGCGAGGTAATGAAATTGGAGGTCGCGGAGGACGATCTGGGAGGCATTGAGGAGGTGGGAGGCATTTGGGAGACATCAATATGGGCTGTGGATCAAGCTGACCGATTGGTGGGTGATAAGTAATCGAATTTTGTGATTTATAGGGGTGGGTGGGGCAGTCAGTCCAAACAGATAAGGCAAGGGAGAGGCAGAGAGGAAAAATCATGCGGGAAAGGATTAAAAGCAGATGAAGCAGGATGCGGACGCAACAGACGGAGACGAAGCGAAGCTGACGGGCTTACTAGTCCGACGCCTTTTGGAGGGTCTCACTAAGACCTCCTAGTGAGGGACTTAGTGAAAGCGAGTCCCCCTTTATCCCATTTAACTTAGTCCCTTGCTACACCAAACATGGGACTACACTGACTGTTAGTCCAGTGCAGTCCAGTGAGAGCTAACGATGGCAAACAAACGCCCCCTATATATTGTCGGTGCACTCTCCAAAAAGACAAGTTTTTACATATAATTATAGATTCCGTCTTCATTAGATATTGTGTCATTGAGTACACAAATTTTAGGCCTAAGGTCAAAATAAATTTAGCCTTTTGGCTTTAGCCCCTTGGCCAGAAACTGTTTTTACTTCAATAGCATGGCCAAAATTTTAGGACAAGAATTTGTTAAAATGTTGTTTTAGTAGACCTTTTTTGTTTCCGTTAACTTAAAAAATAATAATAATTTGTTTAGATTAACACAGCTTAATTTTATGAACATTTTAATATAAAAATATTTAAATTCTCAAAAAGTATGAAATATCACATAGTAGGTTTAATTCTTTTTTTATTTTAAATTATTTAAGCAGTTGAATTTTAATTTTGGACATTGAGTAATTTTTTACTACTAAATTTGATCTCTTTTTCATCACATCGGTTCAATTATAAGTAAAAACATTTTGAAATACGGCCATTGAATCAACCATTGGTGGTTTGATTTTGGAGGACGATTTTCTCTTTTCCTAATCTCCCTTATTTTATTTTCTTCTATTTGAACGGTTACGGTTTAGTCACGTTAATATCTTATATTAATTTTTTTATAAAGACAATAAGACAAAAAATAATATGTGAGAGGAGAGAATGGAAGATAATAAGAATACGAGGGGAAAAAAATCTTATTCCTTTAATTTTAGGGGGGTGTATTCAATTGAGAATTTGTGAGACTTTAATGGATTTATAAATCCATGAATTTTTATGGAGTTTAATTGATTTCTAGAGATTTCATATAAAATTTTGATTCAATTCCCTCAAAATCTCATGGGGAGATGTGAGATTTGTGAATGCTTAAAATACACAACGAAATCTTTTCAATTCCCTCTAATTCCTCAACTTTCTCAAATTCTTTCAAATCAATTTCTAATTGAATACACCTGAAATGTTATAAACTTCTTTAAAATTCTAATTGAATACATCCGGATTTCTAAGAATTTTAATAAATTATCTTTAAATTCTAATTGAATACACCTTGAAATTCAAAGAATCACTTAAAATCTTAATTAAATATCTTAGATTTATTAAAAGAATTAAAATCTCTCATACATCCCCTCAATCGCATGATTGAAAAGTCGGCGGCGCCTGTCAGGTCCTGCACGTCGTCGTGTCAGCATTTGGTCTTCGTCGCGTAATCCCACAGGCAGAGGTAATTGCCACTCGTTTCGCACGGCCAAAACCATGGCTTAAATCTTGCCTTTTCATTTTTTTCTTTTGCTTGGGTCAATCTTTCGGCCAGCATTAGAAGCCCAGGGTCAAAAGGCTAAAGCCTAAAATTATTGGCCTTTGCCGGGTTGTAGTTAGTCTAATCCATGTTCAAAGGAACCTTTAATAGTGACTGTCAAATTCAACTGTTTATTGTATGTTTTAGTTCAATTTTTTTTATAGTGTAAAAATATCGATAAACAAAAAAAAAAAGTAATTGCCAAATGGCCACTTAGTACTTTAGTAGTATTCTCAGTCACTTGTAAGTAAGAGATCTTAAGGCTAATTTGAACCACATTATTGTTAGCGATTTTGGGGTTAAGCCCACTCTCTCCCACTTAATGTAGATAAAATCGTTTGTAAAAAAAAAAAAAAATGACTACCAAACCAAATGCTTTTTCAAGATGCACTTTCATATTTTTTTAGGAAACAATTATGAAAAGAGGTAGGTTGAGAGAAATAATCACAAATGAGCTCTAATAGATCTTATATAATTGAGTAAATTGTAATAATGGTCCCTCAAATTTAACCCATTGGAACAATGGTCCCTCAACTAAAAATTCATTATCATTGGTCCCTCAACTCATCAAAATATACAGCTATGGTCATTTCTTCAACTCATTTAGAACTTCTGTCAAAATGAGTCACATGCCATACATGTGAAGCTAAATCAAGGGGCAAATATGGAAAATCAAATAAAAAAGTGTATCAATGACCCCTCAATTTTAATTCAATTAGAGAAATGGTCCATCAACTTTAACCCAATTGGAGCATTGGTCCTTCAACTTTAACCCAATTATAGCAATGGTCCTTCCAACATAACTCATTTTGACGGAGTTGACGAAAATGACCATAGCTACACGTGATAAGTTGAGGGACAAATGATAATGAATTTTTAGTTGAGAGACCATTGCTACAATTTATTCTATATATTTAGATTTTCGAGTAGGCTTGAACAAGATAAGCAGAATTAAACTTAACAAAAGTCCTGATCCATGCAGCATGGGCCTAAATGCATTTCCAGGGAGTCTTTGATCCAAGCTGAGACATGGGTTACAACTGACAAAACTAAAAGCTTAATGTTCATGGCCCATCTGAATTTCTTTTAAAGTGCACATTTAAATTATACATTTGAATTTTGTTAATATATATATATATATATATATAGGTTAAATAATTTTACGGTTCTTGTAAAAATGTGTAAGTTAAATGTGCACTTTTGATGCGCACTAGAGAAAGCCTCATGGAAAATGGGATGAAACGGAGATTCCATGGTATGTTTGGTTCACGCAAGTTGGAATGGAACAATTGTTTTATTTTATATTTGCTACGTGTAGGGAATGGGACAAAAAAAATTAAATAACCCACGTATTCAAGTTCCATCTGTTGTTTAATACAATGTTTATCGGAAGGAATGAGATGATTTTTTTAATTGTTCATATTTGAACACATAATGCTTATTTATAATATATTTGTTACACTAACACTTATTGAAATTAATACTTATTTAAAAACGCAATAGGTAATGAAGATTTTTGATATATTAATTGCAAAACATATGGTGCTTGAAATTGATATATTCTTGTGACCTAAAAAAGACATTCTAGAACCTAAAGTGTGCGAATAAGAGAAGATGCAATTGGACAAAAAAGAGAAAATGAAATATCTAAACTTGAACACTTGTCTTGACTTAAAAAAAAGATATTGTCTTGCTAAAACAATATTGAAAGCATCATATATTAATACAGTTCATCCTACTTAAAGCAAACCCCTAAATCGTCAGAGGTCATCCGTAAACATCTTAATGAAATTTTTATATGAGTAGTCTAATTTACACCAAATACGCAACAGATCAATATCTTTCACTAACTTTATTGTAACTCGTAACATATGCTCGTATGAATGACCCACAGCCTGAAGCTTAGAAGATAACCTCACTTTCAGTTTCCCGAAAGTAAAACTACACTCAACGTCTTCATTTTACCAACTGCTCTATCCCAACCTACATCCATAATAGCTACAAAATCTGCATCGCCATCATTCCTCTTCTTCCTTTTCCTTTTCCTCTTCCTAATAGGTTCGTTCAAATGAAGTGGATGCACCAACAAGTGAAGTGTGAAACATGTCAAATGCCACGTAATCCTAATTTTCAAAGCCATGTTTTCGACGGCATTTCCTGCTGATTTAGCCATATTACCCATGGCTAAGTCTCTCCCAACATCATACACAATTGTGGATACAATAGAAACGACTTATTTGGTTTGTAAGTTGCATTAGGATGTTTATAGATAAGAACCCATAAAAGCAAAGTTAATGAAGTGCAATAATAGGTAGTAATCTCTTTTTTTTTCTCAGACTTTCAAAGCAACCAATTAGGAAAGAAAAAGAAAACTGATGTACCTTCAACCAAATATGTAGTACCTCAAGACCATCCATCACAACACATTTTTTCTTGTCATCCCAACCAAACCCACTAGTATTCATCATGTCATATATCGAGGAATACTTGCCTTTTAGAGTCTTCACTTGTTTTGTACATGCTTCACCTCTATATTAATACCAAGAATCTTTTCCCGCATCTTGGAGGCAATTGTTTGGAAAGTACCAACTCTAAAACTGTCGATCTCCCACTTAACAACATAAGTAACCATCTCATCGAGGATGGGAAACAATATTTTTAATGTATAGCTAGGCCCATTTAATGGTTCAGGCCAGGAAAGAAGCCGCGAAAAGCTCACGAGAGATTACGAAGCCCAAGGGGCTTGGAAGAGGACACTCTAAGGTGCTAAAGCCGACCGCCTATGAGTTCAGCTTGACCGGGACGTGCGAAGAGCTTTCCGACTGTCTAGCAAACGTGGGCAGACTAACAGCTGTATGACACAAGTCTCCAGGGCACTGCACCAAAGCTTCATCATTCATCAGGGGAAGCCACGATGGTGATTTAACCATTTAGAGGAAGAAATGCCCGACTCGGCCAAGAATGGGTTAGGAGTGAACCAATTCACCTTAGGCATGTTGTTTTCCAAGGCTACAGAGACTGGAGAGGTCCATGCAAGTCCTAAGGAGTGCACTCATCCCTCCTTGAAGAAAAGTTCAGTATGCAGGCCTGCCTAAGGGTGATAAAGACCGTTGAGCAAGCAGCGCATGGTGGGAATCCCCTTACCAGTCTCATAGGAAGATTGAGTTCAAACAACTTTGGGTGCCATTGGTGATTTTGAGAAGAAGATAGGAAGAAAGTTAGAACTAAAAGCAAGAACCGAGAAAACAGGAAGTACTAGGGAATCTGGGAAGTTCTGGAGATTCGAAGGCTTGAGAATGCTAAGGTACTTAGCCGAAGGGTTTAAGTGAGCATTATATAGTAAATGGTTAGTTAACGTTGGAAATCGTGGGTTAGTGCAAAGGTTTTGTTAAACAATGGTTGTCTTAAATGGTGCAAGTCTTGAGTGAAAGCATGCGCTGGTAGTTTAATCATTATTAATGCCTCAGTTTGCAGACTCAACAATGATTAAAAAAGGCACTGTTTGGGTTAATATTTGAACATTGGGCTTAAGTGAAAGAAAGCCCAAGAATGCCAATAAAAATGGAACTTGCTTGAAGCCCAACATTAAACCCAGAAGCAAAATGAGGCTTTCTCAGCCAGGACACATAAGCCACGTGTCTATAAGTGAAGTGACAAGTGATATAGATTAACATATTAACAGCCAAAGAACACTTTTTAATGGCATTACAAGTAAGAAAGCTAATGACTCACCACTTTCAAGGTGTTTTCGAGCAAGCCCAATAGCTACAACAGTCGGGCTACATTGCCTGTAAAAGGGAAAAGAGACAACGGGGACAAAGACACTCAACCAATCAAACAAACAAACATACAAACTCTGCTCTCAAGCCAGATTTGCATCCAAAAGCTGAAATCAACTTAGATTCAGTCTTTTTAGCGATAGTTCTTTAGAAAAGCTATCTTTTGTCTAGTTTAAAAGCTATGATACCTCCCTTAGTGTCCCTTAGTGGTGTAGTATCAATTCCCTTGTATAAACTTGTTTACCACCCATCCCTTTTTAAGCATACAACTCTTGTAAACTAAAAAAAAAGTGACTGCAAGAAGTTCAACCTTGCCAGACAAGGTGAAATCTTGTCCGAAGCTCTTTGTTTGTTTTCTAAATTAGTAGATTTATTGCTTAATGCATTCTCCAATATGTATTCAAGTTATTTCCACCCGTTTTTTTTTAATTTTAAGAAATCCATTTGCATCTGGATATGATTCGCTTAAATGAATATGTTTTCATTAGATATAATCTGGAACCAAACAAGTGACTTAAGGGGATCTGGACTCCCTTCATTCGAACATACAAGACTATGAACTAAAAGTCCTTGTTTACAAGGCAAGAAAAAGAACTTAATGTGGATTTAACTCATCCACGACAATCTTTTGATAACAAGAAGTTTGAAGTAACTTGGGGTGCAAGTAATCGACTTAAAACACACTTGTTCTTCATCTGTTATACTAAAATAGTAGTGGCACGCCTAGCACTTAGTTAGTTTTGATTGCGACCCTCAAGGTCTACACCTAAGGTTCCACAAAGGCACATTTTAGAACTAACTTTGTCTTTTTCTTGTAGCACATCGACAAGCAAGAGCCCTACTACACATCCAAAGTGTCAATCCTTTGGGGAGCTGTGCTGAGGTCCGAGGATCCTTCTTCAGAGAATTTTTTTCTCGAACAATTGGCACTGCCACTGCTGGAATTTAACAAAAGAAAGTCCTCACATCAACCACCAATTGTGTTTCGTGTATCGAAACTCACCAGATATGCTCACAAATTCATACTAATAATTATTTTAAAAACAGAAACAGAAGCAAAATAAGAACAAGGATGCAGTGCAGTACATACTCACCCGAAAACTATGTGAGATTGCAAATTATTGGAACTGAATGGCTTTGGATTTGCGTTTCAGGTTCTGGTTATCTAGAGGTAGACGTCACAAAATTATATATCAGCCAACGAGAGCGAGCAACAAGAGTAAAGTTAATTAATTTCAATGAAAATATTGAAAAATAAAGAATAAAACTTTATCATGGGAATTTGCAAGAAGAAATAGAGAGAGCACCTGACTACCTGACGACTGAGAGAAGAAGAACAGGTGAGAGAGAGGGAAAGAAGAGAGAGGGAGGGGATAAAGAGAGATTTTGCAGCAGAAAAGTGGAGAAAGAGGGTATAATTGGATTGAAGAAAGTTTCATTAAACTTTTCTATTCATCCGCCTACTTTGAAAAAAGCTGGTCTTGAGAAGCAGCAAAATGTTGTTTCCATTTTTCAACTTATTTTGGCTGGAACTTTGAAAAGAAGCACTTGTTTTTACATTTACCAAACACATTTTACACCTTAACTTTTTTTTCATAGTTGTTTTTTTTTTTTTTTTATAATTTCAGCTGTGCCAAACTGGTACTTAACCCTTAAATCAACGGTCAAGATCTACCCCACCTCACAGGCCAATCACCATTGTCCACCACGCCATCCCTAAGCACACATTAAAGTGCTACTAGCCTCTTTGCATGCACTCACATACGTGCGAGAGATTTTTTTTATTCTAAAAAAGTCTCTCTCTCAATGGTGTAAATACACTCATCTAGGGTTCGTCTCTGGTAACGCAATCTCGTGCGGAGAGGAATTTTTTTATTCTAAAATAGTCTCTCTCCCGACGATGTAAATACACTCATCCAAGGTTCGTCTCTGATAAGGCAATCTCCGTAATTTAATTCTCTTGTCCACTACTCGAGTCTAAAAACTGCTTACTAACTTGACTGCCAGAGAGTCTTTGGCCGATACAGCCCCTGTTTTATGCTTGCTTACAGTTGTTCTCTGTTTTACAGGTTGCTCTGCGGCGATGCGCAAATTTGATTCCAACACTCGAGATTTCCAATTTTCTTTTTTTTCAAATTTTTACTAATTTAACTTTCTCCGATATCTCATCAAACCCATTATAGTAGAATTTTACTGTTTCACATTACTCGAATCCTAATGTTTCAATATATCACCCAACTCTAGCTAATTTTGTATTCATAATAAATTATAGGTATAAGTGTGAATTCAGATTAGGATCACAATTTTTTTATCATCCTCACAATGTTGGAAATCATGAACACTTAGGTGTAGTACTTATGCAATGAAGATAAATTGAATGACTATAAAAAAATTAAATCAAAGCCATGCTAATTCTACCATATAATTCATACAAAACAAATTGATGTTCAAATTTTGATTGGTTGGGTCGACCTGTATAATACGATATTTCCCACCTCGGTATATGGATGCTCCAAATGTTTCTAGGGTCATTTTGATATAAACACCCTATTTCAAAATGTCATAAACTAAACATCTCTTCCTTTTAAAATTTTGATTAAACTTTTTTCCTACAATTTTGTGATAGAATTTTATTTTATTTGAAGTTTATTATTTCTACACGTTTCTTTTTGTCAACTTCACATTATTTCTTCGGTATTCCCTTTTTCTTCCTATTATTAATGCATTTATTATTCATCTCTTATGGTGGTTTCATATTTTTACTGTTTATTTAAATAAATTAATTAGAATGTTTAAAATTTAGTTGTCAGGTACATAAGCATAGTATATGTACGTGAATGTATGGTCGTTTGATTTTATAAGAAAAGGTCATTAAAAGTCTAGGAATTCAAGGGATTGGGGAAATTAACCTTCCTAAATTGTACGCAATTAGTTGCAAGGTGCAAATATTTTTAAACTAATGACATGTAATTTAAAAATAAAAAAATATTGATGTAACAATTGGTCAAACCCTCTTAATCAAATCTTAAAAAGAAATTAATACTTAATCTTAAAATTATTGAAAAAAATGTCTGAGATTTTAATTTCTCCTTGAAAAATGCTCGGGATTCAAATCACTCCCTTCTTTAATGATTTTTTTTACAAAAAATAGTAATTAGGAAATTTAAGTTTTCTATTTATATGTTTTTTAAAGAAAACATTATTCGAAAATAAATTGAAAGATAAACCACCCACTAACCCATTTTTTGTTTATTTATTCGAAAGTTTTAAAATTAAAATTTATTTAAAGTTAAAATGTGTTGCGAACTTGCGGTATTCCTCTTCACTTGTAAGTAAAAGGTTTGAGGTTCGAATCTTGTGGATGGTGAATTCGATACCAAATTAGGTTGTCAAATGTGTGGCTTAGCCGAATTTCTTCTCCACTTAGTGTAAAATATATTTTTGTACTAAAAAAATGTGTTGAATTACTTTAACTCCTTTTAATTCAATCGTGATTTTGAAATTCTTAAGAGGCAATTTATGGTATTTTGAAAGTTTCACCATTTATATATTACAAATTCCAAAGAAATATTCTTCAACTAGCCTCTCCGCATGTGCTCACGTGCATGTGAGAGACTTTTTTAAAATCACGGTCGCTCCGTGCCCCTTAATATGTATCGTGTTAATTATTTTCTTTATTATGTTGTGTCATAAAAATGAAAATAGAACACAACATTGCATATAAAACATATTTAAGTTGTGTGTAAAATATGTAAATAAAGGCTCTTGCATGTGCAAAAGCGCGTTCGAAGACGTTAGTAAAGAATAAAGTAAGAAATACAACAAAGAATCAAATAATAATGTGAAAAAATTAAACAATTAATCCATGACCATAAAGTGAAGAGTAGAATTCATATATATCATCTCGTTCTTATAGTACCACAAAAATTAAACAATTAATCCATGACCATAAAGTGAAGAGTAGAATTCATATATATCATCTCGTTCTATCACACCATTGCTCCATTATAGGGTAGATATGTGATCTGTTATGTATGTCCAAATCACATTGTTATAGATATTACTAGCAAAAATTGCCCGCGCGATGCTGCGGGTTTCAAATGCAACCAATTCTTGCAATCAGTAAATATGGTTGCGAAGTTGTCAATAGTAAAAAAAAAAAACATGTTGGCCAGAATAGTCAAATTTTATTAGTTTACTCTAAATGACTTCAACTTCTCCAAAATGTTTGCTTCTAGACTCTTACATATCACTCAATACTTTTGTTAATTGGCCCTAAACTCTTAGTAAAAAAAATTAGGCAACTCTAATTAACAATTGCTAATCAAACTGCAAAAACAACATAGTGAGCTTCAACTGTGTTCAAACATCTAAATCAATAGATTCAAAGGTCTTGATATGCATTATTAACCAAAGTCATCCATTACATTAGAATAAAAATTACCCTAATGGACCACAATGCAGATACAATTTGAAAGATCAAATTCAAACATTCAAGCACTCAAGCACTCAAGCAATTTAGATAATGCTTGAAAGATGAAATTCACACACTAAAACCACTCTGCAACAGATTCACATGAGTCACAGTAGGAACTTACCAACCAAAACTTTACCACAGCCAAACGCTATGTCTTTTCCATTAGTTAAGTAGATTTTATGTAGTTGCATTAACATTAAATTAAAATAAGGGAAATAAATCAATAATCTTAATTTTTTAAGGAACTAAAAAATATTCCCAATTTGCTTGTTTTCCTTGCATTAAAAATTATAAGCACATAGGGGAATGGATATGTCCCAACAAATAATGCAAAAATCAATAATAAAGATTTTTAAATAAATTTTGTGGTTAATGTGTATAGCAAGTGCATTGAAATGCTTAGCTTTTAGTTTAACACACTTTTCTTCTTTAGAGAAGAGAGGCAGGGGAAAGCAATAGGAACAGTCTGATAGGTTCTAAGTTTTATACATACATACATACACACACACACACACACACCCCAATATTCATTAACCATAAAGTATTACATGCAACTCAAAAACTAAAAATAAGAGAGAGACTTGGTGAAAAATCCGAAATCCCTTACCCAAAAAACTCAATGCGCAATTAGATCATCAAGCTTCATGTCAGATTGTTTTTCGTTTAAGAAAACCTTCTTCCAGTTCAAGTAATACCAATTTAAGTTTAAATACCTACCTTAAATATTCAGAATACATAATTTGGAAATAGAAAAAAACATAAACATAATCATACCTGGAGAGTGATGGCAAAAGTATTATATCAGCCAGAAAAACCTTGCAAAGAACAAAAATTCCACAAAATCAGTATTTTAGCACTTCCTGCAAAACCCCAAAATCAAAAATTAGAAAAATAAAATTTGATAACATAATACAAATTCGTATCTGTTAGAGTAGACTCCATTTAAATTAGAATAATTAGGTTTAGGATAAATACCCAAATAGTTCTACTTGATTTGGTCTTTGCTGCAAAAATGCAGGCATGGTGTTATGCACAGTAGACTTTTTCTTGCCGGTCTAGCAACGACCACTAAGACAACATGCACAATTAAAAGGTCCACCACTTCTCCAACAAAAAACCTACTTTACACAATTTTTTTGAATTATAATAAAAATAATTAGATTAAATGCAAAATTAAAACTCATATCAGAAAATGAAATTGAAATTAACCGAAACCCTAATTGAATTGAAGCCCTTGTTAAAAAAAGCCTCACTGATATTGAAATTAAACAAAACCCTCCCTGATTTTGAAACCTCAGACTCAGATTCTCATACCTTAAATTTGAGCATCGAACCTGAGAGACAAAGCCATGAAGATTGGTAATAATGGCAAGAAACAGTTCGCCGAAATTCCAACACCCAAAAACCTGGCTGCTTGATACTTGAAATCGAGTTTTTGGTTCGAGGGTTTAGATTAAGTGTGAGAGATTGTGGAATTAAATTTGTTGGTTTGAGGGTATGAAGGCTTGAGGGGTTTTGCGGTGGCTGTAGTGAGAGAAAAAGGAAGGGAGGGTTGATGGCAGTGAAAAGGTAAATGGAATAGAGAGATGAGGAGAGGAGAAAAGAGAAGACCGCATAGAGAGAAATGGAAACGGAAGGAAAAGTCGAGAAGAAAGTCTGAGCGGAGCCTTCAACGATGATCGACCCGTGGCAAAAAATGGTAAAATCGGAATTTTTCTGTACCAAGCAAACAACAAAACGTGGGATTAGAAGAAACAAAGGGCATTTCCGCCATTTCACTGTTCACAAACAGTGAAAAACAGTGCCAGCCGAACCCAGTTTTAGTATATAGACTAGAAAATATGCCCGCACTTTGCTGCGGGACCTTAAATGCACCAGCCTTAACTGCATGAATAAGACACATTTAACCTGAATAAATTAAATATAATCCTGAATGAACAGAGGGATAGATGAGCGACACATTTTCTTGATTTTTCTTGTAAAACTCAAAGCTTACTGTCCAAAACCAAATAATTGGTACCATTTACATGCTTGTGCAACATATGCCCTACACTGGAAAAACATAAAAAATCGACTCATTGACGGATTTTGTTTTACATTTTTATAATCAAATAAAGTGGCAGTGTAGCACGTAAAATTACAAACTTGAAGCAACCAGAGAGTAGAAATTAAGATGTACAGATATCCTCAAACTTGTAACATACTGTATGGAAGCTAACCGTAGAGGTTTGTGAAGCAAACTGTGGCATGAGTTGCAGTCAATTGAACAAACAGAGTCATTGAAATTTTGTATACTGTTAGTTTCTCAAGCAGCCTTTACATATTCAATCTCCAAAACCCACAATTTAAACAAAAACCCACAAATTTAAATGAAAAACTCTATAAAATCATGAAAAATTTAATAAAATCCAAGTATATCAATCACAAATTCGATCATACAAATCTCCACATCCAATAAGTCTAGAAGGTACCTAGCTTTGTTGCAAAATCGTATCTGTACATGCCAAAGTTCAAATTTCCTTGTAGCTGCCTTGATTCGATAAGTCCTGATTCAAGCAGACTTGATAAAAGGTTTTCGAAAATAGGAACAATATTGGTAACAAATAAGTTGGAAAACGTTTGCAAACAAAAGATATTCCAAGAAGCTCAAGCATTTTCTATAAAACTACTTTTACTAAATAGTTGGTAATGATTTAAAATGCTTGACCAAGAAACTAAAAGAGACGTTGCACAAAGAAATTATACATATTTGAAAAGAACTGAACCGATTGAAATTTTTTGATGGAAAAAACTGATGACAGGATTTTTAGGCATCAATATTTCTTAAACCTAAAATGTTCGAAAAATTTTACATAAAAAATGTTTCATCAATACAGCTTACAATTTTTTGTCTTTGCATGTATTATGTTTATGAAATGATATATATTACCTAAGTTTCATAAGACAAAAACTTCAGAACTTCATTCATTTTATAAAATAGAATAAAAAAACATGACTTACACGTTTAAGGCACACTCCATTGTTGATATAAAGTTGATAGTGAGTTGATTCGTGGCTACCAACTGTAAATGAAAAATGTAAATGTTAAGTTATGTTACATGTTTAATTGTTTGGTAAATGCCAAGTTATGTTATTATGTATGATGGCTTGCCAAAGACTGAATAAAAAAATAAACAGTAAAGAGTTAAAACTCAAAGTTGAAATTCCATCTTCTATGTCCAACTCACCTTTCTTAATCTTTTCTGAAGTAATAAACAGAACTTTTCTTGTACTCTTCTTTAACCACTGCACTGAAAAATAAACACACATTGCTGTTTAAATATTAAAACTGAAGACCTTTAAATTCATAAGTTATCCAAAACTTAATAAGCTAGTCAAAATAGCATTCATCACGACAATAGCACTAAAATTAAGTTGTTTTGTTTTTGAACATTTTCTTAGTAATCAAGTGGAGGAAATCTGTGTTAAACTAAGCAGGCAGTGGTGGTTAATTTATGTTCTTTAAATTTATAATTTTATTAACATGTCAGTTGATCATTACTTTTTTAATTTGCTTTGGAAATGCGGTCAGATCATGTTGTCTAAAACAAATGTTAACATGTTATTGTAGAATATATTATAGCAAGGAGTAAACAATTTAACACTCGAAAACTTGCAAGCCAGTGGCTCCAAGATGGAAAAAAACTGTACAAACCCAAATCAACTAAGTTACAAAACAACTAAATATGCAAACAGCATCAGTATGTGTAGTGATCTAGTTTTTTATGTTGTAATTAAATTTAATCTCAAATTTTTGCCCAACAATGGAACCATCAGAGGTTGTGCAGCAATGGTGCACAACAGTTTAGTAAACACCATAAGAGAATGGGGATAAATTGAATATTAATACATACATATCTATCCGAATAGTAAAACTAAAAGAAACTAAACATGTAACATAATTCACACCAATAAACCATCATTCAATTTGAATTTTGAAGTAATCTGTCCATATTGCCTAAACTATTTAACCAAAAGAGAACAAATTTACTGGAAAAATTCTAATTTTTCCTAATATGCTAGTAGAGAACAATTTCTTACATGTTTAAATATATCCACAAAAATGGTTCTTTTTCCTTATGAATCTGACATGGACATCTGCAACTCCCCTATAGAAATAAAAAAACAACCTGAAAAATTAAAAGGAAATGATTAGACCCAATACTCTCTGATGAATTCCAACAAATTGAATAGGGGTTTAGATAAATAGGCAGAAATAAAAAAAAATGCATTCAAATACATGAACAAAAGATATTAAAACAACAAAAAATCAAGAGAAATCAACTTTGCAGTAAACTCTAGATCCCAAAACAAAAAAATTATTCCTTCTCTATCTCCTTAGCTAGCCACCACTCTCAAAATTCCTCAATCCCTTATACCTCACAAAGAGAAACACATGCATGTCCATTTCAGCTCTTAAAACCGAAAGAAATGTTATGGTTTCTTAGGTTCTTACCCAAATTCACCAATTTGAATCAAATCTTTGCAACACAAATGTGAAACAGATACACAAAACAATGGTTTTTTTTTTTGTTTTCATTCAAAGCATTGCATAACTGAGAAAGCTATATTTCTAAGAAAGATTTAACCTTTTTACAAAACACACTTACTGAAAAACCTCACATTTATAAAGACTAGAAGTTTTTGCTCTAATTTTGCTTCCTTTATCTGTTTAAAGTTAATTTCCTCTCTCTGTTTTACAACTCTACTTACACATATTTAGAACGATATTTACAACTCTTTTGCAAGAATCACATACTCGACAAAAATTCGAACCCATAAATCCGAAATTAGCAATGTTATTTCTTACCCCCCAAAGACATTCCAAGTCTTAAATGGTTACATTCATTAGTGAAGAAAGCTACACCACTCAAATGACAAAGATTAATAACCAGACACCCATCCATTTCTAAAGTGACCTCAATGATTCCTTCTCTGATAAAAAAACAATTATGGCCTGTGCTCAATTTAAAACCACATGAACAATGTTAACATCAAATTACAACATTGTAGATCGAAATGATGCTTGACATCAAAGAATCTTAACGTATACGATAACGTTATATTTATTTAATTTGTAAAATGATCATAACTTATTCTAATAACCTTAACGTTATACTTAGTATGCTTTGTAACGGTCCGAATTTCAATATAAACCTAATTAAGGAGTGTCTAATAACATTAAATAAAATTATTACTAATAACGTTAAGGATATATGATCAGTAAAATGATCGTAACATTATACTTAGTATGTTTTGTACAATGATTTTAATAATCTTAACGTTAATTTTTATTCTACTAATGTTATTGGTTTATTAATAACGTTAATGAAGATTCTTGTTTTTGGCGTGGGTCAATGAATATTGTTTTGTTACGTCATTTTATTACTTAACATTATTAGTTAAATTTAAATATATAATGTTATGATAAAATGATTTAAACTTAACGTTATTGGTAACAGCATACTAAGTTTCAAAAAACAACATTGAACTTAACTAAGTTTGATGTGAGGATTATGTTGAATGTAAATCATGGATCTATGCTGTAATCTGTGCATGAGCTGTAATATGTGCATGACACACATCATACACATTTTAAAACAAACAATAACAATCACAAAAGAACCAATAGAGTGATGGCATAAAAATCTCAAGCATGTGGCATCATCTATCAATGAACAAAAATCAGATGCATCATGTATCGTAGAGGAATAGATAACTGAGAATTTCATTCTCAGAGTCACCACCACAACAACAAAGAATAGAAGCATGAAAAAAAACATGCAAAACACATACAGTGTTTTTTTGCAGAGAGGTTGTAACACTGAAAAAGCAGCAGAGCAGGAGGAAAAAGAGAAATGGAGAGCAAGGTGGTTGCCAAAAGAGAAAACCAGAGTTATCAAAAGCAATTAGCACAAAATATCTTCTTAGCTCTCCTAATTTAATAATTTAGACTCAAAATAAATTCTATCAGATGTCTTTCCGGATCCATGTTTTGAGAAAGATGGTATTGTCCAAGGAGAGCGGGACTTTTCCTTTCTAAAATAAGGAAGCCAACAGCAATCATCAATAAAAGTGGGTAGAGAATATAAAATTCTACTTGTCTTTTATTGTGGCTTTGGTGGCTTTGGCAAATGGGTTTTTTTTTTGTTTAAGGCAATGGATGGGAGCAGGAAAGGGGGAGAGCAGACAGGCAGCAAATAAGCTGCAGAAAAACAGCAGAAAAGCAGGAAAAAAAAGCAGAAATTAAGCAAAAAAGCAAGAAATAATCAAATTGGACTCGAACTTACCAATTTTTATTCAAATAAACTAAAAAAAGGAGTTGGAATCAAACTAAACCTGAAATATATCATATATCCAATATTAAGTGCATACACCTATGAACTAATCTTTATATATACTTTAAAATAATACAAATCAATGTAATCTAAAATGTTATTATATTCAATACGGAAAATACCAAATTGTAAAGTGAAATCTAAAAAGTAAGGCCTATGCTAGACATCTGTATTATATAGCAACTTCATTTCCATCAGAGAGTACACATCATTGAACAAACTAAGAAGATACCTGTTGTAAATCGAGAAGCTTCCTCTCAAGATCTCTAATAGCATCATGTCGCTCTTGAATTTCGGCCAGAGTGTTCATTATCTACAATTTGATACACAATTTTGGAAATGATCAATCTTAATCAGAAAATTAAGTGTTTCACCAACCCAAGTTAGAAGAGTTAGGAGCTTAAAATTAATTATTCAAGATGTCAAAAAATGTGTCAAGTTTGTGAGAGAAAGCACAATTTCGATAGTAAAAAGTGCTTATTTGGGGGCAGAGAATAAAAAAGGAAATTTGACAAACCTGGCCTCCCCCTTGTTCTTGGATTGCCTTTTGGAAAATTTTGTTCACTGCCTTCTGTCTCGATTAATCTTTAAATTGTCTGTACAATGTTAAACAAATAGAAAATGAGCTTTCACAGCGGTATAGATATACCGCAATTTCAACAGTGCAATAAGTTTTACCTCTTCATCAGCTCTTGCTCCCGTCACTGACATTCACAAAATGCAAGAGAAATAAACTATAAAATCAGATCATGGAAATTCAAGTAGAAGCTCCAGAAATAGCAACCACTGATGAGTGGCAAGTGAAGGGTTCAAACCTGTAAAAACTCGCCTCTCGACAACATCATGATACTCTTGATGGATGGTGTCCTTTAGAGTCTGCATGTTTTAAGTTCAAAATTTAGCGATGAAAGAAACAAAGATTATGAGATTAAAACAAAACTGACCAAAAAGGATACAGACCCAGCGACTTAAAAATCAATTCTAATAAAATCGAAAACTTAGTAATTCTGGCAGTCACTGTACGACTGAGAAAACATCAAAAACCAAAATCAAACGCCAAAAATCCATAAACTTAAAATATGAGTTTTATTAATCGGATAGTGAATCAATAAAATACCACGAATGCTGGTTAAAAAAAAAAAAAACCTTGATACCAAAGGATTGCAAAGGATTGCTTTGTCATTGAAAGTAAAAGAATAAATTGAATCAGCTGAACATGCTTCTTGCCAACCAACAAAGTAAAACACAGGGCAACAACCATTTCTTTTATCCCATTTGTCCAACACCAACCCGCATTTCAAACAAAATGGAAGAGTTTAATAACTAATAACTTGAGGCACTTTCTAATTGTCAGCTAGCATGATAAGGACCATGGATAATTTATTGTGTTCATTTTCCTGCCATCTTAAGTGACCAGAAACTGAAATTTCTTATCAAATGTGTTAATGCTGCAATATATAGGATAACGGAGAAAATTCCAGTGAAGATTGGTTGAGGAAATTGACATCTCAAAATGAAACCTTCCAAATAACATCTCAAACCATAACGCAAATCAAATGCACCAAATCTCACATCAAAAAATAAATTATACAAATTGACATAATAGTAGAAACCCAACAGAGATTTTAGAGAGAGAGAGTACCAAAGGGAGTGAGATATGGTTGTACCTAGAAAGCAAAAAATAAATTACATAAATTGTCAAATAGTTAAGCCCTAAAATGCACCACTGCAAATAGGATAAGAAAATTGAAATTAACCCTAATAAAATTAGGAGAGAAGAATATGAAAAGGGAATACCTTTCGGCCCCTTGAGTTATTGGAAAAAACCCCAACATAGCAAAAGCCTCCAACTCCAAAGACTGTTGTGGGATTTTGAAGAGAGCAAGAGAGAGAGAGAGAGAAAATATCAGAAGAAATAAAGCAAGAGAGGGGGAACCAAAAGGGGGAAGAAGAAGCGAAGCAGAGGAAGAAAGAAATAAGGGAAAAAAAGGACAACTGACATTAAGTACGCAACCATATACTTATAATAACAACTAATCAAATAGAACTAAAAAAATATGGAGGAATCATATCAGTCACACTTACCAAGTATTGAAAAGATATCATTTCGAGCAACAAAGTCAGTCTCACAGTTAAGTTCAATAATAGCAGCCCTGTTCTAATTCTGAGCCTGAGCCAGCAAGCACTCAGCAGCCATCCGAGATGACTTTTTCGACGCCAAAACCTTCTCTCTCCTCCTCAATTCCTTCTGAGCAGCCTCTGCATTTCATTAAAGAAACCGACTTTGATAAGGATTCAAAAAAATATATACACACACATATAACCGATTCAAATTAGCATAAACAAAAATGGGAAGAAAGGGGTTCTGACCAATGTCCCAATTGCTATCAATGAGAGCAACCTTAACGTCTTTCACACTGGTTCACTCCCATAATTATGTGGTTCTATTGGCATATTCAGACTTCAAAATAAAATCTGGCAGTTGTTTGCGCTTGTAAACAATTTCTCTTTACAAAACTACATAAATTGTAATTACCTAAGAAATCAAAATTTGATTAGGCATTAGAAACAATGTTACCTTTTGGAGAGAATGATGCTCAACCAAATGAAAACCCAAATTTAAAACAACAAACGAATGAGAATCTGACATTATAAAATCCGTAAGAAGCGCGTAGTGCGTCTAATTTAAAAAGTCTCTCACACATATGTAATTTAAAAAAAAACAAAAAACACCTTGATAACAAAGGACTGCAAAGGATTGCTTTGTCATAGAAAGTAAAAGAATAAATTGAATCAGCTGAACATGCTTCTTGCCAACCAACAGAGTAAAACACAAGGCAACAACCATTTATTTTATCCCATTTATCCAACACCACCCGCATTTCAAACAAAAAGGAAGAGTTTAATAACTAATAACTTCAGGCACTTTCCAATTCTCAGCTAATATGATAAAGACCATGGATAATTTATTATGTCCATTTTCCTGCCATCTTAAGTGACCAGAAACTGAAAATTTCTTATCAAATGTATTAATGCTGCAATATATAGGATGGCGGAGAAAATTCCAGTGAAGATTGGTTGAGGAAATTTCTTTTCATCGCATACAGACAAAACAATATAATATCCATCATACCTTAACAACAGAGGCTCCGGTAGCAAACTTTTTCCCCAATTTCTTTGAAGCATCACTAAGTTTGACACCTGAATTGTAATGAAAGAAACCATGTTAATTATGGTAGGAACAAAATAAGAATCTCCAAATAGAAAGACAAACAAAAGGCCCCAATCTGAAGAACCACGATTTCCTAAAGCAAAAAACAAAACAAAATTAAACACGACGACAGGAAATTCGTAGCTACAAACAAAATCCCCAAAATTATGATAACAAAATTTAAACAAAAAACCCATTCATAAATAAAAATTTACATTCCTAAACCCCTCTCTCCCTCTCTGCAATGCGCATGGCTCCCATCGCCTTATCTCTAGATTTTAATCCCAGCCTTGAGATGGGTATTTCCAACTTTCGACACCCAAAGCGCAAGCCTCATTGAAAATGGACCAAAGCCCATCAAACAGCTGATGGCTGGCCCAAAAATAGTGTATGGAACTGCCATTATTGCAGCAGTATATAATCTAATCAAATTAGTAAGAAAAACATATGTTCTCATGCATGTAGAAACTCAGTGGAGAGAAAACTACAATTGCAACACAATGAAAAGAGGCAAAGTGGCAAACACATGACAACTACACTCAAAATATAGAAGCAACCAGGAAATAAAACGACATCAAAAAAGAGCCCACCAATTTAATGAAGAATTCTCCAAAACTCATAACTATAAACATAATTCTACGAAAGCATGAAAAATTTACTAAAACCCAAATAACACGTAACAAAACCGAAATCAGATTCTAAGTGGGTTTATGAAAAATAGTATTAATCAGATATGAACATTGTTTCCATATCAGATTGAGAGTGTGTGTTTAGTTTGGAGGCATGGTCTTAAGAGTTTACAAACTGCTTATATGATTATCTGACTTCAGTGTTTACAAACTGCTCTGGTTTATTCTAATTTGGTTGTAAATTAATGATTTTACTCGAGGTAATCGAGCACATTGCAGACCCTACTGAATTGTGTAAATAATTATGAAACAGACATCTGTCTATTCGAACACGTACACACATATATGATACACACACACACACACACACACACACACACATACACACACACACACACACATATATATATATATATATATATATATATATATATGATGGATGAACCTATCAGATAGCCAAAGAAGTCAAAAGAGAGAGAGGGAGGCTCCCTTCTTTGTTAGCTTATCTATAAAAATAGCATCATCTTTTTTCTCACCTAATGAAAGATTCTGAACTATTTTTGCATATGAAAGCAATAAAACAATTGTTGGATGATCATCATATAGGGCCATGGCTAGCTCCCCACTATATGTATATGCAGAGGACAGAAAAGGAGCCCAAGATGTTAGCCTTGCAACTCACCCCTAAACCTGCTCCTTTAAATACATTCCTTTGGCTTCACTCGTACTCAAAAACCCCAAAAGATGTTTCCCAAAAAATAAAACACATCTCTCACTAAGTCTTCATCATACTGTTTCCACACACCCTTTCATATTATCCTCCCTTCAAAACCTTTCTCTACCACTCTACCCTATCCACAGCCATGAGCTTCCCTATTAGATGATAGGTTTGAGTTCGACCCTGAGGAGTGCAGTATTGAGAACGGCAAGTGGGTGTTCAAAACCAAGATTTAAAAAAGCAATCTATCAACAGATGAGCAAAACAATAACTAAAAGAGCATTCTAACACCCTTATCACATAAATACAGAAGCAACAAAGTATGGAGAAACAATCTAGTAACAGAAATACATAAGCAACCAAGATTTGCAAAAACAATCTATCAACAGAGGAGCAAAACAACAACTAAAACAGCCTTCTAACACCCTTATCACAAAAATACAGAAGCAACAAAGTATGGAGAAACAACCTAGTAACAGAGAGATATTCAAAGGATGTAAAGCAGAAAAGGAACCTCAATTTGGTTTGTTGAGAAGGAAACATGAGCAAAGCATGAAGAAACACATAAATGAGCACAGTGTAACTCCCAAAGTTATAAAGACACAAACCTGACTCTAACAGTGCACGAAACAGTGCACTCAACAGATTGATCTTCCTAACACCCAACTAAACGGGCTATAAAATTCCTTTACAATTTTATCGAAACAACAAAATGTTAATCACAGTTTTAACAAAGCAAATGGCAAACCAAACAATAAACAATGATTTAAAAACACTATTTTACCTGTTGAATCAGAGGACAAAACCTCTAAATATCCCTGCCACTCAGTCAAACCATGCTTTCTGCCCCCTCTCTCTCACTCTCCATCCTTCTTTAAAAAATTGGACAAAATCTATAAATCTCTCCCACAACCCCACAAATTGCACGCAACCATGCCTTCCCCATTAATTGTTGCGGAAATGGCATACAGCTGGAACTAAAATCCCGAAAGGAACCCTACCCCTAGCCCTCCCAACTTGCCTCACCGTCTCTCTGTGCACCCTTTGTTGTCGACCTTTAAAACCAAACTCTCGGGCACCCCTACCTTTGATTCGCTCATCCTACCCCTCTCTCTCTCCTTCCGTCTTTCCTCACATCCCGTTTGCAACGCACGACTCTTCCCTCTTTCCTCTTCTTTCACCCACGACTCTTCCATCTCTACTCTACTCTCTGCCATTCTGCAAGCTGCACTGTGTATGACTCACGGCATTCACCTCAGTGCATTCCTATCCCTACCGAAACCAACCAAATAAAACCCAGCCACATGCCAAACCAGCAAAAGCCCATCTGCCCAAACCCAAAAAAAATCCCCCAGGCCGAACCCAAAACTTCCACAAAGCCCACTCATTAAACCAATGGTATGGTTGTAATTAAACTGAAATTCAGGTACAATGAACAGTAAAGAACAGTGCCAATTGCAATGCTTTCTTTAGACTAAAGTAATGTTGCATTTAAAACATTTGTACATAATGTTATAGACGGTACTGACAATGGAATAAAAACATAAGAGATGATCACCTCAATTATCCTAAAACCTTGAATTATACAAAAGATATGATATTATTAGGCATTTAAAAGGAAGGTACATAAAAATGAATCACTCCAAACACCAACAAAACCGGAAAGAGAACCGAAAAGGTCTTGAATCTTCAAGTTCCTTAGTGAAGCAATCCTTATGCAATCTCTTGCTTAGTGAAGCAATCCTTATGCAGTCTCTTGTAAGCCAAAAGCCTTTTATGCCTACAGAGAATTTTTTTCCTTATAACATGTAATCAATTTTGCATTTCGGAAACGGCCTTTTCATATAAATTTCTCTTCAATTTTAGATGTTATGTATCGTAAGTGCGCAATTACGATACATAACGTCTAAAATTGAAGAGAAATTTATGTATCTATAAATTTTGCATAGCTGGCGTGTTATTGACACTCTACAATTCTCATTATACACTCCAAAATTTTTATATTTGGAAAGAAAAATACACTTGTCAGGAGCGCAAAATGAGATTTTTGGAGTGCAAATAACAGTTCCCTTATTTAAAACTTGTCAGTTTAGTCTTCATGCTAGGCATGAACAGTTTCTATTTTTTTATTTTTTTTTTGTCAAAGGATAGAAATGTATTAAAAGTCAAATACAAATGGAAACATTTGCATCTTCAGCTAGAATATTAAACAAAAATTGAGGCGGCAGCCATAAGAAACAAAGGTAGGTGGCGTAGGTTGGGTCTTGCGCGACTTTGCAGGAATTCCAAAGATGGTGGGAGGAAATGGTGGGGACTATTTCTTGTCATCAGATATGGCTGAGGCGGCAACCATAAGAAATGGACTGCATATGTGTGTTTTAAGGGGATTTCATGCGTTCGGGGAGGTTCTGGAGGTGGAGTCTGATTCGAAAGGATTGGTTCAAATGTTAAATAAGGAGATTCAAGCTGATGTGTTGCTGGAGGTATATTTAGTTGATATTTGGAATATAATGCAGTCATTCCAATCGGTGAAGTTTATCTTTATCCCTCGACAATGCAATCGTGCAGCCCATATGGTGGCGGTGTACGTTCTTAAGCATGATGAGAGTTATGGTTGGGATGAATTAGGACGAACAGTTTCTATTCAATGGCACAATAAATTTGAGTTGATTAATAAGGGTTCAAAATTAATAAACAATTTTCTTGAAATTTAGATTGGGGTATTTAATTAAACCACTATTAATTCTTGATATACTTGATACTTGTAGGCATCTTAGAGAAATATTTACATCGTAGACACTGTACACATTTCTATATACCTCTACTTTTTTTTTTTTTTTTTTTTTTTTGTAAATCAAGAAACTTTGGTTATACATCTCTACGGGCTTGAGAGGCTGAAGAAAAATAATTTCGAGAGTTAGAGCTTATTAGCCACCATTTTCTTCATCCCCTTAGAAAAATATGTACATCATAGACACTGTACGCATTTCTATATACCTCTACTTTTTTTTTTCTTTTTTTTCCTTTTTTTTTTAAATCAAGAAACTTTGGTTATACATCTCTACGGGCTTGAGAGGTTGAAGAAAAATAATTTCGAGAGTCAGAGCTTATTAGCCGCCATTTTCTTCATCCCCTGCCCCTCGATCAAGGTTAGTAGGCCAGAAGTTGATTTGAACTTTCGAATCTAGCCAAGAAGTTAAACTTCAGAAAACACAATTTAATAAACAAATTCCAAATTCGTAGTTTCGAAAACTTTGAATTACAAAAATTAAAAGAGAACGATAATTGAAAATATTAATTACTAAATTGATGGAGTTTTCGCTTTTGGAGAAGTATTTGTTCGAAAGATCTGATCTTCACCAATTTTTTTCAATGATTTTATCGATCTTTTTCTATTTAGAATGAACGAAAACTACACATTGAACTCTTGAAAATGAAAATTGGCCTTCTTCTGATTATTATTCATCTATAAATACTGGTGGTATGTGGGTAAATGCGGTTGAACCTCCCACCAAACTCAACTCATGGGATTCCATTAGACCATCTCCAACCATAGGGGATAAAGCTTAAGAATTTAAGCCAGAAAATTTTAAGCCATTACCCATAAACTGTTTTTCTCTTCCAACCCTTATGACTCAAAATTTTAGCCTAAGATTACTAAATAATGATTTAAGCCTAATATTTTTTCTTTTTGGTAACTTTTTTGAAAATAAAATTTATGTAGATCATCCTAATTTAGTTTTATGAACATTTTAATCTAAAAAATATTGAAATTCTGATAGCATTCTGCAGAACAATGCCAACAAAACCAGCGCACGTCAACACAGACCAGCTGGCATCCACATTGATTTTTGTGAATAGCATGGGAGGAGAAGCCCATATGGACGCATGAATAGCTTCCATTCGAAGAACAAGGAGCTCCTGAGTCATTCTAACTGCATTGAAAAAAGCTCCAGCCAGATGGAGATAGCACATATTACCTACGTAAGGTTGATTTGACTATTATCGTACAATAGATTGCACCTGGCTTTCCATATGTGCCAACACGTAAAGGCAACATACTAAATGAAGGACAACCTATCATCATTAAGACCGCCATGCACATTTGAAGCAGACAGTATCCACTCCAACCGGCTCGAAACCTTACTCCTCACAATCTGGAGATTAAGAGCACCACCAAACCAGATGGGTTCCACCCAGGGGCATAATAACAATAAGTGCTCGATCGACTCATCCTGGTTATGACATATCGGGAGCAAGGTGGATGGTTTTCCACGTGAAGCTTCGTTTGAGTTTGGAGGCATGAAAGTGGAATCATTGCAATCCGATCACGACGGAATGGCATTCCCTTTCATGCAACCACCTAAGATTGATTTTTTCCTTATATATACTTTCTTCCTATCTCTTGGAGTATATTATGTATAGCAAATGATTTCAAATTTCAGGGACGGAATTTTTTTAAGGTGGGTGGATTGTGACAACCCATCCCTAATTTTACGATTTTATTAATTTTAAATGAGTGAATTGACCAAAATGCCCCTAGAAGCGAGGGTGTTGACTTTCGTTGACCAGTGCATTGTGAGATGTATGAAACATTCTTTTAACGTATCCTCATAGTGCTCGTCACTATGAACGTGTAGGTGCAAGTGGAATCGAAATCAAAGCTATGGTTAAAATTTTACTGAACTACAATCGTAAAGGGTGTTTTAGTAATTTCACGTTTATGGGAGATAATTTGGCTTTGTCTTTTGGCCTTGGGATGTGTGCCACGTGGAGCCCATACCCCATTGCTCCCTCTCTTCCGTGTTTACCATCCTCCCAACCCTTCTCCTATTGGTCATTCTCTCTCTCATTTTTTTTCGACCCTCTACTCAATTGTTGCCACATATCATTTTCCCTCCTCATTTCACTCTTTAAACTCTCAACTTCTTGTTCCTCACTCCCTCTCCCTCACTCTCGATATGAACTCTTTGGACAGGCACGGACTAAGGAGGGATTTGTGTTGGTTTGATTTTCCGACGAGTTTCCTCCATCCACGACCAAGGTAAGCTTCGAGACTCCTCAAACCTTTCTTATAGCTCGATCTAATCCTAATTAACCCTGAATATCATCTTGGTGAAGCTGGGAACTCAAAAACACACAGGGACGAACTTCCCAGATTTTCCAGTGGCTTTCGAGCCGTTTTTCGACCATGGTCGAGGAAACCAAAGGTATATTTCGATTCCTTGTCTTCTAAGATTCGAGTTGATCTATTGGAAGGCTAGGTTTAGTGGAGTTTTGGAGTGGTCAAAACTGGGTAGAATACCGGCGGTTGCAGCAGCAACTGGCCGGAGAAAAAGAAGAAAAAGAAAAAGAAAAAAAAGGTTTTAGGCCTAAAGCCCAGTCCAAATTATTTGGCCCAAATCCTTAGCCCAACCAGCCCAAACCTTTGGGCTAATGTTCTAGCCCAGCCTAGTTCCAAAATGGGTTTGGAATATTTTGGGAATATTCTTTGGAATATTCTAGGTTGAGTTTTTCGGAATTTTCTCAGGAATCCTCCTAGGCTAATTTCGACGTCCTGAGTCCCTTTTTGACATCCATTTAGTGAAATTCCAAAGTTTTAACATAGTTGACCATCAGGGCGTCTTGGTTGACTTTTTAGGGTTAACCGTTGACTTTTCGTTGACTTTTTACGAAAATTGCTCGGGACCCTCCTTAGCAAATTTCGACACGTTGATTTTGAATCCATCGTCCATTTCTCCAAATTCAAATGTTTTAATTGAGTTTAAATAATGGGTCTCAATATTATGCATAGGTGCGATTACTATCGGAGACTCCAGCTCGCCTAGTTCAAACAGCCGTGACCTCGAAAGTAACTGTGAGTGGGTCTTTGCTTTTAAATATTATATAATTATTTAGTTTCCATTTATACATTTAAAAAAGAATTCCCTATGCATGCTTAGATTAGACTAATGCTTATAAGAATTAGCGAAATAACGAAAAATTACGAAATTATCATAAATCTTACAGGATGCACAGGTATGCGTACTTTTATGGGGTTTTCATTACGGCTATGATTAATATTTTATTTATTACTATTATGTCGATGTGAATTATCAAATTACTGTAGCACAACTATATTTATGTTATTTGCTCATTATTTGCTGCACCGGTGTTAGTACTCGCTGGGGCCAGGACCAATCTTTTACGTGTATGTGCACATCACATCGTACGCTCCCTTTGGATCCATTGTAGGTACCAATCCTGTCCTAGATTGCTATAGGTAATTAGGACTCGTATGTGCTGCGCATAACGCCAGTCTTCACGTGATTATAGTACTAAATCGTATATCATTGTTGCACCCAGTCATACTCATGTCAAAATATCTCTACATGAACTCGCGTGTCAACATGTGTCGATGAGCACTCAATACGATATGTTTGCTTATGCGAGATTGTGTGATTATGGATGTCATGTGTCTACTTACTAAATATTGTGCCGTATTGAATTCTTGAGATATTACAAGCTACGGTAAGCATTTTCTTACTATACGTAGTATGTATATTTTTTAAACTACACTTGTTTTACAGCGAGGGGTTATAATGTTTTCAAAAAGGTTTTTATAAGACTTTATTTTTAGGCCCACTCACCCTTGTTTTTCGCCCCTCCAAGTTTAGTAGCTGCGCTTTTGTGTCGACGATGATTCTTAGCAAATCTCAGTATAGGTGGTTACCTTCGGTGGTATAATTCTCATCTTACTTTACTGTACTTTACTTATGTTCTGACATCACGTGTGAAATAGCTTCATTCCTGCTCATAGGCGCACTATTATATTTAGGTACTTTTAAGTTTAAATTTATTCACATTTTCCACATCACTACACTTTATGGCTTAGTCACCCTTCGGGTGTCGGCAAACATAGCTTGATTCGGAGTCCAAGTGGACATTCCATGTCGGGGTGTGTCATGCTCTGGTCGATCGTTTTGATCACCAGAAAGACATTTACTTTCCCTAAGCAAGACACGATTGGCAGCATCTACGCTTCCAAGACTTTAAGTCCGTGAATGAATATAACTATGAAGTTTGTAGAATCCGAGCACTGCTTAGTTTCTGTAAAGTGGACTTAACAAATGCAAATCTCTTGGAAAAAACCTATTCAACCTTCCATGCCACCAATATTGTCTTGCATCAACAATATAGGGCACATAAGTTTACCAAATTTTTCGGATTTGATCTCTGTTTTACTTTTCGCTAAAAAGCAAAACCAACTTTTGATGAAAAATCATCAAGCTTGACCCACTAGCTCGAACGCTGTACTTGAAGCGCATGCGACCAATTATAGCAACCATAAACAACGAAAACATCGTCATGGCCATGGTAATGGGCAGGAAGCCCACCCACGAACCCCAAGTCAATAGAGCCAAGGCCCACCCAAAGGAGGAAATTTAACCCAGAAGAGCCAACCCCTTGCACCTAAGGCCCCAAACTTCAAGAATAAGGGAAAAGCTACCGTTCAATCGGCTTTCACTGAAATGGACATGTGTTACCGTTGTGGATCAAATGATCATTGGTCACGCGTATGCAAAGCTACCCTCGAAGCTATCACTAAGTATCATTCCCGTCGTGAGTCTAACTTTGCCCATGTGGAACATCCCGAAAATGCTACTACATCTATGGAGATATCATATTTTTAGGAGGCGTCAACTTTTATGGATGAATAAGTTTTATTCTTGTAGACATATTTTAGGGCGTTTTTACCCCTAGTGGCAGCCACTAGGAGTGGCTGAACCCCCTCCCCCAAATTTTTAGGTTTATTGTTTAATTTTTGGACAATTTTTCTAAGTCTTTGAAATAATTAGTTTGGTTTTGGTTTGTTTTGAATTATGGATATTATTTATCGATTGATTAATTGAATGAATGAAATTATATTTATGCATGTGACTAATTCAATTAATTTATTTCTAGGTATGACTAGTGGGGAAGTTAATTGTTTGGCTGATAGTGCTACTACGCATACCATATTGCGTGAGGGACACTATTTTACTAACTTCGTACCTAAGAAAGCACCTATGACAACCCTCTTAGGCTCATCCAACCTGATTGAAGGATACAAAAAGGCTCATATAATGTTATCTAATGGTACTGTCTTAACCATTAAAGATGTCATCTATTCTCCATGTTCCAGAAGAACGTTGCTGAGTTTTAGAGACATTCGAGATAATCAATATCATGTTGAAACTACTGAAGATAGTGGTTCTGAATTTCTTTGTATCACTTCTTAGGAGTATGCCCAAAAGCATATTCACGAGAAGTTGGAACGTCTCCCGAGTGAATTGTACATCATAACCATTCGCGGCATAAAGACCCACCATGTGGCTGGCCCTGAGCTCGGGTTCTAGGGCACTTTGTTATTTTGGCATGATCGTATGGGACATCCCGGATGTGACATGATGAGCCGTATCCTCAAATCATCACATGGGCATCATTTACCTCCCTACGTTGGATTCCCGCCATGCAAAGCTTGTTCTTTAGGGAAGTTGAATACTCAACCCTACAAAGATTATTCACAACCCTCCTAAGTTTCTTCAAAGGATTCAAGGGGATATTTATGGATCTATTCAACCCATTTAGATACTTTATGGTGTTAGTTGATGTATCGACCCGTTAGTTACATGTCTGCTTATTGTCCATACGCAATGTTGCATTTGTGAAACTCCTAGCACAAATTATTAAGCTTAATGTTCACAACCCTGATTATCCGATCAAGTCGATTCAACTAGATAATGCTGAAAAGTTTACATCACAGACTTTTGACAACAATTGCATGTCAGTTGGGATTGAAGTCAAACATCTTGTACCCCATGTTCACACCTAAATCGACCTTAGCAGAAGCTTTCATAAATCACGTTTAATTGATAGCTAGGACTTTGGTTATGTGAACCAAACTGCCGGTATCTACCTAAGGTTATGCAATATTGCACACAACTATGTTGATTCACCTGAGGCCCACCGCTACCTAACCTCATTTACTGTTACAGTTGGTTACAAGATACGAGTCTGACATCTCGCATTTACGTGTGTTTGGGTGCACAATCTATGTGTCAATAGCGCCGTCACTACGTACCAAAATGAGTATTCAGAGAAGAATGAGAATCTATGTTGGTTATGATTCACCATCAATTATTTGCTATTTAGAGCCCTTGACATGAGATCTTTCTACCACACATTTTGCGGATTGTCACTTTGATGAGACAGTTTTCCCGTCGATAGGGGAGATAAGCATGCTAACGTTCCTGTAAAACGCCGTGAATTGTCGTGGTATGCTCCCACTATGTCTCATTTAGATCCTTGCACTGCCCAGTTTGAAACTGAAGTGCGATGTATTTTAGTTCATCAGAACATTGCTCAAAGCATGTCGGATGCTTTTACTGATCTAGCAAAGGTGACAAAATCATATATACCCGCTGCAAACGCACCTACAAGGATCGACGTACCAAGAATACGCCGTAATACCGCCTGGGAAGGTCAAACCATCCCCGAGGATGGGGCGATCGCACTTTACACACGGCCCAGTACATTGGTAGCTAGCCAATCATTTACTTATACCCTGAACCGTAGCAGACCCCCTGGTTCAAATGATTCACAAACTAGTGACCTTAGTTTGAATTCGACCATCGCTCACTCATCTGTTCCAATGTATGGGGTTATTCTAGATTATGGTGATGTCTTAGATAAGACAACCTGACCTCTCGAGAATTACGAGATTTCGATCCACTACGCAATATTGGATAAGGTTTGGAATCAGAATGAGATCATCATCGACGATGTATTTGAGTACACTGTAGCTACTGACATCATGCTTAGCGATGACATTGAACCACGTCCCGTTAATGAATACCGACGTAAAACTGATTGGTCAAACTGGAAAGAAGCAATCCATGTCAAACTCGGTTCACTTGCAAAACATAAGGTGTTTAGGCCTGTAAACCCTACTCCATTATATGTGAAGCCTGTGTGATACAAGTGGATTTTCGTAAGAAAGTGTAATGAGAAGAAAGATCTTAGAAAAACTCTATATTGTCTCACCCTGGAGATCGAGCATTGTTCAGATGGAATCCTAGTACATCAATCGAACTACACCCAAAAGGTGTTACAACGTTTTAATGAGGATAAAGCGAAGACTTTGAGTACTCCTATGGTCGTTTAGACTCTAGATGCTAAACGAGATCTCTTCCGTCCCAAGGAGGATGAGGAAGAGATTTTGGAGCCTGAAGTTCCATACCTAAATGCAATTGGTGCTTTATTGTATTTGGTTCAATGCACTAGACCTGACATCTCCTTCGCTGTTAATCTTTTGGCTAGATACAGCAATGCGCCCACATGCAAACATTGAAATGGTGTTAAAGACATTTTTCGCTATTTCAAGGGTACGATGGATTTGGGTTTGTTCTACGCCCACGAATCCTCTAGAGGAACCGCAGCCCTCTTGGTCATCGGTTTGATTCCCGCCTTGTTTGTTACGCATATGCTGGTTATTTGTCTGACCCATATAAGGCACTTTCTCAAATGAGCTATGTCTTTACCATTAAAGACACCGATATATCTTGGAGGTCTGCTAAGCAAACGCTAGTTGCAACTTCTTCGAACCATGCTCAGATCCTCGCCTTGCATGAAGCATCGCGTGAGTGCTTTTGGTTGAGAGCAGTTATGGACCATATTTGAAGCACTAGTGGTTTTACTACCATCGTTGACCTTTCTATGACGATCTTTGAAGACAATGCAGCATGTATCGAGCAGTTAAAGAAGGGATACATCAAGGGAGACAATACCAAGCACATAACGCCAAAGTTCTTTTATTCTCACCAGCAACAACATCATTAGAACATTGAAGTCAAGCAAATCTGTTCCCAGGACAACCTGGCCGATCTCTTTACAAAGTTATTGCCTAAGTCTACTTTTCAGAAGCTTGTCCAAGGAATCGATATGCGTAAATTATCTAAGTTGAATTGCTTGTAGTTCTCTTATTTGAAAGTTATGTCTCACTCAGGAGGAGTATCCTGAAGCATACTCACTTGATTTTTATGTACTATTTTTCCTATGATTAGGAGCATTTTTCCCACTGGGTTTTTGCTACCTAACGAGGTTTTGATGAGGCACCCATCCTGGGATGATCATACTCCATTGAGTTCACTACTTTCGTCCTGTTTGACTTTTGTTTTAAACATTATGCATACTTCTCACTTTTCTCCTTAATCTATGGGTTTTCATCTACCTTAGGTTTTACCATAGCGAGATTTTGTGAGTTTTACTATCAATGCATATTTGAGACTCGCATTCGCCCGTTGTGTCGCCGATTTCATCAACTGTTCTACATTATCTGCTGAAGATTTGATGTGATGTTTTGTTTGAGTATTTCCACACTTAAGGGGGAGTGTTGGAGTCATATTTAGAATAGGAATGTACTTGTGTAAATCCTAGTGTATCTAGGGATATCTTGGAATATTCCCTTTAGTAGTTAATATCCTATTAGAGTTGTAATCCTATTAGGATAAGGATTTAACCTATCCTACTACTATAAATGAAGGCACAATAGAGTGATACAACACACACCTCACAAAATCTTTCTCTTCTCTCTCTCTTGTCGCCGGTTTCTCTCCCTCTCTAGTCCTAAATACAGTTCAGTCAAATAGGCCTACAACATTTATAAAGTTTTAAGTTAAATTTTATTTAAATAATTTTCTTAAATAATTTTAGATGTTAGATTTAATTTTGGGCCATCAATTTTTTTTTTACCATTAGATTTAATCTCATTTAATCATAGCCGTTAGATTATAAGTAAAAAACAAAAAATGTTTGAAATATTACAGTTTGATGGGTCCAGAATAATTTAAGCTAGTCTTAAATCATGAGGGAATCCAGCCCAGAAATATATTTTTCTACCCATGGCTTATTTTAGCCTAAATGTTGGAGATGGTTTGGGGGGTTTAAAGCTTATATTTTTTTTGCTGAAATGTCAAAATGGTCCTTGTGTTGTAGCCATATGGCGAATTTAGTCCCCGTGTTTTCGATTTGGCTAATTTAGTCCTCGTATTTGTCTTTGTTAGCCAATTAAGGACATTTCATTCAATCTCCTTTAATTAATCCATAAGAAAAATCATATGACAAATAATTATCTTTTCTCTTTACAAAAAAATGCAAATCAATGAGAAATAACACATTTAAGAAATAATACTTCAAATCTGAAAAATGATTAAGGTTGTGACATAGAAAAGAGAGGGAGTAATGTTAGAGAGGGGTTCGAAGAGTTGGGAGGAGAATAATTTTTCTTTTAATTTTAAATTTTATTTCATTTTAAAATATTTTAAATCAAATAAATTATAATTTTATAAATAAGTTTATAATAATTTATAATCTTTTTTACAGAAATTAGATGGAGATGTCCTTAATTGGCTAATAGAGATCAACACAATGACCAAATTGGCCAAATTGAAAACACATAGACTAAATTGGCCCAATGACTAAAACACATGAACCATTTTAATATTTAAGCCTATATTTTAAGTTTTATTTGAAGATGGTATCATGGAGAAAATTACTCATTGCTTAGCAGTTTATCCATAGTGTTTGTGAGGGTTAGCATTTTATTCCATTAGGGACTTTTTGGTTTTCTTTTTCAATTTTTTTTTAAATTTTCGTTTTTTTATTAAATTTTTTTTTGTTTTGTTTTTTTTTTTTTTTTTTTTGGCATTTGCTCAATACAATTTTCGTGCAGTTATTTATTTCTACCAGTTTACCTTGTTTTATGAATTTTTTGAGTTTTGATTGGGAAGAAAACAAAAGGGCATTTTAGGAGTTTTAGTATGTTTACCTATTTGGCCTTCTGGCTTCGTGTGTATATATATATAGAAGATAAAACCCTACATCTTCTTAGTAAGTCCGCCGAGAAACCCCTAACCCTGGTTCGTTGTTCCCCAAGACACAGCGGCAACAACTCGGTGAGTAATCTTTCAGATCCGTTTCCAACTACAGATTCATTTGCATTTCCATTTCCTGTAATTTTATCTGTAAATTTCGAGCATCGAACGAGCTGTTTGATTGTTTTCGTAATTTGGATTGATTTATCCGTCTGGGATACTTTTATTTGTTTGCTGGGTTGTGTTTCTGTTTGTTTTCCGAGAAAATGGAGCACTAGGATAGCATTTTAGTATGATTATCTCTGTTTGGTTGCCGGGAAAGGGATCACTTTGGATGAATAACGTTTTGTTTTGTTTGGGTAGCTCATTTTTGTCTCATTATTTAAAGAAATTCGTTGCTTTTTCAGTCTTTGTTTTCTTAACATGCATGTTTTGATAGAGTCGGGGATTGTTGTGTATATGTTTTCGTTTCTTTGGGTTTCAGCTTGATTTTTCACTGTTACTTATAAAAAGTTGGAAAATTTGGAATGGGTTTTTTTTAGTCTTGTATGTTTATGTTATCCGATTGTATTCAGTGTTGTTAATGTGATATGGGAAAATTGGTTTTACTGTATCATTGTTATTGGTTTGGAATCCGTTGTGTTAATTTCTTTCTATTGCGCTTTTTATGTTTTCATTCATGGTGTTTCTTATTGCCATTATAAGTCCTAAATCTGTCCTTGTATAGTGTTGGAACGTGTTTCAAATTTTCTGAACTTTATGTTTTTAAATTTACCATTGCTCTATTGAAATGAAGTAGAACTCCTAATTTGTTGTCTTCATTTTATCTGGATAAGCTCTGTCTTTGTGCGTGACATGAATAATTTCTTGAGAAGATATTACTTAGGTTGCCATTTTCAACTATCTGTTAAAGTTGGTGTTTGTTGAATGTACTTGTCCTCTAAATGTTCTTCACTTTGTAATGTTGTAGAGATGGGTGAAGAAGTCAAGGTTGTGGTTCCAGAGTCCGTGTTGAAAAAGAGGAAGAGGGAAGAGGAATGGGCCTTGGCCAAGGAACAGGAGCGTGTTGCTGCCAACAAGAAGAAGGCTGAGAACCGGAAACTCATTTACAACAGAGCAAAGCAGTATTCTGAGGAGTATGAGCAGCAGGTAAATGTTGTCAATTTTCATGGGGTTCATTTTAATTCATCTGTTGCATTTCTGTTTATCGGCCTGATTATTCACTGTTAACGTTGTTTTGTTTCCTTTGTGTAGGAGAAAGAGTTGATTCAGTTGAAGCGTGAAGCTAAGTTGAAAGGTGGATTTTATGTTGACCCAGAGGCTAAGCTCTTATTCATTATTCGTATCCGTGGGTATGTCCTGAGTGTTTAACTAAATTGGAGCAGATGTCGTAGCGACAAGTGTTCTCTGTCGTATACCTAATCTCTTTAATTTTCAGTATCAACGCCATTGACCCAAAGACCAAGAAGATTTTGCAACTCTTGAGGCTGAGACAGGTAGCACACCTAACCTGTTGATCTAGTGAAAGAAATATTTATCTTTGTATTAAGGTCCTGTTAGTTTCTTTTTGTATTATTGACAAAGAATGGAGCGCAATGGCGTTCTAGGATTCATATAGCCGACCCCACTTAGTGGGAAAAGGCTTTGTTGTTGTTGTTTGTCTGATGGTTTCACTGCTCAAGTGAAAAAGCTTTCACTTTATCTGCTTGTTGTTTCATTAGATGGCTGATAATATCTTCAAACGCAGTAGAGTTTTAATCTAGAATTTCTTAGTTTCTTATACTCATGTTTTTATCTGCTTGCCTCTGTTCATTGTTGTTGGTGTGCCCATATTGGGTATATGTTTAAATTTGATTTTGTTTTATCTTCTGAAACAGATCTTCAATGGAGTCTTCCTGAAAGTTAACAAGGCCACCCTCAATATGCTTCACAGGGTTGAGCCATATGTTACTTACGGGTGTGTGAACATCTTTCTGTTTCCTTTTTTCTTTATTTTTATAGCTGTAAATTTATCTAAAATGTATGATTAATTTAAGTTCTGCTGATTTCAGATACCCCAACTTGAAGAGCGTCAAGGAATTGATCTACAAGAGAGGCTATGGGAAGCTAAACAAGCAGAGGATTGCCTTGACTGACAACGCCATTGTTGAGGAGGTTTGTACCTCACTGTTGGTGCTGTATGTAATGGCTTCTCGGTAATTGCTGCATCTTTCTAACATGTGCTATTGTTACAGGCTCTCGGCAAGTTTGGCATTATCTGCACGGAAGATCTTATTCACGAGATCTTGACAGTTGGTCCTCATTTCAAGGAGGCCAATAACTTTCTATGGCCATTTAAGCTGAAGGCACCACTGGGTGGTCTTAAGAAGAAGAGGAACCACTACGTTGAAGGAGGAGATGCCGGAAACCGTGAGAACTACATCAACGAGCTTATCAGGAGAATGAATTAGTTGTATGCAGTATTTTATTATTCCAGTCACTCGAGGGTTTTTCGTCACTAGAGGGGATCTGATACTTTCTCCTCTATTTATGTTGAACAGAGTTTTTGCTTTAAGGTTCAAGGCTTGTTTTGTTGTCGGAAAATATATTATTCACTTGTTTTTGAAGACGTAATGCTAGAAAGTTTTGTTGCCTTTTATAATTGTCTTGCTTTTGATGCTGCCTGCTTGTTTACGTCTGTTTCGACTGAGGTTGAAATTTGGCTAGAGTTTCTTCTTCATATGATGTGTTGCACTCCTTTTTCTTTTTCGAGATTAAGTTATAAAACAATGGAAAGGAATTAGATGAAAAGAATGGAGCCCTTATATTCTTGTGAAATTTATCACCGCTGAGAGTTTCTGCTAGCTCAGTTTGAGGTTTAGTTCACTTTTTCACTCTCATAATTGTAGATAATATCGTTTGTTTAAAAAAAATTATTTGTTGGTTACCGTTGTGAATATAATAAATGTATTTCCTGTGAAGCATGTGGTCGTTTGTGGACTTAGATCTTACACCAACCATATATCAAAAATTGTGTGGTTATATTATTATTTTTTTATATATATTTTTCATGTAAAATGAGGTTGTTTTACTATTGAAAATATATAAAAAAAAAAAAAGTTATGGCCACATGATATTTGATGATTAGTTGGTATTAATTGATCATCGAGATTCTCAATAAGGAGATTTGGAGCGGATCTAATTCCATCGTTTATGTCCTATGCATCTGCCTCTTATTGGTTAGAAATCGGAAATATTCGCAAAGAAAACGATTGCCGGCAACTTCTGAGGTAGTTTTGGCCTTAAGGTATCGTTTGGCACGTGGGGCAGGACGGAACAAAATGGGAAGAGGCGTTCCGTCCCACGTTTTATGCGCCTAAAACGGGTGGAACGCGCTGTTCCACGGGATGAATTTTGGGTGAATTTTCGTTCCACCTCACCCTCTGGAATGACTCGTTCCACATTCGTGGAACACAAAATTATAACCTTTTCGTCTCCTTCTTCTTCCTCCTTGTTTCCATCCGAGAGCATCTTTGCTCATTCTCCGCTCCGTCCCGTCCCGTCTGTATACCAAACGATACCTAAAGGAACACTAGAGTTACGGCTGCTGTTGAGGGATTATCAGTAGCTGTATGGTTCCTGCAAATTTCTTAAATTAGTCCATGGCCCTCATTTGATAAATAATTGAATTTGAATGGATAAGATGTAATTTTCAAGGTATGAGATTGATTACTCAAGAAAACTTGTTCCAGTTATCTTCCGAAAGGTAGGATTAGAAGGGAAAATTTTATTTATATCTAGTTCCTTTTTAATCCTCTCAAAAGAAAAATCGTTTCTCTTTTGCATTCAATTGTGAACTTTGAAAGTTATCCATTCCAATTCGAGACCTTGGGGTTTTGGGTAGGATGCGAGGAGGGTACATATATTGGGTGAGAATATTGTTTCCTGGGTAGTCTAAGAGAGATTGACTTTGACTTGGTGAATTGTCTTTGGAATTAGGCAAATCTTGTGGTCCTTTTTTAATTATAATTGTTACTTGTAGGGAAGGTATCATGTCCATATTTATTCTCAAACTTGGTTCTTTCTAAACCCTAAAACCCCTATTACCTTGTTCATTTGCCGCACTCATACACCACCACCTAATTAATACACACAGGATAATACTAGAGAGATCAGAATTTTAAACCAAATTGTGAATAAATCAAATGATGTGGTTACTATTATTGGTTTTTTGATTAAGTATCGATTAATATGCTTATTTCCTATTAATGACACATCATTGATTTGCAAATTTGGCTTAAAAATTGGTCTCCATAGCATTGTCCATACATCAACTAAGGGGTAATATTAGGGAAACCAAATTTTTAAACCAAATTTGCATAGCAAATGATGTGTCACCAATAGAAAATAAGCACGTTAACCAATACTTAAGTAATAATTTAATAATCAACATCCACATCGTTTGGTTTACAAAATTTGGTTTAGAAATTTGGTCCCCCTAGCTTTATCCTTATTGAATTGTTACTTAAGTATTGATTAACGTGCTTATTTCCTATTACTGACACATTATTTTGTTTGCAAATTTGATTTAGAAATGTGGTTTCCCTAGCGCCATCCTTAACTTAAATGTAGGGGTGTGTTATCCACACCCCTTTTTACTTCTCACACACATCTTTTTAATTTCTGTCTATTGATCTTCTTCACTTCATCCGATCCAACGGCCGAAAATTAAAAAGGTATGTGAGAAGTAAAAATGAGTATGTGGATATCATACCCTTAAATGTATGTTACACTCATTACATGTGTACATTATACAGCAGTGCCATCCATTCTCCTCTTTTCCACGTATTCTTGAACTAATCTCAAGGGCAAGTACCCACGCACCTCCTCCGGGGTCAATGGCTTCGGCGTGGAGGAGGCTCCAATTAGGATGACTATATGGACGTAGAAAATGATATGATCCTGTGAATTTTTTGAGTGAATGTGAAAAATGAGCTTGCACACGATATTGATCACTTCTGCTACTTTTTAAACACTTGAAGTTATAATATTTTTTACCAACTAAATTTATAATCTCGATTTGATAGTTTAGTCGATCTTCCCTAATAATGGGACTCCCTGTATTTTGGTCCCGTCCAATCTAATGTGAGATCTATCATAATGAGACCACCTTATACAACTCCTTGAAGTTCATGTTTTGCTCAAACCATATTCTAAGTTGAAAACAAGTGGTGGATATATCTTTGTAGTGCTACAATAAACCATTATTTATCATGTATCAATGCTTTCCAGCAAAAGGCCCTCCTTCCACAGGATTGAGCCATATATCTAGAGTGTTTACATTATCAAAACTAATTAAGGGGAAATCACTATAAAATAACAATAAAAAATCGTACACACACTCACACACAATATATATTACTTCATATGTTTTTTGTGTAGAAAAATTGTAACCCAAAACATCAAGAGGCCGCAGGAACAAGACGAGCGGAGCAAATGGTGCAGTAGAACTTCCTCTTGGTTTTGTGGGAAATGGGGATGAAACAGAAGAGCAAGTGAGCTTCAAAGTCCCATCCCATAACTGGCCCTCCGCAGTAAGGGCAAGCTGCTGCTGCTGCTACTCCTTTATTTCCCACCACCTTTTCTCGCAGATCAAACACCGATAATACACTCATTTTTTTTTTATATCTTTCTAACAATCTCTCTCTCTCTCTCTATATGTATGTATGTGTGTATGTGTGTGTGTGTGTGCGTGTGTGTATATAATGTACCTATAGTTCCAGCATTTGGAATCTGTCAATGTTTGTGCTTGCAAAGTTAATATTTTCCTGGGAAAATGCTGCTCGTTTTCTTCTGCGTGTTGGTGGTTGTTTGTGTTGCTGGGAACAGCTCGCTACCACCGAAAGTAAATTAATATGTTATTTTCCAGGAAGGATGTAGAAAGTTCCACGAATTATGAAAGACTGAGTCGGTTCCAAGTCTCCCAAAACTTAGGCAGGGGGTCACGCGGTCTTTTTCTTCTTCTTCCTAATGTCACTATCATATATCAATGGTCGTTATGTAATACATATGAAATGTCCAATCCATTGATTAGGAGTTCATTGGAGATTACTTCTCTAGGGAGCACATTTGCTAAAAAGGCTTTTACACGTTAAGTGCTTGAAAAATGCGTTTGAAGGTGTTACTCAAGAAAACACTAGAAGGTGTTAGCCAAAATAATGGTCTTGAGATTTGCCTAACTCCTTACTTTGGTCCCCCAGAATTGAAATCAATAAAAGTGGTTATTGAAATTGTCCACCATTAATCATTTAGGTCATTCGGTGAAAAATTATGTTAAACAAGGATCAAAGTGACAAAATTAATATAATAAACAATAGGCCAAAATAAGTTGACAAAATTGAGAGTATTTTTGTCATTTTATTCTTATTTTATGGAGATTTTTCACGAAATGACCAAAGTAAATGATTGTGGACAAACTCATGGACCAATTCTATCGATTTCAAATCTCAGGGAACAAAGTGAAGAATTATGTAAATCTCATGAACTATAAAAAAAGCCTTTCAAAATCCAAAATCACTTTTAATTATCTATGTTTAATGTGTTGTCAAGAACGTTTTTGATTTATTTAAAAGCATTTCTAGTTTTTTCCAAAAGCCCATAAACTAAAGAATATTTTTCAATTGGTAATGCTAAAGAGACCAAATTTTTAAATCAAATTTTGTTAACCAAATGATGTGGTTATCAATGATTGAGTTGTTGATTAAGTGTTGATCAACGTACTTATTTCCTATTAGTGATAGTGACTCATCATTTGATTTACAAATTTAATTTAAAAATTGGCCTCTTTAGCATATTATAAAACTTTTTATTTATTTTCATTTTGATACAACGATTTTGGGAAGAGAGGTTACTGCTAAACCGCACAATGAGCTATTATATATCAAACTTGTTACCCAAGAGACTCTGAATCAAATCTGAAACTGAGTGTAGATAAATACTAGTAGATCGCAATGTCGGTGGCAATTGCTATGCAACTTCTTTGGAAGAAGATCCAAGGTTTGTGGGAGTTTTCGCATTTGAACATCCAACAGGATATTAACGAGAACGCCTAAATGCCTATGTGCTTGATCATTACATAAAGAACGCGTTGACCTTCCGACTACGAAAGAGCAGCTGTCCGGCCACCAATGCCAGTACTCGTCTCCAACACGGCTCAAAGCCCACACCATACCCGACCCATGCCGCCACCCAAAGTGGCAAATCACTCCTCAAAGTTAACCCCTACCGCCGTCTTTCGAGCAGTTTTTCAGACACTATTCGATGACAAAGTTCGGTTCGAGGATCCATAGAATGTTCAGCATGAATCTTAAGAAGCTTGTGTTGCCGCTAGAGTTCCACGAAGATAGTTTTTATGACAACTTATGTAACAATTTTGCATAACTAATTAAAAACCATAGGTAAAATTTCTCATTTGGCTAAAGTTCCAAGAACTGACAAATTGCACGCAAGAAAATTTTGACAGAAACATGTGGTATCTAACATAACTATCGACAGGTTGTATATACCGTTTCTATATCCTGCCTAAAAGAAGCAAGAAGCCGTTCATGTCATTGAGTAAACGGTAGCACAACAGATTTTCTGCAAAGAATGATCAGACATTACCACATAAAGATAAATTTGTGAATCATGGGGATACTTCTATTGGATTGTGTGCCTCGATATCAACATGCCGTATACCAGGAACAAGCTTTTGGATCTCCTTTTCCAATCTATCAACTTCACTTCCTAATGCTGTCACTACCTCTTCACCTGCAATGGGAGATGTAGTTCATAATGTATTGCACGTAGAACCCGGTCACCGAAACTATTTAATTTTTTTAAAAGTAAAACGCATAAAAATACCATAGTTTGACATCATTTTAAGCAATGCAGTATCATCCTTCTCCTTTGCAGCTTCACGAAACTGCATCACATCCACATAACACGCAGAATTCAGCACGTACACCAACAATGAGTAAAACGTCTTGAATGTAACTAGAGGTCTTCAAAAATAATAGAGATGATTAACCTGTCTTGCCCATTCTCCACGCCCAGTCCTATGGAGATAATTTTGAACTACCACTACTCCATTGAAATCTGTCCCATGCAGATAGCGACGGTTATATCACACTGATATCCCAATAGTGCCAAATGCAAAATACTGGAAAGAGTATACTTCTAAGAAAAAACATAAGAGTTGTTGAAGTAATAAATTTCAGTTTTAGTGGTCATCAAATTACAAAAGAAATACGTCATTGCAGAAGATAAAACTTAAAATGCTGCAACGTCTGCATGGTGATAGTTTCAATCCGTTGCTAACAATATTGATAATGATTCACTTTTTGTTTACAAAATCAGTTAAAACTAGAAATACCAACAGTGGTTTGTTAGAAAACTGAGAACCTAACCCAAGAAGAATCAAGAAATAAAGAAGTCGAGATGAAAAAAGGTCACCTATTTCAGCCTTAAATCTGAAGAACCCAGGACCAATCACCTCGCTTTTGCAATCATATAGAGAATCCACAACCTATAATAAAATCAGTGATATTTAGTAACCTTAAAAATCATGAAGGTATATCAATACCAGAAAGAGATCATTAGCATTAATTATACCGGGTCATTTTTCAAAAATTGGAGAACCTTCTCCATATCATGGTCATCCATTGCCCTTCCAATCAAAGCATGTCGATTCCTTTGGATCAGAAAAATAGCCACCTGCAGGGTAGATTCAACTCTGTTGTATAATTATAGTTTCACTGTGTGTCTCAGTCACAACCTGTTGTGTTACTTAGTTTCTTTTTTTGAATACCCAACATTTAATAATCAGACTTCTTCAAAATTAGTATTTTATTGCAGATTTTCACTTGAATTTTAGACAGCAATGTGGTACTCTAATTGCAGTTTCTGCATCATTTTTTATGGAAAGAAGCATCACATACCATTCCAAGTAGGTTGCCAACTACAATCGATCCTATGGGATCATAAATTGCATTTCCTGTTCTATTCACTGCAACCAATGATGCCGCAGCAATAGCAAGCCCAGTTACAGCTGCCCCATCCTGCATGCATAAGATAATTTACAAAGGGATAATAGCTTGTTATCGGACCAGAAAATATGTATGGCTTCATCATTTTTCAATCAACTCTAGGCTTATGCTACGTTAATGAAGGGTTTCAATGACATTACATGTTGGGTTTGACTGCTTGAGATAGTTTCTTGCAATTAAGTAGATTATAATATACTCATTGGTGTTGCTGAAACTTTCATTCATCCCCATTTCCATACCTAATCATTTCGTCCTTTGCAATCACAGAAATAAATTCCAACAACCAAGGGAGAATAAAGAAAGAACAACCCAGTGTATTACCTCTGTCATGACTGCAACAGATGTGGGATCATGTCCGCGCCATATATAGTCTCTCAGTTTCATGCCCTCAGCAGCTGCACCTTTCTTGACGGCTTGTATGGCAACAAGAAGAGAAGCACCTACGGAATGGATGCAAAGGTTAAAGGGGGGGAACATGAGAAATAAATAAGGTAATCATATGATTGGGCTTCCCATCATTGTTTTGAAAGATAATGTATTGAGCTCTACCTTCAATAATAAATGAGCCACCAATCACAAGAGCTGCATACTGAATATTTGGAGGGGGCTGAGGAAGAGGCAGACAAATTCTATAAAACCGGAATAGAATTTACAAACACAACAGATAATCTAAGAAATTAACGGTAAGACATTGGAAAGGAAAAATAGTACACATAGGTTTGGGTAACAAAATTTTGCCAAGTAAAAGCTCAATAACCTGTGAAGTCCACAAGTTTTGAACTCCATGAATGATAGTCGCACCAGAACCAAGACAAAAGATACCAACAGCAGATATCAAAGACCAGACAAATCTTTCCTTGGAGTATCCATAACTGCCAGAATCAAAGACATAACATGATAATTAGAACTAATTCTTAGTGCGAGCATATAATAATATATATGCATGTAGTTAATTTCTAGTCACAGCTCTTGACTTGTATATTTAGCACTTGCAACATCCAATTCCACTTGAGCGAGTATTCTAGAATCATAGAAGTGCTTAAACCAGTCAAATTAATGGCTAACTCTTATGGTATGTCATAGATTTCTTCCTTCTGAAACCTTTCTTAAGACTGTTACATAATGCACAACTTTTGTTGATGAAAAGACAAATTAAACAATCAAGCTAATGAAGGTTTCATCAATGATGCGAAAAGTTGGTCATGGTATAGAAAGACTCACGGGTGGAGAGCATCCGGTGCACGCCTTGAGCTACTCAAACCATAAGCAAGAAGCGCCTACAATGACATGGATTAGTTTCTCTGCATCACTGAATTGATTCAAACATGAAATGAAAAATCACAACAACATTTACTTCAAATAGACCTATACCTGATTTGCAAAATCAGCAACCGAGTGCACAACTTCAGCAAACATAACATGGCTAGAGGTGGATAACCAGACACCGAACTTAAGTGAAAAGACAAGGAAGTTGCACCACAATGCAGTAGTGACTGCCCTTTGACTAGCATACAGAATTAATGCAAAAATCATAAGAATTTAATGCAATTCCAAGCAATTAAACAAACAAACAATAAAAATATACTAAATCGAAAAAATTTCAAACATTTTCAGGCTCGGTACCTGTGCTGGTCATTGAATTCAATCTTCACCTGCTTAGCTCTAGTAAAGAAACCTGCAAATCAATGCACATCCAATTTTTACCCAAATGCACAAAAATTTCAGCTAAAATTGACTAATTTATCACTTTCCCTATAGAATTTCATAACTTCCCAAATCGAAAAAGGAACCTACTGCGATGAAGCAAGTGCCGCTGCTGCTGCTGCTGCTGATGGTGACGATGAACAACACTACCCGACGAAACCAAGTCGAGCAAAACGACCCGTTTCGAGCAGGCAGCTGAGGAAACCAGGCCGCGCAGAAGAGTGTGAGCAGAGGAGCTAAACGGAGCCTTTTGGGGGAGGCTGCGATCGTCGTTCCGGGGGTCTGAGTAGTGAAAGAGCAGAAATTGGGAGGAGCAGCGAGGACTGAAGCGGTGGGTGCGGCGGAGGCGGGAGGCGAGAGTGTAGGAGGACGTTCTCATCTCATCTGCATGGAAATGTTCATGGGTTCTCGGAAAGCTACTGCATTTCGATTGTTTTTAGGGTTTTGAGGGTGGGATTGGTTTAGGGTTTTGTGGGTTGACGAAAAGAATGAAGAATCAGAGACGCAGAGCGAGGTTGAAGATGGTGACAGCTAAGAGCCTAAGACATTGTTTTTGCTAGTACAAGGTTTAGTCTAAACCATTCCCACAAAGATTTTAAAATTAAAATTAAAATTAAAATTTGCCATCTGCAACGAGTCAAAGTGGAAGAAAAATGGTGAATATATTGAGCCACCAATGGTGTCGCAGCCCAAATTAGACCCGCCAAGGGGTTAGCTATGAACTATTTCGGTAGGAAGCACTTCTACTCAATGTTTTAAAACATATGGTTTTTATTGGTACTTTTCTTCATTAAGTGAGAGGTTTATATTTCAATTTTGTCAAAGATAAATTTAAATCACATTATTACTGACTCATTGTGATTGCCTCTCCTTACTGTAGATAATATTGTTTGCTAAAAAAAATAAAGACAAAGACGTGGGCGAGCGTTCCATGAATAGTTCCACCTAAGTGTGAGTCGTGAGTTTAAGTCTTACGGGACCTAAATAATCGGGGATTGCGGTTGGTTATTGAAAAAAAGGGGACTGCTGTCGGTTATTTGAAAAAAAAAAGGGACTGTAGTGCGTTTTAAAAATAAAAGAAAAACAGACTTAGCCAAAACAATGTCGTTTTGGGCCAAGTTATTTAAAAAAATTTAAAAACTTGGCCAAAACGACGTCGTTTTGGGTCAAGTTTAAAAAAATAAAAATTTCCTCTTCTTTGCGGTTGTCTTCCTCATGAAGACGTTGCACACATTTCAACCCTAAACTAAGATGACAAAGCCTTCGACTTTGATTTACCTAGACGACTGACCCATTTAACTTCGATTTTGGGTCGCTAATGGATCTAGGAACGCCAACCAACCGGCTTGCCTTGGGACGTGTTTTTTAAAAAACACTACTTTTGCTTTATAAAAAACGTGTGTTTTACAAGAGGTATATCGAAAATGCTTTTATAACCGAAAAACACTTTTATATTTTATGATAAAAAAATACTTTTAATCATTTTAGAATCGAATTCTAAATAAAAATATTTATTTTGAAAGAAACACTTTTACTAAAAAGTTGAAGTAGTTATTTTAAACCTCTCAAAAGTGGTTCCTCAATTCAAGTAGCATTCGTTTCTCCAAATGTGTTGATGAGATGGGGGGAAGGTCAAAAAGTGACGAATCTAAGTTTGATGTACATATTGAAAAATAAGTCACCTAATTACTTGTTGAAATTTATAGTCTGACAATATAAACGTTTGTTTCGAAAAACGAAATCACATAATTGAGGATCGACAAGCACCTCTTATTCATTACTTGCATGTTATAATTTTTTTGTGTGGGAAATTAAGAGCTAGGATATAAATTCCAAGGTAATTGAGCACTATGAAGTAGTTATTTGTGTGGAAAATGAGAAAAAAGAAACTCACATAAATCATTGTTATGTCTAGGGAAGTAGATATAACGTGCATATATCAACACCCAATATTGATAAGGGGTGAGATATCCACACAATTTTTTACTTCTTGCACACTCTTTTAATTTACAACCGTCGGATCAGATTAATTGAAGAAGATCAAAGGATAAAAATTAACAAGGGGATGTGAGAAGAAAAAAGGGGTTACGTTAGTGCTATCTACACACCTACTTTTACTTCTCACATACTTCTCTTATTTTTTTTGCCGTCAATGAATTGAAGAAAATCAATGATCAAAAGTTAAAAAGCTTTATCAATCAATCATTCTCTAATATACGTTTGGGTGGTTGTATATACACATCCATTTTTTACCACGCACACATGTCATGTTAATTTATATCATTTGATTTTCTTTTCAGTCGATTTAATAATCGAAAATTAAGAACAATGTGTAGAAAGTAAAAAAAGACGCGTAAATTATGTGCAGACAAACAATATTCTAATTTAATCATAAATTTGATTCACTTACCAACAAAATCCTTCGCTATTTTTGCAAACAAACTACTTTTTTTTTTTACTTTCATTTTTCTTTTTATTGCAAACAACAAACTTTTCTTTTCTTTTTGGTTTTGGTAACAAACCAATTATTATTTTTCTTTAAATCAGACAACAAAATGCTTTTCTTAAGTCTTTTCTCAGTCAACACTTCCACAACTCTCTCTCTCTCTCTGTCTCTCCATATATACAAACAGATCGACAAACGGGCGACACCCCTCCTGAAACTTCGAAGTCTCCACCCACCTTCGTCCTTTCCCCTCTCTCCCGTTTCTTCCCCGTACCGAAACGCGCATCTCATTTGACCGGAGATCACATCGCAGCTCGAAACGTTTTCAATTACACTCGCTCCCCTTTTCATTTCCGGCGTTTCGATCCCGCAAAACAATTTGGACGCGGTTCCGTTGTTTCCAGATCGGAAAAAACGTTTTCTTTGTCTCACTGCGTGTTCGATGCTGTGCCTCTGGGTCGGAGGGTAAGTGTTTGTTTGTTGCGATGGCCAGGGTCAGATCGTCGTCATCGTCGAGTAGATTGAGGTACTGCAACCCGGCGTATTACTTGAAGCGGCCGAAACGCTTGGCTTTACTCCTCATCGCATTCGTTTCCGTCACTCTTGTTGTCTGGGACCGTCAGACTCTCCTCAGAGAACACGAGGTTAATCTCCTTCTCGGTTATTTTGGTTTCTTGATTTGGGTTTTGAGTCTTGTATGCTCTGTTTGGTTGCTGAGAAAGTCTTGGGAAATGGGGATGAAATTTTTTATTTAAGTATGGATAGCGGTTTACATTTTTAGGGTCTTTAACTGTGGATGGAAAAAGGGTTGATTGCGTTAGAGGGGAATTTGAAGCTCAGTAACTGCTATGATAAAATGTTCAATGTGTTTGTTTACCTTCAATGTGTGTTTGTTTCAATAAGATTTCGAATCTCGGAGTAAGTGTTAAATTAGGCATGTGGAAAATGGTATAATCTGATTGTTATAACTATGAGAGGAGGAGCATCTGGTTTAATGTAATTCATCATAAAATGTTATGGATGGCAGAAGCCTTTTATTTTTAAGCTACAATTCCGGGTTATACGGAATTTGAAGAATGATGAATAAGTTTCTCATGAGATGCTGCGTGAGTAGTACCTAGATTTCCTATTGGTGAGAGTTTGCATTACTAATTGAACCTCTGTTGCATACCCGAGGTGTAAAAGTTGCACATGTTTTTTATTTTTCTCATCTAATGATCTTATTAATGAATGCAGGAAGAAGTTGCCAAGTTAAGTGAACAATTGAGCCATTTGAAAAGTTTGGTAAGCGTCTTATACCATGGTTTTTGTTCATGCTTGAGCTACTTCTTGTATGTGGCCTTCAGTCGCCATCTTTTTCATCCATTTATTTGGGATGGGGTGGTACTGTTGCTGCCATAGCTATCAATCTCTGAATTTTTCACCCACAACACTTAGGTTTTATCTGACAGTCCCCCCCCCCCCCCCCCACCGGCTGTCTGAAACGACTATAAAAGAATTTGAGAAACTTTATAAATTAATAAAGAGCTTTAAGTTCTTCTTATTCCGCCTCAACTGTTCTTTGAAATTGAACAAAGTAGGTCCTCTATGGTTATTTGTAATCTGATTTCATTAGATATTTGTGCCTGGAGGTGAAGTGAACACATATATCTCAGAATACCCTGAAGCGATATTTTAATCCGTTTTTAAGGGTTTGATATGTGTCAAGTGGCAACTAATGGTATATTGTACACTCAGGTGGAAGACTCACAAAATGTGCAAGGTGATGCCACTAAAAAGGTTATGTTGAAGGGCAGGGGTGGTGAGAAAGAGGTTGTCCTGGACCCAATTGACATTCAAAGAAGAGAAAAGGTCAAAGAAGCTATGATTCACGCATGGAGTTCATATGAGAAGTATGCATGGGGCCAAGATGAACTTCAGGTAAATTGAACCTTTCAGTTTACCATTGCCTATTTCATTTTTAAATAGCAGTTCACAGTGCTTTATGGCCTTTTCTCTACCTACGTGTTCCTTTTGTGCTATGTTATGAATTCAGTTTACAAGGTTTTAGTTTTCTTTTGGTGTATCTTTCGTTGATTGTTATTATAGCTTGCTGAAGGTGTGACTTTGTCAATGTTGTCAAGCTTTGGTCCAACTTTCAGCCAGTATGTAACTAATTAGACAAGTTATCACACATGAAGTTTCTGAAATTGTACGTACTAGGAATACTTATTAAGTTGATGACACTTTGTATCCACCTTAAGGCTGAAGCTGTGCTTCTTTTTATCCCATTAAGTAAGCAAAAAATATTTGTCTCTAAATCTCTTAACCCTAAATCTTGTACTTATCTATCTCTGTTATCTCTTTTTAAGGAGCTTGTTCTACAATGCTGTTGTATCAGGTTTAAGGAGCTTGTTCTATAATTTTAACATTACATGCCACTTTCAAATTTTAGAGTCATGTAGTGTTGTGAAGAATTATTTGGCCTTGGAAAATCTTTGGCCAAAGGTTTTCGAGTAGTGGAAAAAAGCTAGGACTAAAAGGTTTTCAAGTCCAGGTCTCTATTATTTGTATCTGTCTTTTTCACAGAATTTAGAGTCCGTAAGGAGGCAGAGAGGGACTTTTGGTGGAATGTCGTTGTTCTATATTCTGTTGGGCAGAGGTAAGCTGGAGCTCTTATGATGTGTAGTGGCGGATAAGTGATGTACCAGTGGATAAATATTAAGAGAATTTAACGATGCGGTTTAAATTTAAAAAGAATTGCTAATTCGTATTGATTCAGTAAAACACATTAAGAAGCTGATGATATATATACTGATTTCTTAATCTGCTAGATTTTTCAGATTCCATCTGACATTTTGCTAAATAAAATTAGTGTAGGTGTTCATGTCTCTATTCTGATAAACTCCGTTTCTGTTTCTGTGCTTTCTCAAGAATCTAGGAGCATTAAAGTTGTATGGGCTCAGTCACAATTCTATTTGTACCGACCACAACTTGATACTGTTTTGTTTTTTTTTTACTTTCCATGTTACTGATGAGGTTATTCTTTTTGTACAAATTTCTAACGTGAAAGCTTTTTTGCATGTACTCCAGCCACAATCAAAGAATGGTGTTAATAGCTTTGGTGGTCTTGGAGCAACACTAGTAGACTCTCTTGATACACTGTATATAATGGGTCTTCATGAGCAGTTCCAAAAAGCTAGAGAGTAAGTTGAAGTTTCTATTTTGATATTCTTTGGTAGCATACTCAGTGGACCAAATTAAGCTCTGGCTATTTGGCCATATGTAGGAGCATATATATGTAGGGTCATATATCTGTCAACTATCAAGTCCTATGTTGGGCCCTTTTTCTATGCCAGCCATTTTAGCTTCTTGTCCTTTTGCTCCTTCAACTTGAACCAGATTAATCTTTGCAACAGTGCTTTGAAAGATTGCACTGTGCAAACCATCCTAGATGAACTTTTCTTTTGTTAATTCAAAAGAAAAGGAGAAGATTTCTCATTTTGTGCCATCCCTCATATTTACTTATCTCTATTATTTGCTATTCTCCTTCATTATTTGCAACAGTGCTACGACTTTCATTTATTCATTTATATTCCCATTTTCTCTCTTTGACATCTTTGTTTTTTCTTTTTGCCCAAACCTCATCCTACAGTGTTAAATGTTACATATTGTAGCAAATGTTTTATTATTAATATGTTATTCTTGGCAGGTGGATTGCAACCTCATTGGATTTTGACAAGGATTATGAGGCTAGTGTTTTTGAGACAACCATAAGGTTGCATTATAAGGTTTAATATATGGTTGATTTTAATTGTTTTCTCCCCCTTCATAAGAAATTGTTTGGGGCTTTCACTTTTATTTTCCTCCTTTGGTTTCTGAAAGCAGATTTTCTGACGTATGATGTCTATTGTTTTTCTAAAATTTCCAGAGTTGTAGGTGGACTTCTCAGTGCATATGATCTCTCAGAAGATAAACTTTTCCTTGATAAGGCTAGAGAGATTGCAGACAGATTGCTGCCTGCATGGGATACACCTAGTGGGATACCTTACAACATTATCAACTTGGCACATGGAAGGCCGCACAATCCTTCATGGACTGGGGTAAGTAGTGTAAAAGAGCTAACATTTTCAGATAGTCTCTTGTAGTCTTTTTATGATATAAAAATAGCATAAGTTGAGTTGATTTATTATTAGTGTTGCATGCTTGTATCTCTTTCATGATTTCTCTGAAACATTTGAACATTTACTAGTGTTTTGAAATTTCATTTGATAAATTTTTGATATTTGAGTTCATTATGTTTTTAGGGTGACAGTATTTTGGCAGATTCTGGCACAGAGCAGGTGGAGTTTATTGCTCTTTCTCAGAGAACAGGAGACCCGAAATACCAGCAGAAGGTACATATACTATCATGTTTACTAGTTTTTCTTATTTCCCCATCAAGTAGCACATTTACAGGAAATTCTATGTGATTTAATGTAACTCATTAAGTCAGCATATGATGAATTGCTGCCCATATTAACATGCGTACAAGGCTTAGATCAGTGACTTGTCATTTCATTGGTGTGAGAAGCTAATTGCTTGTATGTTGATTTCTAGGCTGAGAAAGTTATAGTGGAGCTTAACAAAACTTTCCCTGATGACGGCTTGCTTCCTATTTATATTAATCCTGAAAGAGGAACTTCAGGACGCTCCATTATAACCTTCGGTGCCATGGGTGACAGGTAAGCATAAAGTTTGATATGAATCATGTAATATTCCGTTTCAGGTTTTATAGGGTATACTGGTGTGAGTGGCTTAAAACAATGGTGAAATTAACTTGACATATCGTTTGCAGCTTCTATGAATATTTACTCAAAGTCTGGATACAGGGGAATAAAACTTCAGCTGTAAAGCCGTACAGGTAAGAAGCTTGTCTTTGTCTTTAGATGATCATAACCACTTTTTTACAAAATGTTCTGTTAGGCTTTAAAAGCTTTCAGAAGCATATCTGCTTGAAAGATTCTATTTACCCAATTTGTCATAGAGTTAACAATAGAAATACAAAAAAGGAATCACGCAGCTTTGGCTCCGGTACTATGACCTGTATTCTTTAAGGGCAAAAGATATTGTCTTAGGTCAAAAAGTCTTGTAGCTCCTCAATTTTAATTTATTTTTGAACTTTTTCTTTTCTAAAACTCTGGTTTGTGAAGTGGATAAGTGGTCATGGTTTTTTTAAGTTTGTCTTAATGTCAAAATTCTTGTGGATTGTTGGAAGCAGAGATATGTGGGAGAAATCAATGACAGGTCTGTTGAGCTTGATCCGGAGAACAACACCATCATCTTTTGCATATATGTGTGAGAAGAATGGAAACTCTCTCACAAACAAGGTAAATTATCATTTGCAGTTGCAGTATAATTAATGTCACGGCGATATTTACTTTGATACATTTTGAGTTGCATTTCCATTGTATATGTAAATGCAGATGGACGAACTAGCGTGCTTTGCTCCAGGAATGCTGGCTTTAGGGTCATCTGGTTATGGTCCCGATGACTCTAAGAAATTCTTAACACTTGCAGAAGAGGTATTACTTCCTTCAAAGATTTTAGTTTCACCTTTGGAGATTTTAAGGCCCATTTAAACATACATTTCATGTCAGTTGGACAAGCCCTATTGATTGAGATAGTATGTGTGGGTTATTCATTCTGCACACAAGTTTTATTCTTATCAGCCAAAAAGTTCAATTAAGCTTGCCGAATTATGTTACTATTTGGACCTTTGATTGATTCTGTAAGCCTATTTTTCAGCTTGCTTGGACATGCTATAACTTCTACCAGTCAACACCAACAAAATTAGCTGGAGAGAACTATTTCTTTTATGCTGGGCAGGTAAGTTATCCTGATTTTTGTTTAGACTATGAAATATGGTTAATATTTGCTCAGAGGGTGGTCTACGTTTGAAATTTCCAGGACTTGAGCGTGGGTACGTCGTGGAATATACTGAGACCAGAGACAGTTGAATCACTCTTTTACCTCTGGCGTTTGACTGGCAACAAGACATACCAAGAGTGGGGCTGGAATATATTTCAAGCATTTGAAAAGAACTCCCGCATAGAGTCAGGATATGTTGGACTGAAAGATGTATGCACCTCTTAAAACCATAACTAACATTGTATCTGCATTCAAGTTCTCTTTTACGTTACCTTTTATTCAAGGTTGATTAATAATCTCTAGGGGCTGCAATTTCTTCTATTGTGTTTCTTTGCTTCAATCTCATGATTATTTTGAACTAATCAAAGCTACTCGCTCTTCAGTACACACTGAGGCTTCGAGCAGGTGAAATAATGTTTGCCTTTACTGATTTTGCGGCTTATCATTTATGCCGGTTGTTGGTTGTTTCAGGTTAACACTGGCGAGAAAGACAATATGATGCAAAGCTTCTTTCTTGCGGAGACTCTCAAATACCTCTATCTTCTTTTTTCACCCTCCTCAGTCATCTCGCTAGATGAATGGGTTTTCAACACAGAAGCTCACCCAATAAAAATTGTGGCCAGGCATGACGCTGTCACTTCTGGAATAGCAAATGGGAACGACAGACCAAAGATTAGATTGCGCGGCAGGAAGGCAGGCCGAACACGAGAGTAATAGGTTTTGTTCAATCCTAGCGTGATTCAAGGGTCCAAGTAGATGAAGATTAGTCTGTTGAGATTCGATGTCCGCTTTTGTACGAGGAGGAACTGATTCGGCTCTGCAAATTTCACGCGGCGGTGTTGTATTCTATGGTAACACATGTGTGCGCTTCTTTCTTCACAGTGATGGATCTGTAACATACTAACATAGCATATATACAGAGAGCATTCGCCGGTCGTCACCTCACAGGAAAATGGATATTCATCTCTTATTACCCATTTGGGAATATGGAATATGGAATATGGATCCATCCACATTTGTCATTTCAAGGAGGAATTCTTTTGGTTTAAACTTTTTACCCCCTCCATTTGACATGTCTCTGCCACTTGTTATAGTGAATTGCTTATTTCGGTAAAACCTCGACCTGTAATATTCCTTTGCTATATTTACATGATTTTTTGGAAATTTTCAGAAAAGCAAGAAGAGCTAAAATTTGATTAAAAATTACTACCACGTGTGGTATGGTTGTATATAGCACAACATAAGCAAGTTTTTTAGAAGTGCAACAATCCCAAACTGACCATTAGCTACTTTAGCGGTGGATTTAATCACTCCGCAAACTTACAACTTAGATTATAACTCGTGAATTTACTGATTTTAGACCTTAGGTTCATGAGTTCGTGACGTTTCAATTTTCTCAGTCACTCACCTTATAATACGAAAATTAATTAGTAACACTACATGAAGGTAAGAATATGTATTCTCTTCATTTATATTATGATAGATGATGTATCCGCTTGTGTTGTTCAAATACTTAAAAAAAAGGAAAAATTAGGTTCACATCCTTCTTTTTGTTACTCCATTGATTAAAATCCTATTCATTTTCAATTTTTGATCAAGGTCCTTGGGTATTAATAACATCATTAATTATTTTAATAATAAAATATTTTTATTTTTAAATATATTCCTTTAGTGTTAAAAATGTTACAATTAGTATATTTATATTTATGGCTAAATTTTTTATCATATATTTTTATTTTTAGTTTGTACCTATTTTTAATTTGCAAACATTTTTTAATTTGTACCAATTTTCTTTTCATTTTTAATTTGTACCCATATATTAGTTTCTTTTTGTGCCCATATTTTTTTAAAGTTTTATTTGTGTTTGTACCCATGTGTATACCATCACGTGACATTGTATATTTAATCAATGATATAAAAATTACATATGGTATTGTTGACCCTAGAAACTACCAAGCCTACGTGGCGCGCAGACCGAGTAATCTATAAGCTAACTACGTCATTCGGTGAATGCGGGCGTGCCAACTCGTCGGCCGAGCTCGGCCGAGGAGTAAATTTGTTGATGTTGCGTTGGGTGCACGGCTGACTCCTGCGTCTTGCGATTGCGACCGAGGAAGGAACGTGTCTCGACCTCTTGGGTTCTCGAACCTGAAGACTTACTATTCTTACGAAGTTCACGAGTCGTCGTCGTCGGATTCAGTCACAGTGATGTTATTCGTCAGAGTAAACTCACGCCGAATTGACATCAAAGTGTAAGGGCACAAATACTCAAAGCGAATATAAGTTTTAATGGTGAACGTGGTTCGGCCGTCCGAATGCCGAACTCTAAATCCCACTTGGGAATATCCAATCATAAAATAACTCGGCGTGCAATGCGCCGAGCTCGATATACTATAACACCTCACTTCGCCGAGGAAGCTAATGAGATGACCTCAATCAATAAGGATCCAGAAATCTTTCTCGACCAAGACTTGGATAGGTAACCAACCGTCCTCGCCGCAGTGCTGTTGATGCCAACGGAAGATACTGCGAGACCGACTGATTCTACGATGACAAAGCTATCTATGCCGACTTAAGATGTCACCGGTTGCTTCCACAGTGCTGTTGATGCCAACGGAATATGTGTCAGCGAGAAAAGAAAAGAAAAAATCTCAAAGTTGTTGAGAAAGCTTGCGCAGGGCAGTTTTGTGTTGAATTATCGGGGGCTTGAATGATGCACAGCCTCCCCTATTTATAGCACTGGATCTCTTTGAATCCGAGTTAAAACCCTACTCGGACTAGGTCTTCTCCTCCTGATCAACACCAACTCGACCAGTCCTATTTTCACTAGGATTGTGAACCTAGTCCTTAACCGAGCCGGATTCGTTTCCGGGTTATTAATCTTGCCGAGGCTCCTCATTGCACTAGGACTCGACTTCTTGCGTTATGACCTAGCCGACCTAGGTTTGAAGGCCCACATACTGAACGATCCATGGCATTCTTGTTGCAAGGCCTTTCGGGCCGAGAATGATTCTATACTCGGCCCAAACTATTATTTTGGGCCCAAACATTGCCCCTTCGCTTCTGAGGTCCTCGGCCTGAATTCGTTGGCCGAGTTTCGGCCTTGAAAAAGAGAATGTAATCCTCAGAACCCCAGTGCTCTATTTCCAAGGCGCATTTATTGAGCGCGATTGCACAATCTTGATCCTGCTAACCAACTCGCCATGTGGTGTATTCTAACATAGCCAATCCCTAATAATGACGTCTAAGGCGTGCGGCTACCTGAACCGTCATGCCATCATGACCTTATGGCTGAACATAGCCACTCTACCTCAATCCGCGAGCCGCTTGTCATTGTGCAGACGTCGAAACGTCTTCCGCCATTAATCTCGCCATCACACGCAATCGTGCGCCCCCAAAACCTGAGACTATCGGTCTTCTCAACTGCATTTCCTGAATGTTCATCATGATCAGTGATTCCTTCGGTCGATTTTGCCCTTCGTTTTGAATTTCGAACGATTGCCCTTCCTTCCAAAATCCTATAAATACTGAAATCCCCCATTCATACTTTACGCTTTCAAAATCTCTCTGAAATTTCTTGCCCTTGTTCTCCAGCGTAGTTCTTTTTCCCAGGTCTTCTTCAAATCTCCAACCCAGAAAAACCCCTTTCACATCGTTCACCATGGCCTTCTTTATCTCCAAGCTTTCTAAGGAGTGTGACCAATGCCAGAAAATCATCGATCGGAGTTCAATCAAGACCATCCGATTTGAGAGTGACATGAGTACCCCTCACCAAATCTTGGGTCCTCTCTTTAAGACGGCGGTGCCACCAACCATCATCGGGCTCATCCAGAAGCACTGCCTGTCATCCTTGCTGCAAGGATTTGAATGGTCAAAGTGGGAGGTGGCGAGGCCTCAGGGCTCCTGGCCTTCGACCACTACAGCTTGGGCAGCCTGGGTTGTACGAATGGAAAGGCTTTTCGGCGAGCAATGGAAAGCCCTAGGCATTTATGATGCCATTCGCCTCTCATCCATGGATATCATCCTGGACAAGGAGCTTCTCTTGGCGGCCTCATGTTTCTGGTGTTCGGCTACTAACACCATGGTTCTCCCTCTCGGCCCCATTGGCCCCACCATCCTCGACCTCACTGCCATCTTGGGGACTTCCCCAACTGGAATCCCAGTCGACGCTGCCCTCCCTGGGTACCCGTCGAACCTCAATTTGAAGGTGCTATTCGACAAGCGGGCCCTTGAGACGCTGAGCGGTGATGGCCAAACACCCTCGAAGGAAGAGGTCCACAAGCTTCACAAGAACTTTTTCAACTACAACACCCTCTATCTCCATTTTGCCGGCCGAGGAGAGGAGGCTCTGCGAGAAGGGGGAGCACGAGGCTTTCCTCTTCTATTGGTACAACAAATTTATTTGTTGTACCAAATCTAATAAGTGTTTGGTCGAGAATATGCCAGTGGCTGAAGCTTTAGCTAGCGGTCACACTTTGGCACTCAGCCCGGCCATTCTCGCACATCTCATACGCTGCTTGGCTGAAGTCACTCTAGACAAGGTCGATCCGCAGCAGAATGGGCCCCTCTGGGTCTTCCAACTCTGGCTGCAGGTCTATTTTGCCCCTCTTCGGCCAACGATGGCCGATTTCTCGCCCAAGGAAGCGCTCGGCCCCCAACTGGCTCTTCGGCCAATCCCCCCCATCAAGCTGAAGAAGTGTTCAGATACTTTTTCACTTTCGACGACCTTTCTGATGACGAATTCTTAATCTGTCGTCGTCGAGAATACCCTTCGTCGATCAGACTTCCTACATCAGCATGGGGCGCGGACGAAGAAGCTGACCTTCGTCAATCCTGGGGGTCCTTCGTGCTTGCCCGCGACCTTCCTCTCGGCTGTGAGGGCCGCCGAGCGAGTTGGGAAGTGTATCATCCCAACTTCCTCGCTCGGTAGCTTGGCTACCTCCAAGGTTGCCCGGTCCCCCATCTCTCCTCTCGGTCCGTCCTAAGCCGCAGACGTGAAACTGGTTCTTCCGAGAAGGAATGTAGTGACGTAAAAAGGGAGTTCCAAGAGCGGTGCCAGAAATTTCACCTTCGACCGGCCACTCCAGAAACTCTTTGCACCGATACCTTCGGTGCTTGGTGGGAAGAATATACCCAACAGTTCTTTGGTGTTCCGGTCGAAACCGTTCTCGCCAAACTCTTCGGTGGTCGACCTAAGAAGGCTTCTGCCCCCCAAACCCAAGGTAATGGTTTATTTCTACCTTTTTCTTTCAATTTTGAACTACTGATCTGCTTTGCTGACTTGCTTTTGCTTCCCCAGGTAGCCGGGCCTTGAAAAAGGTGGAAGTGGTCGCTGCAGCTGCGGCTGAGAAAAAGCCGGTCGCCTCGAAGAGGGCTAAAACCGCTGTGCCTGTCTTACCGAGCAAACGGCCTCGTCAAGAGGCCGAGCCTACCATCGAACCCCCTCGGCCTGCCAAGCGGGTCAAAAAGCTGGCAAAGAAAGGAGCAGGGGGATCCACGTCATTTCCAGTCAAACTACGGGGGCGACGACTCCCAGTGTTTCCCTTTCTCCCACCGTTGGCCAAGCCTTGGTCGAGAAACAGCCAACTCCGACCGTAAAAACAGTCCAAGCACGGCTTGTTTCTGAGGTCGGTGCACCAGTCGTAGCTCCATCGATCGAGGCTACGCCTGTCCTAGAAAAGGCAGTCCCTGCGACCGAGATGACTTCTCCCGCACATCCAGAACCTTCGATCTTCGTTCTGGAAGAGAGCGAGGGGAGCGACGAAGTTCCATTGGCGAGTCGCCCTCATCCCCGCCGTCAACCTCTTCCTGGGTCTGAGGTGGCTGTTTCAGTCGGCCATTCCATGGCCGACCGTGGCAAACGACTGGCCGAGGAACCAGTAGCGGCGACCGAAACGTCCGTTCCTCCACAGGACCAGGATGTCTATCCTACGTCCAAAGCGGCTGTCCCAGTCGACCCTTCCATGGCCGATCGTGGCAAACGACCGGCCGAGGAGCCAGAGGCAACGGCGGAAACGCCCATTCATCCTCAAGACCAAGACCTCAACATTCCTCCGCAGGAAGCTACTTCGGCCTTCGTAAGTGCCTTCTATCGCCTTTCCTTGATTATTTTCCTGCCATAAAACTCTAAACCAGAAAAATACTGTCAGGTGCCTGCGTACTCTTTTCATCGAAACTTTTATGCGCCGAAGGGTGTTATCTATATTTCATGGCCGCCTCAGTGGCCATCGAACGTAGATAACCTCCATCGGCCGCGTGAACTGAGAAGCAATCTAAGACACTGGGCTCGGCCATTGAGTTCTTTAGGTTCGAGCAACGATCCTGAAGACATGGTCGAGGTCTCATCTCTGCAGGTTAAAAGAAACGAAACCTTCTTGCTATCTTTTTCATGACCTCTTTTGAGCTTAACCTGATTTGTGTGTGCAGGCTTCGTGGGAGGTCGAATTCAAAGCTCTTTTGTCCAGCACCACTGGAGGGGCTGGTCCCTCGGCCGCCACAACTGACACTGCTGATTCAACTGCTCTGACTCGGCTGCAAGAGGTCTTGTCGCTTTCGGCGTCGCAAGTCCTTGAGCGCAAAGGTCTTGACTTGCTGGGTGCATGTCTAAACGACCTTGGAGCCGACGGTCAGCTGAGCGGCGAGGCTGTCGTTCAGGCGTCAACCGCCTTGGAGCGGGTTCGAGAAACTTTCAGTATTTTCGAAAGCACTCTAAGGGCCGAACAAGACCTGCAGGCTGCCACGGCCGTTCAAGCTATTCTCCGTCCAAATATTGACGCCTTAAAGGCCAAATGAGAGGCCTTGGCCGACCTCGACCGTCAAATGGCCGAATTGGTGAAACGCCGGTCGGCCATTGCTTCCGAGCTTGCCAAGGACTTCGAGTCAGGCGGCAAGGCTTGTTTGACCGAGTATGCGGCGAACACAAAACGGGTCGAGCAGTTGAAGTTGGACAAGAAGAATCGGCAGGCTGAGGTCATCATGGGCGAGGTGCGGTGGTTGGAGCTGAAGGCCCTGCTCGGCACTCTTCTACCTTCTTCACCTTGAATGTATTTGAATGTAAACCGATTGACTTACTCATTTTGTACATGCTTATCGATCTTAATGAACTGGTTTTCTATTCCCGCATTTCCCATGTGACCGGATAATATTTCTTCAAAAACTTCCCATTGATTGGTAATCTGTGAACTAAACCGGTCCGGTCTTTAAGATGATACGCCCCTTTTCCGTATACTTTATGTGCAACAAACGACCCTTCCTAATTTGGCGACCACTTGCCGAACCTAGGGTCTTTTAGTCCTACGGGTAACACCGTTTGCCAAACCAATTCACCCTCACCGAATGTTTTCTGTCTCACCTTTTGATTATAGGCTCGCTCGGCAATCCGTTTTTGTGCCACTAGTAAGTTATAAGCGTCAAGTCGTGCTTCTTCCAAATCTTCTAATTCCTGCCTCATGGACTGATTATATTCGGCGCTAAACAAACTACTTTGTTCAATTAATCGCAACGAATTTATGCTTAACTCGACTGGTAACATTGCATCGTGTCCATAGGTTAATACGTACGGGGTTGTCGCAGTCGCCGATCGGGGTGATGTTCGATATGCCCATAATGCCTCATTCAACTTCAAATGCCACATGCCGGGCCTTTCTTTTATTATTTTTTCGAGGATGCCGATCAACACTTTATTACTTGCCTCGGCCTGCCCATTCGCTTGTGGATAATACGGTGTAGACTGTTCGAGCCGAATTTTTAAATTTACCGTATACTCTTTAAACCTTTCGGCTGTGAAGATTGTTCCATTGTTAGTTATGATCGTTTCTGGTACGCCAAATCTGGTCACAATGTGTTCCTCCATGAAGTCGCAAACTTCTTTAGACATTAGCTCGGCATATGATTTCGCTTCGACCTACTTAGTAAAGTAATCGGTTGCGACTATTATCCATGCGTGCTTGGCAGCTCCAGAAGATGGCGTGATTTTGCCGATTACGTCCATGGTCCATCCTCTAAACGGCCATGGCTTAATGACCGAATGCAACGATTCGGCCGGGACCCTTTGTATAGGCCCGTGAATCTGGCACTGTATGCACCCTCGTGCAAACTCGATACAATCTTTCAATATCCTTGGCCAAAAATAGCCGTGTCGTCGAAGTAGCCATCGCATTTTTCGTCCGGATTGATGAGCTCCACAAACCCCTTCATGGACCTCTGCGATTGCCTGAGCACCCTCTTGGGGGCCGAGGCATAGCAGTAACAAACCATCTTCGCCTTTTCGGTATAACTCGTTTTGGTACGTGACATAGTTCGTGGCGTGAACTCGTGTCTTGCGACTATGTTTTCCATTGGGATTGTCAAGGTACTGCATAATGGGTTTTCTCCAATCATCTGGTGTTGCCTCGACAGTACAAACCTCTATAGTGTCTTGTCGGTCTAGCAACGAAGGTAAAAACATGACTCGGGTGCGTATTACATCGTCGCGCCGGAGGATTTGCTGGTTAACCAAGGCCGGGTATAGCTGTCGTAACACCGATATTTCTCGGCCTAGCTTGCCCCCCAGGAGTTGTGCACCAGAGGCAATTTGAGCCAACTCATCCGCGTCGGTATTATGGATCCGGGAAATATGTTCGAACATAATACCGTCGAAGGACTCGGCCAAATAGCTGGCAACTATGTGGTAGGCTGCCAGGGTACAACTCATGCAGCGGAAAGACCCATTAAGTTGGTTAATCACAAGCTCAGAGTCGCCGAGGACGAGGGCACGGGTGGCCTGCAAGTCATGAAGGAGGCCAAGGCCGATGATAAGGGCTTCATATTCGGCCTGATTATTGGTGCAGTCAAAATCCAACTTAAGCGAAAAATACCAACGATCGTGATTAAGAGATTGAATGACAACCCCAACGCCGGCCGAGGATGAAGTACTGGAACCGTCAAAATACATCGTCCAATAGTTGTCGCGTGTTTCAACCATGCCGATTTCGACATCGGTGTCCCCAAAACCGTAGGGGGAGGGGTGTTGAGCAAGGAAATCGGCCAATGTTTGGCCTTTGACAGCTTTCTAGGGCACGTATTGCAAGCTAAACTCAGACAACGCCATCGTCCACTTCCCAATTCTCCCTTTTACGATCGGCCGGGTAAGCATGTACCGGATAACGTCGGTCTGGGCAATGACTTGTGTGACCGACGGAAGCATGTAATGCCGGAGCTTGGAGGCGGCGAAGAACACGGCAAGACAGAGCTTCTTAATGGCGGAATAATTGATTTCCGGTTGATTAAGATTTCGACTGAGGTAAAAAATAGCCTGTTCTCGCCCGGCATCGTTATCTTGGGCAAGGAGGCAGCCGATAGACTATTCAGCTGCCGAGATATATAGTTTGAGAGGTTTACCGCGCCGTGGTGGAACAAGGACAGGTGGTGTCGTGAGGGAGACTTTGATTTGTGTAAACGCTGCCTGATGCTCGTCCGTCCACGCAAATGTATCCGAGTCCTTAAGTTTCAAAAGCGTCGAAAACGCTTTCATTTTCCCTGCCGAATTAGCTATAAATCGGCGGAGAAAATTTATCTTGCCGAGTAAGGACTGCAGTTGTTTCTTCGTCGTTGGGGGTGGAGCACTGATGATTGCACGTGCTTTATTTTCGTCCACTTCAATCCCACGGTGATGTACCAGGAAACCGAGAAAATTACCGGCCGACACACCGAATGCACATTTGGCAGGATTCATTTTGAGGTTGTGTTGGCGCATACGAAGGAAAGCCTATCGGAGATCATCCAGATGAGTCCGCCGTTGTTTGGATTTAATTACAACATCGTCGATATAGACTTCAACGATGGTTCTAATTAAATCATGAAATATGGTGTTCATTGCCCGTTGGTATGTGGTGCCGGCATTTTTGAGGCCGAATGGCATAACAACCCATTCGTAAGTGCCGAGTGCCCCCGGGCAGCGGAAAGCAGTTTTGTGCACATCGGCTTCGGCAATAAAAATTTGGTTGTACCCGGCATGTCCATCCATAAAGGATAAGATCGCATGATTCGCCGCGGCATCGATTAACAGATCTGAAATCGGCATTGTATACTCATCTTTGGGAGTTGCCAGATTCAGATTTCTGAAATCGATGCAGATGCGCAGTGCACCATTTTTCTTTAAAACAGAAACGATATTTGCCAACCATTCAACATATCGAGCTGTCCGAATAAACCCGACTTTTAAAAGCCGAACCAGTTCGTCCTTGATGCCGAGCTGCACTTTGGTCGAGAATCGACGAGGTGGCTGACGGAAAGGTTTATATCCGAGCTTAATACGTAATTCATGCTCGACAAGAGTACGATCTAAGCCGGGCATTTCATGGTAGCTCCAAGCAAAACAATCTTTGAACTCCCTAAGCAAGGCACGAAGTTCGTCATTCATTTGGTGGGGGAGTAAAGCACTAATAAATAAAGGTTGTGGGTCATCGGCCGTCCCAACATTAATCTCTTCCAGGGGGTCCTTAACTTGGGGCTGATGATCTTCGAGCTCGGCCGGGGTGACTTGAACTTTGTCAAGAGATAAGACAGGACTATTATTTCCTTCGGCAAGGAACTCGACGAGGTTAACGCCCGAATTTGGTGGTTTAGATATAGTATACCAATGGGCCAACAGTCGTTCCATAGTAGATGAAACCGCGGCCCTATGTTTTTCCCGGTCGGTGTCAAACATCGGCTTCGGGGAAGAAGTTGGCTAATCTGAGTCTCGCCGAATCCTGGTGGACAGTCTCGGCGCCAACCTCGATAGCTTTCTGAACAGAAATCCGAGTCGGCCGTCCTTCATCATTGAAGCCTTGCAAAGTAATGTAGCCGATGTGGTCATCATAATACCGTGCTTGGATCATGTTAGTTTCAAAGGGTTGGTTATCGGCCGGGTGAACCGTGACTGATTTGCCGTCCCAAAAAACGAGCACTTGATATAATGAGGAAGGAATACAGCTGGTTTGGTGAATCCAATCTCGACTGAGTAGTGCATTATACTCGGTTTTGGAATCAACCACGAAAAAGGCGGTCATGTGAGTACGACCGGCAATATTCACTGTTAACGGAAGTACACATTTGGTTTGGGATTTGTCGCCGACGAAACTACTCATTGTGATCCCTGACGGAATAAGTTCGTCATTAGAGTGACGTAAGGCCTTCATGATGTTCATAGGCATGATATTGATGGTAGCTCCACAGTCGACAAAAACTTTAGAAACTGGATATCCCTCGATGTGGGCCGTCACATACAATGGCTTTAAATGATGGAGGTTGGCCGATGATGAACGAGGAAACAATTCGGCCAAAGCTGCTTTGATATTGTCATCTTTTGTTGCAAAGTCAACTTCAGCAACAGATACAAAATCAACATGGCCGGCTTCCTCGGCGACTACATCACCATCGAGGAAATTCGGCTGAGCTGTGCTTGATTGAAAATCAGCGGGTAACAAATGGACCATACTGATTTCCATGTTATCCAAGACTGACGGGCCCATCGGGTTAGGATCCTCCTCGCTAGCCTCATCTCTTATCTGGTCGGCGACTACGGCTTCCGTTGTTGTCAGAGTTGGACAAAAAGACTCTTCTGCTCCTTCTTCAATGGTTTGATCTTGCGGTGCTGTTTCGGCAGCTTGTTGGTTCTGCGTGATTGCCTCAGGTAAGGTTGAGATCGACAGTGTGTTTGGGGTCAAGATCCGAGCCTGCTCCTGGTAGTGTATCCGGGCATCCCTGGTGTCGAGATGAGCATCCAATCGCGCAATACGTGCTATTTCATCGGTCGTAAGGCCGAAAAGAGAAACAGCCGAAAATACTTCGAAGTGATATCGTAAATACTGAAGGTCCTCCATTGAGAAAGGAAGGTCGGCTACATCGATATCAGTGTATAGGTCGACTTCAAATCCAAGGACACGAGCTTCTCGTATGTGCTGGAACCTTGCTTTCAATCCTGGGTCTGAGGTATTCTGAATGATTCGCTCGGCATCAGGACAAGTCAGGACTAGATCAATTGTGTCCTGACATGCCTTCGGCAAACCATACAGATCATTGGCCGAATGTTTCTTATGAAATTCTCGCATGTATTCCAAAGCCTCCCCGAGGAACGATGGGTGCAAATTCCGTCGAATTTTGATCAAAGGTTCTTGTATGGCCTGCGGGGCTAATTTGCTTTCGGCCTCTTGTCTGAAATGCTCGAGGCGTGCCTTTATCTCCCCCGGCCGAAGAAGAAGTTTGATCCGTTTATCAGCCTCTTCGAACGTGGTTTTGACATCTCGGTTGACCAGCCGTTTCCCTTGAACCAACTCTGTCATAATAGCTGGAGGTGGTCGTTCATCATCAGTAACAATTGTGTCCTTCGGCCGCCATTGAGGGATCGAAGTTTCTTGGGCTGCTTGTCGGCGGGCCATGCAATCTATCATTTGGTGCTGGCGTTTCTGGGATTTGGATAGTGCGGTGTAGACGCCTTTCGAAGAATGATATGTATACCAACGTTGATCGCTAGGTTTGGGAGGTTTGAAAGTTTTTTGGCTCCGCGAGGATTCCGAACTGCTAGAATTACGTTTATAGTAGTCCTCATCATAAAATGAAGTATCAAAATCAAGGCGCCGCCTGACTGAGGGTGCCTCTTCCATCCTCACTTTAGGACCGAGCCTATCAAAAACCCCTTGATGTTGGCCTAAGTTGGCAACCTTTTGCTGGGTTGCGGCCGTAGGTCGTTCCGTTATAAGCAAAGAGGGCTTCTCCTCTGGCTCACTGCCGACCTTTGCTCTACATTTACTGCACAAAACCGCCGTCCCACTGTCTTCATCGGTGCTATAATCCATCATAGGTTTGACAATAGTGGGTCTCGTTAAAGCTGTAGGTGGTTCGTTTGAACGAAAATCAGCCATGAAACGTGGCCGAGAATTCTGATTCCGAAAGCGTTGCGTCGCAACAACTTCGGCCTTCCCTTTCCCTTTGTCTTTAGGTAGGCACGCATCGACCATATTTATTGTTGCCGTGGGGAACGGGTCAGTATCAACACTCATCTTCTTCTCTGGAAATTTCAGTTTGCCATTATCAATCCAGCTTTGGACGTTGTCTCGAAACACGACGCAATTGTTTGTCGTGTGTTTGCTTGAATTGTGGTATTTTCAATATATCTTTCCTTTAAGCTCTTCGGCCTTGGGAATGTTGTGCCCAGGCCGAAGTTTGATGATCCTTGCTGATAACAGTTGATCAAAAATTGCATCGGCCTTTGTAATATCAAAAGTATAAACTTTAGACGGTTTCAGTGCTCCTTCAGTAGCCGAGCAGATTTTGACTTCCTTAGAGTCAACTTGAGTTAGTGCCTTGCAAACGTATGGCTTATCTATCACTATCTCAGCTGCATCCACACTAACGTATTCATCCTCGGTTGATGCATAATTGACAGTAGGATTCTTGTAAATCGTCCCCCGAGATGGAGCTTTCGAAATTTTTTCCTCGCGGAGCAAATAATCATACTGCTCGACATGTTGGGCTAATTCGTATATATCCCGAAAGTTTGCCCCCAAGAATTTCTTTTTGTATTCGACGTCAAGACCGTTCAGAGCAAGTCTGACGAATTCAACTTCGGGGAGAGGCACTCGGCACCAATTCCTAGCTGATTTGAATCTAGTAAGATAATCCATTGGTGACTCGTCGGACGCCTGAGCCATCCTTGCTAATGAGGATACTGACATTTCCATTCCCCACCGATAAAACTGCTCATGAAATTTCTCGACCAACTCCTCCCAACTCTGGACGGAGTTCAGTGGGAGGTTAATATACCAAGCGAACGTTGAGCTGGTCAACGAAAAATTGAAAAGTCGCAGCTTATGAAAGTCACTATTAACGTCTCCGCATTGTGCGGTGAAGCGAGCTACATGTTCCAACGAGGATAAAGATGATTCTCTGGCAAAAAGGCTAAAATCCGGGATCTTGAAACCTCTAGGGTATTCGACTTGTTCTACGTAAGCTGGATACGGGTGTATAAACTTAGGGAACTTCGGCCCTTTCTTCATGGCCGAATCGATCATCCGTTGAACTTCGGTCATATCGACGGGCGTTACTTCCACTCTCTAGTCGGATCCGTCTGACCTACTATTCGACCCTCCTCATCTTTCCAATTGAAGCGGCCTGAGCCGAGCAGGAATTGGCTCGGCCGGTGCACTTGATAATAGATTATTCCTCGGCGGCAAATGCTGGGCAAGATCGAAAGTTCTACCATCGCTGACCTTACTAACCAGTATTTCGAGTAATCTGGTTTGTGCTTCACTGGAATTGCGTATCACGTCATGAAGCTTATCGATTCCTCGACTCAATGTCTGTTCAACCGTCCGAGATTGCTCCTCAAGCCGTTTTCGAAGAAACGACCTTGTGGGTGGATCGGATCCTTCGCCACCATTTTCATCACAATCTTCTATTACTCATTCATTGAGAACGCAAGTGTTCCTGTCGGGAATTTCAAGACTGCGAACCTGACTGCCGAGATTAACTTCCCTTTCTCGTCGAGTTGCGCTCGTGGACTCAGGTGTCACAGCGCTGATGGGATTTTGCGCTTGTGGCACATGGTGTCCTATGTTCTGATTTGGTAGATCGGCTGTCGACTTTCCCATAGCTGTTTTCTTTTTTACCGATCGTGTTTCAATTGGCATGAACTTCGTAGTTTAGCACTGGGTCCCACTGGGCGTGCCAAAATGTTGACCCTAGAAACTACCAAGCCTACGTGGCGCGCATGCCGAGTAATCTATAAGCTAACTACGTCCTTCGGTGAATGCAGGCGTGCCAACTCATCGGCTGAGCTCGGTCGAGGAGTAAATTTGTTGATGTTGCGTTGGGTGCGCGGCTGACTCCTGCGTCTTGCGATTGCGACCGAGGAAGGAACGCGTCTCGGCCTCTTGGGTTCTCGAACCTGAAGACAAGGTTACTATTCTTACGAAGTTCACGAGTCGTCGTCGTCGGATTCAGTCACAGTGATATTATTCGTCAGAGTAAACTCACGCCGAATCGACACCAAAGTGTAAGGGCACAAATACTCAAAGCGAATATAAGTTTTAATGGTGAACGTGGTTCGGCTGTCCGAATGCCGAACTCTAAATCCCACTTGGGAATATCCAATCATAAAATAACTCGGCGTGCAATGCGCCGAGCTCGATATACTATAACACCTCACTTCGTCGAGGAAGCTAATGAGATGACCTCAATCAATAAGGATCCGGAAATCCTTCTCGACCGAGACTTGGATAGGTAACCAACCGTCCTCGCCGCAGTACTGTTGATGCCAACGGAAGATACTGCGAGACCGACTGATTCTACGATGACAGAGCTATCTATGCCGACTTAAGATGTCACTGGTTGCTTCCACAGTGCTGTTGATGCCAACGGAAAATGTGTCAGCGAGAAAAGAAAAGAAAAAATCTCAAAGTTGTTGAGAAAGCTTGCGCAGGGTAGTTTTGTGTTGAATTGTCGGGGGCTTGAATGATGCACAGCCTCCCCTATTTATAGCACTGGATCTCTTTAAATCCGAGTTAAAACCCTACTCGGACTAGGTCTTCTCCTCCTGATCAACACCAACTCAACCAGTCCTATTTTCACTAGGATTGTGAACCTAGTCCTTAACCGAGCCGGATTCGCTTCCGGGTTATTAATCCTGCCGAGACTCCTCATTGCACTAGGACTCGACTTCTTGCGTTATGACCTAGCCGACCTAGGTTTGGAGGCCCACGTACTGAACGATCCATGGCATTCTGGTCGCAAGGCCTTTCGGGCCGAGAATGATTCTATACTCGGCCCAAACTATTATTTTGGGCCCAAACAGGTATATTTATGTTTTATACCTAAACTTTGTATCATATAATTATATTTTCAGTTTGTATCCACTTTTAATTTGCAACATTTTTTTTAATTTGTAGTATTTTCTTTTTAGTTTTATTTTGTACCCATGTATCAATTTCTTTTAGTGCCTATATTTTTTAAAAATTCATTTGTACTCATAATGTTTTAATCTTTTATCTGTACCCTAATTTATTTATAATGTACTCATTTTTCTTTATTAATGTACCACTTTGTTATATGTGAAATGTACCAATTTTTTTGTAAAATGTACCAATTTTTTTAACACTATGGATACATTCTTTTGCCATTTATTATTTCTTATTTTTACATAGTTTTTATCCATTTATTCAATCAAAATGTTTGAATGTTTTTATTGTAACCGTTTCTAATAGCATTATAATGAGGGATTTTAAATTTATAGGATTATAAATCTCATAAAATATCAAATAATTAATGTCAAAACTATAAAAATATAAATATTAATAGTAATATAATGAGGTGTACAAAGTCAAGGGACTTTGATCAAACTTTGAATACTATGAAGGTTTTAATCAAAGAATGTTAAGGATTAAGGACCGCATCCAAAGTATCCCTAAAAAAAATCTCTCATTTACTTGGGGTTGTCAATTGTCGCACTTGCTAGTATGGTAAAAGTTCAAAAAAGGTTTTCAGTTCCGATTGTAGAGGAGTACTACTTGTCCTAGGTCCCTTATTTGCAGGGAGATTTGTCTTTGTACTCGAGAATTCTGATGTGTGTTTTTTTTTTTTTTTTTTTTTACAGAAGCAATAGAGTTCATTACCACAAACAACCAATTACAAGGGTGCCAGATAGGTACATTAGCACATAACACAAATGATTTTAAACTTCTATACGACTACCACGCAAACCTCACCACTAGAACGAGGAGTCACGAGGCATATATGCCCCATAAACAAGACGTAACATACCAAGCACCGAAACCCTCTCAAAAGCAATCGCAAACAATGAGAGTACAAAATTGCCATAGTAACACAAACAACTCCCGAAGCAACACAGACAAACCAAAATAACTAAACTGAAAAACAAAAGAATCGATGACATGTCCACAATGGAGATGCAGGTGCAGAATGGGCAGAAGGTGTGGGTAACGGAGGCACGTGTAGAATTGGCAGGAGGCGTGGGAACTATTTAGCCAAAATTGACAACATATTTTGTTTGAGAGATACTTTGACTCCACAAAATTGTGAATGAATTCTTACTTCTAAAATTTCGTGTTTATGGTGTCACACTTCAACACTATTTCATAACTTTGTGGAGTCATAATTGACTTGTTTTGATTGTGAATATGTAACATGTATCTCATAATTGATTGCGAATTCTTCCCTAGATAAATTAAAGTAACTCAAAATACCACATTATCAAAAGGGGAAATAAAACATTAAAGAAAAGTGACGAGTACCAACAACACAATCAAAACAAGTAAATTAGGGTAAAAAAAAGGGAACTTTAACGAAAAGCACCCGGTACTGTTCACTTTAACGAAAAATCACATTTTTACACTAAAAAGTCAATCCTGGTACTATTCACTTTACCCTTTATTTTGTCCTTATCATTAAAACTCAAAGTTTTCAAACCCTTTTCATTAGTTTTCCTTAAAAAAAAAAGGAGAAAAATTAACGAGGAAGACAAGGGGTTTTTGCTCAGAAGAGGAAAAATTGAACGGTTGACAGCTGTCAGGACTTTATTGATTTCAGATACTTATTTGGAATGCTGACCTGGCACGCTCTCTGCAAGGAAGATTTTTCTCCCCCCAAATTAATCGACCTCCTTTTACATCACAGTAAAGAGAGAAGACCAAAAGTTAAATAAAAAAAAGGTGCTCTGAAACTCCTCCTCCCTCTCTCTCAAACACTAATCCTTCGCGCCCTTTTAGCCTTCATCCGATATCACAACCCTCTCTCTCTCCCTCTCTCTCTCTCTCTGAAGCTTCCTTCATTGTTGCTGGCAAGTCTCTCTCTCTTACACCTTCGTGATGATTTCAACTTTTGGGTGAAAAAAGTTTGGATCTTTGTGTTTATTATGCTGCCTTCTGTTTTTGTATGATTTTTTATGTCAATTTTGTGTCTTTGGTGGAAAAAGTTTGAATCTTTGGAGTTAATAACGTAAAGATTGATGTTCCTTCGTTGTTTGTGTGTATATCTATATATATGTGCATGTGTTTGTATGATTGTTGTGTTTGTGTGGTTTTGGTGAAAAAGAGGTGACTTTTTTGGGGAAATTTTCATGTTTTAGATAGAAAAGGTGGAAGCTTTGGAGTTCATAGATAGGATGGACTACAGAAACTTGCCAGTAGCAAAGAGAACCAGGAAGAAGAATCGTGAGGGTGGCTCGGCCGCTGTGAGTCGAGAGTACGTGTCTATATCTGATGAGAGTGAGGAAGAGTCCAGAGCCTATGAATCACTTGATGTTTCTGATGAGGCCAATGCAGCTCCACCCACAGCCTCAGGAGGTAAACACAAGAAGAAAAGGCTCGGGAAGCGAAAATCCATTAACAGGTCTAAGAAAGGGATGTTTGGTACGTCAATGGACTATGAGTATAAGGATTTGTCTGATGATGGTGAGGAGGCCAGTGTGGAGATCATTGGTGAGGATTCAAATGATCCCATGAATTTTGATGATGTACATAGTGCAGGATCAAAGAATGGCAAGAAATCTGACCCAGTTGATCTGGAGGATAGTGATGATGACGTCGTGTATTTAGGCGAAGAGGGAGGCGAAGGAGGACGGGGTTTCGGTTCTTTGAATTTGGAGACAAGTGATGCCAATGACGAGGTTGCTTCTGATGGCTCAGATGAATCTGAGGCAACTGAGGAGGTTGCTTCTGATGTTTCTAACAGCTCACATGATTCAGAGACCGTCCTATTTAGTGAAGAGGAAAGCGCTCATTCGGATGACGAGGATTATGACCCAGAAGAGTCAGAAAGTTCTGAGTTTTCTGAGGAGTCAAGTTCATCTGGTGGAGATGGCCAGTGGAGCGATGAAGGTGATGTTGATATGAAGAAGGGGGAGATTGTTAATAAAAGGGAGAAGAAAAAGGGTAGTGGGAAAACGAAGAAGGGGAAAAGTGTTGGGGACAATATTGAGGTGAATAAGGTGCATAATATTGATGAAGGGGAAGTTAAAAAGGGATTTAGAAAAGAGGGCAAGGGGAAAACTGTTGAGGGTGGTGTCGAGATGAAGAAGGGGCAGCATTCTAGTAGAAAAGAAGATGTTACCGCTCTTCTATTGAAGTTCTGTTTTGGATCCAAGGAGCCAAGTGTACCAGAGAAGCCAGAACTTGATCCAGAAGAAAACGAACTTTGGGATGAATTTCGTTTTTCTCTCAGATCTTGTGAGATTGGTTCCACTGGATCTAATAAGGTAGGTAGGCATAAATTCATCGTTCACTCTGATCTTGAAAGTACATAATCGTTATTGTGTTGTGTATTTTAACTTAGGTGTATGACCTTATAATTAGTTGTTAGACTGTAGCAATGATCCGATCAGTACATATTCGTAGCTGAGTCATTAATTAGTTGTTAAGTTTTGACTGTAAGTGACTGTATTTGATTGGCAGGTTGGAAATCAAGATTCACTCCCCGCTGTTCATGAAGACGATACTGCTACCCTTTGTAAGCGAGGGAGTCATCAGCTTATACTCGATGAAGAGATTGGACTCCGATGCAAATTTTGCACTTACTTAGCCAAGGAGATCAAATATATTTTTCCAGAATTTGTAAGTTTACGCATGTTTCTTTCAGTACGAGTTAAAACCTTTTTTCATGTTATCATTTTTCATTTGCACTAAATCATAAAATCTAGCTAATTCTTATGGAAACCGTGTAACACTGACTATAGAGCACCGTCTGTTGTTTGGAACCTGCTTTAGTACACATCCTGGAACTTTTATTCATAGAGGTTTTAGAGACTTAAAGCAAGCGCTTGCCTACCTAGGTGGTCGGAGGGATTTGGAATGAAAGTACACTGTTTTCGTAACAGGAAAAAAAAAAATACGCTGTGTTTCTGCTGCTTACCCCGTAACTTGAGTTGGCTTGGCTCTAGGGCAAACTGACAGTTCAAGTTGTTACCCCGATTGGCATATTTCAGCTGCTATCTGTTTTTCGTTATTTGTTATTATTAGATCTATATTGTGTCCGTGAACAGCTCTGACATATGTTCGTTCGGACTTGACCATTGTTTTAGTACTTTGGGTACTCAAGCTTCTGGTGCTTAACTTGCCAGTTCTTTATGTTTCTGTGTACTTAGCTTGAAAAGGTTTTTTTTCTTCTGCATCTGTGATTCTTTATTGATCAAATTGCTGGGGCGTTCATATTAAAAAACAATGCAACTTGTTGGTTTTAATCATTCAAATTGGAATTATCAAGTTAGTTAAAAAATATCCTTGGAATGTTTCTGGCCAATCTGAAATTCTTGTTAAGAATCTGTCGATTCTAATCAAGTATACGCTTTGAATGAGTTAACATATAGGGTCTAATTTTCTGTTCTTTGTTTACCTTCCTTGTCTGCTTTCTCATACTGTAACTGCGTGCTTATTAACTTAATTATCATGATTTGGCATATCAAATATGTGATTTTTCTCTTGGTTATGCACATTTCAGGTTGAGAATCCTTACGAAAAATTTGGCAGAAGAGGCTTTGAAACTGACAACTGGTCTATCTTTGATGAGCTTCGATCTCATGACTCTGGTTCCGGTCCCCATTCTGGTTGTAGTTCTCACCTTCACGATGAAGGCACAGTGTGGGACTTCATTCCAGGTGTTAAAAGCAGCATGTATCCTCATCAGCGTGAAGGTTTTGAGTTCTTGTGGAATCATATAGCTGGTGGAATACATGTTGAGGAGCTGAAAAAAAGAAGCAGTGATTATGCTGGGAATGGTTGCATAATTTCACACGCTCCTGGAACTGGGAAGACACTGCTAGCCATTGTCTTTCTCCAGACATACATGCAGTTGTTCCCAAACTGCAGGCCACTTCTGATAGCTCCTCGCAGCATGTTGCTTACATGGGAAGAGGAGTTTCAAAAATGGGGGTTTGACATTCCTTTTCACAATCTAAACAACACTGACTTATCTGGTGAAGAAATTGAAGCAGATGTTAATTTGGTGATGCGAATTGAAGGCCGGAAAAGCATAAACAGAGTAAAGAACAGCAGAATGTTGAAGTTGTGTTCCTGGACCAAGAAAAGAAGCATCCTGGGAATCAGTTACCAATTGTTTGAGAAGCTTTGTGGGACAAATCATTCTGGAGCACTGAAGCAAGCGGAGGAATGGAGGAAAATTATACTTGAGTTTCCTGGTCTTGTAGTATTCGATGAAGGGCACACTCCTCGGAATGATCAAAGTCGTATTTGGAAGGCTTTATCAGACCTCAAGACTAAAAGGCGCATTCTTCTGTCTGGAACTCCTTTCCAGAATAATTTTCAGGAGCTCTTCAATACAATCTGCCTGGTGAGGCCTACATTTGCAGACTCGATCGACTCTAATAAGTTCACTGGAGATTTTCGCAGAAACCAAAGCCAAAAAAGAAATTTAGAGACATGGCAATGGACTTCTGTGACCAACTGTAGTGGAAATATCAATAATAAAAGAGAAAGACATGCTACAGAGGTCAAAGCGAAGATTGCACCATTTGTCAATGTCTACAAGGGTTCTGTACTGCAAGATAGTCTTCCTGGGTTAAGGAACTCAGTTGTTGTTCTACGCCCGACGCAACTACAGGAGGAGTTCCATAAGAGAATTCAAGTGATAAAATCACAGTTTGAATATGAACACTTGGAGTCTCTTATATCTATTCATCCTTCCCTCTTGCTTAACAAGGAAGCATTTTCTGGTGAATGGGATAAGTTAAACAAACTGAAATTAAATCCTGATGTTGGAGTTTAGGTAAAATTTGTGATGGACCTCATTAGACTCAGCGATGCTTTGAATGAAAGAGTTCTTGTTTTCAGTCAGTATATTAAACCCTTGGTTCTTACAAGGGATCTTCTGAGATCAAGGTTTCACTGGACTGAAGGGGAAGAGGTGCTCTATATGGACGGAAGTTGTGATATGAAGCAGCGTCAGTCCTCGATGAAGGTTTTCAACGATCCTTCCAGTAAAGCCAAGGTTTTACTAGCTTCAACTAAAGGATGCTGTGAAGGAATAAGCCTGGTCGGAGCTTCAAGGGTTGTGCTTCTGGACGTCACTTGGAACCCGTCGGTGGAGAGACAAGCTATATCCCGTGCCTACAGGCTAGGACAGAAAAAAGTTGTCTATGTGTACCACCTCCTCATGGGTGGAACAAATGAGGAGCACAAGTACCAACGCCAAGTTGACAAGAGCCGTTTGTCTGAGTTGGTGTTTTCTGATTCGGACAGGAGTGATGCTTGCGAGAAGAAAGTCCGAGCTGTTTCTGCGGATAAGGTTTTGGAGGAGATGGCTCAGCATGAGAAACTGAAACACATATTCGAGAGTATAGCTTTGCTGCACGAAGACATCTATTTTGAGCAGCTAGGCCTATCAACTTTTGCTGCATGAAACACATATGAGAGTTTATTGCTTTTACTGCATGTAGAAAAATTCGAGCTGTTTCCTCTTTTGCTGGTGGTACATCATCCCTTCACACCCAGCGACCCTCGAATCCACAACAATGGTCTCTCTCTCTCTCTCTCTACCTATCCACTGTTTGTTTCCACAGAAATTTGTTTGTCATTTAAGTTTTCTGGGAAAATGCTGGATGATGTCGGCAATATATATTTTATGGAACTAGACGAAAGAAATTTAGAAAATTTCCAACTGATATAACTGAAAACATAAAGAATATGTGCAAACTAAATCGTGTCAATGGACTTGATTCTGTTTGGATGAATCCTCAAATTCCATACAAACCAACACGCACTGTTTTCATTTGTATTACTTTCTCATTGGGAGGATGGGGAGGTTTTCTGCGCGCGGGTGCAATGTATGGTCTTTATTAGGCTCGTGATAGGGATGATTTCTGGAACGGATAAGCTGCGTTTGGTGGATTATATGGTCCTGGCCTGTGTGGTGTGGTGTGAGCAGGAACGCAAACATCAAACCTGGTTTATAAAATGTATGCTTTGTACATACGAGGATTCCTTGCGTTCCAAGTAATATTACAGTGCTCATTTTATCTTTCTTCTCACCGCACTACATTAGCTATACATTTCGGCATCGGTTTCCATCTTCTTGCTCCTTGGCATTGCTTGAAAACTGAGCTTCAACTTGTTCCATGATGATGAAACACTTGTCTTGTGTTAGTTTCTTAAGAAAGAATACAAGGCTTTTGTTGGGAAGCATTTAAACTACTAATAAACGTTTTTGTTGCTATTTTGGTTGCATTTCTTGTTTTAAACCCGTTTGTAATCTGAAAATATGACTCAGAATCCAAATGTTTACCTCTCGAATCCAGCTTTTATGTCGCATTGTCTCTTTTTATCCATTTATGTTTGTATCATAAAAAATCTATGAAGTTTAATATCGTGACACGTGCTTATTAATTTACGTTAAATTAATCAAGAGATTCCATTTAATTTGCTTATATAACATGTGCTTTGTTCGTTTATTTTTTTATCTACAAAAAAACAAACGATCGATTGCTCACATCACAGATCCGTTACGTTTTTTGATGTGAGCAAAACATTCAGCCCTTGCACACGAAGTCTATGAGTTTATTTGTTATACATACGTGAGTATTTCCGTTAAGTTTACTTATATGGCGGCGTTATCCTTTTGTCTGCATGTAAGGTAAGCCACATCGGATCCACCTGCAAAACAAAATAAGAAAAATCCACCTCATTTCCCCCCGGTTTCTAATTCGCCCTCACTCCCCCCCTCCTCTGCTCTTTACTATATGAGCTTTTTCCCCCTTCGATTTTTCATTTCGCTCCACCACCAAATCCCTAATTCAATTCCGCCGCCATCAAATTCCATGTCCACCGTCCAAATCAACCGCTCCGTCGCCAATTCCAATGTCCAATTCTCGGAGCAAACAACCGCCCTTGCCAAACCCGTGATCCACGAAACCCCATACCCGACCCGAATCCAACCAAAGCTTGTGCGGATCATACACGCCGACGCCGACGCCACTGACTCCTCCAGCGACGACAATGAGGACAGCGTCGTGCCGGCGGTGAAGCGGGGCGTCAGAGAGATCAACCTTGAGGTCCCTTCGCCTTCCTCCGCTTCGTCTTCTCCGCCTTGCTCCGGTTGTCCTAAGCTGTCCAAGCGAGCCAAGCTGCCGCCGAAATCGGGCCCGGGCCGCCGGGAAAGGTTCGTAGGCGTCCGCCAGCGACCGTGGGGCAGGTGGGCTGCGGAAATTCGAGACCCGAATCAGAGAAAACGGCTTTGGCTCGGAACCTTCGACACGGAGGAGGATGCTGCGGCGGCGTATGACAGAACTTCACTGATGCTCAGGGGTCCTCGTGCTGTCACTAACCTTCCTGGAGCTGGGGAGACGGTGGTTGCTGATGAGGTGGTGGCTGCTGCGACTGTGGGACCATGGGGAAGGAGGAGGAGCATTTGCCGCCGTGGGGAGGGGGCTGCTTATTGTTTTTAATCTTATTCCCTCCGTTAAGTATTAGAATAAATTATTAAAAATATAATTAGAAATTTCTATTTATATTGTGCTTGTACGGCGCCAAATTAAAATCATCATCTTATCCAACAAAATAAAAAGGCTTAATTGGATAAATGGTTCCCGTGGTCATAAGGTATTCGGATGATAGCCCCTGTGGTAAAAACATTCGGATTTAAACCCCTGTGGTCTAAGTCTGTTAGGATTTAAACCCCTGTGGTATAAGTCTGTTAGGATTTATGCCCTTCTGTTAAATAATGCTAATGTGGCTGCCACATATATGCCACGTGGCTGCCAAATGTCTGCCACGTGGCAAAAATAATAATTTTTTATTTTGTTTTTAAAACCTGAATTTTTACAACAAAAAAAAAAATAAAAAAAAAAAACCCAGATCTGCAAGAAGAAGAAGAAGAAGAAGGAAGAGGGAGAGGGAGGAGTCGCGCGGGGAGACCGGCGGGAAGAAGAAGAAGAAGGAAGAAGGAGAGGGAGGAGGGTCGCGCGGCGGGGGGAGCTGGCCTCCGGCGGGAAGAAGAAGGAGAAGAAGTCCGACGGGGGGGGGGGGGGGGGACGGGCGGAGGGCGGGGGGAGTTTCTGGGATTTTTTTTTTTTTTTTTTGTAAAAATTCAGGTTTTTAAAAAAAAAATTAAAAATTATTATTTTGCCACGTGGCAGACATTTGGCAGCCACGTCAGCATTATTTAACATAAGGGCATAAATCCTAACAGACTTAGACCACAGGGGTTTAAATCCGAATTTTTTTACCACAGGGGCTATCATCCGAATACCTTATCACCACGGGGACCATTTATCCGATTAGGCCTACTAACGAAAAGTTAAAAAAAATTTAATTTTAATAAAAAAAAAAGACAAATAAAGGTGTAATGAATAGTACTAGAAAAATGTAAAAAAATGATTTTTCGTTAGAAGTGAACATTATCATGAGTGTTCCGTTAAAACTCTTAATAAAAATTAACAAATCTTTGACCGAGTTGACGGGAATTGACAAAAGTGAGACAAAAAGAAAGAAAACAAGCGACTAAACAAGACAAAACGAATTTGAAGAGATAATGTGAAGGTAAACCATTAAGTGAAACAATGTGAGATTTTATATACGTACTTACCATACTATCTTACACCTAATAAGTTCTTTTCCTCCAAACAATGAGAATTCAAACTCGAACATTTTTTTGAAATTGAATATTATATACATACTTACCATACTATCTTACACCTAACTCTTTTCCTCCGAACAATGAGAATTCAAACTTGGACATTTTTTCGATATTGGAATGAGAAGTACCAAACTAAGAAATCAAACTTGGACATGGAATGAGGAGTACCAAACTAAGTGGTTTGCAGCCAAGTTGTTAAGAGTTGTTACCCAGTACTCGAAGCTCGTTTTGAGCCCCCCGCTTCGCTCAATATCGCTTGTAATTGAACCAAAAAAAAGAAAAGAAAAAAAAACTGATGGAAAATTGAACTAAACTAGATGTTGAATTAACAATAAAAATTGCATTCGTTTTTTGTGATGAATTCATCTAAACTTTAAAAGGGAGATTTCTATCCACGCGTCCATTCTTCATTCAAACGGGTGCTGCTAGAACAGGTCAACAGATTGTCAAGGTTGTGTCCGGACACGACAACTAGGGTTTCCAACGATCCAGGTTTTGAATCGTGAACAATCAGATGCGCGCCTGAGATCTGGAATGAATTACACCCATGAAAACAGACGCGTTAAAACAAAATCCAGCACTTCATTACCAACTTTGAGTGCAATAATATCAACTACAAAGAGGGAATACAACCCACCTGCCGGATCTGGTTCAGATTGCTGTTGTTCTCTCCACAAACGTGAGTTATCAACGTCTGAGGAATCGTCATCTCAACTCTTGGAGAAGGACTCTCAAATGTTGGACCATGTCCTGGTCGCTCATTACCAAAAGAATAGGGAACTCGGTCCATGTGAGCTGGACCGTTGTGATCCATACCATGAGAAAATGAAGGCTGATGACCTGGAGTTTGTGATGGAAAAGCAGAATGATCAACTCCATGATGGAATCCAGGTGAAGGATAGGGACCAGGGGAGGCTGGGTTATGCCTCGGTCTAAAGGAGTGGGGAGGCATCTCAGGAAATGGAGACATATAGGGCGGGCCACTGAAATTAGCATAAGGAGGTCTCATAGGGAAAATTGTTTCCCGAATCCTACTTGTTATCTGAAAGAGTGCATCCTGTACAGACGGCAAGCTTCCAATAACCTGCCATAAAGCACCAGGAGATTATTCCTACTGCATTTAGCAAGATTAGGATACTCAAGTTAATAAATGAAAAACTGTGGACCAAAAACAATAGACATAGAGAAGAAGAAGAATGGTATTTAAGCATTTTGATCAAAACACATGAACTATGTTACTAGTTATACTTCTGAACCAAACAAGTGTATCAAAATATAGTAAATCAATCGACCGTTAATGTAAGTGATGGGTGCATATTTTCATATATTTCCTTTGAATTTTGTATATATGAATGGGTTAAATGCACTAATTTATATTGTTTTAATTTATAGGCATTAAATACTGGAGTTATGCAAAAATGAAGTGAAAAATGAGCATTTTGAGTGTCTAGAGTAATTCCAGTGGAGCAAGAGGCTAATTAACTGCACCAAGACATATGCGTTACAACAAGAAGATGAGACTGCAATGGTTTTGGAAATCAAATGGACATGGGAGTGCTATTCAATGGATTTAAGAAGAGACATAATTATTTGTTTTTATTATTTCCGTTTATTTTCTTTTTATTTAATAAGAACTTAAAGTGCATTAGTTAGGATCTTAGTGGGGTTAAATTCGTTTTTTCCATTGTCTTTGCCGTGGGTGTTATAAGGAGATTTCTTCTCCTTGTGATGCATGACTGAAAAAAAAAAAAAAAAACATCAACAAATTTTCTCATAGGGGGTTGCGGTAAGGAAGGGCAAAGAGGAAGAGCTACATTGGAGTTTTTCTTTGCTAGGGCTATGATGTAGTCTAATCATGAATATTTAATTGTCTTGTGGCATTGTTATTATCATGTTTTTCTTCTTTATTGAGTATCTTTTGCTATTTGTAATGCGCTTGATTTTTATTTAGATGTTTGATCACCATCTAGGTTTAAATTAGGTTGATTTGATGCAAGTTAGAGTAGATGCCATACTTAACTTGGATTTAGCTTCTTGCAATTGATACCATAACCACCTATTTGTAGATGCCATACAATTAGGGTTTGTGTGATTTTCCAACGATTTCCATAGAGCTTAATGGGTTCTTACTTGTTTAAATTCATCTAGATGCCATATAGGGTTAACAAGTAAGGATACTTTTGATGCAACTAGATGCCATGGCCGTTGAATAATTTAGGGAAAATCGAACATCAATATTGGGGAACTACTTGAGGTTAACATATTAAGGTAATTAAGTAGGACATTACGGTGAATTCGGATGCCCCAAGTTTTATTTTCTTATGTTTTTAATTTTATTATTTCATGCATTTTATTTTCAAGTCATATTTCCTTTCAAGTTTAATTTCAATTTTTCTCTCTTTTCCATTAAAGCTTCTCAATTACAATTTGTTTCAATTTAGTTAGTAAGATTTTTAGAATCAATTCGATCTTTGTGGGACGATATCCATGCTTATATGCTATACTGTCATTTGATTCGTATACTTGCGAGCACAAAAATTCGAGACTTAATGAGCCTAATTTCGGTTATCTAATTTTCTCAACATTAAGTCTGACAGCCAATCACTTTATCCAGCACACAGACATCATAATGGGCTCAGACAAAATTCAAGCAAGAAACTTAGGAAGTTTTTAGTTTAATATTGTCTGCCTATCTTCCTGCAGAAATTTTCAATATCATACTCAACTAATCTAATTATAATTAAATATCATATTTCTAATGGTGTGCTTGCCCAGCCTACACAAAGGATAGAAGACTAGGAAACAGACATTGACCTGGGCAGATTTAACCTCCTACCAGCTCTGATTGCCAACTTGTTCAAAACTCTTTTAATAACAAGTTAAACTTTCGTATTGCATGATACGTTTTCTCTATTACGTTAACGGTCCACGTACATTTTTCAGTAAATGCAAAGAAGTTTACCTTCTTAGTTGTTTGCAGATAAAGCAGAAAATTATTTCCAATTAATACTCTAACAAAAATATAAATGAGTGTCAAGCACAACTTGGATTAGTTTAAGACTTCCAATCTCCCCAACACTTTCATAAATTTTTTACCTAAACCATATATATCTGGTAGAAATTTTCAGAGGAAAACGAATTGAAGATTAAGCATCGTGAAAAACGGAAAGAATGTGAATTATAATAACGTCTGTAGCTCATATGAGCTTAATATACCTGTACAACTTCATCATTTTGGTAGCTACCCTTCTGAACTTTTTCCTTTGGAAAAATCCGTGTACAAGCACCTGTAGCTCTTCTCGTTTCTGTAATAATGAAACCTCCTTTACCCAATAAACAACTATCAGCTGTCGATGTACAAGAAGCCTACCTACCACTGCAGCACCAGGTTCAAACCCAATCTCCGCAATTCGATGATGTGCGCGTATAACAGCTTCCTGTGCTGGGGAATATTTTTGCTCTGGATTCTGCAATGAACTTCCAACATTACACTTGAAAACCTTTCATTTTGTTTTATTTTAATTTTATTGGGCATCAGGAACCAAACATAAAATGTACAAAATGTTTCCAGTATGAAATGATAAAATGGTAAGGCAAATACAATTGGCCTCTAGTACCTCTTGTGCAGATATGATAATAACTCGCTCATCTGAATCAGGTGCACAATCAGCTATCTTAATTGATGCACCAGTTTCATTTTGCATAGTCCGAATAACAAAGCCACCCTTCCCTATCAGACTACCAACCTTATCAACATGACATAGCAACTTGAATACTACCTCTTCTTCCATAGCCATCCTGTTACCGCTTCTAATATTTTTAGGCCCGGGATTAGAAGAATAATTCCTTGAGTGATAATATGATGCATTAAAGCCAGGCCCAAAGCCCTGATGAGCAATAGGGTCAACTTGTGCAGGTATACCAGTTCCGTGACTTGATCCCCTTGAAATTTTGGTAGCACCAGAGTTAGCTACATCTACCTTAGGGTTATCCTAAAGACAACCTGAAATAGACAGAAGTGCTTTCTTCACAGCTGAAAAGTCTCTTGTTATCTGCATATCAAACCAACATGAATATAGCCCTGAGTAATGCATTAGCACAACAAAACCAAAACATGTTATTTGCATCCCCACAGTAGGTGAAGTGTGCTTCCCACTGCCTCGCTTCTCTCTAAAAAAGCTCCAAAAGAAAACCCTTCTCAGCCGCCGGCCCTAGCCTTTGGCTTTTGGGTTGGTGGCAGTTCTCCTTCTCTCTCCCTTTCTTCTGCTTTTCCTTCTTCTCTTCCTTTTCTTCTCTATTTCTATGTTTTTTTATGAGCTCTGTCTCATCTATCTGAGCTCTTGTCTCAGTTTTGTACCCGCTCCTCAACCAATTGCTGCTCATCACCACCCCCTCCTCCCTCATCATCACATCTTTTTCTCCTACCTCCCTCTTCCTGCCCTTCATCTTTTCCAACTCTTAACTAGGAATTAGATCTCAGAGTGTTGGGTTCTATCTTGACACAAGGCCCAACCTTCATAGCTCACTGTCAATTCAGCTTACCGGAAAAATTGGGTGAAGTGTGGAACGATTCACGTCAGAATAAGGGTGTTTTACACACCCCCTTTGCCCTCCCCCTCCTCCTGTTACTTTTGGTGACTTTTCTTGCATGTGTGGCTATGGAGGCTTTGGCTCTTGGTGGATTGACTGTGGATAATACTCTTAGATCTAGTTTTTGGTTAGGGTGCATTTTTCAGTTTGGTGTGATGTATTCCTTCGCGAAGGTAGCAGCAGCTGTGGTGGTGGTGACTAGTTTTTGGCTCTTAGAGCTTAGGGTTTTACTGTTCATTGTTTCTTTTGTAGCCTACTGGTCTAAATTTGTGTGGGCCTCCCTTTGTGGTTGGGGTTGTAGCTCTCTTTTTTGGGCTTGTTTTCTTTGGCTTGGTTTCTATTTTATGTTTGCTTTGTTGTGTAAGACTTTGTGCTTTGTTTAGGTTTAGACCTTTCTTAACACAATTGTATTTCTCTTTCATTAATGAAGCTTCATACTCGACCAAAAAAAAAAATGTCCTGTTTGTCTTTATTAACCCTTTTCTTTGCCCTTGAGCAGGTTTTGAGTTAAAGTCCTACCATCTTTGCCAGGATGAAAACGTATAGTAATGGAAATCATGTCTCTGGAGTTTTATAAAAAATTCATAATGTGGTCTTCCTCATTTATGCATATTTTTAATAAGATATGAAGAGCACTCGTTGACATTTATGACACATATACTTAGCAAAAGAAAGAAAATAAATCAATCCCATTTTAGAAACTTAGCTTATAAATCATGAAATACAGAACTTCTTGCAATTGCTTGTCACACCAACACATAAAATGCATGGGTGTGTGGTTTAGGTCTAAGCACGAATACCTAGTACATCATTGTATTCAGAAGAACTTCGGTAGGACTTATCATTGTATTCAAAAGAACTTCGATGGGACTTACACATCACACCAAGTCATTATACAGACATGATGAGTCTAATCACTCAAAGAAATTCATTTCTTCATATAAAGATACTAAACCAATAACTTGAAATCTTGTTCATAAGTTGTAATAGTATGTATAGAAATTCAAAACTGAGAAACTTCTATTCCGTCTCAACACACAACAATGCTTGAGTTGTTAGTCATACCATATTAGCATGATGACGTGGTATGAGCAGGCCCGGCCCAGGCCCAGTGCCACCAGGGCCCAAAATTGAAAGGGGCACCACAATTTTTTTTTGTTCAGAGCCCAAAATAGGGCTGGAGGGCAAGAGCCCAAGTGTGAGTGTCAAATAGAACGGCCCAAGTTTTGGGCATTAAAAAAAAAACATAAGGCCATCTCCAACCGAGAGCTGGCCAGATGGCTCGTTTTAGCCCTCTAGCCCTTCAAGATATTAATATTTTAATGAACAGTACATGGCCATATTTGCCTCCGTCTCCAACCGAGGGCCAAAGGGCCATAGGGCTCGTTGTAGCCCTATCACAAAAACCGTTTCCAACCGAGGGCCATGGGGCCAAACATAATTTATTATTTAAATTTAAAAACTACAACAACTTAAATTTAAAAACTACAACTTATATTTAAAAACTATAACTAAAATTTAAAAACGACAAATTAAATTTAAAAACTACAAATTAAATTTGAAAACAACATTAACTTAAATTTAAAAACTACAACAACTTAAATTTAATATCCATAATCAACATCATCTTCATCATCCGACATCGTATGAGTATAGTCAGAGGTAAACAACTGCCGTCGGCTCATAATTTCTTTTTTTTCTCTATCAAAATATGCCTTACTCATTGAAGTGTAATTCGAAGTGTTCATTTTCCATATTCTTATCATCCATCTCATCTTATATTTGTTTGGCCCGTTCTTCATGCCTACACTTCCTTTCTTCCACCTCAAGGGCATTTTGCTCCGCCAATAATCGCAATGAGGCCGCCACTTCATATTGAGCGGCGTAATCATCATTTGCCTTGCCCTTTTCCTTCAACCTTCGCGCCTTGTTTCGTCCCATAGCCCTAGGTATGGAACCTTCACCCAAAGACAGATTTTCTACCCTTGTTTGTTGAATGGTTAGAGATCCATCTTCATCCATATCCGCAGCTGAGGATGCAGTTCCGAACACCGGCGTAGGAGCTATCTGTGGTGGATCTTCAAATAACACCCACCCTTTACAAATTTCCCAACAACTGTGAAACTGAAAGGGTTTCGAGTTGCCCTCCATATACAATTCTTCTGCTTGGAGTACCTAGAAAAAATTAAAGGAAATTAATTTATGAAATTAAATGTAATATAATTAAATATTTAAAATAAATTGTGAAAACACTTACTTCGTCGTAGTAATTAGCGCTGCTTTCATGTCTACTTGCGGCTGCTAACAATGCTTGATGTCATTTGCTCAAACTTGGCGGAAGATGTTTCTCCCATCTTGAAGAACAAATCTCGTGGTTTCGAATATTCATTGGAGTGGTGCCTTCATAGAACTCTAAGTATTTTTTGGACACACGAGTCTAAACACCGTCATTTGTTTGACAATTCCCCCTCACACTATCTTCCGACACCCATCTATAAGACTTGCAAAGAGCTTCATCTTCTTTTCGGGTCCAAGCCCTACCTTTCATTGCAGATGAGGCCATTTGAAAATTATTGAAAATTTTGAATGATAGATTTTTGAAAGAGGAAGGAAAATATGAGAATTGAAATGGTGTAGGAATGGTGAAAATTTTGTGAGGAATGGTGAATGAATGGTTTAGGTATTTATAGGAAAAAATTAGAATTTTTGAGAATTAAAAAAAAAAAGCCCCAAAAAACCTAATAAATAAATAAATTTGAATCTAACGGTAACTGGCGCCAGCTAGTCATTGGATTCAAAATTCTTTTTAAGAATTCCTGTCGGTTATAACCGACAAGAATACATTTATTGTATTTAATGTAAATGTATTACTGTCGGTTATAACCGACATGATTAATCAGTTTTCTGACCAGCCCTCCAACCCTTTCAGATTTCGTGGGGCCCTCTCAGATTCCACGAGCCCTCTGGCCTAGCCCTCGGTTGGAGACGATTTTCGGGCTATTTTCGGCACTCTGGCCCTCTGGACCATTCGATTGAAGATGGCCTAAGGGGACCACTAGTCCCCCAATCAACCTTAAGTTACTAAATGATTGTTTGGTATCCTATTTGAAATTTTTTATAATTTCTCAAAACATTTTTTAAGAATTTTTCTTGAAAACAATTTTCTTTAAGACTCAAAAACTTGTTTGGTATGTGGTTTAAGAATTTTAAATCTTACAACTTAAACTGGACAAAGAGATCCAAAAAAAGGAGGTCGAGAGAGAAAGAGGAGAGAGGAGAAAAGAAAAGAAAGTAAGAGATAATTGGAGGAAAGATAAAGAAGTGAGATGATTGGAGGAGATAGAGAGGAAGATGAGTGAGCGAAAGAACAGAAAGAATGAATAAAGAGACGAAAAAGGTCAAAAAAAAAAAAGAGAAGGGTAGAGAGAAAGAAAAGAGAGATAACTTTGAAGTGAGAGGGGACAAGGGAGAGAAAAGAAATGAGTGAATTTAAGTTTAAAAACTCACTTTTTGTGTTTTTAGAGGATAGACTATATTTTTGAGTTAGTCTTGAGTTCAGTTTTTTAAAATAGTCCTACCAAACAAGTTTTTAAGGCCTAAAACTTAAAAATTGTTTTTGAGTTTAAAAAGTTGGATTCAAGTAGAATACCAAACAGACTCTAACATTTCAAATCTTTTTCCCAATTCCCTAGTCCCCCCACCCCACTTTGTTCCCCACTGCTTCCGTCTCTGTTCTTTTCTCTTAATTTCATTGGTTGCAAGCCTGCAAGTGCATCATTTTAACTCCCAAACTGATGCGCTGCAGCTTCATTCTTCAAGCTCGAGCCCTAACAGACAGGTCCTTTTTAGCAGCATTCACCAACCCTTTTGAGTTTTGAGGTAAATTAATTTTTAAAATTTGAATTATTATTAATTCATAAGGTAATATAAAATTTTACAAGTGATATAGAATTATATGGTAATTGATGTATAGAATTGTTGTTGTTGATTAATTGAATTATTTGATTTCATTTCAAATCCAAATTTTTGGTTCAATTTTATCAATTTTTATAATATGTTAGACTATGTGTTAGTGCTTTTATAATATATAATAGATGTTAATGTTTTTATAATATATGATATGTGTTGGAATGATAATTTTGATAGAAAATTTTTGTTATATCATGTGTAGGTAATTTTTGCAAACAAATTATTGAAGCCATGTCTTTTAGAAAACAACTCTCTGGTAATATGAAAAGGAAAAAAAAGGCAAAGGATAACGAAATTGCCGAAAGTTTAAGAGGATCTCTTAATAAATTTTTCTCTACAAAGAATGAGTCGGTTGAAAATTTGAGAGGTAATGATGTTGGTGAAGAGTCACAAAATGTTGGGGAGTCTCATGATCATGAAATTGTTGGTTGTGTGGAGAAAGATGTTAAAGACGAGTCTCATGACCATGAAAATGATGGTGATTTAAAGGAAAATGTTGGTGATGAGTCTCAAGACCATGAAAATGGTGGTGATGTGGATCTAAATGTTGATGATGATCATATTGGTATAGAGGAAACTATTGAATCTCCTGAACCTAATTTTCATTTAAACATTTATGATCCAAGAGTTTGAGATGATATTAATGTAGAAATGAGAGCCTTACTTGTAGAAAAGGGACCAATTTGAGAAACTAATCTCACTTATCCTAAGGACAAACTCTCTAGAAAATTTTCCTCACACTACTACGATCGAAAATTATGAACGGGTGAAATTTATGATAGGAAATGGCTCGTGTACTCAAAAGAGTTGGATAAAGTCTTTTGCTTTTGTTGTAAATTGTTTAAAACAATTGCCTTAAAAAGTGAGTTAGCAAAAGATGGAATTAGTGATTGGAGACATTTTGAAGAGAAGCTTGACCAACATGAAAATAGTAAAGAGCATCTCACTAATTTGAGAACTTAGGTTGGGTTGAAAACTAGATTGACAAAAAATCAGACAATTGACAAAGAATTTCAAATGCGAATCAAGAAAAAGACAAATCATTGGAAACAAGTGATAATTAGAATTATTGCTGTTGTGAAATGTCTTGCCATACGTAATTTAGCATTTTGTGAAACAAATGAAAGACCTTATGAAGACTCTAATGGCAACTTCTTAGGTTTACTTGAAATGATTGTGGAGTTTGATCAAATAATGCAAAAGCATTTTTGACTCATTGAGAATAAAGAGATTCATCACACTATTTGAGCCATAAAATTCAAAATGATTTAAGCTGGGGATGTAAGCCTATTCAGAGGCATGCTCTGGTGCTTTGCGATGCAGTGCATCGATGTTCTGGCTTCAGGCTGGAATTCGGTACGACGTAAATGTATAAACCTAGGGAGACGGAATCCAGTGAGTCACATGACACGAGGACACCATAGCTATGGGCTGGTGTTGCGAGCTGAGTCCAATAGAGGCACAATTGCGCTCTGTGATGCGGGCTAGGAGAAATAAAGCCCAAGTGGGCTTAGGTCAAGCCCAAAACACCCCAGGTCAGAACTAGGTTTTGTTGCCGGGGAAAGAAAACGGCGCCGTCGTTTCAAGTGGCTGGCTTTTGGGACATAGTTCTTGGTGCAGGGCCGTGGGTTGGACGATAAGCCAATTCCTAATGACAGAGGGAGTAACTCGACATCGGGGGAAAGGAAAAAGGGAAACCCATGAAATTCAAACTTGAAAAATACCCAAATTCGATGAAATTCTTCTGGAATTTCAATGATTTTGGTTCAAAAATCACGGCACCATGTCGGATTTTGCCAGAAAATTGTACGGCAAGGTTGTGGTCTCACTACAGGCGAGTTAGGGTTTCTGGGTTGGACGCCATAGGCGTTGGGTTATCCAGTGGAGCTCGATGACTCCGTGAGTGGCTCAGGTCATGGATTCGAAGAACCCTAAAAAAATTCAATTTTTGTTTTCTTTTTCAATTAATTCAATGCATATTTAATCAAATAATTGAATGCATGGACATATATATGATACAATTCATGGCAATATCAATTCACATAATTCAACAATTATGGATATAATGCATATACAATTTATGCAGAATCGAAAATTTGAAAAACGTAAAGTTGTGTCATGCATTATGGTAAATGTTCATGCTATTAGGACTACAAAAATATCGAGATAAAAATCGTTGTTTTGAAAGAACCTGATTACCTGATGATATTGATGAACTGGTTTAATGCAGAAACCTTCCACGTCAGATTCCTAAGCGCAACAATAAAAGCGTGTTGATAACGTGTTGTGGCTTATATTTAACTGATAGGGAGAGGGGTCGACAACACAAAGAAAATAGAGAGAGAGAGAGAGATGTGTTTGTAAGATTGTGTAGAAGATGTGTTATTCCCCCTATGCAGTGCCTTTATTTATAGTAATAAGGGAGGGAAAAAATCCTTCTCCTCCAAGGAATACAAGTCCTAATAAGGAAGAATAACTAGAATCAAATTTAATCTAGGATTTACACAATCACACTTAAATAAAAAGTTTATAACAATTTTTTATTTTTTTAACAACTTGAGATCAAGTTGTGGAGAGTAATTTACATGGAACGAGTTCACCGTCACGTGGTGTTCCAATTTGATAATGCTATATCTACCACATATTTGTGGAGAGTAACTTACAAGTTGGTTTATTAGAACGAGACACCACAGTGGTGGTGAACCCCTTCTATGTACGTCATTCTCTAGGTTGTGAGATATGCTACATCTACCACATATTTGTACCATCTCTCTAACAGCAGTAGGTTCCGCTAACATATGTGGTTCCAATCTTTATTAAAGATATGGTGCAAATGATGGTACAAATATGTGGTAAAAATAGCACTTTTGTTTATTTTCTTGTTCATGAAATATATGCATATCAGAACAAGTTTGATGGCTTAAATGTGATAAAAAATAAAATAAATATAGTAAAAGCATAGCTTAAAATGTCAATTTAAAGGCTTATAACTCAAGTAGTAAAAGCATTTATTCATGCACTTGAGATCAGTGGCGGAGCCAAAAATTCATGTTAGGAGAGGCGCACTTTAGATCAAAATGGACATAATATATATAGAAACTATCTCGTCATTTTGGTCGCCTTGGTATTAAATTCAAAGGTGAGTGACCATGCATTTATTCTTCATTATACATGGTCAACTATACAAGAGTTGAAAATAAAACATTATTAAAAGTACACCATTTATTCTTCATTCTTGGTATCAAATTCAAAGGTGACTAACCATGCATTCTCTTAGTGACCAAGAGAACATTTTTCTAAAAACATTAAGGCATGAGAGCATTTAAAGGGTTTTTTGTGCTAATTTGGAAAAAGGAAATATTTTTCTCTTCTTGATTTCATTGATGATATAATAGACGTAAATGAGAAATTAACCAAAATAATAAGTCTGCAAGCAAAGGAAATAATTGCATATAGTCAAGAAACAGAGAATATGATCAACTAATATTTTTTATTTTTGAAATGATGATCAACTAATATTAGTATAGAACTATAGTTTCAAATCTTTAATGTAAAAAATTTAAGGCTTTGTATTTGTTGGATTGAAGTTAATTGAACTAACCAATACAATTACAAACTCAAGTCAATAGTGGTATTATAAAATTAATTAATGATAGTAGAGGTTGTTAGTAAAAAATAATTTGAGGATAGGCCCAAGCTTAGTCTAACCTTAAGGTGTCTCCGCTATTGCTTGAGATCTTAGGTTCGACTCCATCTATTATTACTTGTATCAAAACAAGTAATGATTACACACACAAAACATTGTTAGTATTTAACTCGTTGTCTTATGTTTATAAACTAATAGAATATTGATACAAACAAATTTTTAGTTTAGCAATATTTTTTCTTCCAAAAACTTAATAAAAAATCGAATCTAAATTTCTCATCCGAACCCACAGTTTTAAAAAAATACAAATAAATAAAAAAAATCTGATAGTACTAGTTGATTAAAACACATGTAAAATGTGTTTGTATATCTGTAAGTTGGGCAGGGAAAAGCGCCTTGTGACAAAAAGCACTAGTGTTTTTCAGTTAGGCTTTTGTTAACACATGGACAAGTTAGGGATGGATAGTTATGGTTGGCATGGGGCGATCAAATAAAGGGGTATGATACTCACACATTCATTTTTATTTCTCTCATACTTTTTTGGTTTTCAATCATCTGATCGGATGAGTTGAATAAGATCAATTAACAGAAATTAACAAGGGGTATATGAGAAGTAAAAAATGATGTGTGGATAGCACACCCCCAAATAAATAAAAAAACATGTTTTAAACTCCTAACTACAAGCCTAGAACCCTAAACCCAACCACATGTCTTGCTTGTCTCAGACATCACAACCTCACAGTTAGGTCGTCTCTGAGATTTTAGAGGTTTGAAATTCATAAAAATGCCATTTTTATGATAGTTTTTTGAAAAAAGTTGGACAATACACATGTTAGAAAACAATAACTTAAATCAAAACAAACTTTAGGACTAACTGATTGTAACTTGACAATGTCATTAAATAATAAGTAAGAAGAAATACAAACATAACATTCACTGAATAATCAAAAACACTTTAATCTTAAACAACCAAACAAGAAAAAAAATGTTTCAAAAACTCTAATTTCAATGTTTCACTTGAATATATAGCATTATTATATAATATAATTGAAAAAAAAATTGTTTTTTAATTAGAGTGTTGTTATTGGCACTTCAAATATCTTGTTGTACACTCTAAATTTTTATATTTAGAAAGAAAATAATTTACTCTTATAAGGAGTGCATAATGAAAATTTTAAAATGCTAATAAAAATATTTTTTTTTATATTTACATATAAATTTTAGATGACAAAACAATTTTGGGGCCCCAAATTCGCAGTTGTGTGCAATTGCACCTCTCGCTACCTTTTGACGCCCCCTCTGCGCATAGTACCTTCTTTCTTTACATTCATTCTTGTATTCTGCTCGTGAAACTTATGGCATCATCCAATAAATGCAAAACCATATGTCAAAACTAATGATAAATTTGGTCTATAACCAGCAAAGTGTTAGGATTAGTCACGCACACCGACCGAATATATTTTATTGATTTCCCGAGTCTAATTTTTGGATCACACCATGGGCATTGGTCTTTTGCCCGGGAATCTTTATTGTAATCTGGCTTAATTAGGGGATTATTGTATGTTGATGGACTTATGTTGGATTTGCATAAAGAGAGAGAGAGAGAGAGAGAGAGAGAGAGAGAGAGAGAGAGAGAGAGAGAGAGAGATTAACTTTGAGTCAATCGTATATGTTACTTAAGAGAGGGATTTCCCTTTTTATACAATAAATGGAGACTAGTTCTGGTGCCTGTTTTGCATTCTTTTACAACAAACTGTAGTCTCCATTCATCAATCCATCTTTTGCAAAAAAATCAGTTCAATCCGAAACTTTATCCATTAGATTCTCATAGTGGAATTTTAATATTTCTTAAAAAAATATATTCGTCAAATTATTTGATCACGACTAGATGTCTCAATCATTTTCAACTTTGATAATATTTTGCAATGATATCTTCAAAATGGAACTTAAAAAGTAGTCAGTTCATATAGTTAAAATTCAATGCAGAACATGTCCCGTAAATATTTTATAGTTTCTCCTAAAAACAAATGAAGATCTATTTCCTTTAAGTATTATTACAATATGCATGTCAATGTAACAATGTTAGCATGAAACTGAAGTCACATATTATGAATAAAAATTTAATACTATTAATTATCGATGCACATGTTAATGAAATTTGGTTGTTAATTTATTATAACTCAACATACATTAACGATCAAAATCAGCCAACACGTTCCAACATAACAAACCTTATTATGAGATTCTAAGAAACATATAGACTACCCCTACGTAATTTAAAAACAACCAACACATTACAATTTATGTTGTTCTCTCATTGCCCAAAACGCTTCAACAAAATCTCAACCATTCTACACCTAGTGTAACATTTCAAAAACGAGAAATACGATACCTTTCTCTAAAACAAACCTCGCATGCAATTGTTTTTTGTACATTGATTTTGTGCACATAATAGTGCGATACCTTTTGCATTATTACAATTTGAAGCATTTAAGAAATAACTCAGTAGTTGGAGACGAATAAATTATGAGTTCAATTTCTGATGTTGATGAATCGCACGAAGATGGTCAGAAAAGCTGAAATACCTCTATGAGTCTTCTTAGATTCCAAAACAATAGACTGTTATATTGAAATCATCAGCAAGTCCTCATTTTCCTTTTATAAAAGGAAAAAAAATAATATTATACAATTTGAGTGACAAATAAAAAAAAGGGAAAAAGATAGCTCCGTCCCACCTACAAATCATTCCCATTCCAATCACGCCAAACTTGCGCACAACCACCGCTCCCTTCGGAGGTGGATTGTGCTCTTCCATTTCCATACTCTTTTCATTCTCTCTTGTTTTGTATGATTACGGTTAAGATACGCTAATATTTTATATTCTTATTACTTTTTATTTTATTATTTTTATAAAAAAATTTAATATAAAATATTAACATGGTTTAACTGTGACCACACAAATAGAAGAGTATAAGAAGAGTATGAAAATGAAAGGGCAGACAATTCAACTCCCTCCCTCCCTACCTACTGCGTGGTTCTGCATCAGCCGTCAGCTTTCGCCGCACACGTGGTGCTCATCGGCAGGGTCCCCGCTGGATTTAATTTTTCCCCATTTTTTTAATTCCTTGTGCTGTCACTTGCAGTGGTTGAATCGCTTGTGTGGTTGAAATTGGAGCTGGAAAGTAACTGTGCGCTCAGATTTGCCACGCGTCGGTTTACCGTATGGCGAGGGGTCACGCTTCACGGAGGAGCGTTCTCTCTACGCAATGAAGGCTATGAAGCAGCTCCGCCGTGACCCCACCACCCTCTGCAATATCTTGAATAAACTTGCTTGACTATAAGTTTTTCTTCCCCACTTTATGATCATTTATGTTTTTACCCAAAATTCAAAAATATCCTTTTTCTTCTTTTGTTTTCTTTTCAAAAAAAAAAAAAAATCTAATTATGTTACATGTTTTAAACCAGACGGTAAAACAAAAACAACAGACTTTATTCTACTAAAATTTTAAATGGAGTCAGATTTATGAATCTTAGAACATTACTGTTGATTTTACGGCAAGTTTAGTTTTCATTATCATAGCAATTCGAAATGAAAAACAAAACACCATTGTCGAGTAAGGTAAATCATGTATACTCTAAAAAGTTATTTATTTGAATAATCGGAATTTGACTCCAATTATCCCCTTTAAAATATATATATATATATATTGTTTTTTTCAACGTAAAAGTTTCTTTGAGTATTAAAATGACATTGTCAAGAAGTTCTCAGCAAAAACAACTTCCAAAATTTTGCAAGGTGTTTGGAGGATGTGATTTCCAATGATGGTGAGGTAGTCAAGTAGTGACACGTGTCAAATAGTGATATGTGTCAATAGTGACACGTGTCTCCGGAATGTCGTTCCAACTTCTGGTTGAGTATTAGTTGCCGTTGGGGCCCTTGAGGCTCACTTCGCAGTCGCACCACAGTTGGTAGCAGCCCGATATTTAATCAGAAGAAACTCACATTTATTGTTTAATATTACATAGGCCAAAAAATATTTCAAAAACCATAATTTTTCCCTTTTGCTAATTTTTGTTATCGTTTTACTTAATTCACCCTCAACACCAAATAATATTTTTGATAATACCCTCATCACCAAATAATGCCATAATGTATTTTTAGTAGAGCTCGAATGTTAGTGGGTTTGATGGTTAATTATTGCAAGAAAAAATAAGAATCATATTCACATCAGAGTTTATTTTTAGTTTTTCTTAATATATTTTAATAAGAAGATATTATCCTTATAAATGAGGAAATATTACAAACTCAGTGATTATCTATATAAAATACTGCAATTGAAATATTACTTATGATTCTTTTCCAATGCAATTAGTTCTTGAGGGTATTTCTCTACACATTCAAATTTAGAGTTCAAGCAACAAGCAATATTCTTGCATTTAAAAACCTCGGTGTGAACTTTGAAAATTGTTATTTGTTACTTAAAGAATTTAAACTGTAAAATCAATGGGTCAAAATATATTAAAATTATAGAAGATGGTAGGTTGTTCGATTGACACTAACTCATAATTGCTTATGGTTGTTCTCTCTTATTTGAGCCTAACCAAATTCATCTAGAGTACGTTGTTACGAATTCCTCACAACTAATGTATGCGTACAATCACACCCAAATCCACTTTCACAACGTTTTCAAACACTTCGTGACCTTATATACATGGAAGTGATTTTCAGAGTGTTCTTATCTCCTCCCACAAGTGCAAACAACAAACCAAAAATGTTGAACACAATCCTAAATATAACGCAACAATACAGATAATTGGAAGGAGACAAAGAGAAAGCAAAAAAATTTCAAGTGATCTTTATTACATTGGGTGATTTCATGTATTCGAAGTTTACTTTATTGGTATTAATATAAACCGATAATAGAAGGTTTGCTAAGAAAAATAATTAATTGGGGATTAAATGAATAATCAAAAGTAAGAGGAGTGAAGGTTGCAAAACCCAAAAGTTGGAATATTATATATATATATATATATAGAGAGAGAGAGAGAGAGAGAGAGAGAGAGGAGGTTTAGTATGTGGACAGAGACTGAGTTGAGTGTTTGAGGAGGAAGTCTTAAAAGCCAAAATACGGACACTCAACTCACACACAACCTTCTCATCCTCCATAACCGCATTTCTCTCCATATAATCCCCCTCGCCACACCCACATATCCTCTCACCGCACCACCTCCCCGAATTCCCAAATCGTCTCCGAACTTCCATTCCTCTTCTGCTCTCCGCCGGAAATCAAGAAATGAAGAAACTTTTCAGGGCTTGCGAACTCTGCGACCAGGAAGCCTCTTTCTACTGCCCTTCCGACTCCGCCTTCCTCTGCTCCCGCTGCGACGCCCGCGTCCACCAGGCCAACTTCCTCGTCGCCCGCCACGTCCGCCACCCTCTCTGCTCTAATTGCAAATCCGTCGCCGAAACCCCTGATCATCACTCTCTCTGCTCCTCCTGCTCGCCTGAAATTTTTTCCGGAGACTGCGACGGCGACGCCATGTCGTCATCGTCGGATTGTTCCGCCTGCATATCCAGCACAGAAATGGGGACCACAAAGACCGGATACGAGAATCCGAAATCCGAGAGCTCCTTGACGGAGGTTTCCGGTTCAAATACTCCGCACAGATTCCCCGGCGCGAAGAGGAATATGCTATGGAAATTCTCCGGCGCCAAGAGAAATTATAGCGTACCGAGTGCGCGAGCACGAACTCCAAGGCGAGTGGACGCGAGAGCAGAGGGCAGTTTCGTAAATTGGTGTAAGAGCGTTGGGGTGAACGGTAATTTGGCGGCTGCCGTGGTTTCGACTGCTTCAAATGCGTCGGGATTTTGCCTGGAGCGGTTGGCTGGTGTGCCTCTGAGAGTATCCCTTGCGGCGTCGTTTTGGTTCGGGTTGAGATTCCGTGGGGATAGATCGGTTTCTACGTGTCAGAATCTGAGACGGGTCGAGGTGCTATCCGGAGTGCCGGCTAAGCTGATCCTAGCCGTTGAAGCTAAGCTCGGGAGTGAGCTGAGAATTAGGCGCGCACGACGGGACGATCTGGAGGAAGGCTGGGCAGAATGCTGAGACTTGGGTGTGTGGAGTCCTTTCGCACGTGCGAGTGCAATGAACGCGTGTGAACTCTTAAGTGTCAAGACTCAATTATGATGGTGATTAATTAGTCAGTAGAACATTTAATTAGGCACCAGCTGTGGGGGAAAAGGATTAAATTAACTTTGTAATTTCGTTTTTTTTTTCTATTTTTTTTTAGATCACAACCCGAAATTCTTGAAAATCGATCGATCTTGGCCGCATTTTCATCATTAATTTTGGTTCTTATTAGTGTTTAATTCTTGACCGTTTTATGGCTTTTTCTTGGTGGTTGTCAAAGAGTAGATAATATTAAATTCGAATTGAAATGTTTATATCAAATGCTAGAACATTAAACAATCATTCTGGCTCATAAAAATCTCAAACATGAACACCTCCCACACAAGTAGATAATATTGAAATGTTTTATGGCTATTAATGCTCTAAGACCACGAGGGCTCAAAGTCATACGGCCGAGGATTTTACTTTATATTCATGATACGACAAGAGTTTGACTCTCAGAGTGACCTCTCGTCCACATTTTTAGATGTGAGAGCAGAAAATTAGCCACACATGCCCCATTTTTTCTTGGTGATGTGTTAAAAGAGATTTAAATGTGGACCAAATCTTTAGTAGGCGATGGTTGTGATGTCCTTCAACGGATCCAACAACTAATTAACCGTAATTTTGTAAAGAAAAATCTATTTTTACTAGAATTATGGGATTCCGCCAATAGGAATACTAAATAGGCAAGTTGATTGACATAGTAATGGAATTGATAAAATAGGTCGGTACCTTTTTTTTTAATTTTAAAGAGCCGATATATTAATGACTTGAAATGAAAATTACATCAAATCTTGGATGAGAAGATCGTGATAATAACATGTGGATTCTCGAACTAAATTACTTCGTTGACACTGCAAACTAAGCTAATCTATAGGGTTTCCCATTATAGCTTTTAGGGAGCCGCTACCTACAACACGTCCTCCCGCAATCAGACCAATGGCGGAGCAATCCCTAGAGTGGTCGTTAATCGCAGCAAGAGCATGAGCATATCACTCTTGACCACAATCTGTTGTGCACCCATACGCTCTGCTAACCAGGGTCCTTCCCAAACTGCCATCAATTCGATCTGCTACAGACACAATACCTTCTCTCCTCCAAGCACTGGCTGCCTCAAAGTCCTGTGCCAATCACGAATTACAACCCTCACAACTTTTATAAATCAGATTCACCAACACTCGGTATGTCGGTCCAATAATGCACTATTATGTGGAGAAGAAAAAATTGTATTATTGTACCAAAACGTACAATTGTGGTATAGTCGTTCCGTGCGAGTCACTCTAAAAAGAGGGGTCAATAATAAAGTAAAGCAGATATTAACAGTTAATAATTATAAAGGTGAGGACTGAAATGTGGGGAATTCTGATTTTTGAGGCATTGAGAAGGTTTGGTGGAGGAGAAAGAAACATTCAACAAGTTTGGTTGTGGCTGCGGTTAGAAGTTGTTGCAAGAATCCAATGAAAAGAGAGATTAGTGAGGGGATTATTTTCAACCATAATTAACTAATTCTTAATTAGTGTTAATTAAATGATTGTCACTGCAAAGGGTACATTTCCATCTTTGTACTATCCTCATCTATAATTATATGTCTAATCTAATTACGTAAAGGTATAAAGATGTTGAGATTGTCTCTGAATTTTTATGTCTAGAGTTTAAGGATTCGGAGATTCAGGTCGTTGAAGAAAGAGAGATTCGCATCCTTGATTTGTATGAAATGAGTAAAGGAATAGGCTAATGAGGACCACATAATTTAAAATGAATGGCACAGATTTCTGGATTCAGGTTGTTTAAGATGCTGACCCTGCATCACATTTTTTATTTTTTATTTTTATGAAAAAGACACATCTTTAGTTGGTTGAATGTCAATTATTTTTTGCATCCATGACCAGTGACGTTTCTAGGTTTTTCTCTTCGCCGGTAGAGAGAGAAGAATGTATGACCACACATCAAGAAATAATATATATATATATATATATATATATATATATATATATATATATATATATATGTGTGTGTGTGTGTGTGTGTGTGTGTGTGTGTGTGTGTGTAACTTGACATTGTTTAAAAAATATGTTCAAGCCTCCAAGGTACAAAATATGGAGGTTCAAGGAAACAGTGAGCCTAAACATAAGAAAATTATCGGAAAATATCGTCCTATTGTATTCGTGAGCATTTTATTACAAAGTTTAGAGGGAGGGGACTTCAAAACTTCGGTGCAAGGGGCGGGTAAAATGTCCTAGGTAGCCCCATATATGCACATAGTTCAATGATTTTGAATAATGAAAGATAATTATCAGCTGTCATTGGTTTTATGGTCAAATAATATTTATCTGCACTTATAAGCGTGAAGTATTAATATAGATTGCTATAAAATGACGAGTTCAATATTGAATTAGTGTTAGTTGATTGTGTAACTTAACCCAACCACATGTCCTTAATATCGTTCAATAATACTAAAAATTATTGTCAGTTAGCAACTTTCACAGCCTTTTCGAACACAGGCTAAAAGAAAGTTTAATCGAACATCAGAATCTGTCATCAAATGCAGGGGGAGAGAATGCAGATCTTATCTTCCTAATTCACTAACCATACATACCTCAATCAAGTAGAAAGCCAAGCCTTCTACTCAAATGCAGTTTGAAGTGTTATTTTGTAATACACACACACACACACACACACACACACATATGTGTATCATGATGATATATATATGTATCATCATCATCATCATCATCTGATTCAAGAAAGATTCCAAATGCAAGCTTGGAAAATTATCAGTGTTCTTGGCAGTGACCGGTTGTAAATCTTCCTTCTACAGCAAGCTTAGCCAAAAATTCTCGGAGACTAATGCCGCGAGGACCCGGGGTGACATGGTTAATGTTGCCCCAACTTGGACACAACTCTTCCTTATCAGGTGTTGAATTCTCTAAGCTCTTACTTCTCCCTATGCCAGGGCACCATTCTCCCGGAACCAACCCTTTCGAAGTCCGATTCAAAACACTCTCATCGATCTTGTTTAGCACTGGATCATCATCTGTTTGAAATGGTCTAGCAAAGGCTGCTCGACTTGCTAACATTTGATCATAGTGTGACATGTTAAGGACTTTCGCTTTTCCGAGTGCAGACGTGTCCCAAAGAATGTACCTTAGGTCATTGTTCACTGCAGAGTTTTTGAACTCAGGTGAGCTGCAGATGATTGTGTGGAAGTAGGATTCAAGAGGGTAAGGCACGTTGCTGAGGTACATCAGCAACTTCCTGGGAAAGTTATCCCATCCTTTGACACAGTAGTCCATGAAATCTCTGGTTAAAATCGGCCAAGGCGAACCTATATATTTCACAAGTTATGATCAAACTTTAGAATTTTTCCAACTTGCAGCTGTTTTAATCTTATAACACGTTGAATACGAGAAGTTTTTCAGTAACACTATGTGTCAGTATGACTATCACGCTCAAAAGTTTCTCTTTGAATACGCATTTCATGCTCAATTTCAGTAAGAGCAACTTACCTCCAAAGATTTTGAAAGCATCTGGCATGGTTCTTTTCTCTACAGCATACAAAAGTGGAGCAACCTCTTGAAGATATAAGTTAGGGTCATTAACGATTCGATCTGTTTGCCTGCGGACAATCAGCTTCCATTTAGAAAATTCAGGACATCGTAAATTGTCAGTGAAAAACGCAAGGTGCCTAATTTCTTCGAAGAAAAAAGAGATCAGAGAAACAAAATACTGGGAGCATCAAAAGGCTGATATTTCTTACTCTTTCCAGCCAGTCTTGTTTGTAAAATGTATAAAATTGGTATTCCTTGGCAATAAAGCGAAAGCATGGAGCAGATCTGAACAGAAAGAGTTCGAAAAAATTCCTAGTCAGTGAATCACGTTGATCAATTAACCAATATGGGTTTCCAAACTAAAGTGATCAAGTTCCCAAGTGTGCATGCATTTTATCGAAAACGAACGAAATGGTTATCAAACTCGCCCTGAGGGTACTGAAAGCCGAAGATCAAATTTATAAGCCAAAACAGATAATTAAATCCTTAAACCTTTCAAGCTTGATTTAAATGATGTTCAGCATTAAGTGACTTTGCCGATAATATAAGTGCTTTTGATGTGAAAGCACTTACCATCCTGATTCATGAGGGGATAGTCAGAAGCACTTAAAGTGATGAACCAGTCCCAATCTGTACTGAGCTTTAGATGCAATGCTGCAGCATGAAGTGTGGCAGCAAGAGCAGAAGACCCCATCTGGATGAGGGCAAAACTTTTCCCAACAACATAAACATTTCCATAATTTCGAAAAACTTCTTCGGCTTGAACAGAGAGAGCTAGCTGCCCTCTATCATAATCCGACGAACATGAATCAAGCTGCAGCAAATACCGATTTCTCGGATGATATATTGCCTTCAAAAGCCTCAAAATCCTCTCACTTTCTCCTTTAGTTCCACATATCCAATAAGCAAAGATAGGGGGGTTGGCATTCCCTTTCAATGGCACTCCCACTGATAGTTGGTTTTTGTTTCCATATCTAGAAAACACATTGGGAGATGATCTTGAAATTGCTCCCAACAAGATTAAAGTAACCAAAAGTGCTAGGATCCATAGAAGATAACCCGAACACCACGAAGAAATGTTTGATGTTCTCATTGAGGGAAGCTTTAAAACCATTCAAATGCGAAGATCTTGGCGTAGTCAAGTTGGCTGGACTATGCTTCCCCTACGCACTAAAGTTCAAATCCACCTTCACCGCAGTTTAGCTTAGATTAGAATATCGCTCTAGTGAAGAAGAAAAACCATTCAAATCCAAAAGCTTGGACAAAACCTTAGAGATGGAAGTAGCTTTAGTGCTCGTGAGAAGAGGAAAAATGAATCCATGAACTTGAAAAAAAAGGTTGAGTTTGGTGAAGGGTTCATGGGATCAAGTTGTACCAAAACGAATGAAAAAGGCAGCTGTGGGAACACGGTTGGGGAGACTGGTTTCTGAAGAAAACAAGGAGATATTTTTTCAGGCCTTCGGAAAAGAACAGAGAGAGAGAGAGAGTTGAGATGTGGCTTTTTTGTTGGTTGAGATGTTAGTGTCATCACAATCTTGTTAACCGTATGCACTTTGATCGTACATTTGCGTAGCACCGCTTGTCGGTGTAACAGTGAACGTTTTGTCATTGGCTGAAAACTTTGAAATGCTAGTTTTTTGAAAGACTAAAAATATATTCTTGGCGTGGTGCTTTTTCAAGGGACCAAAAAACAGACCCGACGATGAGCACCCATTAATTTCACACGGATGATATCAAACTCATTGGGTGTGTTAATAAGAAATACAGGGGATGATGACCTCGTTGGAATCAAACTTGCACACAGTTGCTTATGTTTTCGTCCCTCGTTCGAGTAAAACCAATTTTTTTTATGTTGGTTTTCTAGTCCTAAAGGTAGAGCATTGCAAAAGTTCGACTCTCGTTTTTTTCTTATATATTTACTTCTTTTCGTATTTGAAGAATGACGATATTATTGATACTTCAAAAGCGTCATCATTTACCTCTACTTATACAAATTTTCTCGTCTTTTTATAAATTTGGAGTAGATTATGATCTTTGCTCCCGATAGATTTTTCAGTGTGACCGGTACACGAAGTGATACATTACGTGTCACTATACAAATGGTGAGATATGTGTGTTATAAAAGTAAATAACTTAAAAAATAAAAAATTTCACCACTTATATAAAAATACGTGGTGTACCACCCATGTCTCCATCGCACTGAAAAATTTCTCCTTTGCTCCCTATGAAATATGAGTTAAAAAATATTCATACTATAGGGCCTAGGGTTGGGTTCGGTTCCGTTTGGTTCGGTTTTTGGAGAAATCGGAAACCAAACCGAAGTTACTGTTGGGTTTCGGCCGGGTTCGGGCTTTTTTTTTTTTTTTTTTTTGTTTAAATCTGAAGCTTGAAGAACGTGCTTCCCTACCTTGAGCATTCTCAGTGAGAAATCAACCTGTAACATCAGTTATTAAAATTAACAAACTTGTAGTCAAATCCATGAAGCATTCCTATAATGAACACATGAATTAACAAACCTGCAACATCAGTTATTATAAAAAATAAAATAAAACCCACAATTTATTCTTTTTTCCTGTTCACCCAGAAAGCCAAGAATTAAAGCTTTACCTCCATCTTGCAGATCGAACAAAACAAAATCAAGTACATACCAGGCAATTCCCGTGGCTCACATTTGTAGAGGTCAACCTTTGGATAATTTCTAGCTCAATGGTGCGACCATTGATTTTTCGATCTAGATAGTAAGCAACAAGCTCTTCATCCATTGGATAGAATTTGAATCCAGGAGGAAGACTCATGGGTGCCATTGCAATACTCTCTTAGAGTGAGAGAGAGAGAGAGAGAGAGAGAGAGAGAGAGAGAGAGAGAGAGAGAGAGAGAGAGGAAGACTCATGGGTGCCATTGCTGTACTCTCTGAGAGTGTGAGAGAGTTGAAGTTAGAGAGAGAGAGAGAGAGAGAGATATGGGAATTGGGAAAGATGGTTTTTTCGGCCAGGGTTAAGGAAAGATGAAAGATGCGAATTGGGAAAGATAAAAGATGGGGATTGGATGAAAGATGGGAATTGACAACGTACTAAGCAATTATGATCCAACTTATTTTAAATATGCTACTCATAATGGTATTGGCAAGAAAAAACTTGCTATCAAGATGGTTTAAGTGGAAGATACTCAACCAAGTGGGAATGGGTTTGAACCTTTTTGGGTGTAATATTTTTTTTTATATAATTAAAATATATTCAGTTCGGTTAGGTTCGGTTTGGTTTTCGAACCTCAAAAACTGAAACCGAACCAACCCAATTCGGTTCAATTTGGTTTCACAGTTTCGGTTCGATTTTTTTTTCGTTTCGGTTTTTTTTGGCCTCAGTTTGGTTTTTGAACCCACCCCTAATAAGGCCAGTAGTTTGGGCCAGTCAAGTTTCAATTTATGTCTTATCTTTATGAAGCCCACTATGTGGGCGGGTTGAAATGCACCTGACCTAGTTTCCATCACCTCTCACTGTCAATAATACACCTCTCACTAGGGGTGGGCACTTAGAATCAAAAATCGAAACCGAACAAGAACCAAATCGAACTGCACCGAACGGTTTGGTTTTGCGGTTTTGAAACCGAACCGCAACATAGAAACGGTTTGGTTTCGGTTTTGGCTTTTGAAAATCGCACCGAAACCAAATCGCACCGCAAATATTAATAAACATTTAATTAAATGTCTATATTATATTTCATGTTTTAATTGGTTGTTTGTTAGAATCTATACACTTAGTATGAGACTCAACCACACTAGAATCTCATCATTCATCACTTTCTTTCATTCATTAACTTGAAGGACCTTTGTTATTTTATACCATCACACACACATATATGTACAAGGGTGGACTAATCTTGTTATCAAGAGTCGAACAATGATCTAATGAAGTCCACTCATTTGAAGCATGATATCACATATTATAGTATTAAAGTTTCGCTCATGTTTAATGAATTCAAATTTATTCAACTTGTTTTATGATAAACATTGTAAGGGACACCCTTTTGTTGCACAAACATGTTTTAACATCACAACTGCATGCAACATGCTAATTGTTTACATAACAAATGTCTTTTTCTTATTGCTATTGGGAAATGCTTATTAATATGTTAAATTGCAAATTGTACATTTTTTCTTAAAAACCAAACCGAAACCGTTTCAAACCGCACCGAACCGAACGAAACGGTTTGGTTTCATTTCAGTTTTGGCTTCAAAACTGCAAAAAAATTCGGTTTCGGTTTTGGTTTCACTCAAAACCGCACCGAACCAAACCGTGCCCACCCCTACCTCTCACTGGCATGCATTTTTTGCAGTCCCTTAACCTTTACACTAAAGTAACTGAAGAACTCTCAAGAGAATTCTGCATCGTGGCATTGTTGACAAATTGAAGACCCTTTTTGCCTCTCTGTTTCCCAAATTCAAATTCAGCTGACAAAAATGAGACGCAAATTGAAAAATGGAAACAGTATGAGCACCTTAAATTCAAGAAAACAGAAATGGATAAGGCTAGAAAAATTACCCGCACTCTGTTGTGGGTTTTGAGACCGCAATCCACAACAGCTATGAATTATTTCCATAAAAAGATACACAAAATCTGGAAAACAACAACTAGCAATGAATCATACTCAATAGGCAGCAACAACACTATCACATCCTCAATCACATCAATCTAGAAAATGCACATTTTACTTTTGTAAATCCCACGAAGCCACAAATCAACACAGGTATTTCCAAATAATTCAAAAACTAAACAGATAGCTGAACCGACATGGTAGAATAAGAATTTCGGTTTGCATGTACATTCTATTTACATTACATCAACAACCTGTGTACAATCAAAATGCTGGATCTAATAACAACCTTAACGGATGTATGAAAATGTCCTGGAATTATGATTTCAGGTACCATTCTGGGATAAAAAAACTTCGTGTACCAAATATTAAAAACCAAGAAACTTCAGAATAGTAAACTAAGATTAACCCTAAAAATTAAATTAGTGGGTAATTTGTGTCCTTTTAATTAAATATTTTTTAAGTGCTTTTAATTAAAATAAAATTTAGTGAAGCTCTTTCAGTTAATTACATTCGTTTATCCTACGTCGTGCGGTTAGAAATTATTGTAATTTTTTTTATTTAAAATTGAATATAAATAGTGCTTAACAAAAATTTGTTACATAATATACAATAAACAAATATAATTAGAGGATCCTAAGAACTCGTAAAGAGAATCCGACGAGGATCCTCATTTCATAGTTTAGGACCCAAATTTATCACCTTCCTCAATTGCATGCCACATCCAAAAAAAAAAAAAAAACACAGATTTTGGGGCAAACAACGTAAGACAAACCCAAGACAATCACCATCTCCAACCCCAAAATCTGTCACTCAGTTTCGCCTCCGCAGTTTACAGTACATCCAACCAAACACTTAATCCACCCTCTTTCTGTCTCTGTACATTCTCCATGGAAGCCCTCGCAAGCTCTGCCTTCGTTCCGGAGGCGCACCCAGTTCTGAACAACCCTACTTCAATCAGAACGCCGAATAATCGAAGTGGGTTTCTGAAAGTCAGTCAAAGTTCTCATTTTTCTGGGCTTCGGGCCCGAGCTCTGTCCGGGGAGGCCTCTGGGTCCGGCGAAAGTGAAGAGCTGAGGCCTCCGAATAATGGGTTCGGCTTGCTTTCCGAAGACACTCTCTCTTTCTCTCAGGTATTTGCTTTTGCTTCTTTCTCTGCATATGTTTGTCTTTGTGTTAATTTGTGAAGTTTTCAGCAATTTTGTGAGTTTGTATGTTTTTTTTATTAATTTAAAATTTTGATTAAATCGTATTTTGTGTTAAGTAGTTGTGGGAAGTGCAAATAAGTGGAAATTGGAGTGTAAGTTGTTGATATTGGTTTAGTTTTTTATTTGTAGGACTTTTAAACTTTTGTGATCTAAGAAAAAGTGAAGAATTTGACATGTATTGGAACCGACATATTGGTTTTGCTGAAAAATCAACAATCTTTATCAAGAAAGGAATCTGGCAACTATCACAGATAGCTAAAATTGTGAGTTAAATCCTTGATATTCCAAAACATTGCTCAGCAATGACACCGACAAGGGCTATTCTAGAAATATGCCCCGGTGCTGGAGCAATATGTGAACAATGTCTGGTTTCTTCGAACCATAGGTCATACAACAGATTGGTCCGAAACAGGCAGACGATTTAGTAGAGAGAAACTTTTTGCGATGCACATTTAGCCAATTCACAATGAATGTCACTGAAAATTCAACTTTAAACCTTCAATTGTATGCCTCCATAGCCTGCTATTAAAACTGCATTCAGAAAGTAGGTGAGTTTGGGACACCATAGAGCATTGCCTCCCTTGCCAACTTGCCACCCTTTGTTTTGTGGTTAAATGATTTTTAACAGCGAACCAAGCTCTAAATGTTGCTTTGGAATGACCTCTTCAGCACAAGGTGGTTTTTGACATGTAGTTCTATTACATATAGCTTCAATGTGGAATTATAAACGCTTGAATTTTTTTTAAGAATTGACAATTAGGTCTCTCACATTTGTTTTGCAGTGTTGGTCCCTTCTTTTCAGTACATATATGTTTTATAGTTCTCTGATTTTATAATTGTATCTGATCATAGTCTGTTTCTGTTTTTCTTGTTCTGAAGGGCGATTTAAATCACTTCGAAAGTAGTGAGAAGAATGTGGATGAGGCATTAATGGTAGATATGTCTCTTACATCCCCTTCTGCTAGTGGATCAGGAGGTGGAACAAGAGCTGGGCTCTTTAGAACTCCAATTTCTGGCGGGGTACAGAGTGCAACTTCAGCTCATGGTTTACCCCGTCCCGCCTTAGCTGTACGCAATCTTATGGAGCAGGTAGAGACACTTTTTGTTATTTTTGTTGATTCTGAATGAATATATATATATATATATATATATTTTTTTTTTTTTTTTTTCACTTGAAGAGGATTTAATAAGCTAGCTGATTATTTATTTTTAAGCTGCTAAATACGTCTTGCTTCCTCATTCAAGGCCAGATTTGCTCATTTGTGCACCATAATGTCTCGCATGCACCACAGGCGACAAGGATATCCATTTGGTTCTCTAGTTGATTTTGCACCTGATTCATCAGGGCGTAAGTTATTGAACTTTTACATTTTTCTTAATCAGTTTTTTGTCATCCTTCAGTAAAAAAGAATTTGCACATAAAGTTTAAGTCTAGGTGGTCTCTAAAAATCCTCTTCACCATGTTTTTTTTATTGGGTTTTTATCACAAATGGTCCTTAATGTTGTGGAAAATCATAATTTTCGTCCTTTATGTTTTGATTCATTGGTCCTCCATGTTTGTTCCCACACCAGTTTGGTCCTTCCATCCAAATTTGTTTAAAGTTCTGTTTGTGTGCTGAGTTGGCACATGTGTGCTATCCCACAACACCAATCACATGACGCCACATGGATTTACGCAAATAATTAAATTTTAAGAAATGTTTTAATTTCAAAACTGAAAAAAAATAGGTAAAGGAAAATGATAAACCGTTCACATCCCCTCTCTGCTGAGGCCATCACCGTCCCCCTCCTCCAACCCATTCAACCAGTCAAACCCCCCTCCTCTAGCAAAAAAGGAAAGATGAAGTTGGACTGGAGAATCAGAGATGTGCCTCAGCTCATTTGATTCAACCACCAATTCTTTCATGGGTTTCATTATGAAAACCATTAAGGTGTGTCTGTTTGGTTTGTGCTGAGGAAACAAGATTTGGAGATAAAAGGGGAGGGGGGGGGGGGCTTTGTGCCTCACATAGATAATTGGGAAGGAGGTTGGGAGATTGGGGAAGTCTGTAGGTGGATTTTTGGTGAGTGGTGAAGGGCATTGACGGGCAGGGATGTTGAAGGGTTGCAACTGGGTTGGAGTGGTTGTGCGGCCAAGGTCGTGCACCCAGACCCAGAGTTTTTGGGGGGGGGGGGGGGGGGGGGGCAGGGATGGCGGATGAGGTTTTTGAGTTTTGGGTTGTGTGTTTTAATAGGTTTTTAAGTTTTGGTGGATGAGGTTTTTAAGTTTTTCTTTATGGTTTTAAAAACTTTGAGCTATTAAGTTGATTTTTTTCCTAAATTCTACATAGCAACAAATAAGTATAGTTGTGGGTCCTGTGTGCCATGCCAGCACCGTAATGGAGTTTTTAACGGATTTGGATGGCAGTGACCAAACTGATATGTGGGAGCAAACATGAAGGACCAAATTGATTGAAGTGAAATATAAAGGACGAAAATTATGGATCTCCAAAACATCAAGGACCATTTGTGATAATTAGCCCTTTTTATTTGTACAACTTGAACAGTTGCATGGAGGCTGTTTAGCAGTCTATTTTGTCTTTGTTTACGGTGGTTGACAATTTGAACTGTCATCCTCTATATTGGACCATTTTGTTTTCTTTGATCTGTATTTTGGACCCCCGACTCATCAATCTATTATTCGTTGATGATATGCAGATCCTATATTTTCGTTTTCACCATTGGCTATCCATACTCGGAATTTGTTAGCTGATCCAAGATGCACACTTGTTGTGCAGGTTAGTGATTTGATTGCTTCTCTTTTGGCTTTATTTACTCTATTGTTCTCCATTTGGATATTGTTAAAAGTTAGCTCGTGTAGATTCCTGGATGGAGCGGCTTGTCAAATGCAAGGGTAACCATTTTTGGTGATGTCTACCCACTTCCAGAGCATGAACAGGTGATTTTCTAACCCATACCCTGGCAAGGACGTATTTGGTTACCTGGGCACAAGTTTATTTTTCTTCCACTAGCCACAGTGGTGATCTGCAACAAGAAGCTCTCACCTGTAAGAAGTGAAAATGTGAAATGAATGATTTAGCAGATAGTAGTGAAAAGATTAGGTGCTTGAAGCTCATTTTTGGGGTCAATTCTTCGTTTTTGGATTAATTCTATAGTTGACTTGCAGTTTGCCCTTAGAATCCGGTCATGAAAAGTTTGAGTTGTCAGCGTATTTATAACTCGCAGCTGTTGCTGCTACATGTTTAGCTTACAAGTTAAATATGTGTGATAGAGGACAGACAATGTATTACTAGACAATTAGCAGTAGGTTCATTGCATTTGGCTGTGATTGTAGGAATGGGCTCATAAGCAATACATAGCAAAGCATCAACAGGGACCTTCTCAACAATGGGGAAACTTCTACTACTTCAGGATGCAGAACATAAGGTTGGTGAATTGTTTGGGTTTGAGTAATTAGTGTTGTTTATGTTGATTCCATGACTAAAAAATTTCTTGTGTTTCATGTTGTTTTCTGCGCATTGTGTCTGTAATTGGTTTTTGACTGCTAGGCTCTTCTGAACCATAAATTATCAAAACCAATTTGGGACAGGGAACTTTTTACGGACTCCTGAAGTATACCTGTGTCAATGTCCTCTTAAAAGCATTGTTCATTTACAACTGGGGCGGGCTAGTTGTATTTCTTATTACGTGGTAAAGTTTTGACCATGAATCATTAGGTAGAATCCACGGTGCAGGATGCTGCCCTTCTATTTTGCTTGTTCTTACAGAATGGAACTTTTAGGGCACAATAATAATGCGTGTTGGAGTGGGAATTTGTACCTAACGATGAATTAAGTGATGCCTTGACCATGTAGAAGTAAAACTCCTTGGCCAAATATTTCCATGTTTTCTGAGGTGATCAAAAGTGGTACTAAATGCATTTCTTGGCATGCTGAAACTTTCTTTTGATTTCTTGCAGCGACATATATTTCATTGGTGGCTTTGGCACTGTTGCTTGGGTCGACGTCAAAGAATACGAGGCCCTGCAGCCTGATAGGATTGCAGTTAATGGAGGGGAGCAGAACCTGAAGGTAAACACTCTCAATTTTTTTTTTTTTTTATTTGAGAGAAAATTATGTAAAGGCTAATAGGAACTTTTGAATTTTCAATAATCTTAACCACACGTATGCATAGTGCTGCAAGGGATATTTCCTTCGTGCTTTGATTACGCTGTCGATAGATTTTGGTCAACTTTTAGCATGCTCGTCTTTATCTGCTTGTATGGGGCCTTTAAGTTGATTGTTGTTTTCCCCAAGTAAATTTTGCAGATTTGCATATCACTCCTCTTTGCCAGTTAGGCCTACTCAGTTTTAATTTTCTATTCATCTAGGAACTCAATGCAATGTTTTCGAAGCCCCTAAAAGAGCTTTTATCCGCCGAGTCTGAGGTGGATGATGCCGCTCTCATATCCATAGACAGCAAAGGAACTGATATTCGGGTCCGCCAAGGTGCACAGGTAGGTTTCTAAAGTAACAACCTTCTAAATCTCTAACATTACCCGGTTTCTTATGATTAAAAATGACCTTCCACTCCGTTTGCAGTTCAACGTACAGAGGATATCATTTGACGAAGGCCATTCTGTCGAGACACTGGAGGAAGCAAAGGTTGCTCTCCGAAAAGTGATAAACAAAGGGCGAGTATTCAAGTTATAGAGGTGATGACAGGGATTCGCTCGTGATGCATTTCCTTACAAGTGAATGGACTGATTGGCGTGGATGGACTGTAAAACAAGTCGCTGTTGTTTCGAACTGGGGAAAAAATAACCGTACCGTGTTTTGTCAAGTTACATATAATTCTGTTAACCTATAGGAAATGTAATAGCTCCATTATTTAGTTTGGAATTGCACACGAGGTGTGTCTTGTTCTTAGACGTCTGGTGGCCCTTGTGCTACCGACACCCTTCATCTTAGACACACAGAACTCTGCCTCCTCTTATTACTCTCGTCATGTGCTTCAATAATTTACTGGTCTTGATAATATTTATGAATCTGTCAAGTCTAGTAGTGTGGTTTCTAACTAAACAGAGTATTAAAATGATTGATTGTATGAGAATGTTGTGTCGGCCCTAAGTCCTACGGCACACCCTATGTGCTACAGGTAGGTAGCAAATAACAAATTATTTGGGATTTTATGAATCCTTTCACAATGCTTAGTGATCCCTAATGTACCTTATCAGTTGTTGTCACTAGAATATTTATTTGCTTTGAATATGAGTTAGAATACAGTAGAAGTTAGGTAATTTTATACCCGTTAAATTAATAATTTCGGTTAATAATTTTTATGTTCGGTTTCGATTTGGGAATAAAGAGTAAAATTAATAATTTGTCAAATTTGTCAAATTTGTAAGATAATACATACAAGAATTTATATAGGTCTCACATAATGTGACGACTCGTCCCTAATTTTTCTATTCCTGAGTATGTAAGTTGACATTTATGCCTTTGTTGGCAAAGTGACGTGGACGTACTTATTTGGCTTTTAATTATTTTTCTCGTTATCGTAATTAAATAGTAGTTGTTGTTTCAAGCACGTAAGTGCGAGTTAGACCCAAAACGGACTTGTAACAAAAAAGTTACATTTATTTAAAGTGCGTTAACAATGGGTAGAATTGTACATGCGTGTGCAAATTATCCAATGTTGGAAACATTGTTTTAGATAGGGTGAGTCAGATTTTATAGATTTCTTGTAGTTTTATATTGCATGAAATATGATCCCTTCCCTCTTTAAAATTGGACCCGTGACCTGTTTTCACCCACCAATCAATCACTCTCCTCAATTCTCTCACCAAATTAGATTTTTTTTTCTTCTCCTTAACCAATCAGAAAGCTCTCTCTCTCTCTCTCTCTCTCTCTCTCTCTCTCTCTCTCTCTCATCTTCTCCTTCCCTCTCTATCCCTAGACCCTCTCCTCTCAGCAACACACATACACCACCACCAAACTTCACAGATTGAGCTTTGCAACCACCACCATCGTGTTCCTCTCGTTCCCACGAACACATCCCTATCAACCGATCACAAAATGGACGAGTTTTGAGTGTTCAACTTGGAAGCTCTGACTCAGAGGTGATTTTCTCCACGATTTTCCATTCGAGTTGCACATTTTTAGAAGGTTTGGAAGCATCTAGGCGACTCCCCGAGGCCACTAGCCTAGTTTTGAAGTGGAGCCGACGAGGAAAACCACGGGTTTCAGACAACAAAAGTAAGGCCGAGAGTCTATAGTCCATTTTGATCCATTTCCCATCCATTTTTGGACTTTTGGAAGGTACAAACTTATTCTCCTCTTCCTGAGCTTCATTTCCATATAAAGTTTGTCAAAAATGGTTGAAAAATGAAGAAGATATGAAGGTTTGAAATTTTCTTCATTTATTCAGAATCCAGCCAAATTCTTCAGTTTCCAACGAACCAGACCGTGGTAGCGGCGGCGGCGGCGGCGGCGGACGGCAGTGATAGCGGCGGAGGTCCACCGAAGAAGAAGACAGAATATTCCATCAAACTTAACGGAATATTCTGACGCCGTTAAAGGTAACTAACATTGTTAGGGTTAACGAAATATTTCGTCAGATCTGATAAAATATTCTTCAGTCAGTCAGTCAAACGTGTGTCAAGTGCGTGGCCTACGCATGTGGCCGTGACCTGACGATGCGTCCGGCCACCGGTTGGTGAGTGGTCGACGTGTACGGGTCTGCGTCATCCAGGAGAATGTTTTCGTATATTTAAACCCTCCAGTTGAGCAAACTATGGGGTTTTTTCCTAGCCTTTTTGTTTATATCCTTATTAATTAATTAGTTTAGTTATTTCCCACATAGGTGAGACTTATCTCGAGGATGTACGAGGACAAGTGAGGCTAGGAGGCTATGATCCATCGACGTATCAGTGAGTGGGAATTTGTTTTCATATATATGATATATAAAGTTTTATAGTTTCCACAAATGCTTTTGAATTGATTTATGCCTATTATGCCATGATTAAATAATGTTATAAGAAATGTTGTATTGTTGTGAAATGCTAAAATAATACTACGGGATGCGCAGGTAAGTTTATTATGTTGACTAGAATTATTGAATCATTATGGCATGCTTATATTTATGTAGTCTACTCATCATTGCTGCACCCTGTGTTAGTACTCGCCCAGGGCCGGTCTTTCACGTGTATGTTCACATCTGCACCGCACGCTCACCTTGGATCCAAGTAGGTGCCAGTTATGTTGTACAAGTTGCAATAGGCAACTCCAACATCTTGTCGTACAGGTTGCAATAGGCAACTCCGGCTCGTATGTGATTGCAAATAGTGCCAATTTTCACGTGATTGTAGCACTAGAGCGTATATTATGATTACACCCAGTCTTGTCGTACAAGTTGCATTAGGCAACTCCGACTTGTGTGCTAGTGATGCGTAAATTAGAGCAACCTAAAATAGATTAATTGTAATCACGTTTATCCGTAAGTGCACGGTTCGTAGATGGTATAGAAGTGCAAGTACGGAGGTGAATCCCACAAGGAATGGTGATTTAATTAGATAACTAACCACTTAACGCACAAATGAAATTGAAAATATTATTGAGCAAGAAAGTTAAAGGAAATATTGGTTGTGAAGATTAATACTAAAAGATAAAATTGCTAAAAGTTTAAGAAAATAAATAAACCAATAACAATAAAACTTAAGAACAAACACGACGTTAAGGGCTAAGGCATCCAATTTCACCAATAACAATCCTATTCCGATTCTTAGCTATCAACTATCCAATTAACAACTCCTATGTTGATGATTAAGTTTCCCAACTCTATAATCCGATCATGATGTATGCATCAAATTATATTCTTCTAAGAAGCAACCTAGCATGGTGTATGCCTAGATTTCACACCTTGAAGTTCTCTAAGTACAATGGAAACTTTTAACAACCACACAAAACCTAGAACATGGTGTATGCTTCTAGTAAATTGTGATCTCAAATTCATGATTCGATCAAGAACATAACATGGGTGTATGCCTATGAACCTGCAAAAAACACTTATTAATTCATATAATCATCAAGAACGAAAAAACAAGCGAATTAAGCCCAAAATTTGAGATTCAACATAACAAATATTGTCTTGGATAATCAAATAGCTAAAAACACAAAATATTTTTGTATGGCTACATTGTAGCCTTAGCAAAAGAATTTAGAAACACATAGTCATGGAAAACATAATTAAAGATAAGAAAAGCATGAGAAACCCTTGAATCGAAGGAGATTTTTGCGCTCCACAAGCTCCTAAACTCTTGCGTGCCTTCCTCCCCTTCTTCAGCGTTTTTTTTTCTTTTCTGCCGCCGTTAAAGTCTCCAGCCGTTTTCCCTTTTATTCCCTTTTATTCCCAGCCACTGCTGCTTGGAACCAAACCGACCAATCCCCGCAATTATTTTTATATGTTTATTTTTTTGCTTTTCATCTCCACCCTCCACTTGTATTTTGATGAAGATTAAGTGCATTATTGGGTCTAAAAGGGAAGCTAATATTTTTCTATCACATTGGTTAGACTAATTTACTTGTTGGGCTTTTAATCTCTAACTCAAGTGAACTGCGCAAATTTTAGCCCAAATCACTTGAAATGCAAAGTTAACCGAACCTGGAAATCCGAACAGCAGTCACTAAGATGATCATAATTCACTAAGATGATCATAATTCACTGCAGGAACATCGGATTGACATGATTCTAACTCCATTTGAAAGAAGACTTCCATATCTTTTGATTCATATAGGTATGCAATGAGACTCCTCAGGATGAATACATGGCAGCCCATCAAAATCGCTGGACAGAAACTCTCATATCCCAGATTTGTCACCTCCATGTTTTAGGCATCGCATTGATATCATGTGATCTTCCTTTGAATGTTTACGGACCGTTTTTAGGCTCTCAAAACTTCTCTTATTTGCCTCAAAATCCCTTTCTTTGCAATTAATCCTACAAAATAAGAGAACAACAAGTAAACTACTAATAAGGGATGAAAACTATACATAATCCAAGTACTAAGGTAATAAAAACTTGTATAAATATTAGTTTATCAGCTAACATAGATTGATGAGCATCAGTTCAGTCATATAGGTTGCATTAGGCGACTTCGACTTGTGTGCTAGCATAGATCGATGAGTATCTGATTTTATTATGCTACTGTTGAGATATTGTGATTGACATATTTTTAGAATTATTGTTGATTTGCATTTGATTTCATACTTATACGTAGTATGATAATCTGGAAACTATACATGTTTTACAGCGAGAGGTTAGTATGTTTGGAAAATAACTGTGTTTTATAAACCTTTGTTTTTGCCCACTCACCCTTCTGTTTTTCGCCTCTCCAGGTCCTAAATAGCTGAATTACTCTGTGGCGTACTAGGATTAGCAGGCGATTATGACATACCCATAATAAATGTAGGAATTATCTCCGGTTGTGTATTAAGTACTAACTAGTTTTGACTGCGCACTCACTTTATTAGTTTAAATAAGTTCTAGCTTAGGTTTTAATTTATTCACATTTTTACATCAATTACTTTTTTGGTTACGTCACCTTCAGGTGATGGCTAGCATGCCTCGACTCCGGTCGGGGTGTGTCAGTTTGGTATCAGAGCATATTTTTGGTAGTCCTGCATTCTTCGTATGTGCTATAGGTTCTAATCATTTTTTATCTCTTATGTCAAAATCATGCCACCTTGTAGAGCGTCACCTGTCCCTTCTAAGACTAATTTTCTCAATTTTGGGCAACTCGTGAGGCTATCGCCAACGCCATTCAGTCCACACTTCGTCCTCCCTAGAGGACCGCCTTAGAGATTGTATCCCATCTTCAGATAAATAATTTCTTTGGCAATGAAGGACTTGAGAAATCTGAGGTTTGGATCGACCATGTTGAGAAGACTTTTTGAGTTATGCAGTGACAAGGGAATTTTCCAGAGGAGAGATTTATTGAGATAACGACTTGGTTTTTCCGTCTGGGAGATAGATCATGGTGGGCTCAGGAGTCACGCTCGTTGTCTGCTCAAGATGCCACGAATTGGGATGTTTTCAGATGCCTATTTGAGGCTAGATTCACACCTACGGAGTACAAGGATTGAAAGAAAGAAGAATTCATAGAGCTGGAGCAAGGTAAAATGTCAGTCACAGTAACATCGAAAGTTCACTAACTCATCTTGTTATTGTCCTGAGATCGCTGAGAATCCTAAAGAGATGCTCCGTTATTTTAAGAAGGGGACTAGTAAGCGACTGCGTTATTTGGCAACTTCTACTCCCTGCTCTACCTACCAAGAATTCTTTGAGGTTCTGCTTCGTGTTGAAGATTCCGAGAATGCTTTTGATGATGACGAATAATAATGCTCATATGAATAATAACATAGGGCAGTCATCTTTTGGCACTTGAAAGATTCATAATTTCAAGAGAAGTGGTAATAGTTCTAGATCATTAAGCGGTGGTTCAAGTTCCAATACAATGCGAAGGGGCGGTAAGTCCACAAGCAGTTCCACTTTCAGAATAAGAGGAACCCTAGAAATTTTGACGCTCCGCTATGTCGTAGATGCAATAACCGTCATTTTGGTGAGTGTAAAGAGGAAATAATGAGTGCTATACTTGTGTTCAGATGGGGCACATAGCTAATCAATGCCCTCAAAATCAGAAACTTCATCCTCCTACTCTACCACCTGCAGTTCCTCTCCAGGAGATTTAGGGTAATATACCCCAATACCAGGGAGGAGTATATCAGTACCCACCTGAGGTTTCCTATTACCAGGGAAACTATCCACAGTACTAAGGGTTATACGCCGTATCAGGGAGGCGGAGCGCAATGGTACGCTGGAGGACAGTCCTAGAATCTTGATGGAGCCTCTAGCAGTGGCAGTTCGACCAAGCAAACTAATCAAACCAACCAGGGTCGAGGCAATCATAGATGCGGCAACCAGGGAAACAGGGGTCATGAAGGCCAATAACAAGCATATGGTTGTGTCAATCACATTACCTTGCAGGATGCTCAGGGTAACCCTGACTTGATTATAGGTACGTTGAATGTTCTTGGCCATTTTGCTAGAATCTTAATTGACTCGGGTGCTACATATTCTGTCATTTCCTATACATTTGCTTAAAAGATTCAACCTCACCCCACTCCCCTCAGTTATGAGTCGGAGTTCTCGATGCTTAGAGGTGAAGTTTGTTATGTTAGTTAGGAGTATCGAGGATGTCCCATTCTTATCGAGGATGTCATAATGCCAGCTAATTTTGTTCCCTTGAGCATCGTTGATTTCGATGTTATCTTGGGCATGGATTTGTTGGATTACAATCGTGCCATGTTGAATTGTCACCAAAAGATTGTTACCTTCCATCGACCGGGCATGCCTATGGTAACTTTTATCGATGAATGTGGCGGTCTGAAACATAGAGTTATCTTTGCCATGAAGGTGAAGCAGATGTTAAGGAAGGGTTGTCAAGGCTACTTGGCTCATGTAATGGTAACTGAAGATACTTTTGCTCATGTGGAAAACGTTCGGGTAGTCAGACACTTTCACGATGATTTTCCCTGCGATTTACTTAGCCTACCACGGGATTGTAAGGTAGAGTTTACTATCGACCTAATCCCAGGTACCGGCCCTATTTCTTTAACTCCTTATCGTATAGTTCCTGTGGAGTTGAGGGAATTAAAAACCCAGTTGTAAGAACTTGTTGATAAGGGTTTTATTCAGCCAAGCAGTTCCTCTTGGGGAGCTCCAGTCTTGTTTGTAAGGAAGAAAGATAGGACGTTGATGCTATGTATTGATTACAAACAGTTGAATCAGGTGATGATTAAAAACCATTATTCGTTGCCTCATATCGATGATCTTTTTTGTCAGCTTCGTGGTGCTTGTGTTTTCTCAAAAATCGATCTAAGGTCTGGCTATTATCAATTGAAGATCAGAAGTGATGATGTTCCAAAAACAGCCTTATGAACTCGATATGGTCATTATGAGTTTCTCATGATGCCATTCGGGTTGACTAATGCTTCAACAGCTTTTATGGACCTGATGAATCGGGTATTTCATCCATACTTCGACAAGTTCATAATTGTTTTCATCGATGACATTCTGGTGTATTCTAAGAGCGAGGCTGACCATGCTAGACATTTACATTTGGTTTTGAAGAAGCTAAGGGAGAATTAACTATATGCCAAATTTAGTAAGTGCCAGTTATGGCTGGATCATGTGTTTTTCTTGGGACATGTGATATTAGTTCAGGGTGTTCTCATGGATCCCCAGAAAGTAACAGTAGTGGAAAACTAGGAGCAACCTTAGACTGTCACTGAAGTACAGAGTTTTCTTGGTCTTGTTGGCTACTGTCGACGGTTTGTGAAAGAATTCTTAGTCATAGCCCTGCCTCTAACAAGGTTACCCAGGAAAAAAGTTAATTTTGAATGGAGTGATGTCTATGAACGGAGTTTTCAATAATTGAAGTACTGTCTCACTTGTGCACCTATTTTCACACTTCTCGATGATAGTGGGAATTTCGAGATCTATAATGACGCTTCTTTGAATGGTCTGGGTTGTGTGTTGATGCAGCATGGAAAGGTGATTGTGTATGCTTCACGATAATTAAAACCCCATGAGATGAATTATCCTACTCATGATCTTGAATTGGCAGCTATTATTTTCGCTTTGAAAATTTGGTGACACTATATTTATGGGGAAACGTGTCGAATCTTCACTGACCACAAAAGCCTCAAGTATATCTTTACTCAGAAAGAACTTAATCTTTGGTAGCGTAGATGGATGGAATTGATCAGCGATTATGAATGCACTATCGAGTATCACCATGGTCATGCAAATACTGTAGCAGATGCTCTTAGTAGGAAATCTTATGGTCGACTCAATGCTTTTTATACATGTCATGTTCCTCTTCTAACCAACCTAAGATCTACTGGAACCACTTTGGGAGTAGGTCACCATGGAGCTCTACTTGCCAACTTTCAAGTTAGACCAGTTTTATTGGATCCTGTTCTCGAGGCTCAGACGAATGACTCCGAATCCCAGGAGTTAAAGCAAGTGATGTTAAACCACAATAGAGGAGATCTAAGGATTCGAAGACTTGATGGTATGCTCCTGCAAGGCGATCAAATGTATGTATCGAAGATGGAAGAACTGAAGAAAGAAATACTCGATAAGACGCATATCTCAGCTTATACGATGCATCCCGGGACTACTAAAATGTATCATACTATTCGACCTTTTTACTACGGGCCGAGAATGAAAAGAGAATTTACGGAGTACGTGAGTCGTTGTCCGATCTTTCAACAGGTTAAGGCAGAAAGAAAGAAACCATTCGGGTTGCTACAACCACTTCCGATACCCCAGTGGAAATGAGAAGATATCGCAATGGATTTTGTGTACAAGCTACCTCGTACATGAAATGGCTATGATGGTATCTGGGTGATTGTTGATCAACTTATCAAGTCAGCATACTTCCTACTTGTTCATGAGAACTACCCATTGAGACGGTTGGCCGGACTTTTCGTCTCTGAAATTGTCAAGTATCATGGTGTTCCAATTAGTATTATTTTTTATCGGGACCGATGGGTAGTCAGAGAGAACTATTTAGACGTTAGAAGACATGCTGAAATCTTAAGTCCTGCAGTTTAGAGATGCAAGTCAGAGTGCTTACCTCTGATAGAATTCGCCTACAAGAACAACTTTCACTCCAGCATTAGTATGTCACCATTTGAGGCGCTTTATGGGAAACCATGTCGTACACTGTTGTGTTGGTCCGAAGTCGGTGAAAGAGTTTTGGTGGGCCCTAAAATCATAAATGAGATGACACAGAACATCCAAGTGAAAAAGGGTAACCTGAAGGCAGCCCAGGATCGACAAAAGAGTATAGCTGATAGACATTCGACAAACAGAGTATATAAGGTTGAAGATTGATTATTCTTAAAGTTGTCACCCTGGAAAGGCATTGTACGTTTTGGGAAGAAATTAAAGCTAAGCCTTCATTACATCAGGCAATACCATATTATTGAGCGAATTGGTGAAGTTGCTTACTGACTGGATCTACCTCCAGAGTTTTCGAGAGTGCATAATGTGTTCCACGTGTCCATGCTACGAAGATATGTCTCTGATCTGTCACATGTGATTCCTTCTTAGCAGTTAGAGATTAATCTAGATTTGACTTATGATGAGGTTTCAGTGATGATTCATGACTAGAAAGACAAAGTTCTCAAGAACAAGACCGTTCGCTAGGTGAAAGTCTTATGGAGAAGTCACTTTGTTGAGGAAGCTACATGGGAGACAGATGAGTGTATGCGAGATCTTTATCCATGCCTGTTCTTTAATTATGATTTTCAGTAGTATTGAAATTTTGGGGATGAAATATTCTTAAAAGGGTAGGTTGTGACGACCCGTCCTTAATTTTTATGTAATTCTATCCCCGAGTGTGTAAGTTGACATTTATGCCCTTGTTGGCAAAGTGACATGGACGTACTTATTTGATTTTTCTCATTATTGTAATTAAATAGTACTCGGTGTTACGAATGAGTGGGCGCAAGTTAGACCTGAAACGGACTTGTAACGAAAAAGTTAAGTTTATTTAAAGTGCCATAACAATGGGTAGAATTGTACATGCATGTGCAAATTATCTAGTGTTGGAAACATTGTTTTAGATGGGGTGAGTCAGATTTTATAGATTGCTTATAGTTTTTTATTGCATGAAATCTGATCATTTCCCTCTTTAAAATTGGACCCGTGACCTGTTTTCACCCACCAATTAGTCACTCTCCTCAATTCTCTCACCCAATCAGATTTTTTCTTCTCCTCAACCAATCAGAAAGCTTTATCTTTCTCTCTCCCTCTCTCTCTCTTTCTTTCTCTCTCTCTCTCTCTCTCTCTCTCTTTTTTATCTTCTCATCCTCTCTATCCCGACCCTCTCCTCTCTGCAGCACACATACACCACCACCAAACTTCACAAATTGAGCTTGCAACCACCACCATCATGTTCCTCTCGTTCCCACAAACACATCTGTACCAACTGATCAGGAAATGGACGAGTTTTGAGTGTTCAACTAGGAACAACTCGGAAGCTCTGACTCGAGGGTGATTTTCTCCACAATTTTCCGTTCGAGTTGCACATTTTTAAAAGGTTTGGAAGCATCTAGGTGACTCCTCGAGGCCACTAGCCTAGTTTTGAAGTGGAGCCAACGAGGAAATCATGGGTTTGAGACAACAAAAGTGGCCAAGAGTCTCGAGCCTATTTTGATCCATTTCTAATCCATTTTTGGACTTTTGGAAGGTACAAGCTTATTCTCCTCTTCCCGAGCTTCATTTCCATATAAAGTTTATCAAAGATGGTTGAGAAATGACAAAGATATGAAGGTTTGAAATTTCTCCAGAATCCAGCCAAATTCTCCAGTTTCTGACGAACTAGATGGCGCCGCCGATGCCGGCAGCGGAGGTCTATCAGAAAAGAAGATAGAATATTATGTTAGACTTAACGAAATATTCTGACGTCGTTAAAGGTAACTGACGCCTTTAGGGTTAACGGAATATGCCGTCAAATCTGACAAAATATTCCTATGCCAGTCTGTCAAACATGTCAGGCAAGTGGCCTACGCGTGTGGCCATGACCTGGCGACGCGTTGGGCCACCAGCCAACGAGTGGTCAACGTGTACGGGTCCTCATCGTCGAGTAGAATGTTTTCGTATATTTAAACCCTCCATTTGAGCAAACTATGAAGGCATTTTCCTAGCCTTTTTGTTTATGCCCTTATTAATTAATTAGTTTAGTTATTTCCCACATAGGTGAGACTTATCCCAAGGACGTATGAGGACAAGTGAGGCTATGAGGCTACGATCCATCGACGTATCAGTGAATGGGCATTTGTTTTCATATATGTGATATATAAAGTTTTATAGTTTCCACAAATGCTTTTGAATTGATTTATGCCTATTATGCCATGATTAAATAATGTTATAAGAAATGTTGTACTGTTGTGAAATGCTAAAATAATACTACAGGATGCGCATGTTAGTTTATAATGTTGACTAGAATTATTGAATCGTTATGGCATGCTTATATTTATGTAGTCTGCTCATCATTACTGCACCCAATGTTAGTGCTCGCCCATCATTGCTACACCCAGTGTTAGTGCTCGCCCAGGGTCAGGTGATAAGCTCATATTTATATATATTTTACATAAAATTCACTTGTCTTTTCTTAGTTAGGTCCTTATATTTTTGAGCTATTTACTATGTTTTTGTGTTTTGTGTGATTTATCAAGCAAAGAAAAGAAAAGTAGCACAAGTGAGATATTAAGTAACAAATCCGTCAAAACTGCCTGTGCAGATTAGCTGACTTTGGAAGCATGTTACGAACAGCTCAGAATTAATGAGAGAATGAGCCTTATATGCTTGAAAAGCTACGGATGTCTATTTTCTGGAACAATTTACGGATTGTTAATATCATTTTTCTAGAAGAAGTTATGGGCATTGTAACACTGAAAGGTTCATAAAAGGGCTAAGCAGATTTGGCTAATAAAATGAGAAAGTAAAGGCACTTGTTTTGTGTTTTGCTTTATCATCAACACTCAGTAGCAAATGGGGTTATGATTACACTCATTTGGCTTTGGAGCAAGTGGAAATGCACAGCTAGAAAGAGAAGGCATGGCACATGCAAAAGAGAAACATGGACAGCTACACACATGCAAACTGCACAGGTTGGAGGGCATACCCACACTCTACATGGACAGCACACACATAACAAGAAAGGCACGGCATGGAGGGCTTGGCATAGGTAGAAAATAGATGGATTGTTGGCTGAAATAATGAAGAACATGTGTGTGCAAATGCAAAGGAAACACACACACATGGGCAAAGGAAAGACACACACATGGGCAGAAAATGGGTTGATTTGTGGCTGAAATGATGAAGAACATGTGTGTAAATGTAAAGGAGAAACATGGCAGAAAATGTGTTTGTTTTGTGGCTGAAATGATGGAGGTCATGTGTGTGCAAATGTAAAGGGAAACATGGACATCACACACCCATACAAACTGCACATGCAAGGAATTGAAGTGGTCCTCTCCTTAGCCTATAAATACATCCACCATTCCCCTTCCTAAGAAGAATCTTGATCCATAAAAAAAGAGCTTCATTCACAAACACAAGTCCCTTGCCGTGAGCTCCATTCCATTTCATCCATACATTCAAACACATCTCCATACACTTCCATTTTCCATGCCATGAGATCCATTCCATCCATACATCCATAAATCCCATGTTTCACAAACACAAATACATTTTCCTTCCCTTGGCCGAGACATTCACCAATCCTAAATACATTCCTAACCTTTTCATATATCCATACACATCCTAGACACTTGTGCCGCAACAAAGAGAAGAAGGATGACCCTTGGACGTGCTTGCCATTCAAGTTGGATTGTTGGAGCATTTTTAGGTGTTTTCATTATTTTATTTTCATGTCTAAATTTGTTTATCTTTGCTTTGTGAATATGAGGAACTAAACCCCCCTTAGCTAGGGGGGAATTCGAAACCATGTTCATGCTTGCAATATGATTTGATTACTTTCAGTTGTGATTCATAAGTTGTGAATTCAATTTACTTATCCATTTGAATTAAAACTGATTTGTGTATGTTGGTTGAGAGTGCACGCTTAATTTTCATGCATAAATCTGATGCTAGGATATAAGGGAGTTTCACCCAATCGTTATGAACTTATATTCACAAGTACTGAAGGTTGCTCGTCACAACTGTGTTAAGTAAATTCTTGGCATAAGTTTCATGCAATTCATAGTTACAAGTGTTTCGTCAATGCTTATGTTTTTCATAGAACTTAATGATTCTTGCTTGTATCTCTATTATGCAATTTATGTACGGAACTTGTGGGGAATGCTTTGGGTTGTTGTATGCAATCATCCAATTCAATGAAATTAGGAAAATCTGAGGGTTAATTAGTGCAATTCACAGTTAATCTGGGGCGTTGAGAATTTGTAGTTTTTTTTGAAAAGCAACTGGAAATCGTTTTGTTTGCAAGTGTGTCATGAGTGGAGAAGAACCTCCTAGCTAGCCTTCCATCCATTCAATTTACTCAAATTCGTGCAGATTTCATTAGTTCTCCAATTTACTTGTTTTGTTTTCAAATTCATCAAAACCAAACCCCCTTTACCTTGTTGAGTCATATTAGTTAGAAACTGATTTAGTTTGTGCTTTTAAGTATTTCGAACCAAGTTGAAACCAAAATTCGTCCAAAAGTGTGTTTAGAGTCTAAATCTGCCCAGTTTGTGTTTTTAGCTTGTTTTGAGTTCTTTGAGTTTGTTTTGAATTCTTTGAGTCTAGTTTAGTGTTTTTAAACTTTGTTTATATATTTTTAAGTCAGTTTAGAGGTTATTAGCAAGCCCTCCTAATCCTTGGTCTAGAACGATCCTTACTTATACTTATACTACAATTGTCAAAAGAGGGTTAAATTTGTATGTTAAGTTAATTTTCGCATCATCAGGGCCAGTTTTTCACGTGTACGTTCACATCCACATCGCACGCTCGCCTTGGATCCAAGTAGGTGCCAGTCATGTTGTACAGGTTGCAATATGCAACTCCGACATCTTGTCGTATAGGTTGCAATAGGCAACTCAGACTCGTATGTGACCGCAAATAGTGCCAGTTTTCATGTGATTGTAGCACTAGAGTGTTTATTATGATTACACCCAGTCTTGTTGTATAGGTTGCATTAGGCAACTCTGACTTGTGTGCTAACATAGATTGATGAGCATCAGTTCAGTCGTACAAGTTGCATTAGGCGACTCCGACTTGTGAGCTAGCATAGATCAATGAGCATTTGATTTTATTATGCTACTGTTGAGATATTGTGATTGGCATATTTTTGGAATTATTGTTGATTTGCATTTGATTTCATACTTATACGTAGTATAATTTTCTGGAAATTATACATGTTTTACAGCGAGGGGTTAGTATGTTCGGAAAATAACTATGTTTTATAAACCTTTGTTTTTGCCCACTCACCCTTCTGTTTTTTGCCCCTCCAGATCCTAGATAGCTAAATTACTCTGTGGCGTACGAGGATTAGCTGGCGATTCTGACATACCCCTAAGAAATGTAGGAACTATTTCCAGTTGTGTATTAAGTACTAACTAGTTTCGATTGCGCACTTACTTTATTAGTTTAAATAAGTCCTAGTTTCAATTTTAATTTATTTGCATTTTTACATCACTTACACTTTTGGTTATGTGACCTTCGGATGACAACTTCGGTCGGGGTGTTTCACTTAATATATAAATTAATAGTTTCTTGATATATGGTGCTTTTACTTGGTTAAATGTTCATTAAAATGGAATAACATAGCATGAGTTTTATTTGGTTAAACAAATACATAGAATTGTTAGCTTGTAAAACGAAAAACTACATAGAATGTACAATATTTTATAAACATGAAATACCTTAATAAAATAATAAGTTACTAATGAATAGATAAACTAATAATTTATTTATAGGGTTTTTTAACTTTAATCCTTCAAGAAGATTGAAATTTAAAATAAACTTGGAGTTAAATTACATATTGATTATAATCCCTTGATGCGTCCTTAATTCAAAATAATTATTGTGCATTTTATTTAATGTCTTCCATTAAATATTTAAATTTATTGACATACATATTTTAATTTATTTTTTGACCAAAAAAGAGTTTTTTAATTTTTTAATTTTATTTAACATTCTTCAAACTTGAAAGACTCAATTAATGTACCTAAATGTTAATACCGAAATGTGTGTACCGAAATGTATTATATTGAACTAATGTATTTAAATGTTAGTACTGAAATGTATGTATCGAAATATATGCACCTAAAATGTATTATATTAAATTAATGTATTTAAATGTGTGTACTGAAATGTATGCACCGAAATGTTAGTACCAAAATGTATTATATTGAATTAATGTACCGGAATGTATGTACCAAAATGTGTGTACCTAAATGTATGCACCAAAATGTATTATAAAAAATCTAATGTACCTAAATGAAGAAGACAAAGTAAATCGAAATATATTGTATAGCAAAAATTAGTTTATCTAAATGTTTACAACAAAATATATTATGATAAATGAAATGAAAATGAAAATTATATTGAAATAAAATTAATACATTAAAACTTAGGAAGAAAAAGAGAAATAATTAAAACTCAAAATATAATTAATAAATGACGTTATTAATGTATCAAGGGACTAAAATTAAATTTTGATCTTACTCATGGTTTTAATCTAAAAGTCATATTTGCCAAGAATTAAAATGAAGTTTTCTATTTATTTATTTATCAATTATATCTTATTCGCTAAATTAATAGAGTCTCATTTGTTCCAAGCCTATTAATTTATAGAGGTTCAATTGTAGTTAAATTGGTTTCACAATGCGCTTTCTTTTGTATGTTACTCTGGTGAAATTCTTAGGTAGGGTTACATGTGGCACGTCACCTATTTGTCCAAGACTCATAGAAGGGGACCTTTTGGATTCTAGTTCAACATGGTCCCCTTTTGTTGGGAAAAGGATCCTTGCCGAATCCTTTTTCTAGGGATCTTAGGGATCTCATGATCGTGATCATTCATCGTACATCGTGCGGTCAGTTTTCGTTAGGTACTATTTATATTTAATTTTAAAATTTAAATTTTGAAATGATTTTTGACCGCATGATGTATGATGAACGGTCATGATCACGAGATCCCTAGGAAAATGATCCAGCAAGGATCCTTTTCCTTTTTGTTGAACTGGAATGTAGAGGTCTCACTTGTTCTTGGCGAACATGTGACATGGCACAAAGGTTCTCAATCCATTGCAAAGATTTTTATGTACTTGAGATGTTACGTTAATAGTATAAGTCAATGACATATTGTTATGAAAGAGTTACAAAACACCTTATTTTTAACAGTTATTTCGTATAAATACAAGGATTTTTATCACAAATGGTCCATGAAATTGACCCTCACCATCAAGATGGTCATTAAAATTGAAAATCAATTAGTGTAGTCCCTGAAAATAGGTGTCGCAAATCAATGTGTTCCTTATGTCACAATTCTATTAAAAATTCTGTTAAGTGCTAATGTGGCACATAAATGGTTCTCATAAGTCATTTTTTTCCTCATAAATAGTCATTGAAATTGACATGCGACATCAAAATGGTCCTTGAAATTGAAAATCGATCAATGTAATCTTGCAAGTAAGTGTCCCAAATCAATGTAGTCATTCCGTCACAATTATGTCAAAAATTTTGTTATGTGCTGATGTGATACATTAATGGATCTCACAAGTCTAATTAAATTAAAAAAATTACAAATAGGTTTAATAATTTAATAGTTAATAAAAAGTTGTGAACCCAAAAACCCAGTCCTGCAATCACCTTCGATCCCATTCCACATTCCTCTATCTCCTTCATTGTCTATTCTCTAAAAAAAAATCTGAATACACCCATCTTTACACACTCAAACACTCTTCATCGAATTGAACCTAGATCAAGATCACCTTTGGTGACGGCTTGATTGGTTGGCAACGACTTTTGGGACATCACCGTTAGCATTTAGGCAATCAACATCCTCACAACCATAATCTTGGAGAGCTTGTTAGGTGCTTCCCTAGTGGTTTGGTGACTCAAAGAACGGTGAGGTATGCCTTGAGATAATGAGGTTATAACCGAGGTGCATCTATTGTTGGTTGAAAACTATTTATAAACCCACTCTTAAGCCTTGGTTAAGCCTTGTGCCTTTGAGAATTTATAGAAGGGATCTCTCTTTGGAGTAGGTCCTATTATAAGAAAAAAAAAATTATTGTGCAAAAATGTATTTAGACCTTTTTAACTAATTATTAAACCCACATCAGCACATAACAATTTGTTTTTACAGAATTATGGTGGAAGAAATCATATTGATTTGCGACACCTATTTTCAAGGGCTACATTCATCAATTTTCAAATTTAGGGACCATCTTGATGGCGTGGATCAATTTCAGAGACCATCTTGATGGTGTGAGTCAATTTTAAGGATCATTTGTGATAAAAAAAAAACCTGTAAATCTTCTGGGGCCATTCATGTGCCACATCAGCACTTAACAGAATTTTTAACAGAATTGTGACGGATAGACCATATTGATTTGTGACACCTATTTTCAGGAAAAACATTAATTGATTTTCAATTTCAGAGACCATCTTGATGGTCAGGGTCAATTTTAGGGATCATCTGTGATAAAAACCCTAAATACAATAATTTGTTGGACTCACATAAGACCATCTCCGACCCTTGGCCTAAAACCTAAAATTTTTAGCTCAGAAATAGCTTTTCTGCTCCAACCCTTATGACCTAAAATTTTAGCCCTAGATTATTAAATAATGAATTTGGGCTAACTTTTTTTTTTCAAAAACAATTATGTAGACTATTGTAATTAATTTCATGAACATTTTAATCTAAAAATATTAAAATTGTGATAAATATTGAACAATCACTGAATTGATACATGAAACATTATGAAGAATATGAAAATCATGATGAGATGTATAAACACAAAATACATGAAACACACAAGACACACAGAACACATACAAAACACATGTGAAGCGCACACACATGTGAAGGACATACAAAACACATGATAGAGATGAATCACACACAAAACACATGTGAAACACATGACACACACGAAACACATACCAAATACATACAAAACACATGAAACGCATGAAACACAAACCTACACACATGAAACTCAAACCTTCAATCATACTCTATATAAGCTTGTGCTAAATATCTAACTATCACACAACAATCATACCTTTAGTCATCCTCCATATTCACCAATCTTCCAACTTTCAAAGTGTTTTTGTTTCATAAAAATCATCAATATCTCATCAATGGGTGATAGAAGAAGGCGTAGGTTGGCAACGCAAATGGTACAATACCAAGCAAGCCGTGCAAATGCCGATGCAGAAATGAACGTAGAAGAAGTCGAATTTGCAAACTCGCTTATGCAGTATCAACACTATGCCGAATCTAGCCATTGTGGTTTTGTCATGGGGCGCTCATTTGTGCAGTGTGATAGAGAAGAGTGTCATGATCGGATGATGAAAGATTATTTCATCGAATGTCCAATGTATTATTCTCATGATTTTCAAAGGCGGTTTCGAACGAGGAGAGAGCTTTTTGAAAGCACCTTGAACGTAGTTGTCCATTATGATCACTATTTTACAAGGAAGATAGATGTCGTAGGCCAACAAAGCCTATCACCTCATCAGAAGCTAACATTTGCATTTTGAATGCTAGTTAATGGGTGCTCTGCAGACTCAACTGACGAGTATTGCCGACTTGCGGAGAGTATTGCTATTGAGAACTTGAAGCGCTTTTGTAAGGCAATTGAAGCCATATATGGGGCCACCTTCGTTAATAGAAACCTGAAGCGCTTTTTATTTTGGTGTGCCGACGACACCATCTTCACTAATAGAAACTCATGCCAAACATGAAGCAATATATTCGTCAAAGGTCCAATTACGACCTCTAACATGCTCTTTTGCCATCTTGAAAAATTTGGAAATGAGAAGAAATGGTAGAAAGAAAAATTGAAAAATTGTACGAGAAAAGTGAGTTTTGTGTGGATGTTTGAACAAATACATAGGTATTTATAGAGTTTTTGGGTGAATTTTGAGTTAAATAATTTTTTTTAAATTATTTTAGATGTTGGATTTAAATTTAGACCGTTAGATCTTTTTTTTACTGTTAGATTTGATTATATTTGATCTAAACTGTTGGATTCAATAAATATATAAATATAAAAAAAAAATTGAACATGGACCGTTGGATTAACCAAAGGTCCAATTAAACTGGCCGTTGGATTAGAAAAGTAGCCTTTGGGCTACAATGGCGTCTGACAAGCGGGGGGACATGCCCACGTGGGTGGGCTCCCGCTAGGATCCAGCCTGGCACGTGTAATGCATTGGGCGAGCTGGGGTGGGGACTCTAGGCTTCACATCCCACTTTTAACTCTCATCCATGGGCCCCACTTCAATTTCTAGCCTAAAAACGGGCCGGTATTTGGCCCCCTTTTGAGTTTTAGGTTTTAGGTTTGGTTTAGGACTTGGGTTGGGTTGGGTTGGATTTTTTTTCGCCCGGGGGGGGGGGGGGTGTAGAGGAAGGGGAAATTTGGATTTTAGCCTAGGGTTGGAGGAGGCCTATGACATTAGACTTTTCTCATCTCATCTTGTCAATAATGTGGATAATCTCTCTTTGAAGACTTTATTAATGAAAATAGATAATCTGGATATGCCGTGGGTTTACCAACTTCATCTTGTAGGAGCTTTTCGTTAGTCTATTCGATAACTCTGAAAGAATCCAAATTCCAGATCCAAAGGTTCAAACTTTGCCACCTCTTTGATCAGGGGATCGGATTGCTCCACGTCATGACACAATCTTAACGTCGGGACAACATTCAAGTAGCATCAAAATTCCATGAGCTCCTGGCTTGTGCCTAGCACTAGGAGATGCACAATTTATAACTTCACCTACTTTCAATGGTCCAAGAGGGTTTAAAGTCCCTCTTGCATTCTTGATTTGCCTACAAAAGGAATAAATCATCCCACATTCAATGTCACACAGCTGGATGTCAAAAAACTAAATAAGGCTGCACGTGTAGAGAGAGAAATTTTGGTAGGATTGTCAAATTCGGGTACTTGTCACACCAGATGGTCTATCGTGAAGTTGGTTGGAACCAAAATACAAGATTTCATTATTTTTGTGAAACCTGTCACACAAGTTTTTCTCGTGTGAAGGAGAGCATCTTCTCCACATGCATTTACCAATCTTACCATTGTAAATGAAAACGTGAAACTATTTGCCCATTAAGATAGTGCATAAAAGTCACTTCCCGTCATATATTTAGATGCTCAGATTCGAACGCCGCTCATTCTAACGCTAAAAAGAAAAATACTACTAAATTGATAGCTAGTCGACTACCTATATTGGCATTACATAGATAGGCGTATTGTGCTTGATATCGATCATATTTGTGTTGTATCATGATCATTTTAATTAGTTTGTGCTTACAAGACTTGAGTGCTTATGCTTTGAGTTTCAGTCCCTTGGCTGACCATCCGTACAGATAAAAGACAGAGAGGGAGAGTGTGGAGAGAAGAAAGAAGAAAGAGACTTGGATTGGGATATCTTTTGTCTCATAACCAATAACTTATAGTTTCTGGATAATTCAAAGTTAACCCACCAAAACAACTCTAGAAAAAATGAACCATGATTGATTGGAGTGAGATTTGAAATTAAAAAGCTCATAATTTTCATCAAACAAAACAAAAAACAATAGAGGCACTTCAATCCAATCCACTCTCTCTCTCTCTCTCTCTCTCTCTTTTCCCAAACAAAAATTTACCATCTTCTTCCAAACCAACAATGAAAAGGAAGGAAAAATGAAAAAACAGAAAACATTTACCTTCCCTTTTCCCAATTGCCATGAACAATCAGAGCAAATCAAACCAACCCAATTTTGTATCCCTCTGAAATTCCCACTTCCCCAACAATCACAGCCATAAAATCCCACCAACCCACAAAAGCTTCAAGCTTTCATCAATGGCAGAAACCAGCAGCACTAGCAGAAGCAGCAGCAGCAGCTTCGGTTACTCCTTCAATGGCTCACCAATTTCCAACATAGCCCAAGACCACCTCCTCACAATCCTGCTGCTCCTTCCTGTGGATTCAATTCTTTGCTTTGCCATGACCTGCAAAAAGTTCAGAGCTTTGGCAGCATCTGACAGTCTGTGGGAGTCCATATGCAGGAGGGACTGGGGACCCAAAACAGTGGAGGCCCTCAAAGCTTCAAACTTTGGCCATCAGCAGCTGCCATGGATGAGGCTCTACAAGCAAGTATCTAGGGTTGACTCTGTGTATTGCCATAAATTTTCTGACCCGGATGGGGAATTGGGGTTCCCCAGTCCCAGGGCTTCTCATTCCCTCAATTTTGTGTCTGGTTGCTTGGTGTTGTTTGGTGGTGGATGTGAGGGAGGTCAGTCAGTTATTCTTGCTTAATATAATCCCACCTATAATTTTGTTTTGCTTGTCATATATTCTTTTTATTACAAGCGGTACTACTACAATAGCTAGACTAAGGGGAGAGGAGGGTTTGAATGCGATACGTAGTTGGTTGAAGAGGAAGATCCCATCCACGGGGCAATCTAGCACTTGCACAAGACCTCGTCCTGATCTTGGTTTTGATGATTTGTTATCAATTTTGTTGTTTTAATTAATTATACTGCATGTTTTACTGAACTTTGTGATCTATTGGCTAGATGAAGCTACTGCTCATGCATTGTTGAAATTAATATAGAATTAAATAGCTAGTTTATGTGCCCAGTTGGGATTGGAGTCTGCTGTTTTTCATGCCTTCTGGTAGTTGTTCCATGTCAATTCTACTGGCTCTCGTAGGTTTTGGACGCTTGCTGAACTTGCAAAAATGAGTTGAGATATTGTGAGCTTTGATCGATGAGATGCATAATTTTTTTTCGTTTAGGATCACCATGGTAATAGTGCTGAAGATTTTGTATCTTATAACTGATTTTCTAGCTGTGAAATGTAAGAAGAAATAAGCTTTTTAGAAGTCTGACCAACCCGAAACTGAATAGATACTGAAGGTGATTTCTTAAGAAAAACAAAATTTTTTGGATTTTTGTTGTTGTTAGCAGATCTTGGTTTGAACCGAGTACAGGGTGTAACTTGGAAGCGCATATTTTTCTTAATCAGAGAGGTTAAAGTAGTACTAGTGTTAATGGCAAGGTTCTAATGATTCCGATATATGTGTAAATCTAGCATTTCGCTTAATCTATGGATGATGAAAGCATTGCTACTTGTATCATGTAGACCACCCCAAAGCTGTTGCTTGGATTGGTCCTTGAATCTGCCTGCCTGCCAGGAAACCTATATGTTTGCAGGACTGCAGAGTATTAAAAGAACATTCTGAAAAAAATTACTCGTGTTTTCGTTTCTGATATTCTGAAAGTTTAATCTAATAGGGATCTAAAACCCCATTCAAGTGCCTCTCTTTTGTAGATTGCCTGTTTCTAACTTGTAAGCTGCCTTTCTATAACTGAACACCATGTCCAAACTGTATTCTTCTACTTCAAATATTTTCATGGTCACTAAGTAAGAGAGTCAGCCTTACCTTCCCCTGCAAAATTCAGGTCGCGTATAGATTCTTGGATGTGTACCGGTTGATCCCCTTGCTAGGGGTTCGACTTACTGCAGATATATAGCAATTAAATATATGAAAATTGTATTCTCTAGACAACAACCCGCCATCTAAATGAATTGTCTTCTGAGTTTGTTCCTAGTTGGGGCATGCTTGTGTTTCTTTGTTATGTACTTCAAATTTAAATATCTGATTATTCTGTTTCTGTTGTATGTTATTTTAGGACGCCATCTAGACGACACATGGGTGGCATACATTGGTAATGATTTTCGGAGAATGTTGAAGTGGCAGAAGTTAAATTCTGGCATTCCAAGTGGTAGGTTTGGGCATTCTTCTGTTGTAATTGATGATTTTCTTGTTATGTTTGGAGGAATAAACGACAATGGGGGCCGTCACAATGATACATGGGTGGGGCAAGTAGCATGCCATGAGAGTCTTGGTGTCACACTCTCATGGAAGCTGCTTGTTGTGGGATCCGACGCACCTTCCCAGCGAGGGGCTCATGCTGCATGTTGCATTGACAGCAGAAAGATGGTTATCCATGGAGGAATTGGGCTTTACGGTGTGAGATTGTGTGACACATGGGTGTTGGAACTCTCAGAAAATTTTCGGTTTGGAACTTGGTATGAAATCAGGACTCATCCATGTCCCCCAGCTCGTTCGGGACACACACTGACCTGCATCGGAGGAGCACGAACGGTTTTATTTGGTGGGAGAGGATTAGGTTACGACGTGCTTAATGATGTCTGGTTCTTGGACATTTGTGAAGGTAATCCGAAATGGGTACAGGTACACTATGAGCTACAAAATATTCCAGGAGGAGTCTCTCTTCCGCGAGTTGGTCACTCAGCCACGCTCATGTTAGGCGGCCATCTGCTGATCTGTGGGGGAGAGGATTCGTACAGACACCGTAAAAATGACTTCTGGGTTTTAGACATAAATGCAGTTCCATCCATTACAATGCAGCAGCCAACTCCACTGAACTCTATGCAGTTATTGGCAAAAATGTGGAAGAGGTTCAAGGCAAATGGTTATGAGCCCAAATGCCGGTCCTTCCATCGAGCCTGCTCAGATAACTCGGGGCGGTACTTGTTTGTATTTGGCGGAATGGTGGATGGGTTGCTTCAGCCGGCTGACCCTGCCGGGCTGAGGTTTGACGGCGAGCTCCTGCTTGTGGAGCTTGTGCTGAGGTGAAAGTGTTTTCATGGATGCCAGTGCATTGCTCCATGTCTTTTACATAGTAGCTCATTACTTGCTGTGTACATCTCTTAGGAGTTGAGATTATGTTCAAGGAAAAAGGAAAAAGAACTGAGATTATCTGACTAAATGGCTTTTATCCAACGTCTTTTCTTCCAACATCTCTTATGAATTTCTTTTTTTTTTATTAATTTCTCGTTTAAGAGGGTGTACCTTGTACGTAGGGGAGTGATTTTTCAGTGAGACCGTCCGCCTAAATGTTTCAATTGACTAATGTTATAATTGTCCCCCACATATGTTACATGTGAGAATTGATAACCTTGTGTGGCTTTGTGAGATATAATACTAAAAATAGTGTAGTTTGGTATAGTTTACGTTTTTACTTCGGTTACGAAATTATAGTTTAGCAACGTATCCCGACGGTAAACCTTTTCGATATGATAAAAGAATTTTCATGTAAGAACTTGAATTAAATTTTAGGCTTTTTTCATTAGCACCCCACAATACGTTGAATTCACCTCTCATTAAAATTTAATATTAAATGATTTACATATCTAATATGTAATGACAATTTTGACCTTATAAAATTAAAAAAAAAATTAAAAATCCAAATTACTTTTCACATGTATATCCCAAGTTTATTTATCTTCTTCAACTCTCAAAACCACTCTTATCCTCCATTGTAGAATTAATGAAACTACAAACATATTAATTGAAAAAATTATTCTTGACGAATGAAATGTGAAATCAACGTTTCGGAAACTTTACATGAGGTAAGACTTTGTATTTTCATTGTTTTAGTGATTTCAACGACATCGGCATGTATATAACTGCGTTATGAATGATATCCGTTAAAAACAAATATGACTGATGATGAGAATCACACACCTAATAAACCTTAGCCACATTAGATCACAAAGATCCCTTGATTTTAAAAGCAGCGTAACAACCTATGATTCAATAACTAAATCCATTCCCATGATTCGATCAAACGAAAAGAAGAGGAATCATCATCATCAACCCTAATATTTATTTAATCCCCATTACCCAGTGCCACTGCTCCTACTCTATACAAAGCTCTACACTTCTATAGCTGCCATATTTTTTTTGGATTTTTATCTTCCTCATCTTCCTCATCCACTGTTGCGAAAATCATCTTCCTCAACTACTGGTATGGAATACCCACAACCTTCCACCTCTTTCCATGGAAGGGATAGAGAAACATGAAGGGATAAACACATGCAAATAATCAAACAATTGTTGGCACCACTCCAATAGAAAAATTTAAAATATTTTGAAATCACACCAGCTTTATTCAACAATATGTGGGGTTGCAATATAATAAGCCTAAATTTTACCTTACGTGTTCAGGTGCGTTTTCATTTTAAAAACTGATTTTCACTCTTTTCAATTTCTCACAACCCTACTTATTTATAGTCATTGAATTAAATAAAACAAACTGAATCAATGGCTATGACTAATTAGAAGTGTGTAGGAAACTAAAAAGGGAACTTTAACGAAAAGCACCCGGTACTGTTCACTTTAACGAAAAACCACATTTTTACACTAAAAAGTCAATCCTGGTACTATTCACTTTACCCTTTATTTTGTCCTTATCATTAAAACTCAAAGTTTTCAAGCCCTTTTCATTAGTTTTCCTAACTAAAAATGGTGTGAAAGTCACTTTCCTTTCGTTTTTCTAAAACATCAGCAATAATAGGCAGCAGCGCATAAAAACCATAGTAAAATACGTCAATGAGAGATTCTTGGATGTCACCAGTTGTATCAACCATGTGTCAAACGTCGCGTCAATAATTACATGACTCATGAAGAGATTCAACACCATACTAAAATTCCTTGCGATAAACACTCTTGTTTCTGTTAATGATCATTCACGTGGAACTCAAGTTAATAGTCTCTGGCCAGAATATTGCCTGTAAGTAGGTGACTTTTCTATTTACTGCAACAGGGAAGAACATTTCTAATCCAAAAACTTAATAAATGAATGATTGGTTACGAGACGGCGAATGGTTAGACTGACAGAGAACAATTGTGCCAAAGAATCAACATGAAGGAACCTATCACGAGTTCAGTTCTCCACAACTCTCCGATGACCACCTTTGGTTGGGGATTATCTGGTCCCTTGTCTTGTTGTCCGGATGTAAAATACAGCCACCCATTCCAGAAACCAACTAGCGTGGTTTTAACCCAAAACGGAAGTTTCCCAAGAACTGACCACTTCTGCAATTATCGAAAATCAGAAATAAGAGTAGAAACAAACATTAGAGCTCAACCCCTTAGGACATAAGGAGCGCAGGGCTAATAAGTATCGCTACAAATTAGAAAAATTGCCAAGATTTCTATAACAAAAGAAACTTATGATCCGTTACCAGCTATAGCTCGTTTGTTGAAACATAGCACCTGCATTTATATCAATTACTACATGCAAGCTACCATCCTATTTGCAAAAGTGGAACACATTGTGGTAGTATAACGCTCCTCCATACCAACAATGACTGCCTTGCAGTTGATTGGTTTTTTGTTCATTTGTGTATGTGTAAAACAATTAAGCATATATAGTCTGTCATATAAATATAATGAGGAGAACGGAAATACCAGTGTATTCAAGTTGAACTGGAATATTTCACCAACAAAGTTATCCTCTTAGTCACAGGGTACTTCTCAGTTGTGCCTCCAACAATAACAATAGAGTTGTGGACAACAGCACAAGCGAATTCAATATGGGAACCTGGCTTAGGAAAAGGAGGTAACACTTTCCACTTCATTTTGCTCCTTATATAAGAGGACAAGTCCAGATTTATCCTTTGGTTGATAGAATTTTCGTTCCTTGTTTGGGTATGGCTCTCTGAAGCTTCTTGTAAGTAATTGAGTGGTTCCTTCATAAATGCATGGTTCTAACTGGGTGAGTAATATAGGTGTTAGCGTGTGTGTATTAAAAGCGTCAAAGATCCATCGTATTTCCTTTTGCATCTGTACAAATGATAATACATAAAAAAAGAATATATGGTGCATTAAAACTCAGTAATAACTGATCCAACAAAAGAAAAATAAATACATAAACTTCTTACCTCATTCCTAAGAGAGCACTTGAAAATAGGTGATCCAGGTTGGGCCATGAAATCACCTTCTTGACCACTGATATGATAAAGACGACCATCAACAACTACACAAGCCCTACAATAAAATACCAATTACAGAGAACACTGGTGAATTTTAGTTAATGGGATATGCCATAGATAAAGCAAAATTGGCAAATAAAAGGTCACATTGGAGCTCATGCACCCTTGGCTAAACTAGACAAAGTAGTGGGAGGGTTGGGGGAGGGTCTTAAATTCAAAAAATATAATGTCAGAAAGGACTACCCAAGGCTGCACAAATATTATAGAAAGTCATTATTCCACTAGTTTTCATGTTTCACTTGCATTTACCATTTACCACTCCAGGAGAGCCAAATTTTGATGCATCGGTATCCAGTAACAACAAACCCTTTCCCTTCCCCCTCTATCTATTGACTGTAGAATTTTGAAGCAGAGCTTTGAAATGCAACAGTGAAATAAAGACCCATTTGACAACAAAATCTTGGAGAAATTACTTCATAAGAACTCTTCAGGTCTGACAGAAATCATTTACTTCTATCATCAACCTTGAGTTTTGAAGTTAGGTCATAAAACATTTTAAGCAGGGATCGTGTATGATTGTTTTCATGTTATTGCCCTAGACACCATGGTGATCATCCTCGTTGTTAACCCTAGACAAAATCTGGAACTGACAAGTCCCAAAGAGTAAATATGGACCTACTAAATGACCAAGAGAACTTGGACTAACAGAATGCCCAGAACTTTCAGTTATGAACTTATGGTTATTGGTATAAAAGTTCACAAATTATGATTGAATCGTTATGTGATCAATTTTCAAGGCCAATGATACAAAAATGCAGCAAGAATAAGACAGAACAGACCTATGAGGTCCTCCCCGGGGAATAGGAGTTTCAGACCTCCATTCCTTTTCTTATTCTTTCCCATCTTTTACAGCAAGACTCCAATGGCCCACTTCAAGGTGTATACCAGTTCTCCCCGCTACCACCCATTACATGTGGTCTACCTCTCCAAAGTTGAGTTGCTGGTGCATACCTAAAAAATACCAAGTTAAAAATCATTCAGTCTAAGCATGTTCTACAGAAGAAAAATTATGTACGAGTTACTTTTGAACAACGAAGACCAGGTAATGCAAATTTTAAACTGAGAAAGTTTCCCGTTTGCCAGTAGAAACCATATGTGGGGCACTCAGGCGAGCACACAAATAAATATGTGTGTGTGTGTGTGTGGTTTGCAGCACTACACACGAATAGAATAAAAATCTAAAAACCGGATAAAGATTAACTCCGAGCTACCAGTTCTTACTTCTAACTAGCATTTAGTTAATAATAGTTACACAAGAATAAGGCAGTGTTAAAACAGAAAAGGCAGAAACAAACCTAGGAACTGGTAGAGGGGGCATGTTCTGCCACTGCCTTGTCTCACTATCAAGCACAAACGTATGAGCTCTAGGCCCTCTGCACTGTGGCCCATACTGTCCTGTAACAATGTATATGTGCCATTTCTTTTTTATGTCACCACGCAGTTTGCAGTCTAAAAAGGTACACTTCCTCTCAAATGATACAACGCTTAAGATCAAATTCACACGAAAAATCCTAAACCAGCACGAAAAAGCTTCAACAAAACAACCAAACAAAGAAAAGAAATCCAACTTTCCCGCATTTTCCAACAATCCAAACACAAACCCAGATGAGAATTCACATCAAAAATCAAGAATTCAACAACTGGAAAGCAAGACGAATACCTTGGTGGGGGGTCTCATGGCTAGTCTTTTTGGGGAAGGCGATGATAGTGGGTTTTGAGATATCTACAGGAGGAGCCCAATTGTCGGCTATGTCGTTAGAAGAATGGATGAAGCGAGGCGAGGAAGCCCAGAGGACATCGGCAATAGCAATCCCCAGGAGATTAACGCACATCAACAGCAGCAGCCGTGCCGATGTGTGCTTCGCGGAGGGCCTAGCCATCTCATATCATACGGGACCAGAGAGAGAGAGAGAGAGAGAGAGAGAGAGAGAGAGTCACCGCCAATGGAGGAGCGATGGAGCTGCTGCACGTACCGGCTCTGATTGGTGACTATTGCAGTGAGGCTCGAGGTACTTTTGCAATTATTGGTTTTCTCCGGGGTTAGAGAAAATTTACTTATTTTTTCTAGGATTTTAAAGTGAAACCATTTAAATTATCAAGCGGTGTATTGCGCTTGTGGTTAGAGTATTTTTCTGGGTTTCAGGTTCAAATTGTTAACGGCGCAATTCCTCTTCAGCGTCCCTTTGCCTATGTTTATATTTTTGTTTCTATACAACATATCATGAAAAGTATTCAGCTTAGCCACACAATTGGTCAATCGTGATTAGACTTTGTACTCATCTCAAATTGATGTTTTTTTTCTTTAAGAAATACACCAACTTCAAATTATTTTATTTTTTTGGGCAAACAATAATATAATTACATTACATTCATCTAAATTCCGGGGAGAAAATTTCAAACATAGGATCTCGGATGCATTAACAAATACTCTTAATCAACCAACCGAATTAAAGTTCACTTGCAACCTCAAATCGATGTTCATAAAGTATATTTATGCACGAATACCTTATTGAGGAACCTCGACCGTGTAAATTATGAACGAAAAGAACCATTGCTATCATGAAGAATAACACCACTTCCCTGCAGAGAACCATCCTTCCAAGCACCATCGGCATTCACTCTAGCAAATTTCCGCCACTGCTCGCTCCTGACAAGTGACGAGACAACCGCAACGAGGTCCAGATTCCTTGTAAATAGCCAGACACCTAGTGAGCCTTCCAAGTTTCCCAAACGCAGAAACATATGACACCAAATGCACCAACTCAGACATCTTCTAAAGTGAGTACTCCTTCAACTACTGCGAAAACAGCACTGTCAGTTGTGATGATCGACGTACATCCATTCCATGTGTCCTCTTGGAACGAACGAGTTCTACACAAGTGATCGTAAATTTCATTCCAAGTTGCTCCATTGTCAAAGTGGTTAGTTCCGTGAACCTGCGTACAGACCTGCACAGACATACACATTGTAAAGGAATGACGATGAGCATGAGATAACCGCACTCACAACTGATAAATCATTGTGAGAAGACTCAATCTCTACAAATTTATTCATTGTAAGTAAATGCGCCATGAGATATTTCAAATGTGTTCAATTTCGAATATATACATACAGATAAAATCACTACTTACCGTGTTGTCCCATTTAACCCTGTCCGCGGGGTTGCTCCAAGACAGCATATAGTCGTAGTTGGCATCATTGTCGTTCTTGTTGCGATACACAACAACGGAAGTAGAGCCATAATTATAACCAGCATTCTAAAAATTGGCTTAGGCGGCGCCTAGGCGCTCGATGGTGGAGTTCCGATCCGATTTGGGCTAAATCATTCAGGTAAGGCAGAAAGGATTTAGGCGGCCACCTAGGCGTCTCTAGGCGCTCAAGGCGGCCTAGGCGGTCTAGGCGGCGGTCGATGCAACTGATTCTCTCTACAAATCTCCCATCGCATCCGCATGATCCACCACCCATAACCCAAATCTTCAAACCTGCGCTCTTGCACCCAACATCAATTGATGAACCCAAGTAGATTGAGAATATACAGGGATGAACAATACACATAATCCGTCCATTGGTTTTACTGCAGATGGAGAAGGGGATCTGTTGAAGAGCATGGTCTAAAATATCCATAATATCCCGATATTTCCATCGAAATTTCCGTGTTTTTGGACTACCAATATTTTTTTGGACTACCGATATTTCCGATATCATCAATATTTTAGACCTTACTAAGTCATTCATGTATCTTACCACGCAATGTATAAAGTGTAAAATATTGTACTAATTCATTATATATAAATGATTATGGTGTGTTTAAACTTCTTTCATTAATTACTACATATTTTCTACATTCACAATGTTTGTCAGCTCGCTATATAATCAACTTAAATCAGTTATCTATCATGCAATGCATTCCTTCCAATTTTTTGTGATAAACTAATAGATAATTGACTAAATAAACATCTTGCAAAGTTTCAATAAAAATTTCCAAGTTTTTCTTATAATTTTCGTGGTTTTTATTCAATTTTTATCGATATCGATAATATCCCGATATTTCCATCGAAATTTCTGTGTTTTTGGACTACCGATATTTCCGATATCATCGATATTTTATGCCTTGTTGAAGAGAGAGAGTGTTGTTTGAGAAATAGAGACGGTGGAAGATTGGCTAAGAGTGAATTCGGCTCTGGGCTCGAGGGAATAAAGAAAAGAGAGGGCATCTTTAGGGTTGAGACATGGGGAACCAACAACAATATATTATCAATAGCATGCCAGCTGCATCCCATTACAATTCATCCCATTGGTTTTTTTATGCTATTGGACCTGAGTTTGGGGTTGGGTTCAGCCCAAAAGTTTCTTCCAGGTGTGTCCATGATGATTTCCAAAATAAGCCCAAATGTGTCCATCTCCACTTTGTGTTTTTTTTTTAATTTTTTTTTTTTCATCTATATTTTGTTTTTTTTTTTTTTTTTTTTTTTCTTTCCCAGACCCTGCGTAAAGCGGGAGCCTTGTGCACTGGGTACGACCTTTTTTATATTTTGTTTTTTTTCATATTTTATAATATTGTTGACCCTAAAAACTACCAAGCCTACATGGCGCGCATGCTGAGTAATCTATAAGCTAACTATGTCCTTCAGTTGTGTGCGGGGCGTGCTAACTCGTCAGCCGAGCTCGGCCAAGGAGTAAAATATGTTGATGTTGCGTTGGGTGCACGGCTGACTTTTGCGTCTTGCGATTGCGGTCGAGGAAGGAACACATCTCGGCCTTTGGGTTTTAGAGCCTAAAGACAAGGCTACTAACTTAGCGAAGTTCGCTATCAAATTCGGCTTCCAATGTGCCGAATGTAGTAACTCATAACACCTCACTTCACCAAGAAGGTTGATGAGATGACCTCGACCAACAAGGATTCAAAAATCTTTCTCGACCGAGACTTGGATAGGTAACCAGTCGACCTTGACGCAGTGCTGTTTATGCCAACTGAAGATGCTGCGAGCTCGGCTGATTCTACGGCGACAGTGTTGTTTATGCCGACTGAAGATATCACCGGTTGCCTCCACAGTGCTGTTTATGCTAATTGAAGATGTGTCGGGGAAAAAAAGAAAAGAAAAAGTCTCAAGGTTGTTGAGAGAATTTGCGCAAGGTAGTTTTGTGTGTTGAATTGGAGGTCCTTGAATGATGCACAACCTCTTTTATTTATAGCATCAGGTATTCTCTAGATCGAGTTAAAACCCTACTCGGATTAGGACTTCTTATTCTGATCAGACACTATCTCGACCAGTCCTATTTTCACTATGACTTTGAACCCAGTCCTTTATCTTGCCGAGACTCTTTATTGTGCCAGGATTCAATTACTCGTCTTGCAGCAAGACTTGGCCGACCTAAGCTAAGAAGCCCATGAACTAGACAATCCACGATAATCTTTCGTAAGACCTTTCGGGCCAAGAATAAAACTCGGCCTAAACCATAATTTTGGGCCCAAACATTGCCCCCTCGCTTCTGAGGCTTTTCTCGGCCTGAAATCTTTGGTCGAGCCCTAACCTTGAAGAAGCAACACCAGACTCTATCTTCCGAGGTGCATTTATGAAGCACGATTGCACAATCTTGATCTCGTTAGATATCTCGCCAAGTGTCCTTTTCTCAGCCTGACTTGAAATGTCCTTTCATTATTACCCCCTTGATCCGTGAGATTTTTGGATTTCTCAAGACGTGTGGATGTCCAAATGTCCATAAATCATTATACCTGTCGCCGCATGCCATCGTGCAATCTCGATTTGTGAATCTTTTGGTACCTAGAGATTGTGTGGACATCGAAACGTCATTTCTTCATAAAAGAATGCCATCACGATATCGTCATGAATCCTCAATTTGCGAGTTTTCAGTTTTTTCTCTTGGGTCTGTTAATATTATCCATCACTCCATAATTATTAGTGATTTTCCCGCTCACTCTTATCCTAACTTTTAAAAATCCCCGTTTGATCTTTCCTTCCCCTTTTGTTATCCTAGTTGACGCTACCCTCTCCGGGTACCCGTCGACCATCGACCTGAAGGTGCTTTTCAACGATCAGGCCATTGAAACGCTGAGCGGAAAGGGTCAAGAACCCTCAAAGGAAGAAGTTCAGAAACTTTATAAGAACTTCCTTAACTACAACACCCTTTACCTCTACTTTACCGGCCGAGGGGAGAAGAACCTATGGCGGGGGGAACATGAAGCCTTCCTCTTCTACTGGTATAACAAATTCATTTGTTGTACCAAGTCCAACAAATGCTTGGTCGAGAACATGCCAGTGGCCGAAGCCGTGGCTAGCGATCACACCCTAGCGTTTAGTCTAGCCATTCTTGCCCATCTTCTGCGCTGTTTGGCTGAGATGACCCTCCACAAGATCGACCCACACCAGAGTGGCCCCCTCTGGGTATTCCAACTCTGGCTGCAGGTTTATTTCGTCACTCTTCGACCAGAACTCGCCAGCTTTTCGCCTACTGAAGCGCTCGGCCTTCAGTTGGCTTCTCGACCAATACCTCCTCACCAGGCTGAATACGTGTTTAGATACTTCTTCGGCCTTGATGTCATTTTCGACGATGAATTCTTAATCTGCCGTCGTCGAAAGTATCCTTTGTCGATCAAACTTCCCACATCAACATGGAGTACAGATGATGATGCTGATCTCCGTCAATCCTGGGGATCGTTTGTGCTTACCCGTGACCTTCCTCTTGGGTGTGACGCTCACCGAGCAAGTTAGGAGGTATATCACCCCCACTTCACTGCTCGACAACTTGGCTATCTTTAGGGTTGCCCGGTACCTCTTCTTACCTCTCGCTCTATGCTAAGTTGAGGACGTCTATCTGGCTCTTCAGAAAAAGAGTGCAAGGATGCCTAAAGGGAGTTTCAGGAACGATGCAAAAAATTCTGCCTTCGACCAACCGTTCCAGAATCTCTTAGCATTGATACTTTCAGTGACTGGTGGGAAGAGTATACTCAAAACGTTTTTGGTGCTCTGGTTGAAGATGTCCTCAACAAGATCTTTAGCAACCGACCTAATAAGGCTTCTGCCCCATAATCCCAAGGTAATGGTCTATCTCTACCTTCTTCCTTCGACTTTGAACTCTATTGACTTGCTTTTGCTTTCTCAGGTAGTCGGTCGCTGAAAAAGGCAGAAATGATCGCTGCGGCTGCAGTTGGGAAAAAGTCGACTATCTCTAAGAAGACTAAGACTACCGCGCAGGCCCTGTTGAGCAAACGGCTTCATCAAGAGGCCGAGACGGCTATCGAACCCCCTCGACCCGTAAAACAGGTCAAGAAGCTGGCGAAAAAAGGAGAACGGGAGATTCATGTTATCTCCAGTCAGACTACGAGATCGACGACTCCTAGCGTTTCCCCTTCTGCCCCTGTCGTCCAAGCCTCGACAGAGAAACGACCACTTTCGGCTAAAGAAACAACCCAAGTACGGCCTGTCTCTAAAGTTGTTGAACCAGTTGTTGTTCCACTGGTCCAGGTGGCTGTGGCTTCGGGATCAGCTGTTGCGCTTGTCTTAGAAGGGGCAATCCCCTTGGCCGAGAAAAATCTTCCTGAAAATCCAAAACAAACGGCTGTCGTTTTAGAAGAGAGTGACGGGAGCGACGAGATTCCACTGGTGAGTCACCTTCAACCAGGTAATTAACCTCCCTCCATCGCCGAGGCCGTTGTTCAAGTCGGTCCTCCTGCGGCTAACCGTGGAAAATGAATTGCCGTAGAGCCAGAAGCGACGGCGGAAACATCTGTTCACCCGCAGGACCAAGACCTCAACATTCCTCCCCAAGAAGCCACTTCGGCCTTCGTAAGTACCCATACCGCTTCTCTTTGGTTACTTTTCTGCCTTAGAACTCTAAACTAAGAAGATACTAAATGTCAAGTGCCTACCCATTCTTTTCATTGAAAATTCTATGCGCCAAAGGGTGTTATCTATATTTTTTGGCCGCCTCAGTGGCCATTGAACGTAGATAACCTTCATCGGTTGCGTGAACTGAGAAGTAGTCTAAGACACTGGGCTCAGCCATTAAGTTCTTTAGGTTTGAGCAATGAACCCGAAGACATGGCCGAAGTCTCATTTCGGCAGGTTTAAAACAAAGAAAACCTTTTTGTTATATTCTTTTGTGATTTCCTTATGCTTAAACTGTTTTTGTGTGCAGCCTTCATGGGAAGTCGAGTTTAATGCTCTTTTATCAAGCACTTCTGGAACAGCTGGTCCTTCGGCAACTATGACTGAACCTGCCGAGTCAGCTGCTCTGGTTCGGTTGCAAGAAGTTCTGTCTCTCTTAGCGTCATAAGTCCTCGAGCGCAAAGGTCTTGATTCATTGGGTGCATGCCTAAACGACCTCGGATCTGATGGTCAATTGAGCGTCGAAGCTATCGTTCAGGCGTCGTCTGCTTTGGAGCGAGTTCGGGAATCCTTCAGTATTTTTTAGAACTTTCTACGGGCTAACGATGACTTAAAAACTGCGATAGCAGTTCAAGACACTCTTCGTCCGAAGATCGACGCTTAAAGGCGAAAGGGGAGGCCATGCCGACCTCGACGGTCAAATGGCCGAACTGGCAAAACGAAGGTTAGCCATTGCTTCTGAGCTTGCAAGGGACTTTGAGTTGGGCGGTAAATCTTGTTTAATTGAATATGCAGCGAACGTGAAGTGAGTCGAGCAGCTGAAGATGGACAAGAAGAACCGGCAAGCCGAGGTCATGATTGGCAAGGTGAGGTGGCTGGAGCTGAAGGCCCTTCTTGGAACTCTTCTTCCTTCATCACCCTAGAATTTTTTTACTGTAAACCAACTTATTAATGAAATGAAACGAGCTTTTGTTCTTGCATCTCCCATGTGACTGGGTAGTATTTTTTAAGAACTTTCCATTGATTAGCAACTTATGAATAATACCGGTTCGATCTCTAAGATGGTATGCCCCCTTGCCGAGGACTTTATGGACGACAAATGGTCCTTCCCAATTCGGCCACCATTTGCCGAACCTAGGGTCTTTAATTCCCACGGGTAACACAGTTTGCCAAACTAACTCTCCTTCGCCGAACATTTTTTGTTTGACTCTTTGATTATAAGCTCGCTCGGTAATTTTCTTTTGTGCCACTAGAAGATTGTAAGCGTCAAGCCGATCTTCTTCCAAATCTTCTAACTCTTGTAACATGGCCTGGTTGTATTCGGCGTTGGACAAACTACTCTGCTCGATCATGCGTAAAGAATTTACACTTAGCTCAACCAGTAACATCGCGTCATGTCCATAGGTTAACGCATATAGGGTGGTCCCTGTTGCCGATCAGGGTGAAGTCCGGTATGCCCACAAGGCTTCATTCAATTTTAAATGCCACATGCCAGGTCTTTCTTTTATCATTTTTTTGAAAATGCCGATCAAAACCTTATTACTTGCTTCGGCTTGTCCATTCGCTTGTGGATAGTATGGTGTGGACTGCTCAAGCTGAATTTTTAAGCTCGCCGTATACTCTTTGAACCTTTCGGCTGTGAAGATTGTGCCATTATCAGTTATGATTGTTCTTGGTATGCCGAATCTGGTCACAATATGCTCCTCTACAAAATCACAAACCTCCTTGGATGTTAATTCGGCGTATGATTTTGCTTCGACCCATTTAGTGAAATAATCAGTTGCCACGAGTATCCATGCATGTTTCGCTGCTCCAAAAAATGGCGTAATTTTACCGATCACGTCTATTGCCCATCCTTTGAACGGCCAAGGTTTGGTGACCGAATGAAGTAATTCGGCCGGAGCTTTTTGGATGGGTCCATGAATTTGACACTGGACGCATCCTCGTGCATACTCAATACAATCTTTCAATATGCTTGGCTAGAAGTAACCGTGTCGGTGAAGTAGCCAACGCATCTTGCATCCTGATTGATGGGTTCCGTAAATTCCTTCGTGTACCTCTGTGATTGCTTGGACGGCTTCTTGCGGGCCGAGGCATAACAATAATAAACCGTCCTTGCCTTTTCGATACAACTCATTCTGGTACGAGACGTAGTTTATGGCATGGACCTTTGTCTTTCGGTCGTGTTTGCCTCTGGGATTATCAAGGTATTGCATAATTGGTCGTCTCTAGTCGTTTGGTAGCTTCTTGACTGCGCAAACATCTACAGGATCCTTCAGTTCCAACAACGAAGGTAAGGACATTACTCGTGTACGGATGACTTGGTCGCGCTTGAGAACTTGTTGATTGACCAAAGCCGGATACGATTACCGTAAAACGAGTATCATTCGGCCAAACTTGCCTCCAGGAGTTGTTCTCCGGAGGCTATTTGAGCGAGTTCGTCTGCGACGGTGTTCCGAACACGGGAAATATGATTGAACGTGATACCGTCGAATGACTCGGCCAAGTAACTGGCAACCATGTGATAGGGCGCCAGAGTGCAACTCATGCACCAAAAAGTTCCATTAAGTTGGTTAATCACAAGCTCTGAATCACCGAAGACGAGGACAAGAGCAGCGTGCAAATCATGAAGTACGCTAAGGCTGATAACAAGGGCTTCATATTTGGCCTGATTGTTGGTACAATCGAAATCCAACTTGAGGGAAAAGAACCAACAGTGTTGGTGTGGAGACTGAAGTATGATCCCCATACCGAGCAATGTCGATGTACTAAAACCATCGAAATACATCGTCCAATAATTATCACGTGCTCCCACCATTCCGATTTCAACGTCGTTGCCCCCGAAGCCATATGGAGAGGGTTGGTGGGCTAAGAAATCAGCAAGCGCTTGTCCTTTGACGGCTTTTGTGGGATGTACTGCAAACTAAACTCAAATAGTGCCAGTGTCCATTTCCTGACTCAGCCTTTGACTATTGGCCGAGTAAGCATATATCGAATGACATCTGTCTGGGCGATGACCTGAGTAACAGATAGGATCATATAGTGTTAAAGTGTTGATGCGGCGAAGAACAAAGCCAAGCAAAGCTTCTTAACGAGTGAATAATTGATCTCTAGAGTATTGAGGTTTCGGTTGAGATAGAAAATAGCTTGTTCTCACCCAGCATCAGTATCTTACGCGAGGAGACAACCAATGGATTCTTCGACCGCTGAAATGTAAAGCTTAAGTGGTTTATCACGTCAAGGCAGTACGAGGACGGGTGGAGTTGCAAGAGCAACTTTGATTTGCGTGAAAGCTGCTCGATGTTCTTCATGCCACTCAAACTTATTTGAGTCCTTAAGTTTTGAAAATGTAGAAAATACCGTCATTTTGCCTACAGAATTAGCTATGAAGCGACGAAGAAAATTTATTTTCCCGAGCAAGGACTAGAGTTGTTTTTTGGTCGTCGGGAGTGGGGCGTCAATAATCGCACGAGCTTTGTTCGCGTCTAACTCGATGCCGCGATGGTGGACAAGAAAACCTAAGAAATTACCGATCGACACACCAAAGACGCATTTGACCAGGTTCATCTTAAGGTTATGTCGACGCATGTGAAGGAAAGCTTGCCGAAGATCATCAATATGGGTTCGGCGACTTTTCGATTTGACCACGACGTCATCAATATACACTTCTATGGTTGTGCCGATCAGGTCATGAAAAATGGTGTTCATCGCGTGTTGATATGTGGCACCAACGTTTTTGAGACCGAATGGCATGACTACCCACTCGTAGGTTCCAAGTGCCCCCGGACAGCGGAAAGCAGTTTTATAAACATCGTCCTCGGTAATAAATATCTGGTTATAACCGGCATGTCCATCCATGAATGACAGGATGTCATGATTAGTCACGGCGTCGATTAGCAAATCTGAAATTGGCATGGGATATGCATCCTTGGGTGTTGCCAGATTCAAATTTCGAAAATCAATGCAAATGCGTAGGGCCCCATTTTTCTTTAGCACCGGTACGATATTCGCCAACCATTCGACGTATTGAGCAGTTTGGATAAACCCGGCATTTAACAGTCGAACAATTTCATCTTTTATGCCGAGCTGTACTTCGGTTGAGAATCATCGAGGAGGTTGTCGAAAGGCTTGTAACCAGGTTTGATACGTAATTCATGTTTAACAAGGGTCCGATCGAGACCCGGCATCTCATGATAACTCCAAGCAAAACAATCTTTAAACTTGTGAAGTAATTGATGAAGTTCAACTTTCATGGCATAGGGGTAATAATGCACTAATAAATCCTCGATCGTTCTAACATTTATTTCCTCTAAAGGATCCTTAACTTGGGGTCGGTTGTCGTCGAGCTCGGTCGATGCAGCCTGAACTTTATCTAACGATAGTATCGGGCCGTTATCCTCTTCGGCCAAAAATTCGATTAAGTTGATGCCCGAATGTGAGTGCTTGGAAATAGCATACCAATGGGCTAGCAGGCGTTCCATCGTGGATGAAACCGCGGCCCGACGCCTCTCGCTTTTGATGTCAATCATCAATGGTGATGAGTAAATTGGCCAAACCGAGTCTCGCCGAATCCTGGTGGACAATCTCGGTGCCTACCTCGATGGCTTTCTGGACTGAGATCCGAGTCAGCCATCCATCTTCTTTAAAACCTTGTAGGGTAATATAGCCGACGTGATAATCATAATAGCGGGCCTG